>NC_090268.1:270656411-271856411 GCF_040414725.1 Anabrus simplex | reverse complement strand
GATGGTCACGTGCTCTAGTAGAAGATGCATGCATTATCAAAAGGTGATACGTACACGCTTTTAAACCTTGCTATTCTTACTGCTACTATGTTCGCAAGATTTTCAAAGATCGCTATTCTTTATGCTTTAAGTTCGTTCGCATAGGTCATGCTAAAGTAGCAGAGCAAACACATGCGAACGTTGTACATTCTAGCGGGATGTGTTTAGTACGATAGTTGATGCATGCAAAATCGATAGGTGTTGTGTACACGCTTTGAAACTTAACTATTCTTCGTGCTTTAAATCCGTGCACATAGTTTATGCTAAGATAGCAGCACACTCTAGCGGGAGAAGTTTAGTACTCTAGTTGATGCATGTATAATCGATAGGCAATGCGTACACGCTTTTGAAACATTGCTATTCTTACTGCTGCTGCTATGTTCACAAGATTTTTATACATCGCTATTCTTTATGCTTTAAGTTCATGCGTATAAGTTATACTAAGTTAGCAGCATACTTATAAGGTTGTGGAAAAAGTTTAGTAAGAAAGACGATGCATGCAAAATCGATAGGTGATGTGTACATGCTTTGAACTTAGGTATTTTTGTGCTTTAACTTCGTGCACATAGGTTATGTTAAGATTGCAGCACAATCTAGCACAAGAAGTTTAGTACGATATTTGATGCGTGCAAAATTGACTGGTGTTGTGTACACGCTATTCTTTGTGCTTTAAGTTCACGCACATAGGTAGCAGCACACAATTGCGAACGTTGTACACTCTAGCGGTAGAAGTTTAGTACGATAGTCGATGCATGCAAAATTGATAGGTGATGTGTACACGCTTTGGAGCATAGCTATCCTTTGTGCTTTAACTTTATACACATACGTTAGCAATACACATATGCGATCGTTGTACACTCTGGCGGTAAAAAATAGTCGATGCATGCAAAATGAGTAGGTGATGTGTACACGCTGTTAAACATCGTTATTTTTTGTGCTTTAAGTTCGTGCGCATAGGCTATGCTAAGATAGGAGTACAATCTAGCGGAAGAAGTTCAGGGTGATCTGTACACGCTTTGAAACATGATTATTCTTTGTACTTTAAGTTCATGCACATAGGTTATGCTAAGATAGCAGCACAATCTAGAGGAAGAAGTTTAGTACGAGAGTCGATGCTTGCAAAATCGATAAGTAATATGTACACGCTTTGAAACATGGCTATTCTTTGTACTTTAAGTTCATGGGTATAGGTTATGCTAAGATAGCAGCACAATCTAGCGCAAGAAGTTTAGTACGAGACTCGATGAATGCGAAATCGATAGGTGATGTGTACACGCTTTGAAACATGGCTATTCTTTGTACTTTAAGTTCATGCTAAGATACCAGCACAATCTACCTGAAGAAGTTGAGTACGAGATTCGATACATGCAAAATCGATAGTTGATGCGTACACGCTTTGAAACATGACTATTCATTGTACTTTAAGGTCATGCGTATAGGTTATGCTAAGATAGCAGCACGATCTAGCGGAAGAAGTTTAGTACGAGAGTCGATGCAAGTAAAATCGATAGGTGATGTCTACAGGCTTTAAAACATGGCTATTCATACTGCTGCTCTGTTCCTAAGATTTTTAAACATAGCTAATCCTAATGCTGCTCTCAACGACGTAGAGCTAAGGATTGATGAAGTGACCGTGACGTCACGACCACGTGCTCTTGTTTGGTAAACATAGCCACGTGCTTTTTTGACAGCTGTCTTCTTGACGAACCCTAACCTCACTTTGAAGGACAATAGAGCGTCGCTAACCTCACTGCTGCTATCTTTACGGCAGTAAACCTCAAGGCTGCCACCTTATGCATGTTACAGCGCGGAATTTAAAATCCAACAGCAGAACGTCGCTAACCTCACTCTTGCCATCTTGATGGGCTTAAACCTTACTGTTGCTACCTTGGTTATACGCTTTTGTGTTAGTTTACTATTAATCGCTAAGCTGTTCGCATCATCGAAGTAGAGAGTAACAAATGTCGAGTGGATTTAAAGAAGAATCTGTTAGCAGAAGATAAAAGTCCGTCATGGAAAAACCTATTTCTAGGTATATTTGCGAAGAGTGTGGAAAAGCATTTTCCCGAAGCTATCACAGGAGACGTCATGAGATATCATGTAGGACGATTTTTCAATGCAAACATTGTAGAAGAGAGTTCAAGAACGCATACAACGCTCAACGTCATGAAGCCGCGTGTAATGTAGCTTCATCGGGAACAAAATACAAAGAGCTCAACCATATTCCAGCGAACACTGATTTATGTTTAAAAAGTACACCTCTGCGAGAGATTTTTAATTCTCCCTTGCTGTCTAGGCCTGCTGCAAGTTCTGTTACTGAGCACAAACTTCAAGTTAAAGAGAGGCAAGATCATGATTATGATAATAAGGATAATGATGTTGATCAAAACAGTAGTAAAGGGAAAGTAGAAGAAGAAAATTCATTGCCATTACAGCTTGATGATTTTACTTCATTTCCTAGGCCTACTACACGTTCTGTCGAAGTGCAAACATCTCAAGAAGAGATGCAAGGTAAAGAAGAAGGAAATTTCAACGCTTCATCGCTATCGAAACAAGTTATGTTTGTACCTAGAAACGCTACTGCTGAAGCACGTATTACATCAAAACAAGTCCCTGCACATCAACTGTCTGCATATAGACTCAAAGTTCACAACAAGCCTCTGTTACCCTATGTAGATATAAGCTACTGTAAAGACCCCAACGTACTCGTAAAACGTTTACAACTGCTAAGAGCCTATCATGATGCTGGTTACACACAGTACAAAGAAGATATTTTTGAAATAGAGTATGAATTACGTCGTGTAGGTATTATTAAGTAAGCGCTTACCCTCACCTAAGTCATCCATCTGTAGTATATAGTCGATCGAGTAGCTATATTCGAATAGATTATTTCCCAACATTCTCCCTTCCTTAGGGTGTTAACTCCGCCTCTAGTTGTAGAGCCGGTCTCAAGTCCGGATAAAGAGAGGAGAGGCGCCCTAGCCCTTTAGCCCATTAGCCCTTTAGCCCTTTAGCCCATTAGCCCATTAGCCCTTTAGCCAAGGAATGTGCGGTAATCTAATCTTCTTAGAACAAAGGTATCCCCTGACATGTTCTAAACACATGTTGTATCGAGTACAGTGTTCTATTATAGTCTTGATCACTTATTTAGTGTTCTAAACACTTCAATCAATGTTCCGATCACATGATAAAGTTAACGGCATAGAGTGCGGTGTTCGATTCTAGTCTTGTTATGTTTCTTTAGTGATTTGCAAGTCTAAACATGCATAATGACGTCATCACTGCAGCACATGCTTACTCTAGCTATCCCGATGCAGGTTTAAACTTGTTCGATAGAGCTATGCCTTGACATAAGAGGAGGCCTTAACAGCTTATGTATAGCCGCTATTGTTTAAAGATAGCTGCTGTGAAGAAAAAGCACGTCGAATTTTTCAAATTACCTGCCACCACATTTCAAAGGTATGAGGTTTAGTGCTGTAAAGATACCTGCACGATGCAAAGCTAACTTTCTTCATCAGAGCAGCCACCATATTGTGTGAGCACCTCTAGGCCGTATCATAAGCAGCTGTGTATAGTCACCGTCTTGTCGCTGCTACCTCCCGCAAGCACCCCTAGGGCGTCTCATAAGAGCAGCAGCCATCTTGTGCAAGCGCTCTTAAGCTGTCTCATAAGAAGCTATGTATAGTCACCATCTTGTAGAATTAGATAGCTGCCAATGCCAAAGGGCCTAAGTAAGGATCGAACCGTCGATCTCATCATTAGACTATGTTTTTTTTCATGTTCCTGATACTGCAAACCTAGGTATCAGGTAGAAAAATTTTATCCGTTTTCGAGATATTTAACATTTTGCATTTAAGCCCCAAATTTAATGAATCGAACCTGCACGGCACGTTATACTCTCTACCATAGCTAAACCTGATCATGTTACGAATACTTGCTTCAATACAAGCTAAAACAGAGCGAATGCCAAAGGGCCTAAGTAGGAACCGAACCGTTGATCTCATCATTAGACTATATTTTACTTGATCCTCGTACTGCGAACCGAGGTATTGGGTAGAAAAATTTTGTCCGTTTTGCTCTACGATGCACTGCTTTCGAGATATTTAACATTTTGCATTTAAGCCCTAAATTTAATGAATCGAACTAGCACGACACGTTAGCCTCTAAGCTAAGAGCAGCAGCCATCTTGCGCAAGCACCCTTAAGGCGTCTCATAAGGAGACGTGTATAGCCGCCATCTTGTGTCCGCCATCTTGCGCAAGCATCCTTAGGGCGTCTCTAGCCATCTTGTGCAAGGACCCTTAAGCCGCCTCATAAGAGCAACCGCCATTTTGCGCAAGCATCACTAGGGTGTCTCATAAGGAGCCTTGTATAACCACCATCTTGCGCAAGCATCCCAAGGGCGTCTCATAAGAACCTGTGTATAGCAGCCATCTTGAGTAAGCACCCTTAAGGAGTCATGTATAGCCGCCATCTTATGCAATTAGCGTCGAGAGAGGGCTGCTGTAGAATTTTTCTTTTTAAATTATCCGCCACCACATTTCAAAGGTATCTAGCTAAAGATGGCAGCACTGCGGATGACAGGTGACGAATTTACATCTAAAGAGGGCAGCACGGTGCTCTCTGGATTAAAGATGGCGGATGATAGCTGTCAAAAAAGCACGTGGCTATGTTTACCAAACAAGAGCATGTGGAATTTGCCGCCACCACATTTCAAACTAAAGAGGGCAGCACTATGCTCTGTTGATTAAAGATGGCGGATGGTAGCTGTCAAAAAAGCACGTGAGTTTGTTTCCAAACAAGAGCACGTGGAATTTTTCAATTTGCCGCCACCACATTTCAAAGGTATCTAGCTAAAGATGGCAGCACGGTGCTCTCTTGATTAAAGATGGTGGATGATAGCTAACAGAACTTTTCAAATTGCCCGCTACTACATGCTTAAGGTAGTAGCCATAAAGAGGGCAGCACGGTGTTCTGTAGATTAAGGATGGCGGGTGATAGGTGATGAAATTGCCCGCATGATAGCAGCACGGTGCTCTGTTGATTAAAGATGGCGGATGACAGCTGTCAAAAAAGCACATGGCTTTGTTTCCAAACAAGAGCACGTAGAATTTGCCGCCACCACATTTCAACTAAAGATGGCAGCACGGTGCTCTCTTGATTAAAGATGGTGGATGATAGCTAACAGAACTTTTCAAATTGCCCGCTACTACATGCTTAAGGTAGTAGCCATAAAGAGGGCAGCACGGTGTTCTGTAGATTAAAGATGGCGGGTGATAGGTGATGAAATTGCCCGCATGATAGCAGCACGGTGCTCTGTTGATTAAAGATGGCGGATGACAACTGTCAAAAAGCACATGGCTTTGTTTCCAAACAAGAGCACGTAGAATTTACCGCCACCACATTTCAAACTAAAGAGGGCAGCACTGTGCTCTATAGATTAAAGATGGCAGATGACAGCTGTCAAAAAAGCACGTGAGTTTGTTTTCAAACAAGAGCACGTGGAATTTTTCAATTTGCCGCCACCACATAGAGGGCAGCACTGTTCTCTCTGGATTAAAGATGGCTGCTTGTCGAAAAGCATTTTTCAAATTATCCGCCACCACATTTCAAAGGTAAGTAGCTAAAGAGGGCAGCACTGTGCTCAAAGATGGCGGATGACAGCTATCAAAAAAGCACGTAGCTGTCAAAAAGCACGTGGATTTGTTTATCTCGAGCTAGTGAGGTTAAGTTGGTGGCACTAAGGTTTAGGCCTGTCAAGATGGCAGCACTGCCGATGACAGGTGACGAAAGAGGGCAGCACGGGGCTCTGTAGTTTAAAGATGGCGGATGACAGCTGTCAAAAAGCACGTGGCTGTCAAAAAGCACGTGGCTTTGTTTACCTCATGCTAGTTAGGTTAAGTTGGTACCACTAAGGTTTAGGCCCGTCAAGATGGTAGTACTGAGGTTTGCGATGCGTTGTTGTTGATGCGAGCTGTCAAAAAGCACGTGGCTTTGTTTACAAATCTGTCAAAAAGCACGTGGCTGTCAAAAAGCACGTGGCTTTGTTTACCTCACGCTAGTGACGTTAAGTTGGCACTAGTGAGGTTTAGGCCCGTCAAGATGGTAGTACTGAGGTTTGCGATGCGTTGTTGTCGATGACAGCTGTCAAAAAGCACGTGGCTTTGTTTACAAATCTGTCAAAAAGCACGTGGCTGTCAAAAAACACGTGGCTTTGTTTACCTCGCGCTAGTTAGGTTAAGTTGGCACTACTGAGGTTTAAGCCCGTCAAGATGGCAGTACTGAGGTTTGCGATGCGTTGTTGTCTGTCAAAAAGCACGTGGCTTTGTTTACAAATTCAAATTTCCCGCGGGAGGTGGAGGAGGCATCTGGGAGGCCTCTGGCTGAGGTGGAGGTGGAGGTGGCCACTGGGAGGCCTCTGGCTGAGGTGGAGGTGGAGGTGGCCACTGGGAGGCCTCTGGCTGAGGTGGAGGTGGAGGTGGCCACTGGGAGCCTGAGGTGGAGGTGGCGGCCGAACTCTCCCATTATACTACTGATATCATTCCAGCTTTCTATTCATGAACTGGAGTTTTGAAATGTTATAATTTCTTGTGATCATATCATTACGCAATCAAGGATTAAGACAGTATGATAATTATGACAAGCACATTCCAAAATATCTGAAAGGCATATTTCGCCCTAATAACTAATTTCATTATTATTTACAAAGGTGAAACTAATCGCATAGGCATATTTCGTCGGGATTTAAAAAAATACCATTTAATCATTTAACATAAAATAATACCGGGCTTACGGATGACGCGTGGACAATAACACGATATTTTACATGTAATAATACACTCAACTACTACTATACATATAATATGACCCTTTATCATATATACAAGATTATATGGAGAGAATGGTCCTTCCATTACCAAAAATAATAGCAATAATACATGTTGCCCTAGATGGGGTCGAACTCATGGTCTTCTCACTGCAGGATGCATGTTTTGAATTTCGAGATCGGATGGAATGAACGAAAATAAAATTGGGAGGAAGTCTATTGTTCCTACTATATTAATTCAATCGCGGTGACAATTAGCCATTCTCTCTGTGAGTGTTTGTCGGATATCGCTAGGAACGAATGGTCAGCCAATGCCCCAAAGTCGTAAAGCTGTGGCCTACTCGCATTCTCTTCAAACCCTTGTACAGCTGACACTTTCGCTCAGCGTACGGTACTTTGGACTGTCTCCTTTCCATTCAGTTAAGGGAAGATATCTCTCTTCAATCGGCCGCCTCGATATTAAGTTCGGGCTAACACGGCTTCTTTGAGCTCAACGCTAACATGTTAATTCTCACATGGTTCTATTCAACCTAATCCCATTATAACTAGCATGGTGCAATTCTTCACGCTTTGCATAAATTATCTCTAGCACATATCTATATCGCCTTGACTATCAACCGACAAATATTCACCGACCATCACTTCCGGCTCAATACCACAAACACTCGCATATATTTACATAAGGGGTATTAATTCAAGACATTCTAAAAAAAATTACATATTAAGTTCACGATCTAGAAATTATACTCGCATCTAAAAACATCATTTTAACTCCTCAAATGCTCCGTCTTACGCATGACATACAAGTCATCCTCGTATTCTCTGAAGAGGCAGAACATCTCATTTAATCATAACATTTGAGATTACCTAGATGGATACCACTTCCATCCATCACAACACTTCTTGAAGACAAAAAAGTCATTATTAGAATCTTATAACTAACATGCATTACTTTCCAAGGGGTTTTAAATTAACTGCTGGTATATAATTTCGTGTGGCTGTTTCTAGCCGAGTGCAGCCCTTGTAAGGCAGACCCTCCGATGAGGGTGGGCGGCGTCTGCCATGCGTAGGTAACTGCGTGTTATTGTGGTGGAGGATAGTGTTGTGTGTGGTGTGTGAGTTGCAGGGATGTTGGGACAGCACAAACACCCAGCCCCCGGGCCATTGGAATTAACCAATGAAGGTTAAAATCCCCGACCCGACCGGGAATCGAACCCGGGACCCTCTGAACCGAAGGCCAGTACGCTGACCATTCAGCCGACGAGTCAGACAACTGCTGGTCATCATGCCAGTAACAAACTTCCTACTACACAAACTAAAAGTTTTAATCCCCTCGAACAGCCTGCGATCATCATTCACATTTTTAATTTACTTGACATGCTAATTCTAACTATGTACAGGAGGGAAATGACTTTCAAACATAGTAAATTTTAAAATGTACTTATCTAGAATGATCATTCTTGTCCGAGGAAGCACACTCATAACGGCTTAAGCCATCATCTTGCTGCCTTTGATGTCGTGAGGTCCTTGATTCGTTTCCGAGATGAGATAATTCATCTTGTAGACTTCACCACGCATAATAATCCTGGAGGTATCCAACACAATGAGATGCTGGGTAGGTAAGTGACTCGTGTATTCTCTTCCCAGACCAGCGATCACTCGGTCCAATATGCAAAAGGGGAAAATACTATGGTTATAATTGGGTCAACTTGGAATACGCACTACACTCAGGCATGGTTAAATTTATCCTGATATCGCTGAACTATCACGTATTCACTTGCACTGTAATCCAACGTTAAGGGTCACTAATTTGCTTATTTCACATCCCCTCACAATGTAAGACAACTCACATCCACGTTTGTACTTTCAGCAGACGCTGCCCAATTATTATTATTATTATTATTATTATTATTATTATTATTATTATTATTATTATTATTATTATGTGTGAGTCACAATTTCCTGAACAAATTCACCTTTTCAACGTTCTAATTGTAATTCCAACTGTGCTTCCGCAACACTACACTGTATTTGACTAGTAGTGAATTAATCTAGCCACACACGAATCCATCGAACATGTATAACAGTAGCTTGAATGCTACGCAGCTCATAACAGGTGGGTTATTCCTCGTTCACTATCCTCGGTGATTACACCATGATACAAAATGTTATAAATACACGAAATTTACACAATAAGTGCACGTCAATAATCACTGGGCTTAAATAATGATTTATGCAGTACTTCTGCTAGTTAAATCTCACAATTGCAGTACTTCATCACTTAATGAAAGTATTGCACAATCTCACAGGTCGTGCAAAATATCAACACGTCTGGAGAGCATGGAGACACAGTGGATAGTGGGTAAGTGGTATCCTGTCCGATTTCTTTTGTAAGACAGAGGAAAAAATCAAGAGTGGGAGTTAACTACGCCTTCATGTCGGGGGTCACTCCGTAAAAAGCCGTTTGTCGGCGTTGATCTGCATATCAAAAGATAGCTCTGACCTTCCATATTTTACTGATCGAATCTTATTCTCTTAGGATCGGCGGTTTAATTATAATCGCCAAAGCGTCATTTACCCCTTGTGCAATGATTGACTTGCGTTTTGCCAAACTTCAAGATAGGCTCACCTCGCCAGACCCGTGACGACGTTCTGTAATTCTCTGCACCGATTCAGATCACGTAATCAATGATAAGTTGAATAAATGGAAGATGTTTCGTTGTCATCTTTAACTAAATAATTCCCTGATCATGACAAGCTCTTATTCATGAATATTAGATGCGCAAGTCAATAATCACATGATTCTTATTATTGTTATTAATATTGAAAATTCTAAAACAAATGAAGGTTTTGGTTGGTATTACTAAAATCACCAACAAATACTTAGGGAATTACTTCTCCCCAAGTTAACCCGACTTATTAAGTATGGCTCGCGGGCTGTCACATGACTTTTTACTCCTTCCAACTCACTCGCACAGGAGAGAGAAACATCCTAATTGCTGGCTAGCGTATGACTCGCCCTTGTCATTACGCGCACAGAGCCTTTTGTCCTCTGAAGTAGCAGCGCATCGTTCGTATTCCGTGCAGCGCTGTGGTCTGCTAGCTTGCGGCTAAACGTCGTAGAATGACAAGGAAAACGGCATATTATTGATATGGGATGGCACGATATGGTATCTAAAGTACCGTGAACGGTCACAATATACAATGATAAGTATTGATAAAAGAAGTTAAAAATGATAATATTATGCTCTCTTGGCATTCGGGTTTGCGGGGACCTGCGTTGTCAAGCGAATACTAATGCCGAATACATGGCACTCCTTCCTGACCGGTTGGAGATACCGTCTGCGACTTCTAGAGCAGTCGCACACGAAGGAGGCCCCTCCCCAAGCAGCACGCCCATAAAATTTTGATTCGATCTCCAACCAATCCTCAGTACTTTAAAAAGAAAAGGAAACATGAGGGGACCGATGGCCGCATTACTCTTTAAGCGGCCTTCTACGACGACATATTTTCCATTGTGAAGCATAAATTTCCATACGGCGGAGATTTGTGAGGATTCTGGAAGTTTTTATGTGGCAAGAAAGAAGGCTATTTAAGTCCATGGCAGGATACCGAATGGGCTGTCCTGTTAAAAATCACCAGAGTCGTTGCCAGACGAATCGCTTTCATTCTGATAAGGGATTACTTAACTTCAGTAAAATAACATTAATCTGCAAAGACTGGCACTAAGTCTACACTAATAAGTGAGCGACTCCTCGTTTTCTGTGCCATATTGATCAACCGTACTAATATCTGCTGCATACATTAGTTTTACATAGTTGTACAGAAGTCACAGGGAAGAGTTTCTCTCTTCATTCTCCGCGCGTAGGCGGCATTTCCTCACTAAAATCTCTAACCACTCTGGAAGTCGATGTACCAGCTAGTCCTGAGTTCCTGCCTCTATCACGACACACCATCTATGTTACGTTTCGTACTGAATATCAAAATGGGACGCAATATTAACTTCCGCATTTCCCACCGTTCAACGGGACAGGATAGGCACTCTACTGTACGTCCAAAAGTAAGTCATTCAATGTTGTACTTACATACATTTTTGAAGTTGAATTCTATATTTCATTGATGTTTCCTCAGTGTAGATGCTTTTAGGGATCAAGTTGTTGAATGAATCACCGTAGGACTCTAAATAGGAAAGTGACAGCCTAGCGGACCGTCTTTCAAAACTCAGCCAAGCATCTGGGATTTGTAAAATGAAAAGATGCAGTCAGTCCCTGTTATGAATGGTGTAAAAATATCACTCGTAGGGTCGGTTGGTGCATACATTTCAGTGGGCTTGGCAGACTGATATGTAACAGCAACTTCTGGCTCGGTGAGGAAAGCAACGGAAACTATCTCACTCCTCATTTCCCTAGCATGCCTCTTCAGTGACGCCCAGGCTATCTATGACAGCTGTTGGCGGAACTTCGGAGGATCAAACCAGCGTTCAGGCTGAATACCCAACATACAACATACAAAATGGAAAGGTACGTCCCTGTGGTTAAGAATTCATAAAAGAGTGAAGGTCTTGTTGCTATGGTAATCACCATTAAATGCCATGTAAAACTGTACGCTTTCTTCCTTACTTGCCCGCTCTGCTTATGACCGAAAGACCAAATTCAAGACATGAGATCACGTGACATGACGATTTTCTGTAACAAATTCTATTTCACTTCCTGGCCTGAAAATAAAGCAACGTGAGAAGCAACGAATTTAGGAATAACGTTCATCTCTACTAAAAATATGGATATGTGACTCACAAAAATATTGTTTGTTTTCCCCTTGGAAAGTAGTAATGTTCCTAGGCTTAGGTTGAAACAGTTAGAGAAAGCTTTCAACTTATCGCAAATGAGAGAAAAACTCATTATATAGTTTAAGGTACAACCTACCTTGCTCTGGAACTAGACAATGAATTTCCAATTTCATTCTACAGCGAGAAGGAAGTGAGAGCTGACATGAAACTCGCCTCCCACCGCTCTGCTGCGAGATCCTAATTAAATACTAAGGAGAAAGCTTTGTTCCCCCATTACCCGACAACCCGCACAGCTTGCCTTCAAATTAGCTCACTAGTGGGATAGTGAGGCGATGGTAAAATTCTAAACAGTGAAAGAACTGTACTGATTTACAATTAAGAGATGAAAGTATATGATTTTCCACCTGTTCAATACAAATTCAAATGTGATATACAATGAAATGTCACATTTTATTCAAAAATATTAGGGACCGGTTTCGGCATGTCTATGCCATCATCAGCCTAAAGTTAGATACACAAGGACACAAGTAAATTACACATGTCAATACACAAATAAACTTTCTAACATATTGGCAATTCATAATAGCGTTGATATATACAAAATTTTGAATGTATAAAAACTCTCAAATATACCTCTTATAAAATTTACGATAAAGGTAAAATGATCTATTTACAATTCTGTGATATCTATTACCTAGTGATGTTTTGTGTTACAATTGTGTGTTAAGTAACAAAAGATGTCTTTTAAAACACTTCTGTCTGAACAGCTTATACACCTAATAAATTTTGGGGTATTGACACTCCTATAGTATTAAAATTTAAGACGTTCTATCACGTAAAAATACTTCTGTAAATTAAATTAGTAACAGGTCCAGTATTGTTGCATTGTAAAAGAGAATAGCTGTTCGTTATTTAATGTTTGTTAAAATAGTTCCTCATTAGAATATAAGCGGTAAGCCAAGTTAAATTGAGCGGCTTTAAGAATCACCTGATTGCTAACGATCTCGATTTTAAACTATAACGTCATAGCGAATATATGTTGTCAGGTCCGGCATACTACAGTAAACACAGAATAGAATAAATTATAAAGATGGCCTGCGGCTGGGGAGGGAGTGTTCATTTATTGTAATCATGTGCATAAGGTTAGTTGTTTATAATGACAAATACTAGAGGTAAATATCTCAATACGGTATATTCCATAAATCTCTCTGGAATGAATCTTCAATATTAAATCAAAGTTACTCTTTTGGGGTATTTCCTAAACGTTGACGAACAATGGAAGAGTCAAAATCCCAATGTTAAAATTCGGACGAAATTTGTTATGACCGTGGTTAGATTCAACTGAAGTCCACTGTGAAATAATTCCCTGCCAACATTCGAGTCCACGCTTGTGCGGTTTGGCTTGCGAACGTTCACCACGGTACTCTATTATAATTCCTTTTAGAAAATTCTACCATTTTGTTTAAGTTAAGAAATGGGCACGTCAGTAATAAAACTGCGAAACGTAATGCAGTTATTTTAAACGGATATCAAAATTCGGACCTGACCGAAATGCACCGAGAAGAAAGTGAGCTGAAAGATATTGTTACAGAAATTTATGTGGTTCGCTGAGGGAAGGAAGCGTGAGGGATGAATGACTGGACCAAGCAATATTTAAAATTCAATAAAACATTAAATTTTGTGAAATTTATATTTTTTCTTTTCAAAAGAATAAAACTGTACAATAGACTATATAGGAGTCAAACGGAAAGCTCAGGCAACAACAATCTTTAGCACCAGAACTCGGTAAATTTCACAAACAATTACCGAAAAGGGAATGCATCAGCTCTGAATACAAATTTAGCAAAAGAAGTTCGGAAACTGAGCATAATTTACATTTATAGAGCACAAAGCTCAGGTACCTCATTATAAATGAGCACGAAGCTCAGAGTGAATTTGCACATGCACACAAAAGCTCGGGCATTTTCTAAATGTAGAGTCAGAGAAGCCCGACTTTTTACATATCGTTACATAGTAGAGATTAGGGCGGCCTGTACAGTTGAGTATTGATATACCACAAAAAGGAAGCCGTAGTTTCTAATACCATCACAAATCGGGCCTCGACCCCAGGTGTACATTTAACAAATTCTATAATGATGCATCCTAATGCATTATAATTTGAAAGGAAACCACCAATTGCTTAAAAACTACAAGTACACTCGTTATTTACACGACAGGAGCATCCACAGGCAAAATCGGATCTAATGATCCATAGTAAACAGCAGCAGAAAGCTCCCACTGCACGGGCGCAAAAATGGAGGAGAAAGAACAATAAAGGTCAAATTTTACAACAGGCCGAAAACAAAGTGAATGGAGGCAAAATCAAAGCACTTCAGAGACAATTCACATATTGCCTAACTGGGCATAAGTCCCGATGAAGCAGAGACTAATCCATACTATCAGGTGACTAAGTTATGGAAAAGTTTAAAAGTCGAAAGGAAGAAATTACAATTTAACAGGTAGAAAAAACTTAATCAGCAAATATTACTTGAGAGGAAGTTTAACGAGGGTACATCACTCGTGCTTCCTAATATTTCACAAAGACCTTCGAAATCTGAAGACAGACAACGGTAGCCTACATCGAAGTTAAAGTTTACCAAAGAAAACTCTACATCCAAATTTAAAAGAGAACTGAATCTGAAAATTACATTCTAAAAAGGATTGTAGAGATCTTCCGTAATACACACGCGGCTTAATCACATGTTTGGTATTCTGCCTAACTTTCAAATCCAAATTCAAGCTTATCGATTCCCCCACCTCCATCGATTCCCCTTTCAGAGGGACCCTCCTGTCAGATGCTTACCACAAGTTACACTGCCGCCAGACAAGACCAATAATAATACAGCAAAAACCCGTCCTTAAGTAACAATCAAGCCGAACATCCTAGAAGGAAAAGAAATAGAAGACGTGACTGGAGAATAGGTTTTTAGGCGTGGTGAAAACCGATTGGAGAACAATTTACTAGTAGGGGTGACAACATAAACAAAGCATAGAGACCACATGAACAAACTTACCAAAACAAAATTTATTCGTGTTAGTTAGAGTCCTTGAATACTAGATGGCGTTAGTGATGCAACATTAGAGACATCCGTTCCTTAAAGCTGAAATTTCTTTCACCAGATAGTCCATGGTTTTCGTAGTAGGCAACACTACAGTAGAGCTGGAGGACGACTTGAAGAGACGGAGAGGGCGAACTCATGGTTCAGATATAATGAAAGATATGGAATTTATTTATGTGTAAAATCAGTTTCATTTTATTTTCGAAAGAAATATTATATTCTCGACATTTTTGATCAGTTTTAACATGGAGAGTGCGTTAGATATTGAAAAGTGGCAAGCTGCTAAAACTGGCTCTGTTTAACAAAAGTTTCCAATTTTGTACCAAACGAACTCTCTTGTACCTATGGAAAGATCAAACTGAACAAGACAGGTTGGCTACTTGAAGAACAATCTGTGATATGTCATTGTTGTTGTTGTTAGTCGTTTAGTCGCTTTCGACTCTCCGTGACCCCATAGACCAAAGTGGGCCATTTCTTCCTGTCATGAACTGTTTTCCGAAGTCTTTCTAAATTGAGAGCCGTGGCTTCCTTGATGCCATCAATCCACCTCATCCGTTGTCGCCCTCTTCTCCTGTTACCATCAGTCTTCCCCAGCAGTAAGGTCTTTTCCAGTAAATCATGTTTTCTCATAATATGACCGAAGTACTTTAGTTTTTGTCTGAGTATTTGACCTTCCAGTGAACAGCCTGGGTTGATTTCCTGCAATATGGACTTATTAGGCCTCTTCGCAGTCCACGGAACTCTAAGGAGTTTTCTCTAACACCATATTTCAAATGCGTCTATTCTTCGACGCTCAGCCTTTCTTACTGTCCAGGTTTCGCTTCCGTACGTTGCTACTGGAAAGACCATAGCCTTCACTATACGAATCTTCGTTCTTAAAGTTACTTCTCTACTCTTGAAAATGTTATCAAGGTTGGCCATTGCCTTCCTCCCAAGGAGCAAGCATCTCTTAATTTCATGGCTGCAATCGCCGTCAGCAGTTATTTTGGAGCCCAAGTAGATGAAACTAGGAACAACCTCCATTGTTTCACCATTTATATGCCAGGAGGTGATAGGTTCAGTTGCCATGATCTTTGTTTTCTTGACATTCAACCTTAGTCCAGCTTTTGCACTTTCTTCTTTCACCTTCATTAGTAGATACTTAAGTTGTTCTTCACTTTCTGCCAACAGGGTGGTGTCATCGGCATATCTAAGGTTATTTATATGTATCCCACCAATTTTAGCTCCAGTTTCTGTTTCATCTAATTTGGCATTCCTCATCACATACTCTGCATATAAGTTGAATAAGTAAGGTGACAATATGCAGCCTTGACGTACACCTTTCTCAATCTTGATCCATTCAGTTGTTTCATATAGGATACAAATTAATCGTTCGGGGATGATCAACAGAAAAACCTCTTTGTTCACGACGAAAATCGTGGTAGCTGGACACAGGAGGCTGCTGATTTACGTAGATCTCAATCGCTCTAAGTTCACCGCTTCTTTGTCATGGGTGAAGCGGTTGAAGAAACAATTTCGGATCGTTTCACGTAAGATTACGAAATTTGCGACGGTCAAACAAAGTGAGTATTGAGGAGAAATCGTGGATGAAATAGAACCATTCGTTTACTCAGTTCGCGCACGTCTGGTAATGAATCCGAATGACAATACTTCTTGCTACAATGTCGACCAAAGTGACTTTAATTTGGAATTGAACAGTGAACGAGCTCTCAAAGACAAGGTTGTTCGCATTTGCATGGAGTGGTTAAATCTGTGACAAGTATGACCCGTACCTGCAGTATACGGTCAAGCCACCAGTATCATCGGACGGGAATCTTTCAAGAGCACTCATCAGTGTTTTCCACGAAAAGACTGGAAATTAGGGCGAATCATCGAAGGAAACTTCTTCGCTCGGAATCTGTATACGAGGGTTAATGCTATCAGGGACTACTAAAAGGAATACTATGGAATGTTGTATGCGTGAAGAAGTTTCTACTAACGTAGACGACAACAGCGTGCTACCTCTGGAGTCGTAGACGGGGTTTTGGTGACTGGCATGCGT
Source organism: Anabrus simplex (assembly GCF_040414725.1). Lineage (NCBI taxonomy): Eukaryota > Metazoa > Arthropoda > Insecta > Orthoptera > Tettigoniidae > Anabrus > Anabrus simplex. Next base: position 271,839,622 of record NC_090268.1, on the reverse strand, counting down.
TCGTCTAAATAACCCAATTGAGATCGAAGCTTGTCCAAGTATACCACGATATCTCTACAGCAAGTGTATGGTATGGTTTCCGGTTATGCACGCCTTTTATTCCAAGAATATAGGACGCAATTATCTTACAGAATTAAGAGTTCGTCAGGTATGTACACAGCAATATTCTCTATTTGCAGTTGGCAGTGTAAAATTAACTAATGCCGGGCTGAGTGACTCAGACGGTTGAGGCGCTGACCTTCTGACCCAACTTGAGAGGTTCGATCCTGGCTCAGTCCGATCGTATTTGAAGGGGCTCAAATAGGCCAGACTCGTGTCGGTAGATTTACTGGCACGTATGTCGCGGATTGACATTGGTTACGTCAACATCGAAATATCTATGTATTCTTTGTATATGTATAGTTGCCTTCTTTACTCTGTGACGTGTGTGTATTGTTGATAATAATAAACGTGATATTGTGAACACGACGGTGAAGTCCTCTTATAATTCAGTAGTTACGATTTATAACACAAAATTTTGGTGCCGAAACCTCCGGGAATATTACGAGTTCAACGCGACACGAGAGAACAGAAGAGGATTTTCACACCACGGACACGTATGTTGAGCGACTTAAATCTCGACATAGGTTATCTACGCATCTCTGAGGAGGAGAAAGGATCACCAACGCAGAACTAGCTACAACTTCAAACCAACAGATAATACGAAACACAATTGCAGTATACGTAGTGTTGATAGTAGATTGGTAATTTTTCTGAACATTTAATGCATAGAAGTTTGAAGGAATTTCAATATTACTCGTAACAAGAAATATAACCCCACCTACGTCAAAATATCCGTAATGGCTTCCATTCCGAAGAGATCTATGCATGCAACACTCGAGTAGAACACTAGCGCCGTCTGTTGTAAAAAGGGAGTAACTAAGCTATGATCTTTAACTTTTAATAAGACATCTCTGGCAACAATTCATTGACAATAGTGTATGACGTAACGTTGAGCCGCGCAATTATTTCACATGTTTATTTTTTTTTGTCTGAATATTTCAAGGAGTAATACTTTTCAGATCAGTGAAGAATTAATTTACTAGTAGGAGACATTATGGAAGGCAGTATAGCGAATCAGCTCACGAAATTGAAACGTAGACGAGTAACTCAACGTTCGAACACTACGCGTTTTATTAATCAGATTCATTCGTTCAATCAATCCACGGACTTAGATGAAATAGAGCATATCCGCGAGCGTCTACAGGAAACGTTAGCGTCCTTAAATGCGTTAAATGACAGTATCCAAGATTTACTCGATGACGCGGAGTACGAAGACGACGTGGCAGCCTGTGAAGAATATCTGGACAACTCCAAACGGGCGATTAGAAAGGCCACGGGCCTCATACAACAGAAAAGCGCGAGGAATGAGGCCGACTCTACCACTACGTATCCGAGTGTCCTTGTTCAACCCACGACTACAGCGGAGATAAAGCTTCCTACCATTAAACTGCAGTCATTCTCAGGGAACGTAGAAGAATGGCCGGGATTCTGGGAGCAGTTCGAGTCCTCCATTGACAAAAATTCGTCGGTGTCCGTCGTAAACAAACACGTATTTCTCCTTGGGTACTTAGAGGGAGAACCAAGGCGTCTTGTAGACGGTATATCTATAACGGCAGACACATACGAACAAACTAAACAAATTCTGATAGCACGATATGGTGATAAGAACAGGATTATTCAGTCTCACCTCGATTACTTGGAAAATCTCGAAGTTGCAGTTTCGGAGGCCCCTGAAGTATTAAACACGACCTACATTGAATGCCATCGCCGGATACAAGCATTGAGAGCACTAGGGGAAGACGTCGACGCATATGGTCGAATTTTAGCACCCAAACTATTACGAGCCTTTCCAGAGGACATCTGTCGCCGTTGGCTCGTCCACGCTAAAAGACTAGGCATACAAGAAGGGGACACGACCCGACTAATGGCGTTTCTCAACGAAGAAGTGGAAGGAGCTCTTAACGCTCAAAAGATACGGGGTGACGCCACATTAACGACCTCTTCAATACCCACAGCAGCCACTCTTCACGTAAACACAAAACCAAACAAACAAAAGGGTAACCAGACACCTCGACCAGACCCGTTCTGTGTGTACTGCGAAAATCGAGGTCACTGGGGTCAGGATTGTCAACAGTTGAAGGATCCCCAGGTGAGAGTCGAGAGACTGAAAGCCACAAACCGGTGCTTTCTTTGCCTACGCCGTGGGCACAACAAGACACGGTGTTTTATGAAGGGGAAGGCATCCTGCAACAAATGTCGAGCGTCACACCATGTATCCATTTGTACCGAGGGCAGCAGTCAACACACTTCCGTTTGCAAGATAGGGGTCATCACGTCCGATTTCACACACCTGCAAACGGCCCGTGTGTGGATCAAGGGGCCGACAGGCCGAAACAAGCTAACTCGTTGTATCCTGGATGCAGGGAGTCAATCGAGCTTCATCCACAATTCTCTGATTGATGCGCTGCAGCTTAATGTTACTGATCGCAAGGCTCTTGAGATAAGCACGTTTGAATCACCCTCCACTATGTATGATATTAGACGGAAGGTTTGTTTCGATATTATGGGCTACTCAACCAGAGCTCAAGTATCGATTACCGCCTTTGAAAGTCACAGCTCCTACACTTTTCAACCAACTGCACCCCAAAACATAACCGCGCTAGCATCGCTAAGGAAGATGAAGCTGGCTGATCCGAGTGACGACCTCGACAAAGATCTTCCGATCGAGGTACTTATAGGTGCGGATTCATACTGGAAGATAGTAACAATGAAGGAACCTATCCGAGTAACAACATCACTGGTTCTTCTTCCTACTATCTTCGGTTACGTTCTCAGCGGAAGTAGATCTGGCACTACGATCAACCAAATAATGGTCCATCATGTCTCACTCACAACGGATCAGATAACTGATGAAAGCGTGCGACGGTTCTGGGACTTAGAAACTATTGGAATTGTGGATAACCAAGAGCGAAAACTATCCATTAAAGAAAACACCATTTTTCAAGAGTTTCGCGAATCTTACCGCATCGAACATGGACGGAGAGTTGTACCATTACCTCGGAAGGTGGGCATTCCCTTAACTGACAATCGCACCACCGCTGAAAAACGATTCTCCCTGTTAGAGGCTAAACTGCAGAGAAACAAGGATTTGAAACACATCTACTACAATCACATGTGGGACTACATAAGGCAAGAGCACGTGGAAGTTGCACCCGAGGACGTCACTCCTTATAATGTATACTATATGCCACACCACATTGTAAAGAAACAAAGGGGAGACATCACAAAGTACAGAATTGTCTTCGACGCGTCGTCACATGAACCAGACTTGCCTTCACTGAACGACACATTGGAAATAGGTCCTAACTTGCTCCCTGAAATATTGGGAACCCTGCTACGTTTCAGCAGCCACCCGAAGGCTATCGCGTGTGATGGTCACCAAGCATTTTTGCAGTTAGCATTAGACGAATACGACGGAGACCTCACGCGGTTCCTGTGGTATCGCACCGAGAATACAGGAGATGATGCGTGCAATTTCACTGACGAGGTCATAGCCTACCGTTTAAAACGTTTGCCATTTGGACTTGCTTCGAGCCCATTTCTTCTGTCCGCTAGTCTTAGGGAACTGGCAACACTGCGTCAAGATAATTATCAATTTGCATCGGGTCATCTCGATAAATCAACATTTATGGATGACTTTATAACAAGTGTTGCAGACGACATCCTCGCGATGAGGTTATATCACGAACTCACCGACCGTTTGATGGAGATCAAACTCCCAATCCGTAAGTGGGCTACCAATTCACTGACCTTGAAGGAAGTCTTGCGCAACGAGGGGGTGGAAATGAGATCCGTAACGAGTGTGCTGGGTATCGATTGGGATACCTCTGAAGACATCATTTCGACCGACAAGGGGGAAATAGCAAGAGACCTGGTGGACAAACCAGGGACGAAGAGGAACATTCTAAGCGCCACTGCCAGATTCTATGACCCTCTCGGACTTTTCGCACCTGTGGGGATCGTAGCAAAACTTATATTCCAAGACACGTGGCTCCGAGGTCTATCATGGGATGAAGTTCTTCCATCAGATCTTGCACGTAACTGGTATTTGTGGACTTCTAAACTTCAGCATCTATCAACCATATCCGTTCCCAGGTGGGTAGGCATTACAGGACCAGGACATGAACCAGAGCTGCACGTCTTCTGCGATGCTTCGGAGAGAGTATACGGAGCTGTCATCTACACGAAGTCAACGCTTAACGACACTCCGGTCACAAAACTCGTCTGCAGCAAAAACAGACTAGCAACCATGAAGAAGTTAACTCTACCAAGACTAGAGCTGCTAGCTGCACTTGCTGGTACACGCCTTCTTCACTACTTCTGCCAAGAGACTGGCTGTGACATCACGAAGGCTCAGCTGTGGAGCGATTCTACTGTTGCACTTGGATGGATTCGCAACGATCCGAATAAGTGGAAGACCTTTGTCTGCAACCGCGTGACAGAAATACATAATCACGTAAACCCCAGTCAATGGAGACACCGTCCTGGAGATCAGAACCCTGCAGATCACCTCACTCGAGGAGTATACGCAGATCAGCTAGCCTCCTTAGAAACATGGTGGCATGGTCCTCGCTGGCTCATCAAAGACAGAGGCGCATGGCCACGTGACCCAACACCCACCTGCACGCAGTTGCCAGAAGCCAGGAAGACGCAACAAGTTCTCACGATCACTATAGCGGAACCCCTACTGGATATCTCGAGGTATAGCTCATACTGGAAATTGCTACATGTCACAGCTTGGGTACTTCGTTTCGTCAGTATGTTGAGCAAGAACACAAAACACCCCAATGCACTAACGGCTGAAGAGCTACGTGCGTCACGGACATACTGGATCAAAAGGGTTCAAGAGGAACGGTTCACTATTGAACTAGCTGCATTGCGAAATGGTGAACAATTACCAGGCACTTCACAGATTGCTAGATTTAACCCATTTCTACATGAAGGTATCATCCGACTTGGTGGCAGACTACAATTCTCAAATTTGTCACAAACTGAGAAACACCCAACAATTCTGGACGGCCGTCACAGGTTCACCGAGTTAATCATTCAAGAGACCCACGTCAAACTTCACCATCTTGGAGTACGCATAGTACTGGCAGAACTACGTGAAGAATTCTGGATTCTGCGAGCTCGACAAATAACTAAGAAGATTCTGCATTCTTGTCTACCGTGCAAATTAGCGCACAACAGCAGACCAGTGGTGATTGAGGCGCCATTACCAGCAGACCGCCTGCAGTTGACACAACCCTTCTCTGTGATTGGGATCGACTTCGCTGGACCCCTGTACGTTAGATGTGGCAGCAATGTTAACAAATCGTACATCATTCTTTTCACTTGTGCCACCACCCGTGCTATCCATCTCGAGCTATCTACGGATATGTCTACGGATAGATTCTTGATGGCCATGCAAAGGTTTGTCAGCAGACGAGGTGTGCCGCACACCATATATTCTGACAACGCTCAGACCTTCCTCACTGCTCATAACGAACTTATAGAACTCAATAAGATTATGACAGACACCAAGGTGCACCACCACTGTGCTCACAATGGTATTCGTTGGAAGTTTATCGCACCAAGGGCGGCTTGGTGGGGAGGCTTTTGGGAGAGAATGGTTGGCTCTGTAAAAAGATGTCTAAGAAAGGTACTCGGCCATTCCCAGCTGAACGAAGAAAGTCTCAATACAGTATTGACAAGTGTTGAAGCCACCCTCAATAGCAGGCCAATCACCCAGGCCACAGACACGGGAGATCTCCTGACACCATCCCATTTTTTAGTTGGAAGAAAACTAACGTCCATCCCAGAAGGGCCAGAACCGAGCACGAGGAAAAATCTCGTAAAGGAATACAGATTACAACAAAAGGTCTTGGGGGACTTTTCACGACGCTGGAAAAAGGAGTATCTGCTTCAACTGAGAAGTCACCATGAGGTCAAAAATCAAAAGACCAATACACATTTGCCCAATATCGGAGACATCGTCCTCCTCCAAGAAGACGTCAGACCTCGCCACATGTGGAAGAAAGCGAGGATAGAAGAGATGCGCCCAGGAAGAGACGGACATGCAAGAACGGTCGTTCTGCGGCAGCCTGACAACACGCTCATTACTCGGCCAGTGCAGCTGGTCATCCCTTTGGAGATAGACCAGGGTGGGGAGGATGTCGCGGATTGACATTGGTTACGTCAACATCGAAATATCTATGTATTCTTTGTATATGTATAGTTGCCTTCTTTACTCTGTGACGTGTGTGTATTGTTGATAATAATAAACGTGATATTGTGAACACGACGGTGAAGTCCTCTTATAATTCAGTAGTTACGATTTATAACAACGTAAAAGAACTCCTGCGGGACTAAATTCCGGCACCACGGCGTCTCCGAAAACCGTAAAGTAGTAGTTAGTGGGACGTAAAGCCAATAACATTATTATTAAAATTAACTACTATCATTTCCGCACTACAGATCCAAATGGAGATATGCTTTGCAACACTATGTTCATGAAGCCGAAGATGAAGCAGTGGTAACTTTTATTACACCGTTCCCCCTTTTCTTTTACATTTAACGCATTTCATGAGTGTCCAAACGAGTAAACATGTAATGCCACGGTGCAGCTGGTGTTTCAAAGAACTGTGCATCCAAATGTACTCTGATGATTATCACTACTCTGAAAGTTAACTCCTAGCAATAGACTTGTACTCACCGTCAGATTCATCATCTAAAATATCATTGAAATTCTAATCCTTCTTTGTGCTTTATTTGTAAGTAGTCGTACGCCAAAAATCATCCTAATAAAAAATTAATGCACCGTTTTCTTTTATTTCGAATCTTTTCAAATATATTTATCAATGACTGCAATTTTTTTTCATTTTCATTTTTATTTGCATTCTTACACGTTCCTTCATTTACCTTTCTTTATCATTATAGTTTAAGACGGTAACAAATCACGAACGACCACGAAACTCGCTAAATTTACAAAACTGCTATTTTACCTACGATGGGAAGGAGTAACTGAAGCTCTCATAACGACCTAACAATAACGAAGTTCCGTGCTGAATGTTTGCAATTCAAGCCGCACTCTTCTCCGTACCCCATCCACTAAACTCCTCTACACGAGGAACTCTGCCACCAACAGACGAGCGATTCAAACACTGAAATTTTAACAAACTGTGAACGGTGTAAAAACGAATGTAGGCAAAATAATATTTGACATTGGGGTTACAGTTGTACAAGACCACGATTCTATTAAAATAATAGGAATATATAGAGTGTCTAGTAACACTTCTTAATACTAGATAGACTAAAATAATTTATGATGTCACGCGTACAGCCAGCGATATGAAGAAAAGTTTTGTAATTGCGAATGACTTAAATCTTCCGGGCGTAAACTGCACTGGGGAGGCTACTGTAAGGTCGCAGTTAACAAGCTAAATAGAGTTGGTGGACTTACCCACTAGGGAAACGGTACAATTAATGTTTATCTTACCTGTATGGCAGTACCAGCAATTAGACAACATTCTGATGAAGAATTAAACATTAAGAAAATTAGTATAAAGATGATGATGATTATCATGATGCTTCTTGTTTAAAGAGAACTAACATGTAGGTCATCGACCCCATAATGGAAAAGACTGAAACGAAATGTAGTAATAATTAAAATTTAAAATTTATCCACAGACTAGGATTTTTTTAAAGTGATGATGAATAAAGTGATTATGAATTTAATATAATCAGTGGATCTAATTGAAAATGCCTTATTTTCTTATAAAATTATTTAAAAAGATTAACGCGTACTAAAGTGGAGTAAGACATTGCCTTTGAAATGGAATCGTATTTTTCATTCAAATTAAACGTTAAAAGCATATTAAAATACTCGATGACAGACTAAAACGAGTTAATAGAATAAAAAAGGAGTTAAGAATAAAATAAAAGTAAAGTGTATTAACCCTACCAATACTATCGGGACGACAACATGAATAATATATTAGTTTGATATGCCACAATGAAATAAAATGTACCAATCAAACGTGGTTAATAATATATAATAAGAAGTAGGCTATGATGAGGAAAATCGCGCAGTAAGGAAGGAACTAGGCCCAAAAGGAGATGACCAGAATAACAGTGCAAAATAATATATAAATATATTTTAACAACCATAAGTTAATAACCAGATAAAAATTTGGAAATGGAAGAAAAATCTTTAAAAAAAAGATGTGCCACATTTACAAAAGTATACAATATGCATCGAAACCAGAACCCTGAAAAGAAAAGGGACGCATGGGGAGGGAAAGGGGACTAGGATGAGAAGGGATCTTCTTCACCGGGTAATTGAATAGTTTAGCAGTAGCAATAGATCATAAATGAGAACTGAAGAAGCTTTCTTTGTGCAAATAGTCCGTAGCGCAGTTCATAAGTAGAAAAAGTCTATGTGAAAGTTTTTAAAGCGAAGCATTGCCACTCGACTGAGTAAAGTATTTATAACAGGCAAATGCCAGAATGAAGGTAAAGTCCAAATGTAAACAAATGCGTTATAAGCCTTGCTCACCGAGTTGCAGCAGATAATGTCCAGCTGAAGTTGACATAATAACACAGCACACAGTTGTTAGCGTGTGTAATCCACCACTCCGCCACGTAAGCCCGACTCAAGGATGGATGGACGGAGAGAGCAATTTAAAGAGGAAAGGAAGTTTCCAGAAACGAAGCGAAGGCTATACACACTAGCGAGTTCTAGAAAGAACAAAGTCACGTGGTGCACAGTACACAAGCACGGCAAAGTGTAGCACAGCTGACGTAATCAGTCGAGTTGACAGTAGATGAGCAATGTACATCATGCGGCGAGCGTGGAGTAGAAGCAAGCAGCGCCAAGCAAGGTAGGGAAACGTAGAGTATATATGGAATCGTAATAAAAGAAAGAGAAAATTCACACGATTAAACAGGCCACAGTCTCTCATAAAGCGTATGACAAGATATATTGACTGGTTGCACCTAGTAGAATGACGGAATGGTACTCGTAAGTTTTGGACAAAGTGCAAAAGCAGTACAATAAGAATCGTCAACCAACTAATGATTTGTTATATTAAAAATATTTTTCAAAAACAATTTTGCTAATAAAACTGTTGATAAATGTATGCGCAAACTTGCTCTTCGATTTCGTGCTCCATATACCATACTTGCTCTTTTAACCCCTTTAACTGCTCTTGTAAGTGATCCTGACTGTCAGAAAATAAGTATAGTGCACATCGTTTAAATCAAATCAGCATAATTGTAACTATATTGATTGTGGATTTAAAATTATTGTAATGCCTAGTAATCGAATTTAAGCTGAAATTGTTGAGGTTTATTGAGATCATATTATATGATAAATATGGGTTTTAAACGAGTAAGTTTGATATGGTTAGTGGAAAGGTTCAATTAATTGTAACTGTTTAGGAATTATAAAATTTGGTATTAGTGTATATATAATATATGTTGCTAAATCTTCAGTGATATTGTGTAACCAAGAACTCCCATCAAGAGCATGGTAGAAATCCCCCGAATGTGGCATTCGAAAGATGAACTAACTCCCTTCGTGAGCTAGTATTTTAATAAAGGTTTTCTTGTTCGCCGTTCTCTTCGTCCACTTGTGTTAAGTCATCGACACGTGCCATATTTCATCACCATACTGCTGTCACGATGAACAAGTCCCTGCCATTCAAAAAAAAAGTCTACACTTCTGGTCGTCAACTGTTCCAATCATCGCCGTGATGAAGCATGGCCAAACATTTGGATCTTCCGTCGTTCTTTTATAGCTGCTTGAATTTCTCCCTTCCACCAGAGTATTGATCTCCTGGATCCTTATGTCACTGAGTTATCCCGGATATTTTCTATCTCGAGAAGAGTTATTACCAGTGGAATTGAGTTGGTGCACCAGTTCGGATGTCTGCACTGTACCAGGCCATGAGCTTTTATCTGCATATACCGCACACAGACTGATTCGAACAACGAGACACGATATGTCCGATAGCATTTCATAGGAAGTGGCATGTACGGCCTCACATCGCAACGGTAAGTGACTTGCTCAAGTGACACTGACAATTAAAGTACCGGTGGCAACGTCTTCACCGTTGACTTTGCGCGTAATGCGTCGGACGTGTGTCACGCCACGGTCCTTCATTAGTTCATCGTCAGTGTTCAGGTTCAATTCGTGGTGGAAGATGACATCATGAACCAGTTTCAAGGATTGGCGCTCTTCCATTTTGACGGGGATTTCGCCAAAGTGGTCTCACTTGAGCAACTGATCGGCTTGAAGTGTAGTGCGGGGTCTTGAGCAGCAAATTGTAATTGTGCATATTCCTGGTCCTCAAGTTCGCTGTAGACACCTTCGATATGTCTACAGAACAAGATAGAATTCACCAGCTTGAAATCATGCCCATCGGTCCTGATAGTGACCGGTATCCCGGGGATGCTTGATCCCATATTACCAACCTGGGCTTGTACACATTGGTTTACCCCCTGAGGGAATCAAAAGGTAAAATATCGGGTGGAGGACCACTCTGGACAGACTTAAGGCGTTCGGAAGTCATGTTCGAAAGTACCTTCCCCGAATGCCACCCACTTCGATCAGGGGCCTCTGTAACCGAACCATGCAGCTAAGAGAATACCCACCTAGTCATAAAAGGTATTGCCCGCGGTGCGATGTTTGGCGATGCTTAATACGGGCTGACGGAGGCAATGAGCACTAGGAATCCCTTCTTCAAATCACCCGCAGTAGCATGTACCCCATATCGTACAGTACACAGAGTGATAAATATATTTAAAGAAATAAAAAATAAGCTGGTAATAATATGCATTTCTGGCATTCGGCTGCCCGGGGATAGGCGGATACTACTGCCGAGTACATGACACTCCCTCCCACCCGACAGGTTGGAGTTACCGTTTGGCTTTTAGAGCTTAATCGCACGCGTAAGAGGCCCCTCCCCGAGCATCACGCATATCATATTTTGATTCCGTCTACTAGCAAACCTCATGAATAATAATAATAATAATAATAATAATAATAATAATAATAATAATAATAATAATAATAATAATGTTAGTGGGTTTACGTCCCACTAAGTAATTTTACGGTTTTCTGAGACGCCGGGGTGCAAGAGTTTAGTTCCGCAGGAGTTCTTCTAGGTGCCAGTAAATCTACTGACACGAAGCTGACGTATTTGAGCACCTTCAAATACTATAGGACTGAGCCAGGATTGAACCTGCCAAGTTGGGGTCAGAAGACCAGTGCCTCAACCGTCTAAGCCATTCAGCCAGGCCAAGAAGAAATAGAAAATAAAGAGGTTACCGATCGCCATATGAGCCTTTCATATTGAATTTCAATTACCTCTGAACTTAAATATTTGTTAATGTAATAAAAAGAAGGAACAAGTTCATTCTTATTTATTCAGCAAGTTCATGGAATAAATCGCTCGGTTGCCCCAAATCTATGTACTGAAAATATCAGAATCTTTATTCTGTGAACAGTGTATTCTCGGGGCACTAGAATGATGATGATAATGATGATGATGAGGAGGATTATGATGACGATGACGCTTATTATTTAAAGGCACCTTCTGCCTTAGTACCACAGATTTACTGACACGTAAATGAACTGATGCGGGACAAATTTCCGGGTCATTAGTGTTTCTGGAAACCATAGAAATAGACGGTACGAGGTAAAATCAATTATTTTTATTTATCATATCATATTCAAATTTGTTACTGTGTATGTATGATTACTCTTGCAGTTGGAGTTGTCTCTACACATACAAAGCAATAATTTAATTTTCCTCACACGAAAAAAGCATCAATATAGCTTCATGAATTACAATGTGATCATGAATTTCAGTCAAAGTACTTAATCTAGAGAAGATATTGTAGGCCTATACTTCTAATATTCAGCTGATCAGCAAGGGTTGATGAACTTTAAACTCTGTGAGTTCCACTTTAAATTTTTCGGGTAATTAGGCCTACGTCTTCTCACAGCGGGTCGGCTCATGTGCTGTTAAGCTATTGGAAATTACGCTCCAGTTGGCTTCTCCGTCATTTCCCAGAGGAATATTGTGAATGTTAACTACCTGTGAAACTGGAGACTTGGTTAGAGGGGATTATTGGAATGACAGTGCGGCCAACGATAACCTTTAGCTAATGTCAGGGGAAACTGTGTTTATAAGTACGGTCATTAATGTTACATAAAGTTCAGAAAAGAGTTCTTCCTCTAGTTTAGATACAGAGTCAAGCGCGCTTTTTTTTTTTTTTTTTTTTGCTTTATGTCGCACCGACACACAGATAGATCTTATGGCGACGATCGGACTGGAGAAGGCTAGGAGTGGAAAGGAAGCGGCCCTGGCCTTAATTAAGATACAGCCCCAACGTTTGCCTGGTGTGAAAATGGGAAACCACGGAAAACCATTTTCAGGGCTGCCGACAGTGGGGTTCGAACCTACTATCTTCCGAAGCTACTGCAGCTATCGAGCTCAGTAGTGCGCTTTCTGTTGCACTTGCATCTAATTTGCTACCGCGATTAGGTGATTTTTCAATATCTTTCGCAATTTGAAAATCGTATTTGCTCCTGTTGGGTATTGTTCACTCAGAGACTGCTACAAATAAAAGACCTAATATAGAGAGCGCCGTCCCCGCAGTGCAGGTGTAGCTTGCCTGTCTCTTATCTGGAGGCCCCGGTTTCAATTCTCGGCCTCTTTATCTGAGAGTTCTTTCGAGGTCCACGCGATTACAATTGAGGAGCTATCTGACGGTGAGATGGCGGCCCCGGTCTAGAAAGCCGAGGATAACGGCCGAAAGGATTCATCGTGCTGACCACACGACACCTCGTAATCTGCAGGCTTTCGGGCTGAGCAGCGGTCGGTTGGTAGGCCATGGCCCTTCGGAGCTGTTGCGCCATTAGGTTTCGCTTGGTAATATACAAAGCATCCATATCAAACATCTCCTGATCCACATAACAGCTTAAGAGTTTCACGGCGAGCAAGTCGGATATAACAAAAGAATTAAGCTTGAAACTACAACGCACTCAAAATGCTTGTCTTAGATATGCTATGGATTTACGGTATGACGCTCGAGTTTCTCCCTACTATAAACAATTATCTTGGTTACGACCAGACGACAAGCGGAAACTACATGCAAATACGCTTGTGTACCAGGTACTTTCGGAAGACATCCCTGCTTATCTCTCCAGCAATTTTCGTCACCTTGGTTCTTTACATCTCCATGATACTCGCTCAGTGTCCCTCCTAGAAATACCTGTCCACCGAACACCACATACCATCGATCATTTACTATCACCGCTTCGGGATGGTGGAATGCTCTTCCCAAAGACATCAAGGATGCTGCATCAAAAAGTATATTTAAAACCTCCTACCAGCAGTTCCTCGTTAAGTGCTTCCAGCAAGGTACAGTACCTGTATGAGTGGAACGAGTGATTGTGTGTGAAAATGATATGAGATTATTGTACAATAAATTAAATATTGGTTTAATATAATAATTTAAATTAAATTAAAAACATCCATATTGTATTTACGAAGTAGAAGTAGTCTAAAAATTGCTAGTAGTAAGTACAGTGTTTAACTTAGATCTAGTCTTGCAAGGATACAATTAGTTAAATTTTCATTTAGTATTTTTATTAAGCTTACTAGTATTTTTACATTCTTATTTCTTTCGTTGTGTATTGATTTTTTTTCCTCAAACCTGTATTATGTAGGCAGTTACTTTTTCTTTCATTCTTCTTTGCATGTATATATTCATAGTTTTGTCTTAAAAATTAGTGTTATTTGTAGTTCTTAGTATTTTAAGTTAATCAATGTCATTGTATGGAATAATAATAATAATATGTGTGTGGTTAAGTGTAAGAAAGGGCCAAGAGCCCTAACTTCGCCACAGAAAATAAAGGCTTTATCTATCTATCGATGAATAAAGATTGTTTCCATGTTTAGGGGCTGCCTGGCCGAGGCGGTAAAGGCTTGCCCGATTCGCCCGGAAGGACGTGGGTTCGAATCCCATTCAGGAAGTCGTAACATTTAAGAAACGAGATTTCCACTTCAGGAGGTGCACATGGCCCTGAGGTTCACTCAACCTACACCAAAAATGAGTACCAGGTTAATTCCTGGGGGCAAAGGCGGCCGGGCGTAGAGTTAACCACTCTACCCCACCAAGTGCCGAGGTTAAGGATAGTGGAAGCCTTTACCTTCCACCCCTCCAAGGGCCTTCAAGGCCTGTACGGAGATTACTTTGCTTTTTTGTTGTTTCCATTGAGGACTGTGGTCGAGTCGAATGTCTAGCTCGCAATTTTCACCGAAAATTAATACTGACGTCCGGAAAGAGTGGTTCCTGGAAAATTCCTGGCACAGTTTACAGTGAAACTTCGGGAAACAGCACCCAATTCGGCCACAGGCAATAAGCGCAGAAAATGTATTCTGTGGTGGTATTCAAATACATCAGCCTCGTGTCGGTAGGCGTTTTGTGCATGTTATAATTTGGCATTAAAAGAAACAGTCGAAATGAGAATATTGCCGAAGTGTAAAAATGAGGCGTTCCTTTAATACTCGAGAAAATGTTGCCGAATCTTCTAAGTGAGTTAAGTGTCGCAAATAAAATACTTTTCTGGAAACGCGGATAATCTACTGCTTCCATGAGAATTAATGGTCTGTGATAACACCGAGATCTTTGACCGATTTACTGATATCAATTGGTGAATTTTGTAGCGTAGAGGTTTGGTAAAAAGAAGTTGCTTATGATATTTGAACGTAATCGTGGGTGAGAAATTATTAATGTTTGAGATTTTACGTTATTTAGTCCGAGTCTGTGTGTGTCAGTCCAGTTACAAATTTCTTGTAAGTCTCTATTAAAAATGTATATCGCGACTTAATTTTCAGGTTCACAGAGTAAGTATTATATTGTATATCGTCAGCGTACACATGGTGTCTGCAGTTATTAACCAACGACGTAATATCGTTAATACAGATGGAAAATAGAAGTAGTCCTAGGACAGATCCCTGCGGGACACCACGTTCCATGAATCGGCAAGATGAATAATAATTACGATTATTTCTTACAAACTACTGATGACCATCCAATGGAGACTGTTTTTGTATGCACATACACACAGAAAAATAAATTAAAACATGCACTAAACCATAATATCCAAAACGTATTTTGACCACTGTAAGAATAAGTATATTTATTACTAGCTGATGTACCCGTGCTTCTCTACGGGATTCTCAGAAAGACTGTCTTTGCGGTTTTCTAACTGAAGCCAACATAGGTCATTACAATAAACGTCAGTAGGAATGTAGCGATTAAATTAATGATATCATATAAAATACTCGATCAGATGAAAAACCGCACATTTTCTCACCGTTAACGATCATTACTACGGTGCGGATATAACAGTCCAAATTCCCAGTGCTGGAATGACCAGGCCGCAGACGGCCGTGAACACTCCTCTGCCATTGTTTATGTAAGTGAGCACACTGCTTATTCCAATCAGTGCCACAGAGTAGGGATTGAATAGCTCGAATGCTATGATGAACCACTGTGTTACGTACCAGCAGTATCAGAAAATTTATGATCCACAGGAATGGCACGCTGTAACTGTTCAACCCCTCATCAAGACACTTGGGGAGATGAAAGTTATTATCTTGGGACACATGAATATCAAATAAACTATTTGTGGCTTGCCCGCAAATTGCCACGCAAATAGAAACAATTAACAATCCATGGTTTCCCATTTCTGTATGTGATGTTTGGGTGCCAGGGTTACAGTTTTAAACAAAACTGTAAACCAAAATTTATATTTACTAGCATAGAGACTTATACTTAAATCACAGGGGTAGGATTTTAAATAATTAACCATTAAGTATCGCTTAAGAAAGAAAATTAACGCAATATAAAATACAAATGAATTTATTATACAAAAAATGAGATGAATCGGAAAAGTTCCTTAAAGCGTGGAGGAATTTATAATTTACTTTACTGAATTTACTATTGCTTGCTTTATCTAATTGAAGCTCACCAATTGCAGCTTCCGTTGAAGTCATCTGGTTTCCGTGGTTACTCGTTCTCTTCTTCCCGATGTAGAATTTGCTCCATGGACATCCTTCCTTCCTTCTCTGATATGGTACGGGCTATCTGGACTAGCACTCCCTACTTGCCTAGTCTTTAAATTAGACATTGGCCCTATACTTGTAAAAACTGATCAGCGTTGATCGTAAGAGGAGAAAATTCAGAGATATGAATTTTTCCATATTAGTAGAAATCTCAATCCAACTGAGCTATACTATTTATACGGTACAGACTTGTACCAAATTCCGTAGACTTGAACTAAACATAGTTCTTCGTCCAGAAGATTTACTGAATATAACACAAGCCGTAAGCTTGTTTCGTTTCACGTAGATCCGATAACATAACCGCACCTAAATACTGTATCGAAACGACAACACATTGTACAAAAATAACTATATCGCGGAGCGACCACACACTGTTTCAAAAATCAAATAACGTCGTTCAAAGTAGATGTTCACAGTAGAAGTAGTAGTGATGGAGTATCCGTAAGTATCTCGCTCCGCACTTGATAATATCACCGGGCTCCCCCACTCTTGGTAACAGCTTAATCTCAGATCTCTATATAACGAAACATCTGATTCGTAGATCGCATTATCATCTCCCCTTCTATTCTTTCTTGTCGAGTCCCGTAGGCGTGGCGATGATGTACTCTGCTGGTATGCAAGCCTCGCGCGCGGGTCGCTGTTTACTGCCTTCGCCAAACCCATGAGTCACGCAAAATCCCAGCTTTAAGAATAACTTTCCGTATACACAAATATGAGATGAAATGAAAAGAACTATGTCTCAACATATTGACCGTATTTACAACATAATGAATTCCTATCCTACATAATATAATAATTTAAATAATAAAACGATGTTATCATATATAAAAATTGATTCCAAAAAGCCTTGATTACAAATGATTGACGTTGAATAAATATGTTATTACGAATAATTGCCGATGGCGGATAAACTTGATATCAAATGATATCGCGTAAAATGAGATTATATTAAATTAGTAGGGCTGGAGAAGCCTGGACGGTTACATACGCCCTCCTGTTATTTACAGATATAACACATATGAAAATAACACGCTACAACAAAACGGCTGATATATACATCATTACATCTTACGAACACTTAATACAAACATACGTAATCAAATCTTGTATCTCACTGTAGAGTGTCTGTTTCAACGATACCAGATAACATTAGTAATAATTCCTGCCGATTTTCTTCCGAAAGTTTGTCAGCAACACTCATAATATTTGCAACATAACAACAGGTAAATAACACTATCTTTGCACTTCACCATCAAGTGTCGGCAGTTCCAGGTTATCATATTTATACACTACACACACACACGTAATCACACGTGGCTTACCTCTCTTAGATGGCCGCAAGCAATTTCTTGTTTTCATTGCAAAAAAAATATTACTTAGAAAATGATTGCATTAATTTCCTTCTGCAGTTTCAAAACAAAATCCCAAGTTACTCATGGCTTCTACAATAGTGTCAGGTCTAGGTTCACAACCTATACGTGAATTCACGTTTTCTAACTCAAGTACATTTAATGTTGTCAAAACAACACCTGGGAGACATTACATTTAATTCGCAGAAATATATCGTCTCAGAGAGCGAATATTATAAGTGCCCAACATGACACGATTACCAGCTTTCAATCTGTATGCACAAGGACCAACCCGACAATGAATCTGGAATGGACCCTGATACAGCAAAAAGAATTTCTTCGTCACTTTCTCTTCACTGGACGAGAGCATGGGAACACGTAACGGAACAGAATCTCCTACCTGAAATTCGTCTAACACCTGACGTTTCTTCTGTCTGCTACGCTTCTCAGCCGCTTTAATCAAATTCTCTCTCGCTAATCTGACATATATCTTAGAATCCCGCTGAAGTTCCTGTGTAATACCTAGTATATTTGCCAGCTCATTCCTAGGATTGCTGCCAAAATGAACCTCTAATAGAGTGAATTTCGTACTATCATACTGAACCATGTTAATCCATTTCTCAATCAACGCTAAAGAACCAACTGACGCAGTGTGCTTGTCATGAACTAAAGATCTAAACATCCTACCTAATTCCTTCATCGTGCGTTCACACATATTCCCTTGCGGATTCCTAATTGAGGAATAAACATGTGTGATACCTAACTCTGTCATCACAGCCTTCCACTTCTTCGATGTAAATTGAGATCCGCTATCAGATAATAACCTACTAGGCGTACCTAATTCCTGAACATACTTGTCACTAATAATCTTACTGCAACTAAGACCTGTCGCTTTTCTCAATAAAAGATTGACACACTCACTACTCGAAACTTCAATAATTCCATCCTCTAACATAGCTTCAATTTGATTGTCTACTGCTTTAGCATACTTATGTGGTATCGGATATCTCGGTCCAGCGAATATACTTTTATCCAGCACTGAAAATGAGTGTTCATACACATGTGTTTTGCCAGGTTTCGATGAAAATACTTCCTTGTGTTCTCTCAACACATACAACAATCGGTCCCTCTGACCTTTTTCCAAATTGCTACTATCTACCGCTTCTCTCAAAGCATCATCGTGGTTCTCCTCTAACCACACTTCACACAACTTAAAATCCGCTCTCACTTCTTCATCTTTAGAAACCTCATTAACACACCACATGTTACAAACCTCCACTTTCGTCTGAACTTCGGCATCCCACGTGACTTTAACATCCTCATTATCCCACCTTAAATATACTATCGCCTCATTATAATTTAACCGAGCTGAGTATAAACTTAGCCAGTCAGATCCCAAGATAACATCAAACATAAGATTCGGAATAACAAGACAGATCTGAATTTTCGACTTCCCGTTAATACAAATTGGTATGGCAACTTGTTTACATTTTTGCTTGGATCGTTTACCTACAGCAGTGACGATATATGTGGATTTCACAGGCATTTCTTCAATCTCAATATTCTCCTTCTTTCTGTCCTCACACATGATCTTTGACTGCCTGAATCCAATAACGCCTGATACTGCGCCCTCCAAATAACGATCGTAACAACGGGGCTCTCACTTTTACTACCAACTTCGACTTGATTCACTTCCACCTCCCGTAATAACTCATCTCTAACATCGAGATCATAATTCATGTGCGTCATTACACAATTTCTCGCAACATGTACTGAAGACTGATAATCTGATCTCTCATTACCGTCTACTATCAGTTTAAATTACTTTGTCTCCTTGTATCCTGATTTCGGCTTGTACCTTCCTCTACATTGCGTTCCCTCTGAACATCCCTATTTTGCTGGTGTGACTGATTACCTACAGGTTGTTGTCTCGGTTGGAACTGACCACGGTGATTGTGTTCTTGTCTTCTGGGTGGTGGTTGATAGTTTGTGTGCTCTCGTGTACTACTACTATTTCCTAACGCATCGAAACTTGCTAGCAATCTTTCCATTCCCTGAATAGACTTTATCTGTTGCATACAGCTAGCTTCGCGGATTTTGTTGGGAAAATGTCTGAGTAATAACTTCACAATATCTCTCTCCGCTAACATCCCATCTACGTTTTTTACAGATCATAACGTGGGCCAAAAAATACTCGGTCATAGAAACTCCTTCGTGTGGCCTAAATTTCCCAAAGACAATGCGTTCTCTTTCCCTGCTTTGTATAGCTTCACTCCAAAAATTTTCCGTGAAATATTTCTGGAATTCCACCATACTGGTCATGCTGCTCTTACACACCGCAAACAATGATTTCGTTTCGCCAATAAAAGCTTTACCAATTATCTCTAACGCTTCTTCCCATTCAATGATTCCTTCTTCGATTCGCTTTTCAAACCGTTTCTTAACAGTGTTTAAAAAAACTAAAGGGTTTGTCTGCCTCCCATTAAATTTAGGTATTTCTGGTTCATTTATGAAATTTGTACCATGGCACTGACTTCCCATATTACCTTGCTTTTCTCTGATTTCTTTACGTATTTGTGCCTCCGACCTATCAATACGATCATTTATCCTTTTCACTTTAGTTTCTACGTCATTCGCAAAGTGTTCCTGTCTTTCCTTGGTGGCTTTAATTTCACCCGCATTTTCCTCTGCTTTCTTAAACTTTTTATTACATATTTTAGCATTAATCTCTACCTTACTGAGCCGTATCCTGCCGGCCCATAATAATAATTAGAGTATTATTTGACCCAATATGTAAAATTTATTCATAAAAGTTACAGTCTAACATGGTAAAGCATCGTACCCCAAGATAGTTGATACCGGATGTTGAGCAAGACAGTGAATCGCTGGATATTGCTTCATATTTCCGTATGACCGTGAGAAAGGATAGCGTACCCAAGCGCTGGCAAGGATCGACACGTGCATTAGATGCTGACCAAGCAAGATATTTCAGCCAATGGGAACTTAAGGATTTGGCAAACCTGGAGGCCACACCGCGCCAAATCTTAATTCCAGGATGACCAACGTGCTCAGTTGATAAAGTCAGTTTATGTAGGAAATCGGTTTTCCACAGTTTCAGAAGTCAGATATATTTGGAAATGTATTATAAAAATTGGTGGAAGAGATTTGCTAGTGTTTGAGCTGTGTTTTGTAAATAGATCACAATAAGTATTGTGTTATCATATATGACGAACTCTCTGATTGGTGGTTGGTTCAGACACCCGGGAACCCCAGCATTAATGGCGTCACCGAAGCCTACTCAGTAACCCAAGCTCTGGAGAGCGTCACTCTGTGTTAACGACTTGGATAGTGCGGAAGCACCAACTCTGTATCTCTGTGTTAAATGCTTGGATAGTGCGGAAGCACAAACTTTGATTGGTGATCGTGATTAACGTGGTGTTATTCCAGTAATAGTAACTGGTTCTCAATGATACTTTAAATTGTGCAGTTGCAATATTTTACTGTACTTGAGTAAATGGAATAGTATAATTTTGTCAGAGTTTACTTTCAATCGATAAAGACGGTGTTTAGTGACCGCTGAGTAATAAGTGTAGTGGAATCGTGCTATTGTTTCACTATTCCGCGACGGGCGAGTTTCGCGATGAACTTCCGTAGCGAACCGTGTGCTGCTTTTTAAACTGTATTCTCCCCCTTTAAGTGAAGTGTGTAATATATATGTGAATCAGTGCGTTTAGCTGATCTTGTAAGAGCATTAAGCAGCGAAGATATTATCAACTATAGTCTTCTGTGTTCCAGTGAATTATTTTCCAGCAAGATGATGGATACGCCTGCAGAGGAAGGAAGTGCATTCCCACATGTTAATGCTGTGATTAACATGGTGTAGATCCCTAAATCAGTGGGGATGTAAGCTGCTATCCTGGTATCTCGAGAGTCGTCATGTAAATACAGTAAGGCGCATGTGTTATTTATGGCATGATATGTAAGTTATGTTAAGGTACTAGGGCAGTGTAGATAGAATTTTTAATTTTCATGTAAAGTAAGCCTGACGGCATGTGTTTGTTTAATTTTCTTACTATGATAGTTTCGGATACGAGAATAATGCATGTTTATTTTATTTTCATTTTGCTTTATGATTAGATGTTTGGGAAAATGAGGGATTGATAGGATCAGTTGTTGTTTATTTGTGTATGTTACTTAGCGTAGGATATTCCGAGTTTTCCTTAAATATATGCTAGAAGGGCTAAATTGACAGGTTCATTTTTATACAACGTTAAACAGGTATTAGTTCATTTATTTCGGTTATTCAGAGAGACAGGTATAGCTATTTTGCATGATGCATGGTTTTACAGAAGCTGACAGAAGGAGCTGCAGAACGCCGTTGTTAAAATAAGATCTTTGAAGTTAAGTTGGATTCTGTTTGCCTGATGGTCTGCCAAGGACTCGAACTGCGTCTCATTATGTGGAAAGGCCAGTGGGATTAATGAGAAATACTGAGATAAAAATTGCATGCTGAATTATAATGTATTGGTGCAGGCTGATTGTATGCCTGACAAGATAGGGTATTGTGCAGATGTGTGTGCCTGCCTAGTGTCTTCTGAGTGTATATTGTGATCAGAATGGACAGTGTTAATTCCAGACTATTGAGTCTGATGTTGTTAAATGGCCCAAGCATGCCAAGAAGGAATGAATATACGTGAGTTTCCGTGTAGCTGATGAAAGGCGTTATCTCATGGCAAGCTGATTCCTGGCCTGTGTTTATCTGTAGATGTGAAGGAGACGGTATTTCCTTGTGGCGGCCTCGGGAGACAAAATCCAATCTTTAGCATAGTGGAGTTCAACATTTCTTTTCAGCCCGTAATGTACCCGGAAGTACACTGACTGACAGAGCAAATGCAACACCAAGAAGGAGTGGTCAGAACTTTATGCCAATTGCAGGGTAGACTGGCGTCACTGAGGTATGCTCATGATGTGAAATGCGCCGCTGTGCTGCGCACGTAGCGAACGATAAATGGGACACGGCGTTGGCGAATGGCCCACTTCGTACCGTGATTTCTCAGCCGACAGTCATTGTAGAACATGTTGTCGTGTGCCACAGGATACGTGTATAGCTAAGAAAGCCAGGCCGCCGTCAACGGAGGCATTTCCAGCAGACAGACGACTTTACGAGGGGTATGGTGATCGGGCTGAGAAGGGCAGGTTGGTCGCTTCGTCAAATCGCAGCCGATACCCATAGGGATGTGTCCACGGTGCAGCGCCTGTGGCGAAGATGGTTGGCGCAGGGACATGTGGCACGTGCGAGGGGTCCAGGCGCAGCCCGAGTGACGTCAGCACGCGAGGATCGGCGCATCCGCCGCCAAGCGGTGGCAGCCCCGCACGCCACGTCAACCGCCATTCTTCAGCATGTGCAAGACACCCTGGCTGTTCCAATATCGACCAGAACAATTTCCCGTCGATTGGTTGAAGGAGGCCTGCACTCCCGGCGTCCGCTCAGAAGACTACCATTGACTCCACAGCATAGACGTGCACGCCTGGCATGGTGCCGGGCTAGAGCGACTTGGATGAGGGAATGGCGGAACGTCGTGTTCTCCGATGAGTCACGCTTCTGTTCTGTCAGTGATAGTCACCGCAGACGAGTGTGGCGTCGGCGTGGAGAAAGGTCAAATCCGGCAGTAACTGTGGAGCGCCCTACCGCTAGACAACGCGGCATCATGGTTTGGGGCGCTATTGCGTATGATTCCACGTCACCTCTAGTGCGTATTCAAGGCACGTTAAATGCCCACCGCTACGTGCAGCATGTGCTGCGGCCGGTGGCACTCCCGTACCTTCAGGGGCTGCCCAATGCTCTGTTTCAGCAGGATAATGCCCGCCCACACACTGCTCGCATCTCCCAACAGGCTCTACGAGGTGTACAGATGCTTCCGTGGCCAGCGTACTCTCCGGATCTCTCACCAATCGAACACGTGTGGGATCTCATTGAACGCCGTTTGCAAACTCTGCCCCAGCCTCGTACGGACGACCAACTGTGGCAAATGGTTGACAGAGTTTGGAGAACCATCCCTCAGGACACCATCCGCACTCTTATTGACTCTGTACCTCGACGTGTTTCTGCGAGCATCGCCGCTCGCGGTGGTCCTACATCCTACTGAGTCGATGCCGTGCGCATTGTGTAACCTGCATATCGGTTTGAAATAAACATCAATTATTCTTCCATGCCGACTCTGTTTTTTCCCCAACTTTCATCCCTTTCGAACCACTCCTCCTTGATGTTGCATTGTCACTGTCAGTCAGTGTACATGACGGATGACCGCGCTGTTGAGCGCTCAAACGCAGCAGAAGGAGGCAATGTTGCCCATTGCTTTCTTCATGATATCAAGTGTTATTTATATGTTTTTCCCTTACAGGATGATGTTTTACACTATTATTTGTGATTGTATACCTTGTCTCGTTGTTTTTAAAGGGAACAGCCCGAGTGCTGAAGTATTGTTGGTTTATCTAGTTCTGTCTAGATCTTTTGCAGTGAACCGGGATTCACATTAGATTCAGTGTAGCATTTAAGATTTTACTCGATATCCGATGTATATATATGTTTAGTTTGATTATTTGAATTGTTGTAAATACAGTAGAGGATATGCCCCTAGTATTTTGCATAGCTTACATAGCGTCCATTGCGTCTTAATTATTTTCCTTTCCGTCGTAATTTTTCTTTGTTATGTAACTTTTATTTTACGGAAATTGTTTGATGACTCTCGGGAGTAACTTAACTTTTGAAACCGTATCGTTGTGATGCGATAGTGTGTAACTCCATACGGAAATACCACATGTCAGTGTTCGCGTACACTTGTTCCCATACAATATAAACATTAGACTATTAGAAGAAACTCAATCTTGATTTATATAAATGTTCTTTGTTGAACTTGTTTTTTAATGTCAAATTTGGTATAATCATTCAATTAACGTTTCTGATTTCGACTTATTTATAATACTTTGAGTTCATTTTTTTTACAAATTATTATTTTTCTTGATTTAATTATTTTCATGTGATATGATCGGGGATATTTATTAATAAATCCATCTTACCCCTATGATTGTTTCTCATTCGTGTTATACCTCCATTTCCTGTCATTGATTGCTATTTTAGTGTAGAACTTCGACTTTTTATCCTGACCCAATCGACAACCAACCCACACTCTGCCCAACCCTGAGTTAGTCGGATATTCATACAGGAATGGAGGCATCGTCCTAGAGGGTATTTACCCCTGGGTACGGTACATTACCACACAGATCATTGTATTGTTGTTGTATTTGTTCTCTAACTTTACTAACTTCTCCTACTTGTTCCTGCATTTTACAATTAATTGCTGTGATCTGCTGGTCTACTTCGCTCCTATGTTCAGTTAACTTACTTTCTACCACATTCTCATGCTGGCTACGTCTCATCTCCTGTTCCGCTAACTGATTCTCAAAACGTTTCTGCTGCTCTAGTGCTTAATCTAATCTATGATCTAAAGCACCCATCCTAGCATTCACTTCTCTGCTAATTTCGATTTTCGTTCTCTCTACTTCCTTCCTAATTTCATCTATCCCTTTCGTTTCCTTCCTAATTTCATCTATCCCTTTCGTTTGCTCTAATATCCCTTGCATCATCACAAACAGTTGTTGAATATTCATTTCACTATTCGTATTACTTTCTTTATCGCCCTCCATCCTAGCTACATAAGATTCTGTGCTATTTTCCATGCTCCCACCACTCTCTACCGTTTTATCTACTTCAATGCTTTCATCTACAACATTCCTAGAATTCAGCGTCTCGCCTCCCTTTACTAAGTTTCCGCTACGTAATTTCATGTCCTTTTCACCTTGTGCAGCCATGATTCCCCCAAAATCACACATACAAATTATATGGACACTCACTTAACCCCCACAAACACAGACTCTACTTTACTGCCTTCTTTCCACGAATACTTAATGGTTTTCGATCTCCACGTTGGTGCGACAAATGTAACTGATCGTCCCCTCATCAAGACACATGGGGAGATGAAAGTTATTATCTTGGGACACATGAATATCAAATAAACTATTTGTGGCTTGCCCGCAAATTGCCACGCAAATAGAAATAATTAACAATTCATGTTTTCCCATTTCTCTATGTGATGTTTGGGCGCCAGGGTTACAGTTTTAAACAAAACTGTAAACCAAAATTTATATTTACTAGCATAGAGACTTATACTTAAATCACAGGGGTAGGATTTTAAATAATTAACCATTAAGTATCGCTTAAGAAAGAAAATTAACGCAATATAAAATACAAATGAATATATTATACAAAAAAATGAGATGAATCGGAAAAGTTCCTTAAAGCGTGGAGGAATTTATAATTTATTTAATGAATTTACTATTGCTTGCTTTATCTAATTGAAGCTCACCAATTGCAGCTTCCGTTGAAGTCATCTGGTTTCCGTGGTTACTCGTTCTCTTCTTCCCGATGTAGAATTTGCTCCATGGACATCCTTCCTTCCTTCTCTGATATGGTACGGGCTATCTGGACTAGCACTCCCTACTTGCCTAGTCTTTAAATTAGACATTGGCCCTATACTTGTAAAAACTGATCAGCGTTGATCGTAAGAGGAGAAAATTCAGAGATATGAATTTTTCCATATTAGTAGAAATCTCAATCCAACTGAGCTATACTATTTATACGGTACAGACTTGTACCAAATTCCGTAGACTTGAACTAAACATAGTTCTTCGTCCAGAAGATTTACTGAATATAACACAAGCCGTAAGCTTGTTTCGTTTCACGTAGATCCGATAACATAACCGCACCTAAATACTGTATCGAAACGACAACACATTGTACAAAAATAACTATATCGCGGAGCGACCACACACTGTTTCAAAAATCAAATAACGTCGTTCAAAGTAGATGTTCACAGTAGAAGTAGTAGTGATGGAGTATCCGTAAGTATCTCGCTCCGCACTTGATAATATCACCGGGCTCCCCCACTCTTGGTAACAGCTTAATCTCAGATCTCTATATAACGAAACATCTGATTCGTAGATCGCATTATCATCTCCCCTTCTCTTCTTTCTTGTCGAGTCCCATAGGCGTGGCGATGATGTGCTCTGCTGGTATGCAAGCCTCGCGCGCGGGTCGCTGTTTACTGCCTTCGCCAAACCCATGAGTCACGCAAAATCCCAGCTTTAAGAATAACTTTCCGTATACACAAATATGAGATGAAATGAAAAGAACTATGTCTCAACATATTGACCGTATTTACAACATAATGAATTCCTATCCTACATAACATAATAATTTAAATAATAAAACGATGTTATCATATATACAATAAGATTCCAAAAAGCCTTGATTACAAATGATTGACGTTGAATAAATATGTTATTACGAATAATTGCCGATGGCGGATAAACTTGATATCAAATGATATCGCGTAAAATGAGATTATATTAAATTAGTAGGGCTGGAGAAGCCTGGACGGTTACAATGCTAAGGAAGAAAGTTCTCTAACTCCCCAGCTACTTACCGCCAATATTCAGGCAGGCTGTTATACTCGGTACAACCGGGCGAGTTGGCAGTGCGGTTAGGGTCGCGCGAATGTGAGCTTGCATCCGGGTAATAGTGGATGTGAACCCCACTGTCGACAGTCCTGAAGATGGGTTTCCGTAGTTTCCCATTTTCACACCAGGCAAATGCAGGGGCTAAACCTCAATCAAGCCCACGGCCGCTTCCTTCGCACTCCCAGCCAATTCCTATCCCATCGTCGCCATAAGACCTATCTGTGTCGCTGCGACTTAAAGCAAATTTTAAAAAATCGGTACGCAACAGTAATCCCATCTATCGGAAATGCGTGGCAACAGAATACACAAAGCATATCACAACAAACAATGGTCCATGTCACGTTATTGTTGATCAATTTTATGAGCTTTCTGTATTGTAGGCCTTCACATTTAGTTTTCTTTCGACTGTAGTTCCTTATTCCCAACTTTACATACCGATTTTCATTCAATTCTGTTCACCCATTTTCTCGTGACTCGGTGCTGATATGGACTTAAGCAACAAAAATCCAAATTCATTAATATCTCTGTTATCATAGCCGGTACGGTAAAAATCTATGACATAAATGATCGGAAATTTATTACTATATAACTTTAGTTGTGTAGTATTTGTCGACAGGACCACTAATAACATAAATATGTAAGAATAAAATTTTAGGCCTTTCCCTGAACTACCATTTCACTCAGCGTGAATAACATTATTTATAGCCTAGGATGTAGTGGCCCATTCTCCGACTTTGCATACCAATTTTCATTTAAGATGGGACCACTAATAACATAAATATTTCTTCTTCTTAAGACGTCGTCTCCAAACGGAGGTAGACGATCCACAAGGCCAGCTCTGATCTTGACGTTGCAGCCATGCCATGTGAATTTATTGGAATATCTCTCAGGATCTTTAATGCAGTGGTTTCCCGTTGCCTTCTGCATCCTAATGCCGTTGACCAAACTGGTTCCTCCGCCTCTGGGAACAATTTCTTGTCCCCAGGACAATAGAGTGCCCTTACCCATACCCGCTCATGCACTCTCAAAGAGACTGTTGGCACTTGGTATAGGGGATCTCCTTATACCGGGAGATAATCGGTCCCTTCATTCGTTAGCCGCCTGCATATAAAATATAATTTTTATATGCAGTCGTTGCCCCCTCTCTACCACGGGGAGGTGAATGTCAGGATTTCACCGTCATTGAAACATGGACCAAATGGCATTTCCTTGTATCTCTGGTAATTAAGTTTTAGGCCTTCCCCTAAACTACCATTTCACTTAGCGTGAATAAAATTATTTATGGCCTAGATTATAGCGACTTATTCCCCGACTTTGCATACCAATTTTCATTAAGTTAGGACCACTAATAAAATAAATATTTGAAAATTAAATTTTAGGCCTTCCCCTAAGCTACCATTTCTATCAGCGTGAATAAAATTATTTATGGCCTAGATTGTAGCGACTTATTCTCGGAATTTTCATACCGATTTTCATTAAATTCTCTTTAGCCGTTTTCTAGTGATGCGTGTACATACATACAGACAGACAGAAATTACGGAAAAGTAAAAAGTACATTTCCTTGTTACTGGTGACACGACTGATACAGAAATACCATCCTTTTTAAATTCTGAGCAATGTACAGACAAAACTCTTATTTTATATGTAGACCCTATAGATTTTGTGTCTTACAGATATGCAGGCGCTGAAATGCTGGGATTTTGTGCTGTAGGAGCTCCTTTAATTTGAGAAAGTGTAGTAATTAATATTTTAATGTTATTGTTTTTACGTCCACTAATTACATGTTATGGTTTTCGGAGAAGCCGAGGTGCCGGAATTTTTTCCCGCAGGAATTCTTTTACGTGCCAAGAAAATCTACTGATTCGAGGCTGACGTATTTGAGCTCCTTCAAATACCACCGAACTGAGCCGGGATCGATCCTTCTACTTCGGCTCAGTAGGCCATTGCTCTAACGTCTAACTCAGTTTATCTGTATTATTATTATTATTATTATTATTATTATTATTATTATTATTATTATTATTAACAGCTGAAAAGTGGAATGGAATAGCACTGCCGGATACCATTACGTAAAACTGATCTGTAAGAACAATAGCAGAAAAATCAAATCAATTGAAGATTAAATCAAAATTACCCACTGTGCGTCTGTTTGGTAAAGATCTATCCATATTGTGCCCTTCCAAAGGCAACGAATGCGGTGATCTTCTTTCTTCCTCTGTGCGCCGGCTGCTCCTGTAATAAATGATATTTAAATGATACTCACCGCTGCATGTAGACTCTTCTTCCTCAGTCGCGGTGCGTCCGAAATATCCCACGGGTGATAGGCCACACGTCGATCGGGGAGTGAGGAAATGAAAAGATGGGGTAAACTAACTATGAATGATGGTACCCAAAGACTGAATTAAAAATTTATATAACAAACTGATTTATTGAACAAAGTGCAAAGTGCAAAAAATTAAAAATAAACTGGTGAAAAATAAACAAAGTGAAATGAAATGAAATTTTTAAAAAAACTGAAGATCTACCTTACAATAACTCAATTATCTGCCTAATAAAATGACTGAAGGTCAATCAAATTTAAAATATACCAGATTACGTTGACACAGTCTTCAAGACGATGACGTGAATAAATTCAAAACTCTGGTCAGAAGTACCACCTCATTTGAAATACAGAATTGTAATACATAGCAAGGTGTCTATCAAAATAAACTAGTGTAGTTAATTAATTAATTGATTAAGTCATCAAATCAACACTGACTCAGAGGTGTTTATCAAATATTTAACACATGTGACTCAGTTGGGAAACACCCAATTTTAAAATAATCATGGACTGCACTAACCATGTGTAAAAAATAAAGGAGAGAATTTAGAGAAAACAACCATGAACATTGTACTCCATCTACCACATAACCATAGCCACACTTTAAACTACTCGTGGTTGAAAAAAGAAATTATAATATGAACCTGAGTGTTACAATCACTCATTTAATTATTTAAACTTCACTTGCATGACTGTGACAGCCTGGACTTCTTAAAATAATTCAAATGATTAGGCCAAGTGCCTCATGTTTACATCTCAAATGAAAGCGATCCTTTTACATTAAAATTTTACTTAATTTGCCGCTGACTGCATTTTCCTTACGAATTCATTATTGTGGTATCTCCACTGGATGGAGGCAGATTCCATCTCATTTACCTCATTCATTTGCGGCATTCATGATACAACTGGTTTATTAAAGATCGCTTCATTTCCTAATTAAAATGTAGTGGATTTCTAAAGCTTGGTAATTACTGAATGTCTGGTATGAGCATACCACTACTATGGTTTTGACTATGAACTAATCGATGATCTCTTATCCTAACACATGAAATCTTATTTACATAATTAGACTTGTTAATGGAGAAACACTGCTCCAACCAAAAAAATTACTGAAATCAAAAACAGCCTAACTACACCTATCTACTTACATCAATCAAATGCAAATAATTCACGTATGATCAGATCCTACAAATAAATGGTGATAAAAGGTACACAAGGAAAGAATAATAATAAACAAATCTAGATCCCAACGTCGCTGCCTGCTGAAAATTAATAGAAATAAATAAATAAATAAAATGCGCACATATCAGAGTCTAAAGGAATTTTACCCCGCTACGAGTAGCAAAATATTGTGAATTTGACGGCAGTCTTCTAACCTCAGACCAAGAATGTCTGGCCATGACACTATCCAGCCTTTATGGACAATAATTACTGCTATCACATGTCATCCATGATTCTACATGACTATCAAAATGCACATTGATTCGTCGCTCCGCTCACATATTACCTCGTGCTTTAACTCGCATATTTGCCGAGCATCTACTTTCCCTGGAACTATTTGAAACAAAATACAGGCTTCTGCCTACAATCATAATCCATGTCGTTACATATTTAACACTCTCGGTTAAATTATTCATCTCTCAATTCTATTTACTCCTCATTATTCTCGACGTAGTAACTCATAATACGGCCTCGCTCGTATCCGGCGGGCGAAATATCTGTCGTGCACATCTCTATTTCTTACGACAGTTCATGACATGGTCCAAATATCACATTTCCATTATCAACGCAGATCATCAGGGATATATTCACTTAGCTCGATCTCTAGATCATTCTCTGCTTCACATGTTACAAAATATCAGAGCTGACTTATCAATGGCTTCCTGTCACTAACTGCTCACTAAAATGACGAGATTGCCTCTCAAAACACAGCTATTGAAAAATGTGTAACCGCATCTACACAGAAATAAATACTCGCGTGTCCACCAAATCGTCGCAAAAATACACGGTATAAGAACTACCGGAAACGATCATCTGACTGATAATTACACAACATAAACAAACTGAATGCGCAAGTAGCAAAATAAGCATAAAAAATCAACAAGGCGGCATCTACAAAATCATAACTTCAACAGAAATATCGCTCATAACTAATGTTATAATAACATGATTATTATTATTATTATTATTATTATTATTATTATTATTCATCTGCATTACACTTATTTAAATCTCATAAAATAGCATTCTAATCTGTCAAAATGACTTTCTACAAAATGATCCATAATAATTATGCGAACACATTTACGTAAAGGAAGTGCGCAAATAACCCTAGCTCAAAGTGCAAAAATTATTATTATTATTATTATTATTATTATTATTATTATTATTATTATTATTATTATTATTATTATATTGAATTATTTACAATCCTATCTAACAGTCTAAGCTACATTTGATCATCGATTGGTTCATAGTCCAACGTATTTTATTTATGCATTTTGTTGTTGCTCATACCTTGGTGATGGAGGCAGGTTGGATCACCCTCCGGGCTCTGTCATGATGAATTAGAATTCCATCTTGAAGCTGATGTGGTATTCCGAATTTTCACACACGCATACTTGATACATTTTTATAAAGGCGTTACACACGTTCACATTTACATAAACACTCGCATTTTCTAGCACTTCAACGAAGATTATACAATAGCACTGCATAGCACCTGACGTGAAGTCGAACGTTTTCTCTCCGCTACCTGCCTGTCGTCTCCTGCTGGTCACACACACCCCTCTCAGTTTGTTTGTTTAAGGCTTACCGGTTGTTCACTTCTTCGGATCATAACAGTGTACTCAAAGTCTTAACATCGCGGCCTTCCATCAATGAAACAAATTCATTCTCCTCCCTGCAACTGCTTCGACTAATTTCTCTCCTGTAACATCTCGCTTGCCATAACAGTTCATTGAAAGTGATGAAAACAAGCTAAAAGTACTGTTTCCAATGATGTGTGGAGAAATTTTTATACTAATCGTCCTCCAAAATAAAAGAATAAAATGGCCTTTCAACAAATGTCCAAACTACACGTGGATTAGAAAAATTTTATGCAGTTACGTGTTGCGACATGTTCCATTGTTCCTCTCGGTTGGTTGTGTAAGTTCATTTAAGGCAAGTGTTGAAAAGTGTAGCTATTGCCTGTTATCTCTGCATAAGTTCAAATAACAATAAAAGTTTGTTAAAGTGTTCATTTCTCCTGAAATATTACTCTCCCAAGTACATACTTGGCTCACTCGGATGCCAACAAGTGTCTCTGATCGCTTTCCTACCAGACTCAGAATTCACAAAAGAAAACGTTCACACAAGACTGAACTCAACATCAACACGTCTGGATTAAACACCAACTAACTAACTGACTTTGAAAACTGCCACACACTGAAGATTCACCACTCTGCTTGTTGGTTTTGTAAACAGTTCTCCCCCACTTCGAAAATAGTTCTGTGGAAGGGATGTGGCGTAGTAATCTAGCACTTGGGAGCGCTTGATCATACGTCCGTAGGTTAAAGCTTTCAAAAATATGTACAAAATCTTCCTAATTTCGGTCTGACTTACTTGTTATATTGCGCTGTGGGAAACGATCACAGGGTAATCCATACGACGGCTCGCGTCACCGGCGTTATTTTCTTTCTGCGAATCCTCTCTTCCCGCCATGACAGTTCAATTCCTGGGCGATACTACTCTTCAGTGTAAAGTTAAAATTTTCTTAATTAACCAATAGTTAATCACACATTTGCACCGATAAATTTTCAAATATTATTAGAAAGTCAGGACACTGTTCTTCACAACTACTCCGGGCTCCAAATAGCAAAATAGTGGCTGTAGATCCCCGCTATGACAAAACATTTAAATTTGCGATTTTGTGATTGGCTGAGATGTTCGCGCTCTTCGCAGCATGGATGCTTCCATTTTCTGCCAAGGGTTGGCGGGTATTATCGTTGTCTCTCTTGCCCTTCTAAGTAGGTCAGGCTCAACGCGTGATTTTCCCGTGAGAATCGAGTAGAAAGTTGCCACTCCTTGCCGGTACCATAAACTTTATTGGATGTAGCACTTAGGCCAGTCTATAAGCTGTTCGTGCTATGAGAAAAGTTTTGCGAATCCCCTTGCCGTCCGACAGGCGCCAGAATGCGGCTTTGTGACTGCTGGCTTTCACAGCTTACTGTTGTATTCCAATATGCGAATTATTCAACTTTTAATTCATACATTAATTACGTAAATTCGCTTATGGGTGCAATATATTCGCTTTTTTATCCTGCAGTTTTTGATGTAAAGCTTGGTATTGTGTCATAGAAGGCAATGGTATTTTTAATCGCAGTTTTTCTATGTAGAAAGGTTGTCTTGTGAGCTCATAAGTTATCCCGAAGGCAGATAACTTTTTAAAGATACATGTCCCTCACTTTTTCTAGTGTAGCTAGGTTATCTTTCGATAGGTGTTCCCTGATAATGTCTAAGGCGTATGACGTGACAGGGTCTGTTTGTACGCAGACATTTTTAAGCTTAGCAACACGTACGTTATTAGGAATGCTGTGCCATCTGTTAAATATATATAGAAGCTGGGAAAAGTAGGAGTATCTGTCAATCAATCTGTCAATCAACACTGATCTGCATTTAGGGCAGTCGCCCAGGTGGCAGATTCACTATATGTTGTTTTCCTAACCTTTTCTTAAATTATTTTTAAAAAATTGGAAATTGATTGAACATCTCCCTTGATAAGTAATTCCAATCCCTAACTCCCCTTCCTATAAATGAATATTTGCCCCATTTTGTCCTCCTGAATTTCAACTTTATCGTCATATTGTGATCTTTCGATCTTTCATACTTTTAAAGACACCACTCAAATGTATTCGTCCACTGATGTCATACTACGCCATCTCTCCGCTGACAGTTCGGAACATACCAATTAGTCGAGCAGCTTGTTTCTTTCTCCCAATTATACCCAGCCCAAACTTTGCAACATTTTTCTAACGCTACTCTTTTGTCGGAAATCACCCAGAACAAATCGAGCTGCTTTTCTTTGGATGTTTCCAGTCTTTGAATCAGGTAATCCTGGTGAGGGTCCCATACACAGGAACCATACTCTAGTTGAGGTCTTACCAGAGACTTATATGCCTTCTACTTTACATCCTCACTACAACCCCTAAACACCCATATGCATATATCTGTACTCCTTATATACAATCCCATGTATGTGATTACCCCAAAGAAGATAATTCCTTATATTAACACCTAGATACTTACAATGATCCCCAAAAGGAACATTCACCCCATCAAACCAGTAATTAAAACTGAGAGAACCTTTCCTATTTGTGAAACTCACAACCTGACTTTTAACCCCGTTTATTAACATACCATTGCCTGCTGTCCATCTCACAACATTTTCGAGGTCACGTTGCAGTTGCTCACAATCTTGTAACTTATTTATTACTCTATACAGAATAACATCATCCGCAAAAAGCCTTATCTTTGGTCCACTTCTCTACTCATATATATATATATATATATATATATATATATATATATATGAGAAAATATAAAGGTCCAATAATACTGCCTTTAGGAACTCCCCTCTTAATTATTACAAGGTCAGATAAAGCTTCGCCTACTCTAATTCTCTGAGATCTATTTCTAGAAATATAGCAAGCCATTCAGTCACTCTTTTGTCTAGTCCAATTGTACTCATTTTTGCAATCCACCCTATCAAATGCTTTAGACAGGTCAATCGCGATACAGTCCATTTGACCTCCTGAATCCAAGATATCTGCTATATCTTGCTGGAATCCTACAATATGACCTTCAGTGAAATAACCTTTCCTAAATCCGAACTGCCTTCTATCGAACAGTTATTAATTTCACAAACATGTCTAATATAATCATAAGGAATGTCTTCCCAAAGCTTACATCCAATGCATGTCAAACTTACTTGCCTGTAATTTTCAGCTTTATTTCTATCACCCTTTCCTTTATACACAGGGGCTACTATAGCAACTCTCCATTCATTTGGTACAGCTCCTTCAACCGAACAATAATCAAATAAGTACTTCAGATATGGTACTATATCCCAACCCATTGTCTTCAGTATATTCCCAAAAATATTATCAATTCCAGCCGCTTTTCTAGTTTTCAATTGTTGTATCTTATTGTAAATGTCATTGTTATCATATGTAAATTTGAATACTTCTTTAGCATTATTCTCCTCCTCTATCTGGATATCATCCTTGTAACCAACAATCTTTACATACTGCTTACTGAATACTTCTGCCTTTTGAAGATCCTCACATACACACTCCCCTTGTTCATTAATTATTCCTGGAATGTCCTTCCTGAAACATGTTTCTGCCTTAAAATACCTATGCATACCCTTCCATTTTTCACTAATATTTGTATGACTGCCAATTATGCTTGCCATTATGTTATCCTTAGCTGCCTTCTTTGCTAGATTCAATTTCCTAGTAAGTTCGTTCAGTTTCTCCTTACTTCCACAGCCATTTCTAACTCTGTTTCTTTCCAGTCTGCACCTCCCTCTTAGCCTCTTTATTTCTCTATTATAATAAGGTGGGTCTTTACCATTCCTTACCACCTTTAAAGGTACAAACCTGTTTTCACATTCCTCAACAATTGATTTAAACCCATTCCAGAGTCTGTTTACATTTTTAATTATCGTTACTTATTTTAAACTGCATCATGCCTGCTTTATCAGCCATATGGTACTGCCTAATAGTCCTACTTTTAAGACCTTCCTTTCTATCACATTTATTTTTAACTATGACAAAAACTGCTTCATGATCACTAATGCCATCTATAACTTCGGTTTCTCTATAGGGCCCATTTGGTTTTACAAGCACCACATCCAGGATATTTTTCCCTCTAGTTGGTTCAATACCTTTCTGAATCAGCTGTCCTTCCCATATTAGCTTATTTGCCATTTGTTGGTCATGCTTCCTGTCGTTCGCCTTTCCTTCCCAATTGACATTTGGTAAATTCAGATCTCCCGCTACAATCACATTCCTTTCCATGTCGTTTCCCACATAGCTGATTATCGTATCAAATCATTCTGAATCCGTGTCAGCGATACCCCTTCCCGGTCTGTACACTCCAAAGATATCAAGTTGCCTATTATGTTCGGAAATGAGCCTTGCACCTAGAAGTTCATGTTTCTCATCCTTAACTTTTTCGTAGCTTTCAAATTCTTCTTTCACCAGAATGAATACTCCCTCTCCCACCATTCCTATCCTATCTCTACGATACACTCTCCAGTTCCGTGAGAAAATTTCTGCATCCATTATATTATTTCTTTGCCATGAATCAACTCCTATTACAATATCTGGTAAATATATATCTATTAAATTACTTAATTCTATTCCTTTCTTTACAATACTTCTACAGTTCAACACTAACATTTTAATGTCATCCCTACTTGACTTCCGGATCTCTGTACCCTTATTACCGCTCCCTAGACAACCCCGTTTCCCTGAATGTACCTCCCTATTACCCTTCCAAAGAAATTTCCTAACTTATAGGTACCACTGCGGTTTAAGTGAAGGCCATCTGAGCGCAGATCCCCATCTCCTACCCACCCATTAGGATCTAGAAATTTCACTCCCAGGTCCCACATACCCACTCCATAGTCTCATTTAAATCCCCAATCACCCTCCAGTCAGTATACCTCCCACACATTATTCCACTGATAACAACCTCCACTTCCTTAAACTTCACTCGTGCTGCACTTACCAGATCCCACACATCCCCAACTGAAATGAAATGAAAATGAAATGGCGTATGTCTTTTAGTGCCGGGAGTGTCCGAGGACAAGTTCGGCTCGCCAGATGCAGGTCTTTTGATTTGACTCCCGTAGGCGACCTGTGCGTCGTGGTGAGGATGAAATGATGATGAAGACGAGACATACACCCAGCCCCCGTGCCAGCGAAATTAACCAATTAAGGTTAAAATTCCCGACCCTGCCGGGAATCGAATCCGGGACCCCTGTGACCAAAGGCCAGCACGCTAACCATTTAGCCATGGAGCCGGACATCCTCAACTGTGTTGGTACTTATATCAGCTTACCTTACGTTGTTGGTACCAAGGTGAAACACTACCACCTTCGCCATTCCCTCCTCCCTCTCTTCCACTTTCCTCAACATCTGCCTCAACCTAATTCCTGGATAACACTCTATCCTGGTTCCCTTTCCTCCACACACTTTACCCACATGTCTAACGATAGAATCCCCCTTGACCAGAGCCTGAACCTTACCCACCTCATTTGATCAAAGAGTATCTAGCAGGGGATAATATTCTTCCGTGATCAGAAGAAGTGTATACTCTCTGGCTTGCCAGGAAATAATCAAACATCGCGCCATGCAATGGCATTACACATAGTGTATATCAGAATATTAATAAAAGTGTCAGTCATTTAGCAACCGCTAAGTACAGCGGAGTGAATATTTAATGCTTTGATTTTATGATTACTCAAAGCTGGCTGAACTTACAGACCTGTCTCATGATTCACCGGCAGGTGATTCCGGGGAGAATAAAACAAAAGTTATGCAAATCGGTCGAGTAGAACGGAAGGACGAATTTACCAAACCTGTTCTTAGTAAACTCTTCTGATATATATATGACAAATATTGACATTTTTTGTGGTTTAATAAAACCGTACTTTCCATTTCATACCCGTTGCATTAATATCGTAAAACTGTGCAGTGGTTCTTGGACAACAATAAAATGTTATTAGGTAACATAAATTGTAAGAGGTATGTAATCCCACAGAAGCTCTGTAACGTGTTGGAACCATCAATCACCACCAACCTTGCGCGGGACCGGGTCTAGGTCATCGGCCATTAATTGTACTAGGTGGAATGAAATGAAATAATTCAAATTTTGAAATGTGTCCACTGACTGGAATTTATAAAAGATGAATATTGATAAATTATCATGCATTTTAAATAATCAGTGGATTTAATTCGAAATAGTTCAAGGCAGAAAAAAGCATTGCCTTCAAGAGCAATAATATATATCATTAAAGTTAAAAACACATTAAAATACACTAAAAGCAACAGACAGTGTTTAACTTGCTAGAGGAATTCCAATCCAGCAAACAACGTCGAAAGTAAAATTTTTAGGAGAAATTTCTGAACCATTGGAAATGAAAACAGGAGTCAGACAAGGTGATAGATTATCTGTCTTACCGTTTAAGCCTCTTCATTCCTCGTGTTCATCAATTATTCAAAGTCAATTTTTGGTACCTTTGTATTGATCTTAATGTCAAATGGTTAAAATCAGTTATGCCAAGGTTTCCTCTAGTTAAGTAGTTAGGATGCCCTCGTTTAATTTAACATATAAGGTTTCCAATTTCTTTCCGTTTCTATTTGATGTAAGTTTAATTTGTAAATCTCCCCTAAGTCACTGAAGTTCTGCAGAGTTGCCCCAGGTGGCTGGCTTTGTCTCACATGCCAAGCAAATTTAATTCCCCGTAACAAATTATGCCCTACTGCATACCCACGTCAGCCATGCTCAACGTCTTATACTGCTAAACTGCTATACGCTTTCTGTCGCCGAATGATGCCATGTTTCAGTCCCCTAATAACAAGTACGGATGGAGTATTTCTTCTAGCAGTGAGTACTCACCGTCCGCGAAGGTTCGGTTGGTGATTGGGCCAAGCCATTATGCTTTTTGGCAACCAGTTCTCAGTGCTACTAGGACTTGTGCAGCAATACTTACTGCGTGGAGACACTATTTCAACATGCAGGCCCTTATACCGTTTGAAGCCAAGGTCCACGGTTGGGAACTTTCAATCATGTCACCATCCCTCACTCTACCAGGAGGATGGTATCTTAGGGTAATTTTGGGTTAGGGCTCCTTGGATCCGGTCTTCGGCAACGTTGGGCTCCCTCGCGGTCAACGTTGGTTGCAAGTGGCCGGATTATTCAACTGCTGTTTTCATCAACCATTGACTTCAGTGTGCTAGTCTACAGTGTATGATAGACTCATCTTCAAGAATTATCAAAATGTAATGCAACATTTCGAAATCTTCTTTTTTCTCCAGTTCTATGAAATTGTGGACCTTAAGAGGGGGAGGTCTGTGACGACTGCAAGGTTTCTCCCTAGTGTTAGGCCACACTTTGAATCTGTGTATGGTGAAGTCTTGCGGAGACAAACTGAACTTTAAAAACACTACGTAATTTTGAAGCCTCGGAACAGATGCCACTACTTTGGTTTGTAATGCCACCCAGGGAATTGGCATGAAATCTCTTTAGTGGAGAATGTTAATAGGAGTTGACACTCTCTGGGTTATTACTCCGTTTCTTGAGTTTCTCGTACTGAACTTTCAAAATTAAATCAAACCATCATAGCCCAGCTCACCATTACAAATAAGTCAGATCTTGGCCCCTTCGTATCTATCTAGATGGTGAATCGACATGCGAGGTTCTCCCTAACTTAAGGCAGCGAGCGAGCTGGGGCACAATCTAAGACGTGCGGCTTACTTATCCTAACATATGAACTTGCGTGTGGCGACGGGAAGATACCTGCGTTTTCCCTTCAGCGTATAATGGTTAGGGTTGTGCCACGTCTACTCGTTATAAATGTATGGTTTACCAACTTTATTTAATTTTGTAAAGGGTACGTTTTCTAAGTTTTCTAATCACCGATGTAACCACCAGAGTGGGTTTAATGTCACGAGTGTTTAATGTCACGAGGAAGCACGAGTGTATACCCTCATTTCCCTTGTTCATTTTGTTCTATTGTGTCTAAGATTTTCCTCATTTAAAACTTTCTCTCTTGCTTTTCGACCATTTACATGTTCTGTCTCACTCACAGTGTAGTTACTTATTTAGCGTCTGGTAAGAATGATATAATTTACAGGAGTGAAATACTGAAATCAGTAGGTGCAGTTGCTTAAGTGCGGACAGTATCCACTATTCCGGAGAAAGTGGACTCGAACCGCACTGTCGGCAGCCCTGAAGATGGTTTTCCGTGGTTTCCCATTTATACACAAGGCAAATGCTGGGGATGTACCTTAATTAAGGCCACGGTTGCTTCCTTTCCACTCCTATGCCTTTCCTGTCCCATCATTGCCATACAACCTATCAGTGTCGGTGCGACATAAAGCAACTTGTAAGAAAAGAGTGAAACATAACTTCAATTGAATTATTTACAATACTGAACGCAGAAAGGGTCACAATGACAGATTTACATCTTTCATATAATTAATGAAGTTTATTGTAGCCAGGATAAACACTGCTGGATCCCATGAGAAGGCTGTTAGTGGGCAATCTCGGATAATGTGGTGAACAGTTTTCCTTTCAGCACCGCAGTTACATCCAGGAGAAGGATTTTTCTTCCAATTGTAAAGGGAATCTTCACATCGGCCACAGTTTGTTCTGATTCTGTTCAGAGTAGACCAGATCTTTCTGGGGAGCTCAAAACCAGGTGACTTAGTTGAACGCATGGCACAGTTTTCCGTTCTGGTGTAGCAGAGATCGTCCACACCTGTTTCCAATGATTAGTTATGTTGAATTCAGTAACAACTCTCCTTGCAGTGTTTAGGGGAGGATGACGAGTGCGAAGTGTGTTCTTTTTAATATCAGGGAGATCATGATGCACAGGGAGAGAAGAATTATTGCAGATAGTACGATACACTTTAATAATACCGTTTTCTTTTGCCGCAGCGATGGAGGGGTTTATATGACTTAATCTCGGCAACCACAGTGTTGGAGTACTTCTGACTGTCCCCGAAATGAAATTCACGGTATTGTTGAAATGAGTATCAACAAGCCTGACATGAGCACTTTT
Organism: Anabrus simplex; assembly: GCF_040414725.1. Lineage (NCBI taxonomy): Eukaryota > Metazoa > Arthropoda > Insecta > Orthoptera > Tettigoniidae > Anabrus > Anabrus simplex. Next base: position 271,798,315 of record NC_090268.1, on the reverse strand, counting down.
CAACCAGGTTGATGCGTAATATTCAATCACTGGACAAATAGTCCAAGGACATAAATCCTAAGTGTAGGAGCTGATTAACCCCACGTCGTACCACACAGTTTCGACAGATATTGTTTCTGGTTCTAAGCCCGGTGGCTGTTATCATTATTATTATTTGCTTCACGTCGCACCGACACAGGTAGGACTTATGGCGATGATGGGATAGGAAAGGCTAGTACTGTGAAGGAATCGTCCGTGGCCTGAATTAAGGTACAGCCCCAGCATTTGCCACGTGTGAAGATGGGAAACCACGGAAATGTGGTTGTTTTAGTAAGATGCTTTTCGAAGCTTGGAGACCTATCTAAAGTAACTCCCAGATACTTTGAATATTTATTGTGTGAAAATAGTATATTTTCAAAGCAGACATGCAGTTCTCTTTTGGCTAGTTTGTTGTTAAGACGGAAAGAAGATACTTCTATCTTGGCAGGCTGTAACCTCCAATTACGAAAATATTTGCTTACAGTTGATAGGTCCTTGGTCAATGTGTCGTCTGTAACTAGTAAGACTTTATGACGGACAGCAAGGGCACAATTATCAGCGCATCCAAATTCGCTGTATATGCTTTCTGCCATGCCTTTGCTGGCGGGACCTAGTGTTTACAGTGCACTATGTCTTCTGGTATGGGCTAGAGCAATCTTGTTACTTTCATTGATCTGTCTCAGCTTTAACCTCAGCTTTGACAAAATGAAAGTGACTGAGGTATGAGTGATGCTAGTAATGCCATTCCTTCTGCAGCCAGTCCCTGCTATGAATGGTGTGAAAATATTGCTCATAGGGTCAGTTGGTGCATGCATTTCAGTGGGCTTGGCAGACTGATATGTAATAGCAACTTGTGGCTCGGTGAGGAAAGCAACGGGAAACTACCTCGCCCCTCATTTCCCTAGTACGCCTCTTCAGTGATGCCTAGGCCATCTATGACAGCTGATGGCGGAGCTGTTGAGGATCCAACCAGCCTTCGGGCTGAGGACTAAACATACACATGCTTTCTGCCATATCTGCTATATATAGATTAAACAAGACGGCAGCCATAAAATAACTTTGTGGAAGACCGCCATTAAGCTTCCTCTGTGATCTCACCTTGTGGCTCATTAGAACACGCAAGCTCCATTTAGCTAAGAGGATCACAGGTAAAAATCATGAGCTTTATTTTGACAACTTCTTCAATTCGTACCATCTTCTGCAGTTGTGCAAAAGAAAGAACATCCTTGCTGCCGATACTGCAAGAGTAAACCGATTTTCAAATCCTCCTTTGGTATCTGATAGTGAAATGAGGAAGAAAGACAGAGGGCATTCAAAGGAGTTGTGTAGTAGAGATAGTGATGTTATACTCACCAAATGGTTGGATAACAAGTCAGTGCTGATGGCGTCAATCGTTTTGGGGAAGGGGACACAAGATGAAGCCAAACGATGGGAGAGAAAGAAAAAGGAATACGTAAAAGTACCTAGGCCAGAGATTGTCTCAAAGTATATGGGAGGGGTGGACAAATTGGACTTCCTGATTACACTGTACAGGATAATCATAAGGTCACGTAAGTAGACACTTCGCCTTATTACATATGCAATAGACCTTGCATTAGCAAATTCTTGGCTGGAGTACAAGCGTGATGCTAATGAACTAAGTTTACAACAAAGAAAAACACTTGACTTGTTCCATTTCCGGCAAGCTGTAGCAGATTCTCTCATGAAGTCACAGAGACAAGCCCAAAGAAAGAGAGGTCGCCCAGCAGCAACAGACGAAGTCACAAGTCCTAAACACCCCAGACGTGATGCAGGAACTCCCGTCCCAGATGTCCGATATGATGGGATCAATCATCTCCCAGACATGGATGGACTAAAGGAGGCATCAAGATTCAAGTTTGAAGGATGTAAAGGGAAGACACATCTCCTCTGCGGGAATGCCATCGTCATCTTTGTCTAACCAAACAAAGAAATTGCTTCAAGAAGTACCACAGTAAATAAACAGTTGTATGAAAGTAACATTTATGAGGTATTACCGTGTAAAATTTGTTCATTTCCATGGAAATATAAGTCTCAAGTGGAACAATCATTGTAACACTATCATATATCCCTCACCTGCTAAAACAACCATTGAGTAATTTTGTCCATAAAAATGGACATTAAGGATCTGGCATACCTGAGGGTCTGTGACCATGAAATTTGGTCTGGAGGCTATTTATGGACCCAGTATTGATAAGGAATCAATTTTTTTTTCTAAAAGCAATAGAATTCATGACTCAAAGGGAATTTCTGGAAATTAGCCTCAATGGATGTTTTCAGAGAAAGGACCTGATCTGTACAGCTACCGTGTGAACGAAAACCTGCTTGTTCAGCAGGTAAGTTTCCGAATATTTTCTGCATACTTCGGTTGTAAGTCAGCCTTTCTAGAAGCTTGTATACATACTAAGCAAAGCAATGAGCCTATAACTTCGAGGTTTGTCGCTTGGTTTGTCTGGTTCAAGGACTGTAATAATTTTTCTTCATTTATGGCTCACATGGAATTTTGCCTGATTTGAGAATGTCTGTTAAAAAACTCAGCCAGCCATTTTCTTATTTATTTTCCACAGCTGAGAAGGAATTCGGGATATATAAAATCAAAACCTAGCGCCTATCCTGCTTTCATATCTTGAAGGGCAATTTTTATTTCTACTGGAGTGAAAGGGGTAGAATATTCAGAATTCCAGGATCTTAGTGATTTAAGCACTTTTGGTTCCTTCTTAACCTTAATTGTATGTTCTTTATTCCACTGTGTCACCGGACCTTCTGGTCCATTAGGTTTAATTGCAATCATGTCTTGGGATTACTTGACCAGGTTCAGCAACCCTTTCTTCTTTGTTTTTTGGCCCATTTTCTCAATGAACATTAACTTAAATTTATCTAGGCCTTGTAGTATGAGCTTCTTCTCCTGCTTGTTCTGAATCATCATCATCATCATCATCATCTGTTTACCCTCCAGGTTCGGCTTTATGGCGTATGCATATATGTCGCGCATTTCGAGAATGCATGGACTTAAAAAATTATTTAAAGGCCATTCGAAGCCCGATGGAATTGTACACGATTCATAAGAAGCGGGTTCTTACCAGTAGAAAAGTTGGCTATCAGACTGAGTGTTTCATCTGAACTGCATCCTACTGCCATCTGTGAGCACAGCGTGAAGTTCAGCGCTGCTCTGCCGATTATCGATCGAGTTCGACAATATGTGCGTAGTTTTTTTGTTTTGTTTTTTCCTAGTTGTTGTTGGAGATTCTGAAGCCAAACTGTTCGAACTTGGTCGCACATACTTGGTTTTTTAAAAGAAACCCGATCAAAAGATGAAGACGGGCGAGATGTGACTGATTTTCGACCCTGGTTAAATTTGTGGCCAACCGGTCACAAATTCTAGTTGGATTTGTGGTTTGTTTATCAACTTATTTTTGTTTCCGAGAAATTGTAAGTACCCTGCATGATGAAATCTGCATGAATACCCTTTCCCACCGAGGTATCTCCACAATCCTCAAGAGTTTTGGTTTGGACCGAACAAGTAAAAAAAAAATCTGAATTGCGAGTATGTTTTAAACTACAGTTATCAAGAGGAATTTCCTTATCACGCGTTAGCCTTTACTCTGGCGTTAATAAGATGTAAATTGTTAAAATCGGGACTCAGATTTCTTATGTGTTGGTAAATTTTCATTTCGAAACTTCTTGTAACAGATAGTTAAGCATTATTTCGGTGGATCACAGATGAAAATCGGTAAGTTGGAGTTGTTTGGTCGATGTCTATCTGATAATGTTTGGTAGCCATGTTTTAATCGCGACATGTGATTCGTTTCTATGGGAACTGCTGTAAACAAATATGGATTCCCTGTGTTGAAAAAAACAGTTGATAGCTGTCGATTGTATTTTGATTCGGTGTATGGACTCGTATTGTACTCCAGTTTACTAATTCTAATGTTGAAAGTAGTATAATACAGGGATTCTGGCGCCTCCTCCCGCAGGAAATTTGAATTCTGGCGGGAAATCTGAATTTTTGGCGGGAAATTTGAATTTTGGCGGGAGATTTGAATTTGTAAACAAAGCCACGTGCTTTTTGACAGCTGTCATCGACAACAACGCATCGCTAACCTCACTGCTGCCATCTTGACGGGCCTAAACCTCAGTAGTGCCAACTTAACCTAACTAGCGCGAGGTAAACACAGCCACGTGTTTTTTGACAGCCACGTGCTTTTTGACAGACAACAACGCATCGCTAACCTCAGTACTGCCATCTTGATGGGCCTAAACCTCAGTAGTGGCAACTTAACCTAACTAGCGTGTGGTAAACAAAGCCACGTGTTTTTTGACAGCCACGTGCTTTTTGACAGACAACAACGCATCGCTAACCTCAGTACTGCCATCTTGACGGGCCTAAACCTCAGTAGTGCCAACTTAACCTAACTAGCGCGTGGTAAACAAAGCCACGTGCTTTTTGACAGCTGTCATCCGCCATCTTTAAACTACAGAGCACTGTGCTGCCCTCTTTATCGCAGTAGCTGCAAATTCGTCACCTGTCATCCGCAGTGCTGCCATCTTGACGGGTCTAAACCTTTGTGCTACCAACTTAACCTAACTAGCGCGAGGTAAACAAAGCCACGTGTTTTTTGACAGCTGTCATCCGCCATCTTTAATCTATAGAGCACAGTGCTGCCCTCTTTAGCTACTTACCTTTGAAATGTGGTGGCGGATAATTTGAAAAATGCTTTTTGACAGCAGCCATCTTTAATCAAGAGAGCACCGTGCTGCCCTCTATGTGGTGGCGGCAAATTCTACATGCTCTTGTTTGGAAACAAACTCACGCGCTTTCTTTTGACAGCCGTCATCCACCATCTTTAATCAACAGAGCACAGTGCTGCCATCTTTAGCTAGATACCTTTGAAATGTGGTGGCGGCAAATTCCACGTGCTCTTGTTTGGAAACAAAGCCATGTGCTTTTTTGACAGCTGTCATCCGCCATCTTTAATCAACAGTGCACCGTGCTGCTATCATGCGGGCAATTTCGTCAGCTGTCATCCGCCATCTTTAATCCGCAGAACACCGTGCTGCCCTCTTTATGGCTACTACCTTAAGCATGTAGTAGCGGGCAATTTGAAAAGTTCTGTTAGCTATCATCCGCCATCTTTAATCAAGAGAGCACCGTGCTGCCATCTTTAGCTAGATACCTTTGAAATGTGGTGGCGGCAAATTTCACGTGCTCTTGTTTGGAAACAAACTCACGTGCTTTTTTGACAGCTACCATCCGCCATCTTTAATCAACAGAGCATAGTGCTGCCGTCTTCAGTTTGAAATGTGGTGGCGGTAAATTCCACGTGCTCTTGTTTGGAAACAAAGCCATGTGCTTTTTTTTGACAGGTGTCATCTGCCATCTTTAATCAACAGAGCACCGTGCTGCTATCATGCGGGTAATTTCGTCAGCTGTCATACGCCATCTTTAATCTACAGAGAACAGTGCTGCACTCTATGTGGTGGTGGTAAATTCCACGTACTCTTGTTTGGAAACAAATTCTATGTGCTCTTCAGCTGTCATCCACCATCTTTAATCAAGAGAGCACCGTGCTGCCCTCTTTGTGGTTGCGGATAATTTGAAAAATTCTTTTTTGACAAGCAGCCATCTTTAATCCAGAGAGAACAGTGCTGCCCTCTTTAGCTACTTACCTTTGAGGCGGTTAATTTGAAAAATTCTATTTAACAAGCTGCCATCTTTAATGAAAACAGCATCGTGGTGCTATCTTGCGGGTAATTTTTTACGTCACAGCTGTCATCCACCATCTTGCATTGCTAACCTTAGTGCTGCCCTCTTTAGCTACTTACCTTTGAAAAAAAATCTATTTGACAAGCTGTCACCCGCCATCTTGCATCGCAAACCTCAGTGCTGCACTCTATGTGGTGGCGGATAATTTGAAAAAATCTTTATGACAAGAAGCCATCTTTAATCTAGAGAGAACAGTGCTACCATCTTTAGCTACCGCCATCTTACATCGCTTACCTCGATGCTGCACTCTTTAGTTGAAATGTGGTGGCGGTAAATTCGAACAAGTTTAATCACGCATCGGGAAAGCTAGAGTAAGCACGTGCTGCAGTGATGACGTCATTGTGCATGTTTATACCCGTTCGTTGACTAAAAGCTTTAGTCTTCGAGAAACAGTGATAGAGTGTGGAGTGCAAACATGACGAAAACATTAATAGTTGATGTGCAAGGCTTTAAAGTAAACGGAAACAAATTTGTGCTGTGTTAGATTGCAGTGTGTTGTGGGCACCAAAACTTGTTAGTTTAGTATTTAGTCCACCGTTCCCTTACTGTTTGCAAACAGATGAAGATAAAAAGCACACTCAGTGGATTGAAAACAATTTAGGTTTGAAGTGGGAAGAAAAAGGAATACCTTATCGTTTTCTACCTTTAATGATGAATGCACATTTGTCAAGAGCAGATCTTGTTCTTTTAAAGGGTTGTGAAAAGAAAGAATGGTTGCGTGATTTACTACCATCATCGTGTGAAGTTATCGACATGCATGAATTGGGGTGCCCATCATTTAAAACTCTTCCGAAAGAGCATAGTAGAGAAACAAGTAAACAGTCATTACAACATGTATGCATGCTCTTTGATTGGTTGTGTCGCAGTGCATGCCGGGAAGTGAACAACATATGTAAACTGCAGTGTCGAAATAACCTTAGTGTAAAAGAAACATTTGTAGAGTAAAGACATCATGTCATTTCTAACAGATACTAAGTGTAACGCAGTTGAAAAGGCGATCGTAAAGTTTTATGCATGCAAAAAGAAACTAAACACTTACTGAAGAAGAGTTAAATGCATTACCAAAGGCATTTTTGGTTAATGTAGCTGCAAATTCTGTAAAGAAGATTTGGGATAAGGTGCCTCGTGAGTGGACTCAAGATCCTGTTTTGTCAGAGCTTCAAACGTGTAGTTTACATCATGAACACGTGAGTTTAGGTAGACGACCTTCTGTGAGACAGTGCCGTACATGTCAACTAATTAAACTGTATCACGGACCTAAAACTAACGAGTTGTCTTCGCTTATAAACACTTATCATGGCTGTGGAGAGAGTAAACAAGGAAAGGGCGAAGAAACGTGCTGGGAGAAAGATGAGGAAGCATGTTGGGCGTGGACTCATCAATAGAGTGATTGATCTTCTTTTCTTCGTGCTTCATCTCCCCTGCGGCCTTAGAACACGTTCGCCTGACACGTAGTTACATGCTGCCTGCATAGAGTATGTCGTGTAGCTGTTAAAATCTGCTTCGTAAAGTTATGCTGTGTGTGTGTGTGTGTGTGTGTGTGTTATTACCTAGTGCTTTAGCTGCTCAGAAGATAGCAGCACTTGTCGTTGTTGGTGCAATAAAACGAAAACTGAGTGACAAAGACAGTAAAATAAACAAAGGATAAAAATGTATATATATTCTAAAATAAATATGAATTGTCAAAACATATTACAGGTGTTGTTTAATCCTACAGCATGTCCTAGTGACTTAGAAGAAAAGAAACGTAGAGGATTAAAAGAAAACACACATAAGATTTAAAGTACATCCTCTTTATTAATCCATGAATTAAAGCTGTTATTAAAACCAAGCCATTTAACATACAGTTTATTGCCACGACGTCGAATAACACGTTCAACTAAATAGTGATCAGGATATTTTGTTTTCTGCAGTTCTTCGATGTAGAATCCTCCTTCAATAGGCTGTCCTCTGAGATCGCGAAGTAAATACGTAACTGGATTAGTAAGCTTAACACTTCTGATTTGAAAACTTTCAGTGCTCCAGTTAGGTGTGTATCCTTTTGCAAAGATAGACTTGTGTTTGCTGATGCGAACAAAATCACCTTCTTTAAAGCGATGACGACGTGGATCAGCTGTTTTAATTACTAGATGAATAGCATTTATACGAGGTGTATTCTTTGTAACAAGACGTGGCTTTGTTCCGATAGTGCGATGAGGTGTATCGTTGTAGGTAGATAAAAGTCTAGGTAGCAGATCAATCCAACGATATGAACCTTGAGCTGTAAATTCTCGCCACATCATTGTTTTGAGTGTACGATTAAAGCGTTCTACAACACTTGCCTTGAGATTGCTGAACGTAGAGTAGTGTTGAATGCCAAGTAACTTGAGGTAAGGAGAAAAATCCTTGTTGTAAAACTCCTTACCTTGATCAGTTTGAAGAAGCCTTGGGCAGCGTTTCGATTCTTCAACAATATGTTTAAATGGTTCTTTAACTTGAGCTGCTGTTTTAGAACGCACGGGTTGTGCAAAAGCAAACTTCGAGTACACATCGATAACAGTAAGTAGATACTTATACCCCTTATTACTAGAGGCATATGGAATCATTTCTACTAAGTCTGCTTGCCAGAGATCATCTTTTCCTCGTGTAATAACGCGTCTGCGACAGTAGGTGCGACGTGCTGGTTTATGCAACTCATGTGTGATGTTTACCTTTATAGGTGAGATCTACTCTTGACGAGCCATTACAAAATAATACCGGCATAACGTAGTTCTCTTTCTATTTCTAGAATTTCTGATCCCTGACCAGTGTGACCAGCCTCTTGCGATGCTCTTAAAAGTTGTAATCGTTCAACGAGTAAGTTTGGGTCATTCCAGTATCTTACATCCACATACGGCAACAAAGGCTTGTAGATAACATCAAGACTACGTGCAGTCGGAAACAGCTTAGAAATAAACTCACGATACTTGTAACTCTTATTCGTATTTACAGCTTCTGTTCTCCTGTAATTACGTCGTGTTGCGTCAGTAGCAAAAAGTATTGCCTTATATTTTTTAAGATCATCTTGTAAAATTATATCCTTGTCAGGTATTCGTGAGAAAAGAAGTTCTAAGAGTCCTTTCGTAGGTTTATAGGTAACACCTTTTACAATGAGTTTATTGCTATTAATCTTAACATTTGAATTTCCTATCCGGAAACAGTCATCTTCGTAGCGAATACCGTAGGTAGTGTCAGTTTGTCCTGTAAAAAGTTTTTCTATATAAGGTGCAAAGAGAGATCCATAGGTATCTTGAATAAAAGTTCTAAACTGATTGCGATACTCTGGTGTAATCATAACCTCAGACAAAGATGGTAGATTTTGCGTCGATGTAGTAGGTGTTTCAGCAATAACATCTGTAGTTAAAAACTCAACACGCTTAGATGGTGATGTATCATTAAGTTCTTCTTCTCCTTCTTCTTTATCTTCCTCTTTCTCTTCTTGATCTACATCCTGCTTCTTCTCTTCCGTATCTTCTTCATGCTTCTCTTTATGATATGATGTTTGCATAGAAGCAAAACTTGAAGTAGACTGCGGTAATGAAGTAGAATTAAAAATTTCTTTGAGTGGTGCACTTAGTTGTGTTTTTAAAAATAAATCCCTGTCTGCTTGAATACGTTTAAGCTCCTTAAATTTCCGTCGAATATTGTTTCGAACTTGGATGATATGTTTTGTGATCTCCTTGCTATATGTTAACATTATGATGGTTTTTAATCAAGTAGTTACTGTAATTCTGTGTTAATGCATATAAAATGATCGAAACCCATGCGATATCGTCCATGCTGTACATCACTTTCTTTATCAATAACTAAAAAGCTGTAACGGTGTAATGACCAACATTTAGCACACATACGTTTAAAGTCATCGAATGTCATATCAGTGTTAACATGATCGTTATACACATGTCGCATGTTGCGCTCATCTTGCCGAAAAAGCACAATAACATTTGCGTTGTCGCGTATCAACTGCTTAGGCACACGAGAATAGGTTTGGCACAAATAGATGCAATCAACATATTTATGCCGACCCATACTAAAGAATGCACGAATAACGTTTTGCTGTTCTGTTGCGACATCATCAAAGATCATAAGAGAATTAGGAAGCACATCGTCTGGTGATGGTACTTGCTCATGCGAATTAAATTTAAAATATCTTATTCCATCTTTAACTAGATCGTGCATTACAGTTTGTAGAATAGTATATAGCGGCTGATAGAGTGACTTTGCGAAAACGTAAATATTCTCGAAGCGTACACCATTTACAGATGTAATAAGTGTGAGTAAAAGATTTGTTTTACCGCATCTCGACGGACCTGATATAATACATCGAACAGTAAAAGGAAACAACGTTCCATGACGTTTTCTTGTAGTTGTACTAGAACTAGGTAAGAGATGTGGTACAATGTCGGTAACAGGTAGCGTGTCTTGCTGCTTTATAATCTTCATGATAACTGAATCATAAAGTACGTAATAGTAATATATATATATTAAACGATACAAGAGGCAACGGTTAGTTTATGATTTGCTCTTGACTAGTAAAGTCGTGTCCAGCATGGTGAAACAACGATATCCAAACGACATGAAGAAGAAGAAGAAAGTAAAAACTGTTGGATGGAAAGATGTTATAAAGGCTGCGCAAAAAGCTATTCGAGGGGAATACAATCCTCGTGTAGCTATTACTAAGGCGTTACGCGCAGCAAGAGCGAGAATTTCTCCAAAGTGCAGAGCAATATTTAGTAAACGTGCACGAATTATACCTGTACCAAAACGAGGAGGATTTCTTCCTGCGCTGTTTGCTGGTTTAGCAGCTTTAGGGTCATTGCTAGGTGGTGCTAGTGCTGTAGCGAGAACTGTCAAAGCTGTAGAAGAAGCGAAACAACAGTTGAAAGAGAGTGAACGTCATAACAAGACGATGGAGGCAATTGCGTTACAAGGCAAAGGTGTGAACATGAAGCTAGCGCCATACAAGAAAGGGCTTGGTATCTACATTTCTCCAAAAAACGTCTACTGAATGCACCGCCATATCGAGCTCTAACGCATGATGAAGTTTTTACGTTTGCTAAACAACTAGGAATTCATTATTTTCGAGGAGTGTATATGCGCGATCAACTACCAGTGCTCCCACGTGAACGTGAAAGTGCCGTAAGTAACTTGGACGACAGTCGTGGACCTGGAACTCATTACGTTGCTTATGTAAAACGTAAATCTAAAGTATGGTATTTTGATAGCTATGGAGATTTACCTCCTCCTTTTGAGCTCATACGTTATTTCGGAAGCAGTGCAGACATTGTTTACAATAAAAACCGTGTGCAAAACTTTAATACACGCATGTGCGGACGATTATGTCTTATGTTCTTATATCAAACCCAGACAGTAGAGAAAGTGCATTAGTGTCTACGTGATGACGAACAGTGAAAGAACGTTTGCTGTACGTGGAGAAGGACCTGAAACAACCGTCTATTTTAATCCACCAATCGAACTTGGTTATCAGCCGCATAGTCTTGGACTAGTATCGTTTGAAAGCTACAATAAAATCTATAATGTGCGTGATGGTTTAAACAAGTTCTATTACGATGAGTATGTGCTAACACTACCCTCAGGTAGTTATACAGTAGACGATATTCACGACTATATTGAAAGTACGTTAATTGATCAGTTTGGGGAAGATAGTTTTAGTAATCATAATTACAAGTTCTCAATCACTATAAGCAACATTACACATAAATGTGTTATTGAATCATCATTTAAGATTGACTTCAAATCACAACCTGATTCGATTGGACCACTGCTTGGATTTTCATCGAGGGAGCTCCTACCGAACGTACGTTACGAGTCTGATCAGCCTATAAAACTCTTCGATGATTATAATGTGAACATTACTTGTAATATTATTACAGACTTGAATAGTAATCTACAACCTTCGCACGTCCTGCACGACTTTATTGTTACAGAGGAACGTGGATATACTATTTGTGAGAAACCAGCAGTAGTTCTTTATCATCCTGTGTCTGTAAAACACATTAGCAATATTACTCTTAGACTTGTAAATAAACATAATCAGCTTATTCATTTAGATCAGCACGCGTACGTAGCTTACAAACTACATCTTAAACCAGTATGAAAACCATCTATAAAACACGCTGTACATTCCGAAGACATACTACATGTGTGCAGAGACTCATCGAGTTAACAGATACCCATAAGCAGATACTCCAAGATTTAGGATATACACTACTACAACAGAATGGAAGAAATGCTAGACATTACGAATACAGTAGAAAGTCGTGAAGGTGTAGTACGAAGTGAGCTTCATTCCTATCAACCTTTTACGTTTGGATTAAATAACAATGATGAAATTCATTTTATTATTAATCAGCAAGATGTTTACACCTTGCCACACGAAAGCTACCTCTATATTGAAGGGCGACTAGAAAAGTCTGATGGAAGTGGACCAAGCACTTCACAACTAAACAACCATGCTCTAGCTTTTCTCTTTTCTGAAGCGCGATATGAAGTAAATAATATTGAAATAGATCGAACGAAGAATGTTGGTATTACAAGTGCAATGAAACTCTACCCTTCTTTCTGTGATGAAGAAAGTAATCTTTTGCGGATGGCTGGATGGTGTCCAAAAGCTACTAACAACTGGATGATTAATGAGGATGGAACTTTTACGGGTATGTTATCACTGAAACATATTTTTGGATTCGCAGAAGACTTTACACGTATTATAATCAACGCAAAACAAGAGCTTATTCTAATCCGTGATCGAAGTGATTACAATTCTCTTAAAGCAGTAGAAACACCGGTAGAATCGAAAATAACACTGCATCGTATACTGTGGCGGATTCCACATGTAACCTTATCTGATCGTGAAAAACTTCGATTGCTCAAGATTGTAGAAAATGATACACCATTACCTATACGTTTTAGAAGTTGGAAGCTGCATGAATATCCTGTGTTACCACCTACAAACAAGCATAGCTGGGCTGTTAAAACATCACGTTTTACTGAGAAGCCCTTGTACATTATTTTTGGATTTCAAACTAATCGTAAATTCAATCACGAAAAAGATAGCTCACTGTTTGATCACTGTAAATTAAGACACGTTAGACTATATCTCAACGGAATTACGTATCCCTACGAAAACATCGACATTAACTTTGAGAAAAATAAGTTTGGGATGCTCTATGACATGTTTTGTAAATTTCAATCATCGTATTATCAGAAAGAAGATCGTCCGCTATTTACACCTCAAGAATTTAAAAATAAAGCTCCGATTGTAGTTATAGACTGCTCTTATCATGAAGAATCTATAAAAGAATCTCCAGTTGATATTCGTTTAGAATTTGAAACATCTGAAAACATTCCTGCTAACACAGCAGCCTATTGTCTTATTATTCATATGAGTGATGTTACTTACCATCCGCTAACGAATATCGTTACGAGACTATAAATAAGAATAGATCTTTATCATTTTCATTAGTGTGTGCTTCGACATCGTACGCTATGGAACAAAACTGTAAATGTGCATGCTGTTTGCATGCTCATACGCAACATCTTATTTATGTTTCACGAGTGAGTGAGGCTATTAAGATGTTCTACAAACGTAGATCGTCGATGCCGAAACATCTTATTCAATACCTACCACCAGGATTTTTATATACGTACGCTGCCTCTTACGTACATAATTTTTGGGACATCCTTCCTCTACACAGTAAGATGTCGATCGAAGTAGCTTTATGCAGAACTTGTGAACGACATTACAAGCATCGAGGAGAAAATGGTGATGATGATTGGGATGGAACAAATCCGAGGATTGAACACTGCACACAGTGTATGAATGAACTTTCTCTAGTACCTCATGATGATGATGATGATGATGATCCCGAAAAGGAATAACAGCAAGGTAAGAAGTATATGATCTTCTCTGTAAAGCATAACATACTTAGTATAATATATTTCTAAATGTTTTGTTTAATTTGAATGTTGGAGGAGGCATTTCAGAAGCATACGTTGTTAAGAAGCACACCAACCTTGTCAGCAGCAAAAACGAACACAGTTGTAGTACATTTGTAAATAAATATTTGATCGCATTCAAAAAATGTTGTACTTATTGCATTGCTTTACACCGACTTACTCTTCAGAAAAACGATCAGGTCTAAACATGCACAATGACATCATCACAACAGCACGTGCTTACTCTAGCTTTCCCGATGCATGTTTAAACTTGTTCGAATTTACCGCTACCACATTCCTTTACACCGACTTACTCTTAAGAAAACAGACAAGTCTAAACATGCACAATGACGTCATCACTGCAGCACGTGCTTACTCTAGCTTTCCCGATGCGTGATTAAACTTGTTCGAATTTACCGCCACCACATTTCAACTAAAGAGTGCAGCATCGAGGTAAGCGATGTAAGATGGCGGTAGCTAAATATGGTAGCACTGTTCTCTCTAGATTAAAGATGGCTGCTTGTCATAAAGATTTTTTCAAATTATCCGCCACCATATAGAGTGCAGCACTGAGGTTTGCGATGCAAGATGGCGGGTGACAGCTTGTCAAATAGATTTTTTCAAAGGTAAGTAGCTAAAGAGGGCAGCACTAAGGTTAGCAATGCAAGATGGTGGATGACAGCTGTGACGTAAAAAATTACCCGCAAGATAGCACCACGATGCTGTTTTCATTAAAGATGGCAGCTTGTTAAATAGAATTTTTCAAATTAACCGCCTCAAAGGTAAGTAGCTAAAGAGGGCAGCACTGTTCTCTTTGGATTAAAGATGGCTGCTTGTCAAAAAAGAATTTTTCAAATTATCCGCCACCACAAAGAGGGCAGCACGGTGCTCTCTTGATTAAAGATGGTTGATGACAGCTGAAGAGCACATAGAATTTGTTTCCAAACAAGAGTACGTGGAATTTACCACCACCACATAGAGTGCAGCACTGTTCTCTGTAGATTAAAGATGGCGTATGACAGCTGACGAAATTACCCGCATGATAGCAGCACGGTGCTCTGTTGATTAAAGATGGCAGATGACACCTGTCAAAAAAAGCACATGGCTTTGTTTCCAAACAAGAGCACGTGGAATTTACCGCCACCACATTTCAAACTAAAGACGGCAGCACTATGCTCTGTTGATTAAAGATGGCGGATGGTAGCTGTCAAAAAAGCACGTGAGTTTGTTTCCAAACAAGAGCACGTGAAATTTGCCGCCACCACATTTCAAAGGTATCTAGCTAAAGATGGCAGCACGGTGCTCTCTTGATTAAAGATGGCGGATGATAGCTAACAGAACTTTTCAAATTGCCCGCTACTACATGCTTAAGGTAGTAGCCATAAAGAGGGCAGCACGGTGTTCTGCGGATTAAAGATGGCGGATGACAGCTGACGAAATTGCCCGCATGATAGCAGCACGGTGCACTGTTGATTAAAGATGGCGGATGACAGCTGTCAAAAAAGCACATGGCTTTGTTTCCAAACAAGAGCACGTGGAATTTGCCGCCACCACATTTCAAAGGTATCTAGCTAAAGATGGCAGCACTGTGCTCTGTTGATTAAAGATGGCGGATGACGGCTGTCAAAAGAAAGCGCGTGAGTTTGTTTCCAAACAAGAGCATGTAGAATTTGCCGCAACCACATAGAGGGCAGCACGGTGCTTTCTTGATTAAAGATGGCGGATGACAGCTGTCAAAAAACACGTGGCTTTGTTTACCTCGCGCTAGTTAGGTTAAGTTGGTAGCACTAAGGTTTAGACCCGTCAAGATGGCAGCACTGCGGATGACAGGTGACGAATTTGCAGCTACTGCGATAAAGAGGGCAGCACAGTGCTCTGTAGTTTAAAGATGGCGGATGACAGCTGTCAAAAAGCACGTGGCTTTGTTTACCACGCGCTAGTTAGGTTAAGTTGGCACTACTGAGGTTTAGGCCCGTCAAGATGGCAGTACCGAGGTTAGCGATGCGTTGTTGTCTGTCAAAAAGCACGTGGCTGTCAAAAAACACGTGGCTTTGTTTACCACACGCTATTTCGGTTAAGTTGCCACTACTGAGGTTTAGGCCCGTCAAGATGGCAGTACTGAGGTTAGCGATGCGTTGTTGTCTGTCAAAAAGCACGTGGCTGTCAAAAAACACGTGGCTTTGTTTACCTCGCGCTAGTTAGGTTAAGTTGGCACTACTGAGGTTTAGGCCCGTCAAGATGGCAGCAGTGAGGTTAGCGATGCGTTGTTGTCGATGACAGCTGTCAAAAAGCACGTGGCTTTGTTTACAAATTCAAATCTCCCGCCAAAATTAAAATTTCCCGCCAAAAATTCAAATTTCCCGCCAGAATTCAAATTTCCCGCGGGAGGAGGCGCCAGAATCCCTGTATTATACTACTGTTGAAATACGTCTTCCGTTCCTATGGTGTAATTTAATAACGATTGGGTTCTATTTCGCCTAAAACTTGGTAACATTTATTTGCCACTTCGGTTATTTCATGGAATTATACTAGACGTGTCGAGAAACAAGCCCCAACTTACCTTCAATTATTCCACTACTGGTCTACTATTAAATTGATTAATTAATTTGGTTTTCAAGGATTGTAATCCCAGGATTTATTTCTTATATTTTCAAGGGTCGACCCAAGTTTAATTATCTTTTCTTTTAGTCTGATGATAATTATCTTCTTTTCTTTTAATCATTGAATTGTTTCGAAGGTTATTAATGTCATTCGAGAATTGAACCCCAAATCCATTAAAGTTGGTTTAAGTTTTTGATCTGTCTTTCCTTTATAGTTAGTACATTCTCTTGGGTTTGATTCACATAGCCTCTGGCACCGGTGTCCGTTTCTCATGCCTTTTCTTCTTGGGACATCGTGGTAAGTATTTCATTTCGGTTGTTTTCTTGTAAGGTCCAGTGTTGCCAAACTACTACCGATTGGGAAGTTTCGGAGACACCAAGGTAGGGTTGGTTGTTATACTGTTGTGTTGTGACAGCTTTTCCCTCGGACTCAGCGACGGATCCCATCTCTACCGCCTCAAGGGCAGTGTCCTGGAGCTTCAGACTCTTGGTCGGGGATACAACTGGGGAGAATGACCAGTACCTCGCCCAGGCGGCCTCACCTGCTATGCTGAACAGGGGCCTTGTGCAGGGATGGGAAGATTGGAAGAGATAGGCAAGGAAGAGGGAAGGAAGCGGCCGTGGCCTTAAGTTAGGTACCATCCCGGCATTCGCCTGGAGGAGAAGTGGGAAACCACGGAAAACCACTTGCAGGATGGCTGAGGTGGGAATCGAACCCACCTCTACTCAGTTGACCTCCCGAGGCTGAGTGGACCCCGTTCCAGCCCTCGTACCACTTTTCAATTTTCGTGGCAGAGCCGGGAATCGAACCCGGACCTCCGGGGGTGGCAGCTAATCACATTAACCACTACACCACAGAGGTGGACCGTTCTGAATCATTCTGATCATATTTTTGATCTTGTTACTGTCCTGTAAAAGAAGGACTACGAGGGTCTAGGGTGTAAAAACTTGTAAGCTTTTGATGTTTATTTTCCCCCTTGGGAAAGATTTATGAAGGTGCTCGATATTGGTACTAGGCTCTTAGTTAGAGACATAAAGTTTGGGAGTTCTATCTCCCTGTGGTATATTATTTATTCGGTTTCTGTCAGACTCGTAGCTCACTCTTGCTGGTTGTGCTTTATACTAAAAAATCTGCATTTACTTACAAGGGCTACTAAGGCTTGGGAATTGGGAGTAGACTCTCGTCTGATCACTTTTTATCTCTATTAGCTCTTGTTATCTGTTTATTATTGTTGTTTTGAAAAAAAGGAAACGGAAAGAAAAAATCGTTAGGAAATACGTTCAAAATTTAAATTACAGGGCTGAGCGGCTCAGACGGTTGAGGAGCTGACCTTCTGATTCCAACTTGGCAGGTTCGATCCTGGCTCTGTCCGGTGGTATTTGAAGGTGCTCAAATATGTCAGCCTCGTATCGGTAGATTTACTGGCACGTAAAAGAACTCCTGCGGGACAAAATTCCGGCACCTCGGCGCCCCCGAGAACCGTCAAAAGTACTTAGTGGGACATAAAAGTAATAACGTCAAGATTTAAATTATCTTTTTATGGCCATTATTTGTCCAGAATCCTAGGCCCTGAGGTTCTTTTCCCTCTCCTACCCTTATTAACAATTATTATTACGTCCATGAATTACACGCCTTCAGAGAATGCTATCTTGTGTTGAACGCCAGCGTTATGCAGCGCTATAGTAAGTCCAATATTCACTTCAAAATTGAACTATTCACGTTCTATCTCGTAACTCCAGGTTAGTGATGCACTCCCAGATAATCGGGATGAGAGGTCCTTAGTGAAGCCATCAACGTTAACGAAACAATTAAACACTTGATTAATCGCTGGACGAGGCAGTAGACAAAGACTCTCCTGTTCAATGCATGTACCAAGCACCAGGATTAGCATTGTTCGAAGTAAGTTGTTAATATATGAGGTTAATTAGTTTTCTAACGTACGTCACTTGTTCAGCGTTTGTATGTCATAGTGCCTTTCGCCTGTTACTTTAACTCGTAACCATGTGTGACACTTTAATGTGCTTTTTTTAGTTAGTTCTTTCTTTTCATCAAGACCGTGCTCTTCCCTGGTTGTTCTAGAACCTTCGGTTATTTGAATCCTACTGGGGTTTCATTATAAGTTCGGTGTCGTTTCACGTGACATCGTTGATAACGTGATCGCCTTATTAATTATTTCCCTAATGATCTTAATGTATTTTATAACCAGTGCGTATTTATTGTAATTTTCATTGTGGATATATTTTTTTATTACTGACATCCTGTAACCTTTATCTAATCTTCAAAACCTTTGTTTACTTACCTTAACCACGTCCACCGGTTTCACTAAGCATGAAGTCCGACTCGTTGGCTGAACGGTCAGCGTACTGGCCTTCGGTTCAGAGGGTCCCGGGTTCGATTCCCGGCCGGGTCGGGGATTTAACCTTAATTGGTTAATTCCGATGGCACCGGGGCTGGGTGTATGTGTTGTCTTCATCATCATTTCATCCTCAACACGATGCGCAGGTCGCCTACGGGAGTCAAATAGAAAGACCTGCACCTGGCGAGCCGAACCCGTCCTGGGATATCCCGGCACTGAAAGCCATACGACATTTCATTTTTACTAAGCATGAACACCGAGGCTCCCCGAGCCAGTTTTTCCTTGTCATATCGCAGCTCTACAGAGGTCGGAACTTTGTCCTCGCAACTGGTTCATGGAGATATTTGACCACGATGCTTCTTCAGCTACGTTCAGGATTGCTGTATGATCTTGCTGCTCAATTATTAGTCCGCCTGGAGCAGCTACAGTATTTTATTTAACTTGTAAACCAGCTGCCGGATAAATAAAGAATAATCATATGGCCTCGGCTGCCGTATGCAAACATTTGAATTTGACGTCATATGACTGCTTGCACTTCATTGTCGATGTTCCGTTTCACTTTACGCCTAGTACATGGCAGAGTAAACCGACGTCTACGGCTGACTTTTAATTAATTCTGTCACGTAAACACCAATGTGTCACCAAAGATACTTTGCATGCCGACATCGTACAGCATGGAGTGGCGAAAGGATATATTTTTATTTTTTCATTTTTTTGCTATTTGCTTTAGGTCGCACCGACACAGATAGGTTTTATGGAGAAGATGGGACAGGAAAAACCTAGGAATGGGAAGGAAGCGGCCGTGGCCTTAATTAAGGTACAGGCCTGGTGTGAAAATGAGAAAACACGGAAAACCATTTTCAGGGCTGCCGACAGTGGGGTTCAAACCCACTATCTCCCGGATGCAAGCTCACAGCTTTGCACCCCTAACCGCATGGGCAACTCGCCCGGTAAGGACATTTTTCGGCCCTTCAAAAATCCGACTACCTCTGCCGGGTGTGAACCGGCTATATTGGGATGCCGAGGTTGACACTCTACCCCTGATCCACAAAAGAAGCTAACTGCCAAATGGCAACATGATCTTCTCCATTGGAATCCAGATTTTCTTGTCAAGAGCTTGGACTTTCGTATCTAATCCAAATTCAAGATGTATTTATTCGTTGTAAAGATGCTCAATAAGAAAAAGAATAAGAACAAGAAAAAGAATAAGAACAAGAAAAAGAACAACAACAAGAATAAGAATAAGAATATGAATAAGAATAATCATCAAGCCGGGCTGAGTGGCTCAGACGGTTGAGGCGCTAGCCTTCTGACCCCAACTAGGCAGGTTCGATCCTGGCTCGTCCGGTGGTATTTGAAGGTGCTCAAATACGTCAGCCTCGTGTCGGTAGATTTACTGGCACGTAAAAGAACTCCTGCGGGACGAAATTCCGGCATCTCGGCGTCTCCGAAAACCGTAAAAGTAGTTAGTGAGTCGTAAAGCAAATAGCATTATTAAGAATAATCATGTTATTTGCTTTACGTCCCACTAACTACTTTTACGGTTTTTGGAGACGCCAAGGTGCCGGAATTAAGTCCCGCAGGAGTTCTTTTACGTGCGAGTAAATCTACCGACACGAAGCTGACTTATTTGAGCACCTTCAAATACCACCGGAATCAGCCAGGAACGAACCTGCCAAATTGCAGCCAGAAGGCCAGCGCCTTAACCATCTGAGCCACTCAGCCCAACGATGGAGTAAAATGTAATAAAGTGTATTGCCTTTGAAATTAAATCATAGATTTCATTAAAAATAAAGTTTTAAAAATTACATTGAAATACAGAAAGACAGATTAAGAACGTAAGGGTTATTCTGCCCGAAGGCAGGTCCGAACCTCCGCAGAGGTGTTCCTGAGCCTGAGTTTAGGGGCGGTAGGGTGGCCAGTTCCTTTGCGCTCCTCCATTCCCTTACCCCCCACCAACAGCGCGTGGCAACCCATCCAACTCCTGACCACGCCCAATGTTGCTTAACTCCGGGGATCTCACGGGATCCGGTGTTTCAACACGGCTACGGCCGTTGGCATTAAGAACTTATGGAATTAAAAAATTGAAAGGAAATTGACTTTTAAACGTGACAAAACAGCCCATAATCCTTCATCAAACGGATGGCATGGTCTACCGACTGCTCGTCATCTTGTAGAATGAGGAATATGGTACTCGGAAGTTTTAGATCACGACACAGATCGACAAGGTCCTACTTTTTCGGCCAGGGTTTACAACGCACTCCTACTTGCGGATAGCATCTGACCGGATTGCGCGGACCTTCTCCCAAAAACACGAAAGGAAGTCTTCCATAGATTCGAAGTACCCTTAATCGTTGTCAGCTTATTTGAAAGAGTGGTGGCTGCCTCAAAAAACGAGATTTTGGTGCTAGCACTCGAACACACGCCCAGCATATTCTGGATCCGGTACACCAGAGAGTGACGCGGGAAACATACATCAATATGTTGTAACGATCTCAAGGAGTTAGTACACAGAAGAAAGTGCCGACTTTCATTAGACAGCGCGTACGGCAGAGCTTCAAGGATAGCATAGAGCTCGGCGATGTACACACTACAGGCTTCCGGTAGAGGAGAAAGAAATATCTTGTTACAAACAACGAAGTCCGCCTCTGTGGTGTAGTGGTTAGCGTGATTAGCTGCCACCCCCGGAGGCCCGGGTTCGATTCCCGGCTCTGCCACGAAATTTGAAAAGTGGTACGAGGGCTGGAACGGGGTCCACTCAGCCTCGGGAGGTCAACTGAGTAGAGGTGGGTTCGATTCCCACCTCAGCCATCCTTGAAGTGGTTTTCCGTGGTTTCCCACTTCTCCTCCAGGCGAATGCCGGGATGGTACCTAACTTAAGGCCACGGCCGCTTCCTTCCCTCTTCCTTACCTATCCCTTCCAATCTTCCCATCCCTCCACAAGGCCCCTGTTCAGCATAGCAGGTGAGGCCGCCTGGGCGAGGTACTGGTCATACTCCCCAGTTGTATCCCCCGACCAAGAGTCTGCAGCTCCAGGACACTGCCCTTGAGGCGGTAGAGGTGGGATCCCTCGCTAAGTCCGAGGGAACAACCGAACCTGGAGGGTAAACAGATGATGATGATGATGATGATGATGACAAACAACGAAAGCACAGCCTACTTTCCCTTCCAGCCTCGAACCATCCGCATAATTAACTACTGAACTCGGATACCAGCTCACAATGGACAGGAAGAGCCTCCAATAAATAGAGGGGTCTGCGTTCACTTTTAGGCCGGTGTGCAGTTCCATGATTATTTCACGTCGTCGCATTAACCACGGAGGTACCTTACTTGGCCGTCTAACAAGACAAAAGAACTGACGGTACAACAAACAGTCTGTTACTGCTATCCAAGTACAAACCAAACGGTTGCGTTGTTCGCGGATAATCACCATAAAGCTGACGGTTTCCACTGTGAGATGTGCAGGGATAGCTTTGATATAGTTGCATCTATCGCAAATTCGCAGCATGGGACAATAGCGTGTGTTGCGTCTCGGGTGTGAGGGCAACGTACCAGATTCAGAGAGCAGGCTAACAATGGGGCTTATACGGAAAGCTCCTGGTATCAAATTAACTCCGCTGTGGTGGATGGTATTCAGTTTCATAAGTACACTTTGCCTTGCTCATCCATATGTTGCCTGCCCTAGTCTAACCTACACAAAATATATTGTATCGTTTGCTTACATTCTTTACCCGATACCTCCATTTCGAACTCGTAGTTGGGCTGCCTAATCAGATGAAATGGGATCGCTCAGCGGATACCTCAGGGTGTTCAGATGCCAAGTAAGACATGAAATCTTACTTCAAGTTACGCTTTACGTGAGTATGAAAAGATTAACAACGCACGGGAGACGCCTATAGAATCTCATGACATAATAGTAATAATCATCAACCAATTTCTTAAATCAAAGTATTCAACGACGTGAGAACTGGTCATGACTAAATGGAGTACTTAATTAATCAACAATTCACTTAGCTAAGCAACTAACTTACCAACTAGGCTAGAATGAAAGAATTCATGACACATAAATTGTAGAAAAATAAACAAGATATTTATTGACTAAATATTGGACTATTAAATTGGAATTTTATCCAAGGCATTACTTGTCATTGCGTATTTACAAGTGTGGATTGTGAGTCAGCGTTGGCTCGTAGAAAGAGAAATAATATCTAGTATTAAACTATGTAGATCAGTTCCATCATGAAATCAAAATTGAGTATGTACATATTTACAATCGATCACTGGACATCTAAGGTCCATTCTGAAGTTAAGTCATAGATACAACACCAACATAATTAAGTTGTTACGAGAGCTCATTTGCTTTAAGACTAATTAAACAAGTCTAAATAAAACACCCGGTTAAGCTGAAGTGTATATAAAGTCCACTAATAAGCTCAAACTTGAAATTAAACCAAATTATAACTTTAAATTGCAGGACTGAACTGTATATCACAGTTATATTTAAGCACCAATCATATTAGAATTGAGCGTTGAGAATATTAAATAGTAAATCGTAGCTGATACTCAGTAAATGACGAGTCACTAATAAGTAAATCCACATAAGTAAACTCGAATAAGTAAATCTGGATGCGTAAATTTGAATGCATAAATCCATATGAATAAATCCGAACTCATGCTTTATTACTTCTTTCACGTTGTGTATGGACAACTACTTACGGACTAAGGCATTTGTTCCTAGTGCCTGTTAAATTTGGCTCCTACTCTAACATTTCCCTAGATGTTGTTCGTTGAGAAAATGCAAGTTCAAACAGAGTATATGTTAATCTATTCAGCTATCTAACTAACTTCAACATAACCTTTGGCTGTCATACACATGTCTTTTAGGCTCAATGTCCCTTTCCTTCGTTATATCCCATAACATTCTACTTCAATGCAAGCTATTTTATTCATACGCGCAGTTACAATGCAAGTGCTATGTCGTTGTATTCAGAAACATAATATCATATTTATCGGTGTCGTGAATGCATTTGGTCAAAACACAGCTATAAAACGTATCGTAGTATTCCGATATTCATTACAGCACATCTAAAGTTGACATACGATCCCGTCACAAGCATAATTCTACAATAGTAAATTCTATTCATACCTTGGCTTAGGTCGATCCTGCGGTGTGGCCAATCTCACGTATACGAATATAAAGAATGTAGCGTGGCATATCTTAAACTGCAGGCACTCAATGGCCCCTACGTAGTGCGTATAAATCTCCTCATATCACTATATAACTCATACTTTTCCTCAAGTTAGCACAATTGTAACCTTATTTAAACATTCATATAATATCTTAACATCGTAGCCTCGATATTAACTCGTCGCGTTCCTATATACATGACCATGTCAAAACTACCACACTATGTTTCTTAAAACAACATTTTAAAGTTGCTATATATCATAACCTATGATTGAGTTCAATGCCCTTATTGCGAAGCAAAATAACGCGTGATTCCATATGTTTATTTTACACCGCGCGCAACCAAACGTGACGTCGACTTGTAGTATTACCAATACGAAACCTCTGTAATCTGCCAGTATGTCATTACTATCAGCTGTTTCCAAAATTATTTTTCAAACCTCTCGCTACATACGTGTATTTTGACCGATATACGAAGACGTATATATCCAACACATTAGAATCTTATGCTATATTGCTAGATCATGTAACTACGGACTTAAGTATCTCACACTTCACTGGTAACACTCACTTGCATTTCTTATATATCGGTATTATATTCAACCTATCGGCACATGCCTAAGGCACATGTGTAGGCAAACCAAAAATTATGCGATTAAGTATTGTAAATGACTTAGCTCACTCATGGTTGGTCCTGGTTCAGCTGTTCTGCTTCAAAAATGGATGTAGTTGGGTCTGCGGTCAGGTCGTGGGTTGGACATCTGGTACATCATCTGCTTCCTCATCACGGAATTGCTGTCTGGTTTCTCATTCCCTTCCTCATCATGGGTTGGTCGAATAGTTTCCTATCGCCTTCCTCATCATGGGTTTATTCGAATGGTTTCCCGTCGCCTTCCTCATCATGGCTCGGTCGTATGGCAAGATGTACTGGTCCCCAGCTTGGTCCATCATGTATATTTAGCACAGCATCTTCATGGTATTCTTGTCAGCAACTAAAATATGGATTACAGCGCAGTGAACAGCCATTATATAATCCTTTTTGAAGTTTGTAATCCTTGAATTATTATTTCTTTAGTTGGTCTCCGCCGAATATCTTCGGTCTCGTTGGTGTTAATTTCAGTGAATCTATCTCTGTCGGCTGCTTCTTGTGGATCTTGAAAACTTATTTTTATTCTGTTTCAATAAATCGAAATGTATCTCTTCTTGTATGAGATCCTTTTCTTTTAGATGCTGGCTTGGTCTTCCTTTGCAGGGTATATATCAAGTGCGCTCTGTATCCGCCCACGCGTATTTCGTGGTACTAGCTGATTTCTTCTTTTTAATACCTCTAATCAACTCTGCTTATTTTCCGGTGAATTAACTTGTTTTCTTCTCTTTTCCGACGCTTTTTCCTTTAGTATAGCCTCAGATCGCTTCTTCTTCCTTTAAAATTATAGCGCGGTCGGCAGTTCAGTCTTCACTCTCCGTTGAAAAAATTAAGATGGTGTTTCCTTAACAATCCGTAGTTTTCTACTTTTTTCGTAAAACAATACAGTAGACAGTCCACTGTCCGTTTCACTCTCAATACTCGACCGTTCCATGACGTGTATGGCCTTCTATGTCACCGCAACTGGTGTCTATTCTTTGCTTCCTATAGATCAAATGGGCCATACCTTCACTCGGCACCATTTTGAAAGCTGTCGCGGAGGTGTGAACGGGCACAATATAGCCTGTAAAATCGTAGGAGTTCCGTACGGTCTTCCCCCCCCCCCCCCCACACACACACACAGTGCCGCTAAGAAACTTGAAAATATTCAGTTTCTTAGGGCATTCAATCAGTCACTACTGATCTGCATTTAGGGCACTCGCCCAGGTGGCAGATTCCCCAACTGTTATTTCCCTACCCTTCATTGGACAACTCCCTTGGTAACTTATTCCAATCCTAAACTCCCCTTCTTATAAATGAATCCCAATTTGTCCTCTTCAGTTCCAACTTTATATTCATATTGTGATCTTTCCTACTTTTAAAGACATCACACAAACATATTCATCTACTAATTCCATTCCACGCCATCTCTCCTCTAACAGCTCGGAACATACCACTTAGTCGAGCAGCTCGTCTCCTTTCTCCCAAGTCCTCCCAGCCCAAACTTTGCAACATTTTTGTAACGCTATTCTTTTGTCGGAAATCACCCAGAACAAATCGAGCTGCTTTTCTTCGGATTTTTTACAGTTCTTGAATCAAGTAATTCTAGTAAGGCTCTCATACACTGGAACCATACTTTATTTGGGGTCTTACCAGAGACCTGTATGCCCCCTCCTTTACATACTTACTGCAACCCCTAAACACCCTCATAACCATGTGCAGAGATCTGTACCCTTCATTTACAATCCCATTTTCCAGGTGTATGCATATGTCTTTCCCGGTTTCACTAAGAAATGGCGCCAGCGAACAATACGCAGCGTATGAATTTGACACACACGTCAGTTTGTTCGTCGGACATTAACCTACCAACATACACAAGTTGAGTCCGCCAAACACTAGCGTCTGAGTTGTATCGTTCAGTGATCATGTCGACATTTGTGCCGGAAAAGAACGTTTGCGGCACGCATTGCTTTTCTTATTTAATCAAAAGAAAAAGGCTGTGGAAAGTCATCGTTTTTCTGGTAAAGACATATGCTGAAGACGCCCCATCGATTAGAACATGTGAGACATGCTTTCGACAATTTAAACGTGGTCTCAATGGGAAAGACACTGCGCACTCTGGATGATGACCAAACACAAACTCAACAGCCATTTGCACAAGCATTAAATGTGTCACAAGAAACACTCAGCAGACGTTGACGAGCAATGGGGAAGATCAGTAAACTCGGTAAATGGGTCCCACACTATTTGAATGAACGGCAAATCGTAAATCGCAAAGTCATTTTCAAATGCTGCTTCAACGCCACGAAAGAAAATTATTTCTGTACTAATTGTGACGGGTGACGAAAAATGGATTTATTTAGAAAACCCGAAGCGGACAAAATCAAGGCTGTCACCTGGTGTATTCCGTACTTCAGCAAGAAGTCCATTTGGACTTCAGAAAGAAGACCATGCTTTGTGTCTAGTGGGACCAGAGCGATATTGTGTATTATGAACTCTTTAAGCCCGGCGAAACCGTTAATGCACAACACTATCGCCAACAAATGATTAATTTAAATCACGCATACATCGTGAGACGGTATTAATAACTTAAAAATCCCTTTCCCAAGGAAACAGTTTCGAACTGACCTTGGTTGTAGAAATTGGTAACAAATTATCTCTATCTGGTGGATTTATTTTCTTTTCGGTTTGGTACTGCTTGAGAATTTATTTACTAAATATATACATTGATCTGCGCTCTCGCGGTGATTCCTTGAAGCTGCGGGAAGAAGTGAACCTTGTATATGGCGCTCTCTGGCTGAGCTTTCGTCAAACGATGCTCCGACCGCTAACCAATGAGAGCTCGCTTCCTGAAGAAAAGCTAATCGCCGATTATTGAGGAGGAGTCTGGCGTGAGTTGTGAACTGAGATGGACGCACGTTTCTTGCCTGTCTGGTGGGAAGGCATTTGGCCTCTCGTCATGGATGTGACTTGAAGAAAAATGTGAAAAAGGGCTATCCCTTGGCCCTTCTTATGATCTTGCATTTTAAATCAACGCGGGAGCTGCTCTAGTTTGTATTTTTAATTTAATCGTTGGATTGCTTCATCATCCAGAATGTAAGTTTTTTAAAAATGGCGTCTTGACGCCTTCCTAATGCAGTGAAGATTTTTGGCAATTCTACGAAACTAATTCTCTTCAGCTTCAATCAATTACAGTATCCGTCGTGTAGTAAAGATAGACTCTTTATTGAATGGAAGATCTCGGCCTTTTGAAAGAAATTTGGATATTGTTATTATCATTTTGAAAGATATTATTGAAACCTTTATTCGGGAGAAATATGTAAAATAATTTAAGTAATTTCGGAGTTCGAGTACCTTACGTTTATGTGGTAAAGCTGGTAAAGTATCAGTTTAACTACCTTATCAAAGCATGTTAAGCGAGTTTATTTATCCAGTTGAGTTCTAACCAAGTGGACAGTAATTATTTAATTATCCTGTGTTTGAGTTTGATTTGTTCGTGTTTCTTGTTCCTCGTTCTGCCTTTGTCCCCTTTTCTGATTATTCTTGTTTCCGTGGTCACCCGTTTCCATACTTGTTTCATTGCGTTTGTTGGTTACCTCGCCAACGGTTTGGGTATTGATGTGATTATGCTTTATTCTGATTGATTTCTCTTCTCTTGGGTGACCTTGTGCTTGGATTTAAGCGATTTTAATTTTTTTATTTCGGTTTCCTACCGTTTCTTCGGGGTACTTTGTGTCATGCTAAATTTTCTCCTCTTGATTTATACCCTTGGTGAGAGCTCGGTGGATCTGGAAGACTTTAAAATGTATCCAATGTGTATTGATACTAGTGCCAAATTAACTTTGCTGGTATGATGAGGCCTCACTTATTTAATAATTTAGTGTTTTCATTTATTTTCTGGGGGTTGATCAGCCTAAGTTTTAAAACATATTTATTTGATATCTTAATTCAAACTAATGTATACTTTTTTATTTCTCCTGCGTTGAGTATTTTCTTCCTCTAACCTTCCAAACGTTTAATTCTCTAAATAAATCATTTGTTTTAATTTCCCTATAAAGGTGTTGTTCTTCTTAAATTAACTAGTTGGTACCAGGTATGATTTTCCTTCTCCTTGTTCCGGGTGGGTTTTCTTGGCCTTATTTATGGTAAGTATCTTGTTCTTGTTTATTTGGGGTTGATGATTTTGCTCTGGGTTCGCTTCCAGCTTGTTCCCTTTTTCACTTATTGTGTTCCAATTAATTTTTCCTTTCTTTCTTGTTAATTTACTGCCGTGAACGTAGAGTGTTGTGTATGATCTACCTCACGGGACAGTAAAGTGGTAGCGAGAGCTAGGTTATTTGATTCACGTTCCTGTAGCTCGTACCTACCCGTAGGTTGTTTGCATCATCTCTTATTTATTTTTACCTGGTATCAAATCCTAGTTAGTTAAAGGAAGGGCATAGTGTTGAACTACTGTAATGTGCTCTTGTAAAAGAAATGCATTCGTCTTGTTTATTTTAAATATTTTTGTTTCATGTAATCTCTTCACTGTGTTTCGTGTCTTTCCTGTTCGTGCGAGTCGTGGTGACTGTTTGGTGTCATGAGTGTACAGTTGGTAATCCTGCGACCAGCTGTTTGTTCGCTGTAACCTGCTTCCTTGTTTCCTGCTTCTCAGGTGACCTGTATCTTTTCCTCTCTTGTTTCTTCATAAATTGGTGAGTACGGCATTATTGATTTAATTTGGAATTTGGTGTATAATTGTAAACCTTGAAACTGTTGCTAGTGTTTATATTTGGATACAAATCGATTGAGCTTGGGCTTTGAGCATGCTACGGTTTGCAGTGTGCTCTCCGTGATTCGTGTGACATATCTGTTTTGATATTTTAAAAACAACGTGTGTGTTCTCTATACTACTTCGGTGTGCATTAATTTTAATTTCTACTTGGTAAGCTCGTGTGATTTTATTCACCGCGTGAAGTGCAGTTGTTTTCCTGTGTTTAACGAGTGTTTACATGTAACAGTTCGTGTTCTGGGAACGTCTTATGGTATTATCAGTTCTGGCTTTGTGTTTTGATTCCCAGGTTTAATATGGTGTTTATTATTATTATTATTTTCCTGGCCTGTGTATTTGTCAAGGTGTGTACCAACATTTAATATGAGAAACTACTGTTTCTAAGTGTGTTCTGATGCGCTAGTACTAGCGTGTGAACCGAGATTTTACTCAACCTAAATTTAGGCCTAAGCATAGTGTGTGTTATTCATATGTGATAGTGGTATTGTACCATCGAATATCGGAATTTATTTTCTCCTAGTCTGGTTATTTCTGGTGGCCATTTATTTTATTTGGTTCTGGTTTTATGTGATTTCCCCTGTGCCCCTGTTATCCGTGTCGTTAGTGAATATTTATGAGAAATACTGGCCTTAGGCTGGTATGGTTCTCCCTTCATGCTAGGTGTGCTTTTTTTTTTTTCCTAAATTAAGTGATACCTAACCGGTGGTGAATTATTTATGCTGGTCTTGAAATTTAATATGCTCTATGGTATACCAGTTATCTTGGCCTTGTAACCTCTTCTCCTATTATTATTTGAGATTTTTCCCTGCGGTGACTCGTTGGCCGGTCATGTTATTTACTGGTGGGATTGCTGAGCAAGCCTGTAATGCTTGTATTAACCTGTGTAGCATTTATTTAAACCATCTATGGTTTCTGGATGTGATGACTCTGACTTTGTTCTGTGTTTGCTGATCTGTGCTGGCTGTGGGGTAGGTGTTTGCAAATTTGCATGAATGAAGTATTTCATTTTTACCCTGTCTCACGGTTGGTATGGATTGGTGAACTACTGGGCAGAGGTTTGAGTCATTCCCCACTTCGTCCTTAATATTATGTGTTATGGGGAAAGCATTGGTTACTGTTGTATACGGTTAACTTGTGAGCATTTTGCCTGTATTTCATGTGAATATGTGCAGGTGGTACCTACGTTAGGCCTAACCCATATCGTTCCTATGCTCGCCTTGCTTCTTTTGAAAATTTATTGAGATCTACTGTTGAAAATTGTTTACCTTTCTGGGCTACTTGAGGTTCGGTCATATTTTCTTGTGGTGATATCTTGATTGAGTATTGAAATTATATCTCCTGTATATTATTGCTGGAGTTCTGGGGGCTGTCGTTGGTGATGTGTTCGTGTGCCTGCTGGGCGAGTGCTGGCCTATGCTGATTGTGGGACTGGTGTCCGCCTATGGCGTGAATATGTACTATTCTTACCCTGTCTCGCTGTTGGTGTGGGCTGGTGAGTTGGTCGGGGGTCACTCGGGTTATTTCACCAAGGATTCTGTTTGTATGGGGTTATTGTGTAGGCGTTCGTTGTTGTTGAATTCTGTCAGGCCGTAACTGTGTGGATGCCTTGTTGACCCTGTGTCTGGACCTATTCAGGTCTTTACTAGTTCATCCGTGCTGGTTATTGGTTGCTGGTAGTCTTCTATTTCTAACGGATACCGTGCTCTCCTATTAATTTAACCTGTTCCCTTGTTGTAGTGTGATCACTTAGTGTGTGGCTTTCCTCAAGTTTCTGGCTCATACATTTTGGTCTTGCTTTAGTTAACTTATGATTTCTGAAAAAGGTTGTCCTGTTAACCTCCTTGCGGTTAGGTCTGGTTCGTGTGTGGATATTCTTAGGTGGCTAGTGGTTTCTTGTATGGTTTGTGGTACTCTGTCGTGGTCATAGTCTTCATAGAATTCCTATGTTCTGAAAATTTATAACCTATTTGTAATTAATTGCATTCCATTTTGAGTTGTGGATTCCATCGGCCTCCCTACCATTTCTACTGTGTTGGATTGCTGTTGAGCTAATGTGATCTGTAGTCTGAGGATGGAAAAGCCTCTTAACCTAATAGGATTGGGTGCAGATCGGTGTTGGGTGATGATATTGGTACCAAGTATTTGTTGTTTGGGGTTTATATTTCGGGGTGGGCATGATAGTTTCGCAGCATGTCGTTGAGGGTTCTAAGTGTCCCTTTATCCCTATCGGGGTCTGGCGCATGCATGTTGGAGCTAGTCATGGTTGTTTTACGGTTTCTGTGTTGTGTTGTTGGCTCATTATGACATGTCAGGTATGGACTGGTTGTTGGTCTTATTATTGTACCTTGTGTCTTCGTAGATTTGGAAATACCCTTCGGTGTGGATCTATTGCTCTGATGGAATGATTTTAACTTGTGTCATGTAACTTGCTGGTTTCGTGTTTCCTGGTTCCTTCATATCCTGTCTCCCTGCATTTCTGGTTGATCTGATGTCATCGTATCTGGTTTTGGTTCTTCTGTAATGCTCATTTTAAAATTTTATCTGCCACTCTATGGTGTTCTTCTCTCAGTGGTTCTTCGGTGTCTGTTGACATTGGTGTTGATCATCTTACCGTGCTTTGAGTTTGCTACTCTGGTATGGGACGGATTAGGATTCTCTTAGTCGGTACTGGAATCTTCCTGCTAATAGATTATGGGGTCTATTAGTTGAGAACTGCCTTCTTCATGCTTCTGTGAGCATTTTCCATGGACTTGCCTCGTATTCCGCCACTTATGTTTTATTTGCTTGCTCTCCTGGTGGATAGGAGAAAGTACCTGTTGGCTGTAGAGCGACAGTGTGATGGGAAAGTCACGTATTTATAGACCAGGTAATGCTGAGACCCTATTGGGTAACCGGTAGTGTACGCTGTGTTGGTCAGTGCTCGTTATTTCCCTCTTGGGGTCTTCTGAGCTGAGGTTCTAAATTTCCTTTTAATTTGATTGGGTGTCCCTTTGTGGAAAGAATTGTGATTATGTTTCCATGCAGTAGGTTAGTTACCTGATTCCAGATTTTGTTCCCTCCTGAGTTTCTCCTGTCCCTATTTCTGTCCTGTTGCTTCCTTGGAGCTAATTATGGTCCTGTGTTGTACTTAATTTTGATCTGTAAGTTTTGGTAGCTTGGTGTTTGTTGGTTGATCTGTTGTTGATGACAAACTGAAACGCGTACCCTCCATCTAAATGATCCTTAAGAGGTCTCCAACCGATCCTGCCTACTCTTCCCTTGCTATGAATTTGTTTACCTTTTTAGCCTTGGATTTTTCCATATTTTATGTTCTATTTTCGCTTTCCTGAAACTTTGCTAATTAACTGTGTATTGGTTGCCTCTCCTTGTTCTTGTTCATCTTGGTTATGCATGCTGTGATTGGGAATGTTGAACCAGTAATGGGTGCAAATTTTACTTGTTGTCTGTGATAGTCGTGAGAAATTTTAAAATGCATTCATTGCTCACCGAGCGGTAGTATTGAGGTGGTTTGGTAAGTACATGTGATGTATGCCTTAACTTAATGTGTCACCAAGTTTAGTGTTCTGGTGGGTACTGTTATTTTACTTGGCGTTGTGAATTTTTGATATTGTGATGATGTTAACTGGTAATGGACTTCCGCCGTGTGGTGAATCGGTAATTGATTATTGCACTGCTGATTGAATCTGGCGTCGGAATTACTATCCTCTAAAACTTGGACGTGTGCACTCATTTAAGTGTCGTTCATTCTGTATTGGTGGAATTTGGAGTGTCACTTACGTTTGTGTGGTTTACTCTTGTACTACTCCGAAGGCAAACCTATGCTCTTATGTGGTATGCTTTGGCTCTGGCTCAGTCGATTATAGTTTGAAATTTTAAATTTAAATCTGTTACTGTAATTGGATCTTAGTTATCCGTTAAATGTATTCACCAATTTTAACTGTTTTTCCCTTCGCTTTCCTTCTTGCTCCTTGCTTCCTGTTTTGCTGTCATGACAATGTTGATTTTGATTTTGGAGATGAAACAAGAGGCTGCATTTCTTGATACTTGAAACCCGATTTATTAGATCTGCACTGAAACTCAATGTTTAAAGGTCGATTGTACTGCCGAAGAGTATTAATTCTGTTAATCCTTTTGGTCATGATCATTTAGCAATTTGAACTATACTGGAACTAGTGTGAACTTAACCTAGGTACCTGCGTGCGTGTTGTGTTAATCAACTGATTATTGAAAATTTAAGCTGCAATTGCAAAGAATTAGGAAAATTATGTAATATTGAAGTGATTCTGATATTGTGTCCGTAAGTGATGTGTCAAAGGTGCTGAATTGGTGGTTGTATCTAAAGTGAACTTCATTCTAAATTTATATTGTTTCTTGACCACTAAATTAAGTGACCATGTTGGGAAATATGGTCAGCTTCGGGAGGGGAGGACTGAGACGGTATTAATAACTTAAAAATCCCTTTCCCAAGGAAACAGTTTCGAACTGACCTTGGTTGTAGAAATTGGTAACAAATTATCTCTATCTGGTGGATTTATTTTCTTTTCGGTTTGGTACTGCTTGAGAATTTATTTATTAAATATATACATTGATCTGCGCTCTCGCGGTGATTCCTTGAAGCTGCGGGAAGAAGTGAACCTTGTATATGGCGCTCTCTGGCTGAGCTTTCGTCAAACGATGCTCCGACCGCTAACCAATGAGAGCTCGCTTCCTGAAGAAAAGCTAATCGCCGATTATTGAGGAGGAGTCTGGCGTGAGTTGTGAACTGAGATGGACGCACGTTTCTTGCCTGTCTGGTGGGAAGGCATTTGGCCTCTCGTCATGGATGTGACTTGAAGAAAAATGTGAAAAAGGGCTATCCCTTGGCCCTTCTTATGATCTTGCATTTTAAATCAACGCGGGAGCTGCTCTAGTTTGTATTTTTAATTTAATCGTTGGATTGCTTCATCATCCAGAATGTAAGTTTTTTAAAAATGGCGTCTTGACGCCTTCCTAATGCAGTGAAGATTTTTGGCAATTCTACGAAACTAATTCTCTTCAGCTTCAATCAATTACAGTATCCGTCGTGTAGTAAAGATAGACTCTTTATTGAATGGAAGATCTCGGCCTTTTGAAAGAAATTTGGATATTGTTATTATCATTTTGAAAGATATTATTGAAACCTTTATTCGGGAGAAATATGTAAAATAATTTAAGTAATTTCGGAGTTCGAGTACCTTACGTTTATGTGGTAAAGCTGGTAAAGTATCAGTTTAACTACCTTATCAAAGCATGTTAAGCGAGTTTATTTATCCAGTTGAGTTCTAACCAAGTGGACAGTAATTATTTAATTATCCTGTGTTTGAGTTTGATTTGTTCGTGTTTCTTGTTCCTCGTTCTGCCTTTGTCCCCTTTTCTGATTATTCTTGTTTCCGTGGTCACCCGTTTCCATACTTGTTTCATTGCGTTTGTTGGTTACCTCGCCAACGGTTTGGGTATTGATGTGATTATGCTTTATTCTGATTGATTTCTCTTCTCTTGGGTGACCTTGTGCTTGGATTTAAGCGATTTTAATTTTTTTATTTCGGTTTCCTACCGTTTCTTCGGGGTACTTTGTGTCATGCTAAATTTTCTCCTCTTGATTTATATCCTTGGTGAGAGCTCGGTGGATCTGGAAGACTTTAAAATGTATCCAATGTGTATTGATACTAGTGCCAAATTAACTTTGCTGGTATGATGAGGCCTCACTTATTTAATAATTTAGTGTTTTCATTTATTTTCTGGGGGTTGATCAGCCTAAGTTTTAAAACATATTTATTTGATATCTTAATTCAAACTAATGTATACTTTTTTATTTCTCCTGCGTTGAGTATTTTCTTCCTCTAACCTTCCAAACGTTTAATTCTCTAAATAAATCATTTGTTTTAATTTCCCTATAAAGGTGTTGTTCTTCTTAAATTAACTAGTTGGTACCAGGTATGATTTTCCTTCTCCTTGTTCCGGGTGGGTTTTCTTGGCCTTATTTATGGTAAGTATCTTGTTCTTGTTTATTTGGGGTTGATGATTTTGCTCTGGGTTCGCTTCCAGCTTGTTCCCTTTTTCACTTATTGTGTTCCAATTAATTTTTCCTTTCTTTCTTGTTAATTTACTGCCGTGAACATAGAGTGTTGTGTATGATCTACCTCACGGGACACATCGAAGGACGACTGGAATGGGCCAGAAGACATGGCAGTGATTTTGTTACACGACAATGCAGCAGTGAAAGACACCTTGAAATCACTTGGATGGGACATCCTTCCACACCCGCCGTACTGCTCCGAACTGGCGCCATCCGACTATCACCTCTTCGCATCAATGGGGCACGCACTCGCAGAGCAGCACTAAAGCAATTTTGAGGAAGTTGGAAAATGGCTCGACGAGTGGTTTGCCACAGAAGACCAGCAGTTTTTCTGGCATGGTATTAATAACCTACCAGAAATATGGGCAAAGTGTGTAGAAACCGATGGCCAATATATTGAATAAACAAAAAATGATTTTCCCTTGAAAACTGCGTGTTTTATTTACCACAAAACCCGGCAAAAACTTATGCATACCCTTGGTATGTGATTACCCTAATGAAGATTTCCCTTATATGAACACCTAGGTACTTACAGTGATCTCCTTAAGGAACTTTCACTCCATCAACGCAGTAATTAAAACTGAGAGGACTTTTCCTATTTGTGAAACTCACAACCTGATATTAACCCCGTTTATCACCATACCATTGCCTGCTGTCCATCTCACAACATTATAGAGGTCATTTTGCAGTTGCTCACAATCTTGTAAAATATTTATTACTCTATACAGAATAAAATCATCCGCAAAAAGCCTTATCTTTGATTCCACCTTTTTCTCATATCATTTATATATATAAAAGAAAATATAAAGGTCCAATAATACTGCCTTGAGGAGTACCTCTCTTAATTTTTACAGGGTCAGATAAACGTTCGTCTACTCTAATTCTCTGAGATTTATTTTCTAGAAATATACCAACCCATTCAGTCACTCTTTAGTCTGGTCCAATTGCACTCATATTGGCCATTAGTCTCCCATGATCCACCCTATCAAATGCCTTAGATAGGTCAATCGCGATACAGTCCATTTGACCTCCTGAATTCAAGATATCCGCTATATCTTGCTGGAATCCTACAAGTTGAGTTTCTTCATGCAAACAATAATCGAATAAGTACTTCATATATGGTAGTATACCCCAACCCATTACCTTTAGTATATCACCAGAAATCTTATCAATTCCAGCCTCTTTTCTAGTTTTCAACTTTTGTATCTTATTGTAAATATCATTGTTATCATAGGTAAATTATAATAATTCAGCATTAGTCGCCTCCTCTATACGGACATTATCCTTGTAACCAACAAATCTCGATACTGCTGACTGAATACTTCTGCCTTTTGAAGATCCTCACATACACACTCCCCTTGTTCATTAATGAGATCTGAAATGTCCTTCTTGGAACCTGTTTCTGCCTTAAAGTACCTACACATACCCTTCAATTTTTCACTAAAATTTATATGCCTGCCAATTATGCTTGCCATCATGTTATCCTTAGCTGACTTCCTTGCTAGATTCAGTTTCCTAGTAGGTTCCTTCAATTTCTCCTTACTTCCACAGCCATTTCTATTTCTTTCCAATCTGCATCTCCTTCTCAGTCTCTCTATTTCACTGTTATAATAAAGTGGGCCTTTACCGTTCCTTACCATCTTTAAGTAAACTAATCTGTTTTAACAACCCTCAACAATTGCTTTAAGCCCATCCCAGAGTCTGTTTACATTTTTATTTATCGTTTTCCACCTATCATAGTTACTTTTCAAAACCTCCGTCATGCGTGGTTTATCGGTCATATGGTACTGCATAATAGTCCTACTTTTAAGCCCTTTCTTTCTATCACATTTATTTTAACTACGACAAAAACAGCTTCGTGATCACTAATATAATCTATTACTTGGGTTTCTCTATAGAGCTCATATGGTTTTACCAGCCCCACGTCCAGTATATTCTTCCCTCTAGTTGGTTCCTTCACTTTCTGAATCAGCTATCCTTCACATTTTAACTTCATTTGTTGGTCATGCTTCCTGTCGTTCGTATTACCTTCCCAGTTGACGTTTGGTAAATTGTGATCTCCCGCTACAATCACATTGCTTTCCATATCGTTTCCCACGTAGCTGATTTTCTTATAAAGTTATTCTGAATCAGCGTCAACGCTACTTTTTCCCGGTATGTACACTCCAAAGACATCAAGTTGCCTATTATCTTCAGAAACAAGCCTTACACCTAGAATTTGATGTTTGTCATCTTTCACTTTGTTGTAGCTTACAAATTCTTCTTTCGCCAGAATGAAAACTCCCCCTGCTACCATTCCTATCCTACCTCTACGATACACACTTCAGTTCCGTGTAAAAATTTCTGCATCCATTTTATCATTTCTCAGCCATGACTGAACTCATATAACAATATCTGGTAAGTATATATATATATTTATATCTGGAGCGTGGCATTGTAAGGAAGTGAAACATGGACGATAACTAGCTCAGAAAGAAAGAGAATAGAAGCTTTTGAAATATGATGTTACAGAAAAATGCTGAAGGTGAGATGGATAGATCGAATCACAAATGAAGAGATACAGAATGGAATCGGTGAGAGGAGATCGATTTAGCTAAATTTGACGAGAAAAAAAGAGATAGAATGATAGGGCACATCTTGATACTCAGGACTTGTACAGTTGGTTTTTGAAGGAAGTGTAGGTGGTAAGAACTGTAGGGGTAGACCAATGTATGAATATGACAAGCAGATTAGAGCAGATGTCGGATACGACAGTTACATATAAATTAAAAGGTTAGCACAGGATAGGGTGGCATGGAAAGATGCATCAAACCAGTCTATGGACTGTTGATTCAAACAACAACAACAATTATCTATTAAATTACTTAATTCTATTCCTTTCTTTACAATACTTCTACGCCGGGCTGAGTGGTTCAGACGGTTGAGGCGCTGGATTTCTGACCCCGACTTGGCAGGTTCGATCCTGGCTAAGTCAGGTGGTATTTGAAGGTGCTCAAATACGTCAGCCTCGTATCGCTAGACTTACTGGCACGTAAAATAACTCCTGCGGTACTAAATTCCGGCACCTCGGCGTCTGCGAAAACCGTATAAGTAATTAGTGGGACGTAAAGCAAGTAACATTATTATTATTGTTACCGTGTTTTGGTGGTAGGTAGGGGTGAAAGAAGGTGCGGGCGTGAATGAGTCTCAAACTACGGAATCAAAGTTACTGTAAAATTTAACAAGGTTATATTTTCTTTTCAAAATTAAGTAATAACAAAGAACAGGTACTTATTAGCCGAAACACAATTTGAAATGTACAATTACAGAGATTACAGAATTTGGGCTTCGAGCCCTGAGTTCACAATTCTTGAACAACTAGCCCAACTTTCCGATATACAAATTTTAACCAAGGGGCAGAAGACCCCAATCAACCCCTGGAGCACTTGCTCCAAATTACACAGTAAAGCCTCCTCGAGGCATACAAAAATTGAATTCCAAAAGCGCAATCTGCTCTCAAAGTGTAAGCCAATCACAGGCCACACCAAACTTCACCTTCAAGCTGTCCTCTAAGGACATATACACAGGGGTAAAATACCCAACCTACTGAGGTCTATTAAATGAAAAAGAAGGTTAATTAAATGACCTCTAAAATGACGATTTGGGAGGAGGCAACCTGGCACTCCTAGTACACTTTGATTAAGACCTACTTGGCACTAGGCCGTTAACACAAGGGCTAATCCCATACTAGAGAGGTGACTTAAGAAGAGAACACTTGGTTTAACGTTATCGAAGAATAGGTTGAGAAAACTAAGTTCACCTCACAACAATATGAGTGGGAGCTCGAGAGGGTTAGCACTCTCTATCCCAATATGAAGCTTTAAAAGAAAATATATAAAAGAGTAGTTACATTTAGGAAAAAGGTTACATGGTGGAACGCTTAGAACCCGCCCCGAAAGTTAAACTGCTGAGCTGGCAAAGAAAGAATTTATTAATCGGCCATTACCTTATTGTTGACCGCTGCCGAAGAAAGAGGCGCTTCCCGCCCCCTGCTATGTACTTAACACACTGAAAGATGGAACAGAAGTGGCTCGGAGACCCAAAAATCAGCAGTTTATAACCTCTCGTGGAAGGTTCTAGGCGTTAGGGGAAAGAAAACACCCGCCCACAACGTTTTTATTGGATAGGACCCCGCAACAGATACAAGTTGGGGGAAGATACCCCTGATTGGTCAGAAATTAATTGAAGAAATTCGGGATTGGATACTTTCATAACAAGGGGAAGAAAGGGGTAAATATTGCCAACTTAAACAATGATAGAAAAAAATTTAACAAGGAACAAACTCTTGAAATTAAATTTTCTCCAAAAAAAATAGTTCGTTGACTCCTCACTAGGTTGCACTATTGTAGATCTTCAGTAGAGTCCTCTAGAAGAGAAAGTTCACACTTCTTACTTCAAGCGAAACAAAAACACATCAAAAGTGACACAGTTCTAAAACTCAAAATTTTCCACATGGTGACATCTTCTGCGAAAGTAGAGAATTAACAGCGTAGATAAAGTTCAGCCCTCCTCCAGCAGAGGAGTTCCAACAGGCGCACATTTTAAATTAACGGAGTGGAGGTGTACCGCCCGGTACAATTATTATTATTATTATTATTAGTAGTAGTAGTAGTAGTAGTATTAGTATTAGTATTAGTATTATTATTATTATTATTATTATTATTATTATTATTGCAATACAACCCTTCTAAACAAATGTTCTAACTTATACGTGCCACTACGGTTTAAGTGAAGGCCATCTGAGCGCATTGAACTTTTAACTGACGTAAATGTAGCTGCCACGATAATATACTATCGAAAAGAGCCCAAGAAATCGGTATATATCAACTACAGGAAGGGCCGACACCCCTCCACCCCACCCCACCCCCCTCACCCTTACTTATATAAAGCTCAGCATGGGTGAAGGGTGCGTTAGCGACAGAAGTGTACAACCTTTGCAGTTGAAAACCGATATAAATATTCTGTTTCACTGTTCCACTCTCCTAATAGCTTGGCGTAATTCTCGCTCTGCGACCGCCATATTTTGCGAGCCGTAATCCAGAGCAAAATCGCCCAAATATAGTGACGGTGCTGAACTAGCAGCAGCGACAATACCGTTTATGGCAATCACGAACAGAATGACACTGAGAACCAATCCCCTTGGGACTCCATTTTCCTGAACATGATATTACAAATATGCCTTCCCTACTCGGGCACAGAACAGACGGAGGGACAAGAAATTTGCGATAAAATCGGGCATGTTACCTCCGAACTTCCATTGATGCAGGGATGAAGGATGCCATATCGCAATTTAGAGTCATTGGCCTTTTCTAAATCGAATCAAACAGCCACCAAATGCAGCTTTTGGAGAAATGCGTCCTATATAGAAATTTCTAGGCGTACTGTGTGGTCAGTGGTGGAGCGGGTAACTCGAAAACCACACTGGTACACAGACAAACGTCGTATTATCCCCAGGCACTACACAAGTCGATGATTCACCAATCCCTCGAATGATTTACACATACAGTTAGTGAGACAAATAGGTCTGTAACTTCCTGCATACTTAGGATCTTTGTCAGGCTTCGGGAGAAGAATTACTACCCCTCTCTCCACTGTGATGGAAGCTCACCCTGTATCCAGATTCGATTGACGCCCCAAGTATATATTAAAGTCTACCCTCGCTGAGGTGTTTTAACAGCTGGTTATGGACATTATCTGGTCCGGGGGCCATATCCTTGTAGAGCGCCAAAGCGCTGCGGGGTTCCCACTCCGTAAAGGTGGTGGTGGTGGTGATTATTGTTTTAAGAAGAAGTACAACGGGGCAACCATCCTCTATATAAAACTAATCAGAGAGAAAAAATGGAAGGGACACAACACTTCGAAAACTGAAAGTATCAGCCAAAGAAATACAAGGGCCACGAAGGGCGTGAAAATTAAAGACCCCTAGTTCTCGGAAACATAATACCGTCGGGGTCGGACAAGAGTTGACCAAGTAAGGTCGGATAGGGTAGATGAAAGTGAGGAGCTTGGCATAAGTTAGTGGAAGCAATGGCAGGACTCAGCTAAGGGCCCGGTAGTCGCCAACCCACGCTCCCAAGGAGAAAGCCCCTTGGGCCCCTTTTAGTCACCTCTTACGACAGGCATGGGATACCGTGGGTGTTATTCTACCATCCCCACCCATAGGGAGAACTCCATAAAGGACACGTCAGAATCTTCTGAAGCTTGAGTGACAAACCTCCGGTAATTCTCGGAACCAGACACATCTGCGAAATAACTTTCTAGATCATTAGCAACCGAGGGGGATGAGGGATAATACTGTCTGCAATTGTAATTGCCGGTACGGAGGATGGTCCTGATACTCCTGAAATGCATGGGAGTTTAGTCCACACTTGAGATGACGGTAAATTTGATGTCATGGATAACACACATCTTTCCCAAGAAGCTTTCTCAGTCTGTCGAATAAGGCGAAGGTTTAAAATGTTACCAATTTACCTAAACAAGGCTGCTTACGATAGCGTTTTTTCTCTGTCAGGTGCAGGGGAGTTGTAATTGCTGTATAGTGTTCTATGTTTCCTTTCTCTGTCAGTGGTATGTCCGGGAGTGATAAAATATGTATTGAGGGAGTCCAGGAATATGTCAATAGGATGATCGTCTCTTTTTTACCTACTTCCATGCGTCTTAGTTCTTTCCAAGCCATAGCAGGTCTAGTATTTTGTTTTAACAGGGTATGTGCATGTCTAATTCTAGCGTTGCGTACTGCCTGTGATGTTTTATTTCGTAGGCGTTTAAATGCGTCAAAAGTTGTCGCTTAAACTTTCTGTGTGCGGCATCTCGTCTTCCCATTAACTCCATTAGCTCCAGGTTTAGCCATGGTGCTGGGGCTCGTGTTATCCGTACTGTTTTCGGCGGGGCGTGTCGATCATAGAGCGCTGTCAGATATTTGTTAAATATGTTTAATGTCAATGTCGTCAACTGTCAGTATACGGTGCCATGAAACATCTAGTGCGTCTTCAGTGAACATACTGTAGTCAATTTTGGAGAGATCTCTGAATGTAATAGTCCTTGGTTTTGTCTTTCGGGTCTAGAACTTGAGTATATTAGGTCATGAGCTGAAATTCCTGGTACAGATGTCTGGCCGTGTTGTAGTACTTTGTCTGTATTCTTGACAATCATTAACTCGATTGTCGTGTGTTACGTGGCGGTGTGGTGAGTAGGGAGTGTTTGCAAAATGCTCATATCGCAAGACGTAGTCATGTTTATAAGCTGCCAACATTCGGCATTGTTGTTTCCGGTGTCTGTGTTAAAGTCACCCATTAAAATTAGATGTTCATATTGCGGGAGTACGCGTAACAACACGCGTATACCGTAAGTATATTCTCCATCTGCGTCTCCCCCCCCCCCCACTGGGGGCACACATTCATTTGCTCACTCCTTCATGCAACCGTAATCAAATAAGTATTTCAGATATGGCACTATATCCCAACCCATTGTCTTTAATGTATCCCGAGATATCTTATCAATCCCCGCTGCTTTTCTGGATTTCAAATTTTGTATACGTCCTTTATTATCGTATGTAAATTTCAATGATTAGCCAGTATTAGTCGCCTCCTCTATCTGGACATTATCACCTTTACGTACTGCTGACTGAATACTTCTGCCTACTGTTAGTCCTCATATATGCACTCCTCTTGTTCATTAATGATCACTGGAATATCCTTCCTGGAACCTGTTTCTGTCCTACAATATCTATATCTATAGAGGTAATCTGGTTTTATGCACCACGTCTAGAATATTTTTCCCTCTAGTTGGTTACGTCACTTCTTGATTCAGTTTTCCCTCCCATATGAACTTATTCACCATTTGTCGGTGATGCTTTCTGTCGTTCGCATTCCTTTCCCAGTTAACATTTGGTAAGAGTTCAGGTCACCCGCTACAATAACGTTCCTTTCTGTGCCGTTCCCCACATAGCGGATTTTCTTATCAAATAATTCCACATCAGCGTCAGCTCCAGCCTTGCTAGTTGTGTACACCCCAAAAACATCAAGTTGCCATATGCCTTTAAAGTTAAGTCTCACAACTAAAATTTCATGTTTCTCATCCTTCATAACTTACAAATTCTTCTTTAAACAGTATGAATTATTCCCTTCTTATCGTTCCTAACCTGTCCCTGCAATAAACATTGCAGTTTCGTGAGAAAATTTCCGCGTCCATAATGTTACTTCTCAGCCAAGATTATATTCTTATTACTATATCTAGTAAATAAATAATATATATATTAAATTATTTCATTCTATTCCTTTCTTTACAATACTTCTATAGTTTAACACTAACCGTTTTATGGCATCCTTACTTGACCTCTTGCTTTTTATACTGTCAGCACATGCCCCTAGTCCACCCCGTCTCCTTTCTAAACAATACCCCTAACTTAAAATGTACCATTGTGATTCAAGTGCTGCCGTCTGAACGTAGATCCCTATATGCTATACAGGGATTGTAGTCTTTGGTAAGACCCCAACTAGAGTATGGTTCCAGTGTATAGGATCCTCACCAGGATTGCTTGATTCAAGAACTGGAAAAGGTCCAAAGGAAGGCAGCTCGATTTGTTCTGGGTGATTTCCGACAAAAGAGTAGCGTTACAAAAATGTTGCAAAGTTTGGGCTGGGAAGAACTGGGAGAAAGGAGACGAGCTGCTCGACTGAGTGGTATGTTCCGAGCTGTCAGCGGAGAAATTGCCTGGAATGACATTAGTAGACGAATAAGTTTGAGTGACGTCTTTAAAAGTAGGGAAGATCACAATATGAAGGTAAAGTTGGAATTCAGGAGGACAAATTGGGGCAAATATTCATTTATACGAAGGGAAGTTAGGGATTGGAATAACTTACCAAGGGAGATGTTCAATAAATTTCCAATGTCATTGAAATCATTTAAGAAAAGCTAGGAAAACAACAGATAGGGAATCTGCCAGCTTGGCGACTGCCCTAAATGCAGATCAGTATTGATTGATCGATCCATTAAGATCTACAAATCCTACTCCCTCACTCACTTGTTTAATGCTGCTTAACATGTAGGTCATCTGCCCTTGATTGTTACGAGAATAGTCCAAAT
The DNA here is from genome assembly GCF_040414725.1 of Anabrus simplex. Lineage (NCBI taxonomy): Eukaryota > Metazoa > Arthropoda > Insecta > Orthoptera > Tettigoniidae > Anabrus > Anabrus simplex. The sequence continues at coordinate 271,753,783 of NC_090268.1, read as the reverse complement.
TAAACATACATACATCATTATTGTAGACCATTATGCCTTTCAGCGTTTAGTGTGCAAGTCCTTGTGAATTTACTAAACGTCGCCACAATCCTCTATTTGCAACTAGTGCTGTGGTCTCATTAGGTTCTATACCTCTTTATCTTTAAATCGTTAAAAACTGAGTCTAAACTTCGTCGTCTTGGTCTCCCTCTACTTCTCTTACCATCAACAACAGAGTCCATTATTCTCCTAGGTAAACTATCCTCCTCCATTTGCCTCACATGGCCCCACCAACGAAGCCGGTTTATGCGTACAGCTTCATCCATTGAATTCATTCCTAACTTAGCCTTTATCTCCTCATTCTGAGTACCCTCCTGACATTGTTTCTACCTGCTTTTACCAGTAATCATTCTCGCTACGTTCATGTCTGTTATGAATAAGATATCCTGAGTCCACCCAGCTTTTGCTCCCGTAAAGCAAAGTTGATCTAAAAACGACCGATGTAAAGATAGTTTCGTCCGGGAGCTGATTTCCTTCTTACAGAATACTGTTGATCGCAACTGTGAGCTCTCTGCATTGGCTTTATTGCACCTGCATTCAGTCTCACCCACTATACTACCATCCTGGGAGAACACACAACCTAAATACTTGAAATTGTCTACCTGTTCCAGCTTTATATTACCAATCTGACATTCAATTCTGTTAAATTTCTTACCTACTGATATCAGTTTAGTCTTCAAAAGGCTAATTTTCATACCATACTCATTGCACCTATTTTCAAGTTCCAAGTTTCAATCCCTCCCTGCCACTTTATACCTTTCAGCAGATGATCCATGTAAATTACGAACAACAAAGGTGAAAGATTACAGCCTTGTCTAACCCCTGTAAGTACCTTGCACCAAGAACTCATTCTACCATCATTTCAATGAAATTATAATTAAAATTCCTCACTGTCTAGGATTTAAGCTATGATGAATAAAATTATTATGAGCTTAAAAGAATCGGTGGATCTTATTCGCAATGCCTTATTTTCCTACAAAATGTTTAAAATGATACCCTCTCATAAGCATGGGGTCCAATTTCACAATCCATTTCCGCGACTAGATCACCTCTTTTTGTCACCTCAGTGAGTATCGTGGGTGTATTCCTAGTCTGAGGGCCACATCCACGGGGTAGATGGGTAAATGTTAATGTCTTGGCTGGCGGACCACCTTGGACAGGCTTTTGACGGTTGTTGATAGGCTGCTGACATTTGTTGAAAGCCTTGTCCCCAAAACATCCGTCCCGATTTCCACCCACTCCAATCAGGGGCCTCTGTAGCCGAACCAAGTATCCAAGACAATATCCACCTAGTCATAACCGGGTATTGCCCTGGGTCCGATGTTGGACGATGCGTATAGCTGGTAACAACAACAACGTAAATAAAAATAAATTAATAATATTAATATGGTCTTTCATTCGGCTGTGTGGGGACCTGCGTAGTCAGCCGGGTACTACCGCAGAGTACATGGCGTTCCCAACTGACGGGTTGTGGATACCGTGTGGGTTTTCGAGCGTAGTCGCACACGTAACAGGCCCTTTCCCAAGGAGGATGCGCATAAATTTTCATCGGTCTACAACTAAACCTCGAGAGGGCACCGATGGCCGTAAGACCCTTTCAGCTGCCTTTTACGACAGGCAGGTAATACCGTGGGTGTATTCTTCGTCTGCGGTCCCCACCCACATGAGGTCTGATAAGATAACAACGGAGTGAGATATCGAATTATTTTTCAAATTATTTATCATATGACCAATTGAGAAACGATGAACAAGAACACAACCGTTCAAATAAGAGGATTCCAACAATAAAGGTGGGTATTTCTGCCTCAACTTCACGTACAGCGAGCGCCTTGATTGTTTCTTTATTGTATAATTGTATAATCCTATTACGATACATATTAGCCAAATAAAATTCAAAACAAATTGAATATAAAACAACAATATATTTAAAGTGCAAACAATAAATGAAGATGGAATATTTAATAAGTTTTTGTTAAATACGCCTTGTTCACGTTGTTTCCGATCGTCCTAGCCTATATCTAATACCGTCACTGTAACCCTCCCCAGATAAGAAACCCTGACTACGTCACTGTACTCCACCAACTGGAGCAACGCTTCCGAGTGGGAAATCCATCACCCCAAAACCTACAAGACCCTTGACGTTTGGAAAGGTGCGTATTTCTGCCTCATCTTAACGTACAGCGAGCGCCTTCTCAGAAACATAAGGCGCTGTGAGGCTGCTATCCACACGAGAGGTGGGAATACTCCTTATCTAGACGCTTAATTACCGTAAAACCATTTTGATGGATGACGAGGGATCACTTCGTTTATGACACGTTGTGCAATGACGTCGTTTATTGTGTGTCCAAATAACTATTTTCATTTTAATCCTTAATTGAAACAGACTTTCAACGTATTAGGTCGTGTTACGTACATGTAGTACGTGTTGAAGAGATGTTAAGTACAGAACAAAAATGGCCAGCCGGACACCAGTGGGATCGGGAGGTTGTGGGTTCGGATCCCACTGGTGTCCGGCTGGCCATTTTTGTTCTGTACTTAACATCTCTTCAACACGTACTACATGTACGTAACACGACCTAATACGTTGAAAGTCTGTTTCGATTACAATGCGGTCGTGAAAATTCAATATTCATTAATCCTTAATTGTTGCACGGAAGGTAGTTTGTTTTTATTGGGTTCCTTTTCTTTTCAGTATGAATGCGTATCATGGAGTTATGAACATTCAAATAAGTGACCAAGTCTCTATTCTGAACAGTGTATTTGTAGAAGGGTGCATTACTGATAGCAAATTATATGGATTAAAGCCTGTGCAAGTAAGGCCACCAAAGGAAGTCAAACCCGATATATGTTATGTGAATACTTGCTGAAAATGTTAAGGAAGAAACGGCCAATTACTGTTATATTCAACCCAAACATTTTTTTTAAGTTGCTTTTTCGCCGCACAGACACAGATGGGTATTATGGCGACGATGGGATAGGAAAGTGCTCGGAGTGGGAAGGAAACGACCGTGGTCTAACTAAGGTAAAGTACCAGAATTCGCCTCATGTGAAAATAGGAAACCACGGAAAACCATCTTCAGTGGAAAACCGACAGTGGAGATCGCACCCATCATCTCTCGAAAGTAAACTCACAGCTGCGCGCCCTTAACCGCACGGCCAACTTGCTCCGTCCTGAACTTCGTGCTGCCGAAGAAAGACAAAATACCCATTGAGATGTGTTCAATTGGCAATTAAGTGTTCATTAAATGAATTTCTGTTTAGACAGTTGTGAAGAATTTAAACGAACTGACACAGCTAATGAAAGATATAAATTCACTTTGTCTACATAAAGCTTGCTCAATTCAGAATTAAATAGGTCAATTCGTTTGCTCGAATCACATAAATCAAAACGTTAAATGGAACATTGGTTCTCACTTGTAACAGATGTTCCTATAGGAAAGAATGCTTCATTTCCCCCTATGTGAAATGATATGAGCGCTGGTATCCGGCAATGGTGCGATAATAAATCAAGTGGGTCTGCTCTGTGTACAGGAACAAAGCAACTGCATGATTCATTCAAAGCTGCAATCAGTGGCATTGCCTCTGATCAGCTTTGCCCGTTTAAAGTACGATTTCACGGTCAAAGCATAAACATAATTATCCATTGCTTCCGTGGCTCTCTCAGTTACTTCCCACGTACCAGAAATCCCGTCGAGGTCTAGGAACTCTCCAGTATTAAACCATGTCAAATGCTGTCCATAGTATTCAACCTACTGGCCATCTACAGCGCCGTAACACAATGCTAACAACAATAGTAGAGGGCTGCATAGATGGACGAAATCGTTGAAGAAGGCCACGTCTGGAATACATGAACTAAATCCTGCCAAATATCAAATACACAAAACTACATGGAACTGAAAAGAAAGAATGGAAGATTGCTGAAAATCAACCCGTGGGTTGAGAAACGATGAAGAAAAAACACAACCGTTCAAATAAGTTAAAAGGATTCCAACGAAAATCACATTGATTGTTTTTTTATTAACTTATTTTTCTTCTTCAGACATATAATCCTATTACGATACATATTTGCCAAATATATTTCAAAACAAATTGAATATAAAACAAGAATATATTTAAAGTGCAAACAATAAAGATAGAATATTTAATATTTTTTTGTTAAACTGTCATAATCTCAAAAGGTTCATCAGAGATTTACAGCTTCAAAAGAGAATATAGGTATTTTAAAATTAATAATGATGAAATACAATAAATAATTATTCCGTACTCGCCGTCATATCCGAAGTTACAATAATTATATTCTTGATTCAATTATTATAAATAATGTGTTCTTTTCAATCATTTCATATTATGTACTCAACATGTCACTAATTTTAAATGCTCTGCAGAAGCGAATTTCTTCGGCGACGTACATTAGGACCTGGAAGTGTTTTACGGCCAGATGCCCTTCTTCACTCCATCGCTATCTGGAGGAATGTTTTCACTATTGCGTGTTTCTGTAGTTGGTTGTGTAGTGTGGTGTATTTTGTGTATGTTAAAAGGATAATTTGTGATAAAAAAAACACTCAATTCCCTAGTGAGAGGAATTAACCAGAAGCAGTTGAAATACCCGACCTGGCTGGTAATCGAATCTGAGACCCCCCCAATCCAAACTTCATTGTGGATGGATTCGGTAGATTACGTATACGATATTCGCCGCCTGGTATAAAAGGCAACTAAAAGGGGAGCCAGTGGCTCTCAACGTAGGAGCGTGGGTTAGCGGTCACGGTTCCTTTAGCTGAGTCTGGTGTTGGCTTCCATGTCCTTCGTGGCCCTCCTCTTCACGCTTTGAACTGTCGGACCTCTCCCATTTTCGTTCCGATTAGTTTTATTAGAGGATAGTGGCCCAGTTGCAGTTCCTCTCAAAAGAATAATCTCAACCTCTAAACCAAAGGCCTTGACACTGGCCATCCAGCCAATGAGTCGCATGCTATGCAGACACGCTAATTAGTGAAATTTTGGTTGGAATGTTTCCTTTAATGGGGAATATAGGCCTATTGTTGTTACCACAGAGGCGCACACACGAAATGCTGCCAATTGTGTACAGTTCTATTTAAAAATTATATACACATTATACACACATGATCCTTGCACTAATAAACTGCCGCCTTGAACAAAACACTGCTACGAAGCAGAAGAAGAAGAAGACTGCAACATTCGCATGTCAACCAACTACCAACCCAACAAAATCACAACATGGGTTCACATACTCGGCTAACGACTTCCACTACAACTCTCGCTAAACAACTCGTATTAATATAGATACAGCAGACGTGTCGTAACATAACCTCACATACAACACACAAATAATAAGACCAAGATGTACACAAAATAAAGTCCGTACATACTGTAACTACGTAACTACTAGACGTAAGCAACTTCATAGCTACACCTCACAAGTAATAATAATAATAATAATAATAATAATAATAATAATAATAATAATAATAATCGAGCTCTATATTGTCATTATTTACCCATGGGTTAGAGAATTATTTCCAAGTTATACTAGTCCATTACACGTTCATTAATATGAACACGAGCGTCGCCCATTTAAATTCTGACAGACTGTGCCAAGATTCGGCCATCTGCCTAAGACTGAAGATAAAAGCACCTAACCGGAAGGTCTCACAGCCGGAAAATTTCTCAGACTTAAAATTAATGATGATATTCCTCTGCTATGGATTATACTAAAGAACATTCCTTGCATTCCTGCTTCTACTCTAATTGTAAAATCAATACCTAGGTAGTGGAGGCAAAGTAGGAATGTATCCCTGAACACAACACTACGAAGCAAAGGACACGAATTTTTCTATAAATATCTACGTGCATCAGTATTTTTTGAAAGTGCTTTTGTGTGTATAGTCACTCAAAAATTAAAATAAGGATGAACGTATGGTATTTTGTGTTCCTCGCATTTAATATTATATCATACTTAATTTTCATTACTATCAAAATAAAATTCACCTCTCATGTAGATACAAATCTTGTGGATACCCACAATTAACATGTATATAGGTTCAATTGTTTCTGAGAAATGTGTGCCTGAGGGGAATTTATACACCACAATGCGCTCATTCCTTCTTTGAGCGACTGTACCTCTTGTGCAGAAAAACTTGAAAAATGTCTTTCCAATGTGCGGTTACCTACGTAACGATAAAGGACATAAGAAGAGTATTCAGGGAAAGTCACGTAGGTTCAAATGATCTTTGTTTGGACAAATCCGACGGACAAACAGATAAAATGAAAACCAGGAATTTTACATGAAAGGAAAAGAAAAATTAAGGAGCTCAAACGGTTGTGGAGGGAGCGTGCATTAGATCAGAAAGGAGAAGACACGCATGATAATGAAATCCCCTCTTACACATCCCGAAGATAAACACGAATAGATGATGATGATGATGATGATTGTGATTATTGTTGTTGTTTAAAGGGCCTAACATCTAGGTCATCGTCCCCTGATAGTTTTTTTTTTTTTTACTTTTAATGCTATTTGTTCGGGGCGTCGACTTCTAGAGATCTTTTGCCCCTACTTGCACCATGTGATATGAAACTCCGTGTAATTGGAATGGAGGAAGTGTATTGTGTTTAATGTGAGGAAAGAAAGTTAAGGACGACACAAATACCCAGTCCCCAGGCCAGGGATATTAATCATTTACAATTAAAAACCCTTGACCCAGCCGGGAACCGAACCCGGGGCCGCCGGGTGACAGGCGGACGCGTTGCTCCCTACACCGCAGGGCCGGACACCCCTGATGGTACAATCTGAAACGAACTGAAGTAAGAAATCAAAAAATTCAAATTTGTGCACTGACTAGGATTTTAAATATGATGAAGAAGGAACAGGAATTGATGAAGTGAAGTGAAACCAAACAGTAGCAATTCATCCAGCGAGATGAAAGGAAGTAGAATGCTGGGTGAGTGATAGGAGCACGAATTACGAAGACGAGTATGTTAACCGAACATGGGAATCTCAATTGAGCAATACCGGTGCGCTACGCTGTAGGCAGGTGGCAGTGTAGGTCTGAAGTGAAATTCACGCAAACGGTCAACAATAACTTTAATATTATGCAAATTGTGCTAACATCGGTTGTGGTGATGGTGTTATTTGTGATTGGAGGTAATGAGTTAAACCCGGGCCCTGGACTGTCTTGGAAAGATATGGAGAAGCTTAACGAGGTTAAGAATGAAGTTTGTCAAGTGGATAAAACTAGAGAAACATGAATGGGCAAAAAATAAGGAATTCAAAGAATTAAATATATACACTGACTGACAGAGCAAATGCAACACCAAGAAGGAGTGGTCAGAACTTTATGCCAATTGCAGGGTAGACTGACGTCACTGAGGTATGCTCATGATGTGAAATGCGCCGCTGTGCTGCACACTTAGCGAACGATAAATGGGACACGGCGTTGGCGAATGGCCCACTTCGTACCGTGATTTCTCAGCCGACAGTCATTGTAGAACGTGTTATCGTGTGCCACAGGACACGTGTATAGCTAAGAATGCCAGGCCGCCGTCAACGGAGGCATTTCCAGCAGACAGACGACTTTACGAGGGGTATGGTGATCGGGCTGAGAAGGGCAGGTTGGTCGCTTCGTCAAATCGCAGCCGATACCCATAGGGATGTGTCCACGGTGCAGCGCCTGTGGCGAAGATGGTTGGCGCAGGGACATGTGGCACGTGCGAGGGGTCCAGGCGCAGCCCGAGTGACGTCAGCACGCGAGGATCGGCGCATCCGCCGCCAAGCGGTGGCAGCCCCGCACGCCACGTCAACCGCCATTCTTCAGCATGTGCAAGACACCCTGGCTGTTCCAATATCGACCAGAACAATTTCCCGTCGATTGGTTGAAGGAGGCCTGCACTCCCGGCGTCCGCTCAGAAGACTACCATTGACTCCACAGCATAGACGTGCACGCCTGGCATGGTGCCGGGCTAGAGCGACTTGGATGAGGGAATGGCGGAACGTCGTGTTCTCCGATGAGTCACGCTTCTGTTCTGTCAGTGATAGTCACCGCAGACGAGTGTGGCGTCGGCGTGGAGAAAGGTCAAATCCGGCAGTAACTGTGGAGCGCCCTACCGCTAGACAACGCGGCATCATGGTTTGGGGCGCTATTGCGTATGATTCCACGTCACCTCTAGTGCGTATTCAAGGCACGTTACATGCCCACCGCTACGTGCAGCATGTGCTGCGGCCGGTGGCACTCCCGTACCTTCAGGGGCTGCCCAATGCTCTGTTTCAGCTGGATAATGCCCGCCCACACACTGCTCGCATCTTCCAACAGGCTCTACGAGGTGTACAGATGCTTCCGTGGCCAGCGTACTCTCCGGATCTCTCACCAATCGAACACGTGCGGGATCTCATTGGACGCCGTTTGCAAACTCTGCCCCGGCCTCGTACGGACGACCAACTGTGGCAAATGGTTGACAGAGAATGGAGAACCATCCCTCAGGACACCATCCGCACTCTTATTGACTCTGTACCTCGACGTGTTTCTGCGTGCATCGCCGCTCGCGGTGGTCCTACATCCTACTGAGTCGATGCCGTGCGCATTGTGTAACCTGCATATCGGTTTGAAATAAACATCAATTATTCGTCCGTGCCGTCTCTGTTTTTCCCCAACTTTCATCCCCTTCGAACCACTCCTTCTTGGTGTTGCATTTGCTCTGTCAGTCAGTGTACTTTAAAACAGAATGCAATGGCATAGAGGAGAACCTGTTGCAACTTCCAGTTTCTTCCTCATTAATGAAGTTTCTTTGTCCAACATATCATTAAAATTCTCTTTATCTGAATCTACCAACCAATAACTTACTATATTCCTCCTATCTTCCTTCTGTGGTATCCGTTCCTTTAGCTTAAGCTGACTGATCCTTCCTTGTAAGTCTAGGACTGTATTTCATCTAACTGAACCGATAGATTTAGCGATAGCATATGGGGAGGCTCTGGCTTATATCAAAGACATACAAGTAAAGAACTAGGCAGCTTCTCATCACTTCCCAGTTATTATTCGATTAGTGAGAGGTAAAGGAAAATCAAAAGGAAAACAACATATTAATTATGTACAGAAACAATTCGTAGGGAATACGTGGATTCAGAGACATATAGATGAAATTAGAGATTATTATAGGGATAAAGTGTTTGAAAATGTTAAGTTAGGTATTGAGAATATGATAGAGAATAATAACATAGATGAAGCAATAAGAACGGCTGAAAGATCAATAACATTAGCTGGTATAAAGAATTGTTGGAAGAAAGAGAAGGACAAATAAACAGAACTTGTGGTATAACAATGAGTGTAAGAAAAAATAAAATTTAAGTGATAAGGATATTAAAAGTGTACAGAAATCAGGGATCTCAGGACGTGAGGATGATTTCTGTATCAAGAGGAAGAAGTACAAAGATTGAATGAGTGAAAAGATTTAAAGAGTGAAGAACTGGCAGGCCAAGGACGTACAATTATTAAGTAAGTACTAGAAAGAAAATGAAACAAAGAAAGTATGGTACTGAGCCCTATCGTAATATGCCTCAATTTATTCATTAGAACACTGTGGCGTAATTTTACATAGCGCGTCATAGAGTCGCAGGGAGTGAAGGCAGGAGCCCTGGATGACCGTGTTATGAGCCATGAGAACCCCGTATTGGTCCGGAAGGAACGAATTCCTCGTGTTTGAATTGACCCGCAAGCCTTGATTTCATTCATGCAGACTCCTACTATATTACCAAGTCCAACCGCTGCAACGTGGAGGGGGTGAGATTTGAACGGGGGAATCTACAGGACAATTGTCACAGGTTGACAAACCTCTCTTCCCCAGGGCTGAAATCATCTGAATTTAAATCAATAAATCCGCCACTAAGCTAAATTCCACATATCTAACTCTACACTTAATTAAGAACAGAATTGTCGATTGACAGGAGTCGATAATATTATTTACTTGTGCTCAATTCAGAGAAGTGCGTATTTGCAGGAAGGGCCGTTGACATCTGGTAGGCCGTCACAAAGGAGAACACTCTGTTAGGCGGGAAATTACCTCAACCTCGGCGTCCTCTGAAGTATATAAAAGGTTGCTTCTGGGAGGAAGCTTCCTCATTCTCTCAGAGACACTCATTCGCTCATTCATGTTACAGAAACTCTTTGATTCACAGCGCTGTGTGGTCCTCATTCGTCAGTGATAGTCAGTCGTAAATTATAGTTCTCACTTGATATTCATTCGCTGTTCTGAAACGCCAAGTGCGGCGTGGCGTAATTCGCAAACTCATTAGGTACATTACTTGTGAAACTGTTTTAAGACTATGACTCATCGCCATGAGTTAGCTCACAAGAGCTGGTAACGATATTAATTAGCATAAACATTTATAACGCGTACGTGGACCGCGGTAGTAACGTCTGCGAACCGTGTAAATATAACCGCTGTCAAGGACTGATTTCAACCGGGCTAGTTCCCGTAATTAGTGACAGACAGATCGGGACTAAAATTTGCGCGGAGGCTATAGTTAGTAGTAGTCTAACACTAAGGCTGAGATCTGTGTACGATCACGCTAAGCGGTGGAATAGATGTTCTCAAGCAAATCACCATTCCAGACGATTCCAGGATCAAGCAGACAACAACCAGGACTCGAGGCGACGACCATCAACCTCGTGATGAGTGCTGTTACCATGGGCTAGGCACGGTCATGCGATTCGTCGCTGATGGAGAGATGGCTGCTAAGTTAAGTCCTTATATTCTACGAGCATGTGAAGTAATATTCATACACTAGTATAGGCTTTTCTCAAGTCAGTTAATTAATGGTTAAATGTAAGCCAGTGCGGCATTTGCTTCGCTCAATTTCAGTAAAATTAAATACGTTCAGGGCTGCACGCATGTTTAAGCCCCGAGCTAAGTGTTTATATTTCAGTTAGATGGGAACAAGGGATAGAATAGGTTAGATATATGTGCGTGCTTCTCGTGTTAATAGTATTTTTATTCTTGTATGAGTTGATTTCGATAGAGATGTTGAGCGGACTTTTCTTAGTACCAAATGGACTGCGCGCCTTCAGCGTCGCGAGATTATACAGAGTAGGCTAGATGCAACATAAGGTCAGGATGTTTTCTATACATGAATCATGAATTTTTCAGCTGCAAGGAGTTATACAGTAGAGTTATATTCACCGCTGAATACAGAACAGGGTCTTAAACATTGGTGGCAGGCAAGTTCACGAATGTAACGGTTATCGAACCAAGAATCTTTTATGTCAGAGGTTAGAATGGCCGTGAGATCTTGACGGGCTGAAATGATAAGAGAAAGACTATGTATCCATGGTGTTTTACTGGGAGCCCCGACTGATATGTGTACTGATGAGCCAGCCTGTGATTATGCGCGTGAAGTACCGTATAGGCTATGTTATGTTTGTCAGAGAGAATTGTGTGGCATTGTACAGAAACAAGGAAGTCAGCTAGGCCACGACCAGTTATTATCTCCCAGGTAGAGAATCCCGGAGTCAGCCGTAGGCGATGCGCCGAGCTTTACTATTAGTGAATGTGTTTAGAATAGATACCGTTATTACCATGAATTGCCGACCGCAAGCCCCAGTTGTTTAAATGTTTGTTGCTTACCAGCTGATGTCGCTTGCCGTGCCGAGATATACGATGGTGATGTGTCTAGATGAGACGTGCAATCTTCGAAGCTTTTGTATGTTGATATCGAATCCTGGCGCCTCTACCAACTTCAGTGCATATTTTCGTGTGTTTTATTTGCAGGTGTGATTTATTTATATTTACCTTGTGCTGTTTATTGTTGTCCAATGCATATATTGTTTTTGTCTTGTGGTGGTGTCCTTTGTTGAGTAATGGGAATATCTTAGTCCGTCGGCTAATTTTAGGGAAGCAAAATTCTGTCTTATCCCTTGCTCATGGGTACAGACCCATCTGATTAGAATCTGTGTTATTTTGGAGGAGTTATTTAGACGCATCCTGAACAAGTGTATTTTTTATATTTGGGTGCAAGTGATCGGAATGTACATATGTAAATTAGGCCAACTACTAGTGTATCAAATATTATTATAGCATCTCATGGACTGCTTTAGATCGAGCCTACGGGCAAAGGACTTATGGACTTAACGAAGCAGTCAACCAAAAGAAACAATGTAACACATTCACATTCCACGTAACTTGAGATCGAGTTTTTCGGGTCGCTACCCGTGTCTCTAATGTATAAATGAATGTTAAATGTCAATTCACGTAAATGTATGTATCACTTTCTCTGACCAATTTTACGGTCGGTTATTCGTTTGTTTGTTTTTATTATTTGATTAGTATGATTTTAATTCGTATTTTTAGCTTATGAAATCTATCATACACGAATACTTGAGTTCTCATTCACTAGTTTTATATTGCGTATTTCCTGTCCATATACTTTTAGTATACTTCAGTAACTAGATATTTTTATTGCCCACATCCAGACGTTCCATCCACTTATACCCTGAGCAAGGCCGAATTTGAGACAGAATAAACATAATATGTAAAGGATATAAAAGCAGTAAACAAGCAAGTATAAGCAATGAGGCGTGGCTACTGTATTTCGTAGTGTTGGCACAGGGTAGAAATACACAGAAAATGAATTAAAATGAGACTAATGTATGCCTACTTAGACATTTAGAGAACACTCTGCGTGTACTAGACATTCCAATAACTACGGATGAAGTATTAGACACATTGAAATACGCAAAGTATGGTGAAGGGGGAATCAGGTGTTGTTCGTGGTATATTTCTGGAAAAAGCTAGGCAATAACAGTCAGATGTCCAAAATAATAACTAAGAGTTTTAACAAAATATTTGATGGTAGGAAAATCCCAAGATTTTACCAAGGAATAATATATCCGATATAAAAAAGGAAGGGGGAAAGATCAAATACAAATAATTATAGGGGTAATAACTTGTCTAAGCTGAGGACAAATACCACTTGCTTGAACCTTGAAAGGCAACAGGGGCAGTGTAACCACATCCTTGGCAGCCCTATCAGCAAACTGGTTTCCCGCCACACCCACGTGGCTTAGGAGACACAAAAATGTAATTCTGGTGCTAATACTGCAACTCCGTTGTAGGGCCCTTACATGGTACTAGACCAATTTTGACCTTGGAGCTGTAACGTCACAGCTCGGGCGATTTGAAAAGTTGGTGTGCCTATTTTTGAGGGGTGGTTAAGAGTGCATGCGTGATAGCGCGGGAGATTTGGGCGGCTCAAATGACAGTGCAGAAGATTTCAAAATGTGCCCGTGGGCGATTTGTTAAGTGGGTGTACCTCTTTCGTTGTTATGGCTAAGAGTGCATGCATGACACCATAACCTAACACTGGATGTGGGTGCACGCTAGGCAAGATGGCCGCTAAAATTGTTCCTAGGAGCATGGTTCAGGGCTACCTGAGAGCCATGAAACTGAGCTACTATATTTGAACAAGATGGTGACTATACATTGTTCTTGTGGGACTGGGTAAGTGGTGTAAGGGCTAATACATATGTATTGCTTATATAGGACTAACTTTGGAGGGCGATTTCAGGGACTGGGAGCTTGACTTGGAATTCTGATCTAGATGGCGGCTATTCATTGTTCTTATGGCACTTGGGAGGTGGTGTAAGGGCTACTACGTATGTACTGCTTATATAGGACTAACTCTGGGGCCAACCCCAGGGACTGGGAACTTAGCTTGGAGTTCTGAACATGATGGTGACTGTATCTTGTTCTTATGGGACTAGGGAGGTGGTGTATTAGCTAATACGTATAGCGTTGTTTACGCAGGACTGAATCTGGAGAGCGAACTCAGGGCGTAAGAAATGAAATAGTGAATATAAATTGTTTTAGGGGACTGGGAAGGTGGGGTAAGGGCTAATATATATGCATTGTTTATTTAGGACTAGCTCTGTAGTGTGACCTCGGGGACTCTGAGCTGATATTGGAATTCTGAACACCGAGCTCGATAGCTCAGTCACTTAAGTGCGTGCAGTATCCAGTATTCGGAAGATAGTGGGTTCGAACCCCACTGTCGGCAGGCCTGAAGATGGTTTTCCGTGGTTTCCCATTTTTACACCAGGCAAATGCTGGGACTGTACCTTAATTAACACTACGGCCGCTTCCATCCCACTCCTAGCCCATCGTCGCCATAAGATCTATCTCTGTCAGTGCGACTTAAAGCCAATTGTAAAAAAAAAGGAATTATAAACAAGATTCATAATCCTTAAGGGACTAGAGATGCAATGTATAGGCTACTACGTATGCATTGCTTATATAAGACTAACTCTGAAGGGCTACCTCAGGTACTTAACCGATAGTCTTACGAAACTAATTTTTAGCATACATTTATCAAATATTATCCTCTAACATGTGATATATATCAATTCACCCCTGTTTCCTTTCAATATTTCTGGTAAAAATAACCTAGAACGTTATAAAAAGTCTTGGATGATACTTTAAATTACATTTATAGTAAAAATAGGCGGGGGGTGAAAACATCCATTAAATTAAAAATGATCTGCTCAACCGATAGAGCAGGTTAAAATTCTTCAAAATTTAACCTTTAATAGGTGATATTGGAGCCTATATCAATTCAACCAAACTTTAACGCGAAACTAAATTATCTCAAACTAAAACTTAACATTATACACATAACAATATTTCTAAATCTACAAAATACCGGGCGAGTTGACCGTGTGGTTAGGGGCGCATAGCTGTGAGCTTGCATCCGGGAGATAGTGGATTCGGACCCCATTGTCGGCATCCCTGAAGATGGTTTCCAATTTTCATACCAGGCAAATACTTAAGTAATGTCACGGCCGCTTCCTTCCCAGTACTAGGTCTTCCCTATACCATCGTCGCCATAACACCTATCTGTGTCGGTGCAACGGAAAGCAAGTTGTTAAAAAAAAAGGTACAAAAGAGTTCATAAATTATCAATCAACGTCACAATTAAGTTAAAAAAATTTCAAAACAGGAAATACAAATCCTATAAGTAAAAAACGTGAAAGAGAAAAGGACAAAAAAAGCCGAGACTGTAGGTGTAGTGTATTCGTGTACAGTATCTTCCAGAATAGCTCTCAACCAAACTAATTATTATCTCGATAAGCTACTGGAGGGCTAAGACAACCCTAGCAATCTCAGGGGAGGGAATAGCATACAAGAATAATCGAAAATTACCAATATTAACGTCGAATCCATAGTCTCCGTGGTCGCTGAGATGTATTGTGACATTCTCGATGCCGTTTAAGTACTAGTTAAGCTGCATAGGCATGGTAAAATGAAATGGTGAATGGCTTTTAGTGCCGGGAGTGTCCGAGGACAAGTTCGGCTCGCCAAATTGCAGGTCTTTTGATTTGACTCCCGTAGGCAACCTGCGCATCGTGATGAGGATGAAATGATAATGAAGACGACACATACACCCAGCCCCTGTGCCAGCAAATTTAACCAATTAATGTTAAAATTCCCGACCCTGCCGGGAATCGAACCCGGGACGTCTGTGACCAAAGGCCGGCACGCTAACCGCTTAGCCATGGAGCCGGACATAGGCATGGTGAGAAGTGGTGATGAAGAAAAATGTCCGAACTGACCGAAGTTAGTTTAATAAGCGAGTTAGAAAGTAATCTGTAACTAAAACTTGAAATTAAATACATAAATATAACTCTTGAACTAAAAAATAGTTATTAACAAATTAGTCAACTTTACAATAAAGAAATCTACAAAAATTGCCTCACACATAATTAACAGGTAATAAAATACCTAAAAGTAAACAATAAATAAAGTACTCGGGAAGCGTGGGTAATATAGCTGGTAGTCAAATAATTGCGAGAAGGTTAATTTAATGCATGCATCGTATAAATTACCTGCATTAAATGAATGCCCTCTCCCCAGTTTCAGGCAATCCAGAACAAGGGGATGGAAGTATTCTATTCTATTACAAATAAACCCAAACAGAAACCTGATGATAATGATGTAGGTGATAACTATAATTTATGTTTCAGTGAGTCTGCGTCCTTAAAATTAGATAATGAGGACAATTGTAAGGAATTATAACTGAAATAAACCAGAGAACAAACCATGGCGCCAACAGCCCCGAAGGACCATTGCTTACCAAGCGACCGCTGCTCAGCCCGAAGGCCTACAGGCTATGAGGTGTCGTGTGGTCGGTACGACGAATCCCCTCGGCCGTTATTTTTGTTTCCCTAAGCCGGTATAAACCATAGACAGGCGATAATATTTTAATTCCCGAAGAGTGTGAATTATCGAGCGTAAAAACGAACTAAATTGAAGAGAGGTAAACAAAGGAAACACCAAGGAAATAAAATAAATTGCTTCAATCTAAATACGACGTATCTCAGGCTTGATAATTTCCGAACTGACTAGCCGTGAGTAGCCCTTTTGCCGTTACCCAGGAATACCAAAAGAAGTTGGCAGGTCATTTAGTCACCTCACAAAACATGAAGATGAAATGTAACTATATCACAAAACTACGGGAAAAGAATTTTTTAAAGAATTTTTTTGCTATTTGCTTTACGTCGCACCGACACAGATAGGTCTTATGGCGACGATGGGACGGAAAGGGCTAGGAGTGAGAAGGAAGCGGCCATGGCCTTAATTAAGGTACAGACCCAGCATTTGCCTGGTGTGAAAACGGGAAACCACGGAAAACCATCTTCAGGGCTGCGGACAGTGGGGTTCGAACCCACTATCTCCCGAATGCTGGATACTGGCCGCACTTAAGTGACTGCAGCTATCGAGCTCGGTAAAAGAATTTAAAGATGATGAAACGTCAGATCTACAGTTTAGAAAGGAGATGAGCCAAGAAAGGGGAGAGAGTAATGGACATCCTATGTGTCAAATATCGTATTAAGAGAGGTTGAAAAGGAAACATGGGACAATCTTGACTTAAATGAACATTATAGGACTCAATTCGCAGCTATACACTCCCCAAAAATGTTCTAAGTGTTGAGATTTCCTGGAGGAATGAAAGTCAAACCCAACACCAGTAAACTTAAGCAATTCCAACGCAAGTCTGGCAAGTCCCAGAAGTTGTATTTCTTTAATTTATTGTCTCACCACAGGAATTTCCTGACCAACTCTACTTGAACCTACCCTCGACATTTTTCCGCTGTAGTATTATTATTTTGGGTTCAACGTGTAGACAAGATCTTTACGTACTATCGAATAACAAATGCTGCTACCTCTATTATCCCGTTGGTAAACATAAATAAACATACTATAATCTGTCAGCTTCATTGTCCGGTTTCGACCTGTTAATTACGTCATCGTTAGCTGCTGATGAACCTGCTTATTCAATAACGAGTTTATATTGTAAAACATTACTTAGACTAAACATGAATGCCACATATATTCCAATAAAATATTATGCCACAATGTTGAAATATAAAACAGGGTACAGTTCTTGAAGTCTAAAAAGGCTTTGACATCCTTGTGTCACGTGAATGCCACGCGTTTCATTAAAATATTATGCTATAAAGTTAAAATCAGGATACAGTTCTTAAAGTCTAAAGAGTTTCTGACATCCTTGTGTCAAGTTTAAATATCTTGTGCTGTAATGTCAACATTACATCCAACCGTTGTACAGGTAAATTCAAAAGTGCACTGTTGGGCCGCAAATATGCGGAAGAACGTTATGTTATCTATCTGTCTGTCTGTCTGTCTGGAAAAGAACGTTTTTATGACAGTTAATGAAATATATCTGTGTAAAGGTCTGTGGTTATTTGCAGATACACAGAAAATACGAGACTGTAAATTTGCATTTCATTTGCAGACATCTGGAGGACTTTGGTTATCTAAAAGCTGTCATTAGCACTTCCCCACATCACATACATTCCCCTTGTATTGCAATTCCTGTTCAAACAAAATTATCTGACGCATCCACTAACATCTCCAATAATACCACACAAAGAAAAGTAGACATTCCCACGAGGCAGTGTAAATGACACACTCCTCAAAGTTATTCTCGTTTCTTGCAAAGACTTGTACAGACTTCCCCTCTATAATCCAAAAGACTTACGGCGTATTATCATATGAACAGTCTAAAACTGAATTATAATGATGATGATGATGATGATGATGCTTGTTGTTTAAAGCGGCCTAAAATCTCAGAATATCGGCCCCTAATGGTACGAGGTTAAACGAAATGCAATAACAACTACAATTTTAAAATGCACCCACTGACTAGAATTTAAAACAAATGACAATCAAAAAATTATTACGAATTCAAAATAAACAGTAGATCTACTGTCATGGAAAAAAAGTTTAGACACCCAAATTTATACGTTAATAAACCGTTTATCCTTTGTCCCACATAGAAACAAGCTACACCAAAATTTAGCTTATTTTATTCTACGTTTAATTATGTGTAGTAGAAATTTTTATCATACCGAGTTCAAATTTAAACGCAGGTTGAACGAAAAACGTGTCAGTATTTTTTTTTTCCATTTCCAACGGAACACTCATTTTGAAAAGTCATAACATTAAAAGTATTGATCTGATTTTTACCAAACTTTATTAGGTCTTAAAGCAACTTATTCTTGATCTGTATACGAAGTTTTTACTTCATCTGATATTTTTGGAAAAGGTTGCTGTAAATTTCATGAAACAACATTTTCTCATTACTGGGTGATCATAGCCGAAAACAATTCGATTAGTTATGTTATGAAGCTCATGAGAATGTCAGGCTAAAATTAAAACTGTTTTAGCCTACATGCAATTGTTGATTTTATATTGATGTATATTTAATTGGGTGGTTGTGTGAGAAGAAAGCAGCCTACGGGCCGGTGAGAACAGTGCACTTGGCCCTTGAATCCCTAGCGACGTTGAACATACTGGGCGTTCCCTGCTGTACGATAAGTGGATGTTTGTTGTTTCGTCAGTTGTTTAAAACCTTTATTGGAATAGCGCTCGATATATCAACGATATCATTACGTAGTATCTCTTGTATTTCGCCGCGCGTTCCGGCTTATCAGAAGGGTCTCTTTGTTTCGTTAGTGATTAATGCATCAGTGTACTTCGCAGAATTATTTGGAAACTTAGTTTTGTTAGAAGTAGGGAAGAAATCATTCTTTCTCAAAAGTGTCTCATTTCTACGTGAACTTTAGTAAGAGGGTACAGATTATGCTGTTGCTAACAACTCCGGTCTGCTGAGCGCGCGGAGCACAGTAGCATTCGCTCCCCAGCGACATCTCGTCGCGCGCGTTTAATCAATACGGTAAATGTCGAAAACCGTGCTTTCTCGTATTTTTCGGTTTTCGGATAGAAGGATACCGGGTTTGATTACTGTCCAGGTCATTGAAATTTATCTTCACTTTGGGCTAGGTGATAGGGCTTATTCTGAGTGTATCCTCGCTTTTAGGT
The DNA here is from genome assembly GCF_040414725.1 of Anabrus simplex. Lineage (NCBI taxonomy): Eukaryota > Metazoa > Arthropoda > Insecta > Orthoptera > Tettigoniidae > Anabrus > Anabrus simplex. The sequence goes on along the minus strand of NC_090268.1, from coordinate 271,734,346 downwards.
ATCAGTAGTAATGGTGGGATGATTTCAACTTAACCCTCAAGCACACGCACCAGATCTTAGGACGCAGACATACGCGTGGGGGTGCTTTCCACCCCACATATCATCGTATTGTAAAATATGAATTACTGTATTAATTGGAGATTTTAAGATGGATTATGTGAGAATGACTCTTTCTGGGGGGATCCAGCCAGAAAGGTACAAGAGCGGGGAGAGCACAGAAAAGTTTTTTGTACATTTCACTAGGAAATGAAATGACCTGGGGTGGATTCCAGCCCATACGCGTGTGTTTGAGGGTTAAACGTCTTGCTTTTAAAGTTCTGGTGATGGGGGGAAATACCGCTTTTCTTCATCTAGCCTAGCATGTTATCCTCTTATTCCACTTTCTCACCCCACAACACAACACATTAATTGCGAAGTAGTTCTACATGACTCAAAGCTGATACACAGCAGTGAAGAAGTTCAGTTGGCGCGGCAAACAGGCCAACTGGGCAATACCGCTCGGGCGATACGTTGCTTTTATTCTCTTAAAACTACTCAGTTAAATACAAATCAATAAAAGTCAACAATTTCATACAGGCAAAAAGCCGTTTTAATTTTAGCCTGACATTCTCATGAGCTTCATAACTAACCGAATTGTTTCCGGCTATGATCACCTAGTAATAAGAAAATGTTTCACAAAATTTACAACAACGTTTTTCACAAAAATAAGATTAAATAAAAGCTTGGTATACAGGTCATTAATAAGTTGCTTTAAGATATTAAAGTTTGGTAACGATCAGATCAATACTTTTAATGTTATGAATTTTCAAATTCCGTTGGAAATGAAAGAAATGCCGGCATTATTTTGTTCAATCTGCGTTAAAATTTTAACTGGTTACGATAAAAATTTCTACTACACATAATTAAACGTAGAATGAAATTAAAAAAATTTTAGTGTAGCTTGTTTCTGTGTGGGACAAAGGATAAAAGTTTTATTTACGTATAAACCCGGGTGTCTATAGTTTTTTCCACGATAGTAATTCGCAATGCCTTATTTTCTTATAAAATGACAATAAGATTGAAGAAAGATTAAAGACGGAATGATTAAAATAGAATAAGGCATTGCTTTTGAAGTGAAATATACATAACATTCAAATTAAAAGTTCAAAAAATTAAAACAAGCAAAGACTAACCAAAACAGAGTAAATAGAATAAAGACCCCCTGCGGGTGGGGGACGCACATGTAGAATACACCCGCGGTATCCCCTGCCTGTCGTAAGAGGCGACTACAAGGGGCGAACAAGGGATGATTGAATTAGAACCATGAAACTACTCTTGATTCGTACCATCATGCGGGGAACACCATGGGTTGCATGTACTTGCGAGTAGTATCACTAAATTGGTACGAAATAGGTTTGTGATTAGTTGCAGTAAAAAGCCTGGCCTGGTGGATTCCAGTACCCGTGCGTGGTACCCATGTGAGCAACACCGCGGTTCTGGGCGAAGCCTGTGAATTGTACCGCTATATGAGCGGCACCGTGGGTCAGCGTTGCCTGTGATTGGTACCCACTATGTGAGGAACACCACGGGAATACCGGCGCCCGTGACTAGTACACCTAGGTGAGGAACCTTGCCGGTTTGCGTTGGCTATGAGTGGCGCCATTGTGTGAGAAACACCATAGGTCTGCGTTCCCTGTATGAACTGCAATACTTGTGAGTAGTACCATCTTGTGTGGACCACCGTGAGTCTTCGCTACTTTTGATCAGTACCCCAAAATGACAAATACCATGGTTCTACTTTACTCGCGACATGTACCATTCTGTGGGGCCTTAGACGTGAATTTAGCACCCATTCAGACATCAAGCATCATTGTGCTTTATAAATGGACCCTTGGTCAGTAATACTCTAATTAACTACCTTATTTTTGAGTCTGATCCACTGTTTTTGTTTGTTTGTTTGTTTGTTTGTTTGTTTTTGTGTTTTTGTAGGGTTCATGTCCACTTTTTTTTTATATTTTGGTCCGTGGATGAATTTGATTTTTTTAAATTTCATTTCGTACCATTAGGGACCGATGACCTCGATGTTAGGCCCCTTTAAACAACAAGCATCATCATCATCAAATAGAATAAAGCGTAGTTGACAATAAAATAAAATATTCCCCTTTATACACGAGAAAAGAGGCCACTGAAAATGAAAACCTACAACCTGTTTTCCATTCATTGACCGGGTCAGGGATGTAATGAATGAATCATATATAGGATATTAGTACGATGGGGTCGCCACTCCCAAAGTGATTTATTAATGACTGATAGATTATATGAAATGAGAATGTAAGAGTGTTGCTGGAATGAAAGATGACGGGGAAAGCCAGAGTACCTGGAGAAAAACCTGTCCCGCCTCCGCTTTGTCCAGCACAAATCTCACATGGAGTGACCGGGATTTAAACCACGGTATCTAGCGGTGAGAGGCTGACGAAAAGCGGCCACTACTATCCCTCATAAAACGGATGACGATGTCTGCTGACCTGCACCGAGGGATAGGTGGGGAGGGGGGAGGGCGTGAATTCTCGCTTTAGTAAACAAGAGTGCGTTGCTGTGCGTTGGCTGATTCGAAGACGATTTAATACCTTGCAGTTCCTTTAATTGTTCTCGGCTTATTTTAAATAGGATTGGCTTGCCACTCCTGCTTCCAATGAGACAATAGAATGACTCAGCTGAAAACGAATATCATTGGCTCGAAACTTGTAAGGCAACGGGGGAAGTGTGACCGCCACCTTCGCAGCCTTATCATTTAACTCGTGTCCCACAGATTCCCCGCGCTGGCTTGGGCTTATTGGAAATTTAGCTATCTTCGCAACTCTATTCTGCGTAACCCGTCCACAGCTAACTACATTTTTCCCTTTCAGGCAAACTACTATGTCCCTGACATGATACTCCCCACGTCAGGGGAGGTCCCATCTTTTGGCCCGACCCGGACACAAAGTGCTCGGAAATATGTCCATCACATTTGGGCACAGGATGTTCACACATTAGCACCAGTCTTCTATACTGATGGGTCCAAAATTTGCACACACACACCCCCCCCCGCAGGTGTGGGGGCGGCCTTTTTCTCCCCAGATCTTGTTCTAGGTAAACAATTCTCCCTCCCGTCGGAGACTTCTATCTTTACGGCTGAAGCTTTCGCCATCCGTCAAGCCCTCTTATACGTTAAGTACTCCCGCCTCGAAACTGCCACTATTGCTTCTGATTCCTTGAGTGTGCTTCAGGCTTTACACAATCCCAATTACCGCTCTCATTGGTACATTCAGAATCTTCGAAAAATTTGTTTCGATCTCCATCAACGAGGTAAAAAGATTAAATTTATCTGGGTTCCGGGTCATTCCCATATCACTGGTAATGAACAGGCTGATCGCTTAGCTCAGGCTGCTGCGCATGGTCAGGGTGTGGCGTTTTATTTGATGTTGCCCTACGTGGAATTTTGGAGCGGTTGTTGCGAGACTCTACGACAGATTTGGCAGACTGAGTGGAGTAACCCCGCGTGTCGAAAAGGACGGAACTTATTCTCAGTTCTCCCCAATGTCCCACGTTCTCCGTGGTTTACAAAACATCCTTATACTCGACGTCATATTACGAATCTTGTCCGTTTGCGGCTTAACCACATGTGCACGCCGGATCAATTATTTCGGATGAAGTTGGTCGCGTCTAACCTCTGTCAGTGTCGTACGTCGATTGCTACCATTAATCATCTACTTTTTCAATGTCCGTTACTCGAAATTAGCAGGCGTAAATGGTTACAACCTTTTTTTCGTACACAATTCGCGTTACCCACTCAATTGACGTGTTGGATACTCGATCCCACGCCTACTACGGTAATTGCCCTCTCGAATTTCCTTTATGACACTAATTGTTTACTGTAGGTTCGGTGTTGTTTTCTTTTTCCCCTTATGTGTCGACCTGGTCTTGTTTGTGATTGGTAGAAGTCGCCAAGTATCGGTCACTCTGGCGTGAAGTCTAGTACCTTGTGTCCTTGTGCTTTTCCTGTGTGGTAGATATGTAGTTGAATTCCTTATCCCCTTTTTTACATTTTCCATATTCTGTTTCAGTCTCCTCCATCTTTTGTGTTTGTTTAGAGAATGCGTGCCTGGGTATACCGCTCCCAAGCGAAGCCCATCAAATTATACGATCAAGACAAGACAAGACAACTCGTGTCCCACTACACTTATGTGGCGTGGGAGACACAAAAATGTGAATCTGGTTCTAGCACTCAAACACACGACCAGCAAGTCCTGGACCAGCTGTACCAGAGGGTGCCGCGGGAAACATGCATCAATAGATTGTAACGAGCTCAAGGAACAGTAGAAAGTACCGACGTTTATTGGACAGCGCGTACCGCAGAGATCCAAGCATAGCATAAAGTTCTGCTGTGTACATTCTACAGCTTTCTGGAGAAGGTAAACGATTCCGCTCATTATCAACAACGAACGCACCGCCTATTTTCTCTCGTACCCTCGAACCATCTGTGTAAATAGGCCTAATTAAACCTGGATACTGGCCAACAACGGACAGGGAAAGCTTCCAATAAATGATATTTATTATTGTATTGCTTTTTGCTTTACGTCGCACCGATACAGATAGGTCTTAAGATGATAGGAAAGGCCTAGGAGTGGGAAGGAAGCGGCCGTGGCCTTAATTAAGGTACAGCCCCAGCATTTGCCTGGTGCGAAATTGGGAAACCACGGAAAGCCATCTTCAGGGCTGCAGACGGTGGGGTTCGAACCCTCTATCTCCGGGATGCAAGGTCACAGCTGCGCGACCCTAACCGGACGGCGAACACGCCCGGTCCGATAAATGGCGGGGTCCGTGTTCACCTTAGGCCCGGTATGCAGATCCAGGATGATCTCAGGTCGTCGAATTAACCACGGAAGTACCTTACATGGTTGTCTAACAAGACAAGGAACTGAAGGTACATTAAACTATCTGTAAATGCTATCCAAGCGTATACCAACCGGCTGCTTTGCTCGTGGATAAGCAACGTACAGCCGACGGTTTCACAAGGACGTTTTACCTTGCTGATCCTTATGCTACACTGCCGTAGTCTAATCCGAATAAAATATATTCCACCGGGCGAGTTGGCCGTGCGTGTAGAGGCGCGCGGCTGTGAGCTTGCATCCGGAAGATCGTGGGTTCGAATCCCACTGTCGGCAGCCCTGAAGATGGCTTCTCATTTTCACACCAGGCAAATGCTGGGGCTGTACCTTAATTAAGGCCACGGCCGCTTCCTTCCCATTCCTAGGCCTTTCCTATCCCATTGTCCCCATTAGACCTATCTGAGTCGGTGCAACGTAAAGCCCGTAGCAAAAATATATATATATATTCCCTATAAAATCGTACGAGCACCGGTCGGTCAAAATATTCAGTTTCCTAGCACATTTGACTCTTAACTGACGCTCGTGTGACTCCCGCGATAAATTACTCTCGAAAAGGAGCCAAAGGAAACAGTAAGTGTCAAATACAGGAAGAGCGAACCCCCGAAATAAATCTTAGATTGGGGATGAACAGTGTGCTTCCGGCAGGAGTGGACAACAGAGGACTTTGCAGTTAAAACCGAAAGCTATGTTCTAAGATTCTGTGTTGCAAGTTCCTCATAGGTTGCTGTAACTGTCACTCTGCGGCTGCCATATTTTGTTGAGCTACAATGCAGAGCAAACAGTGACGGTACTTTTGCTGATTCAACATCAGAGGCAATATCATTTATGGCAATCGTGAACAGAGTGAAAAAGAGAACCGATTCCTGAGGGATTCTATTATCCTGAACGTGATATAGCGGATACGCCCTCCTTCCTCGGACACGTATAAGGAAACAGTAAGTGTCAAATACAGGAAGAGCGAACCCCCTAAATTCACTACTGATCTGCTTTTAGGGCAGTCGCAAAGGTGGCAGATTCCCTATCTGTTGCTTTCCTAGCATTTCCTTAAATGATTGCAAAGAAATTGAAAATTTATTGAACATCTCCCTTGGTAAGTTATTCCAATCCCTAACTCCCATTCCTATAAACGAATATTTGCCCCAATTTGTCCTCTTGAATTCCAACTGTATCTTCTTATAGTGATATTTCCTACTTTTAAAGACACCACTCAAACATACTTGTCTACTAATATCATTCCACGCCATCTCTCCACTGACAGCTCGGAACATACCCATAAGTCGAACAGCCCGTCTCCTTTCTCCTAAGTCTTCCCAGTCCAAACTTTGCAACATTTCTGTAACGCAACTCTTTTGTCGGAAAACACCCAGAACAAATCAAGCTGCTTTTCTTTGCATTTTTTCCAGTTCTTGAATCGAATAATCCTGGTGAGGGTCCCATATACTGGAACCATACTCTAGTTCGGTTCTTACCTTTTTTTTCAAGTTGCTTTACGTCGCACCGACACAGATAGGTCTTACGGCGACGATGGACAGGAAACGGCTGTGAGTGGGAAGGAGGCGACCGTGGCCTTAATTAAGGTACAGCCCCAGCATTTGCCTGGTGTGCAAATGGGAAAACACGGAAAACCATCTTCAGGGCTGCCAACAGTGGTATTCGAACCCACTATCTCCCTAATACTGGATTTGGTTCTTACCAGAGACTTATATGCCCTCTCCTTTACATCTTTACTACAACCCCTAAACACCCCATAACCATGTGCAGAGATCTGTACCCTTTATTTACAATCCCATTTATGTGATTTTTCCAACGAAGATCATTCCTTATATTAACACCTAGGTACTTACACTGATTCCCATAAGGAACTTTCATCCCATCAACGCAGTAATTAAAACAGGGAGGACTTTTCCTATTTGTAAAACTCACTACCTGACTTTTAAACCCGTTTATCATCATACGATTGCGTACTGTCCATTTTACAACATTATCGAGGTCATTTTGCATTTGCTCACAATCTTGTAACTTATTTATTATTCTATACAGAATAACATCATCCGCAAACAACCTTATATCTGATTCCACTCCTTTACTCATATCATTTATATATATATATATAAGAAAACATAAAGGTCCAATTATACTGCCTTCAGGAATTACCCTCTTAATTTTTACAGGTTCAGATAAAGCATCGGCTACTCTAATTCTCTGAGACCTATTTTCGAGAAATATAGTCACCCATTCAGTCACTCCTTGTCTAGCCCTATTGCATTCATTTTTTCCAGTAGTCTCCCGTGATCCACTCTATCAAATGCCTTAGACAGGTCAATCGCGATACAATCCATTTGACCTCCTAAATCCAAGATATCTGCTATAAGATTTCGCGATAAAAACCGGTTAGTTACCTCGGAATTTCCATTGACGCAGGACTAAATAGATGCCATATCACCATGTTGTGTCATAGCTCTTCTCCAAATCGAATAAAACAGCTTCTGAATGTTGTTTTCGCAGTAACGCGTTCTGGATAGAATTCTCCAGGTGAATCATGTAGTCAGTGGTAGAGAGAGCAACTCGAAAACCACACTGGTACTCAGACAAAATTCCTATTGCTTCCAAATACTACCCAAGTCGTCCATTCACATTCCTCTCAACTAGTTCTCACAGACAGTTGTTGAGACAAATAAGTCTGTAACTTCTTTAGTACTACGGATCTTTGTCAGGCTTGAAAAGAGGAATAAGAGTTCTCTCTAGCCACTGTGACGGAAACTCACCCTCTATCCAGATTTGGTTCCAGACCCTAAGAAGATATATTTGGCTATCCTCGCTGAGGTGCTTCAGCATCTGGTAGGACATAAACTGGTCCGGTAAGTTGCCCTTGCAAAGCTCCAAGGTACTCACTCTGCAGAGGGCACGTCATAATCCTCTAAAGCATGAGTGGGAAAACGTAGATGATGGCGAACTGCCTCCCGCTTCAGATCCAGAACCGCGAACCTGAAACGCAGGCGTAGCAGGGGGAGAGGTGATACTCCCACGTGGCACGTCCCAGGTGGCGGATAGGGGGGTCCTAATCGGCTTGCCGGCGGAATTGAGGGAAATAAAATACCTCTCGCGGACCAAACACACGCCCTCTGTGGGTGGGGAGGCAGACGAATAATACACCCACGGTATTCCCTGCCTGTCGTGAGAGTCGACTAAAAGGGGCGACCAAGGGCTGATTGTATTAGAACTATGAAACTACTTTTGATTAGTACCATCACGCGCGGAACACCATGGGTCCCTTTTACTTGCGAGTAGTACCACTCTGTTAGGTACTGAATAGTTTTGTGATTCGTAGCACTCAAGTGGGGTTCAGTGTGGGTTTCCAGTACCCGTGAGTCGTACCCATGTGATCAACACCACGGGTCTGGGCGTTGCCTGTGAGTTGTACCACTATATGAGCGACACCGTGGGTCTGCGTTGCCAGTGATTAGTACCCACTATGTAAGGAACACCACGGGAATGCCGGCGCCCGTGATTAGTACACCTAGGTGAGGAACCTCATCGGTTTGCATTGGCTATGATTGGCGCCATTGTGTGAGAAGCACCATAGATCTGCGTTACCTGTACGACGTACAATACTTGTGAGTAGTACCTTAATGTTTGGAACACCGTGAGTTTACGCTACCTTTGATTAGTACCGCAGCTTTAAAAATATCATGGTTCTCCTTTACTAGCGATAAGTGCCATTATGCGGGATTGTAGACATTCCATTCAGACAAGCATCATCGATTCAGGATTGGGCTTTGGAAGCAGTCTCTTGGTCAGTAACATTTTTTTGGGGGAATGTGAGGCATTGCGCTTGTTTTAAATTCATATTCATCAATTCATTCCTCATCATCACGTTTTGAATTCGGTTCAGAGGATGAATTTTGTACTTTTAAATTGTACTCGCATTTCGTCTCATTTCGTACCATAGGGGCCGATGACCTAGATGTTAGGCCCCTCTAAACAACAAACATCATCATCATCATCATCAGATCCAGGAAGTCTGAATGGAAATTCCCGGAACCAGTCACATCTGCTATGCTGGATTATTAGCAACCTTGTGTGAGTCAGTGATGATATTGTCTGGATTTGAGTCTTCCAGTACTATGTATGATCCGGGTATACCCGAAATAGCTCAAGTTTAGTCCACGCCTGAGATGTCAATGTATGTGACGTCACACTACCTCCCGCTTCAGATCCAGGAAATCTGGATGGAAATTCCCGGAACCAGTCACATCTGCCATGCTGGATTATTAGCAACCTTGGGTGAATCAGTGATGATATTGTCTGGACTTGAATCTTCCAGTACTATGTATGGTCCGGGTACACCCGAAATAGCTCAAGTTTAGTCCACACCTGGGATGGCAGTGTATGTGACGTCATGAAAGACACATATTTTTCCCGTGAAACTGTCTCACTGTGTCCCATAACCACTCGCGGAGTCTAATAAATGTTACCATGTTGGCCAATATAGGCTGCCTAAGATAGAGTTTATGAGCGCGACGTCTCTCTTTTCTAGCTGCTGCAATTTCTCCCTTCCACCAACAAACTTGGTTTTGTCGAGGAGTCCCAGAGAAAGATGGAATGACTTCTCAGCAGCAGAAAAAATAACTTGTGTGATGTGGATTATCATCGTCTACGTTCCGCCTATTCGGATCGCTAAAGTCAGTTAATGATATGACCTTTGGTCAATCAGAACATTTAGGAATCCATCCGGGAGGAGCGTCTGCACTAACGTCAATGCGCAACGCCGATATATGACATTCATTTATTTATTTATCATATGGCATATATATATATATACAGAAATAGTAAAGCAAGTATATTATATTTTAATGTTCAAAGTTGTTATCCATTCTAGAGCCTCTGTATTGGCCTCTAGAAAATCAAACACCAATCTCCAGGGTAGGCTCTTATGATTCACTCACAATGTGTTCGATGGTTTGAAAAGGAGCACCACAGTCACACTTGGTGGATTGTATCTTTCCCCATTCATACAGGGACGCAGCACATACTCTATGACCGCATCGAATCCTATTGAGGATGGTCCAAGTTTTTCTTGGGAGACCAAACCTCGAATTAGGTGGGAAGAAAGGCCAGAGATGTTCACCTGTTTTCGAGATTCATTCTTCCTTCCATTGGGCATAGGGGTTTAAATTGTCTTCTGTGACCTTCTGAGCGAACTTAACTGGCGGATTTCTAGATTTCAACCGATTCCTCTGAAGGTCAGGAATGTTGGAGTGGATGGGCAAGTCATGGTTCTCATTTATCTTGGAGTATTCTCTCAACAGTGCTTGTGCTCTACGGAATGAAGGAGGCATGATGTTGCTCAAGACAGGAAGCCAGTGGGTAGAAGTTGATCTAATAATCCTCATTGTGTTGTTGAGCTGAGTGTCCACAAATTTCACATGGTAGCTGTTGATCCACACAGGAGCACAATATCCTGCCGCAGAGAAAACTAAACCAAGGGCAAAACATCTCAAGGTAGTTGCAGAAGCACCCCAGGTTGTACCACACAACTTCTGCAGAATGTTATTACGACTTCTAATCTTTCCTGCTGTATTTACTAGATGTTGCCTGAAGGAGTGTGTCCAATCTAATGTTATACGTAAGTACTTTGGGTAGGTAGTTATTGTGTCTGATGACCTTACCATTAAAAGACACTTGGAGAGATCAACTTGCAATTTTGTTATTTAGATGAAAGCAGGACACCTCAGTTTTGCTGGTGTTTGGTTGGAGTCTCCATTTCCGAAAATAGTCACTAACAATGGAAAAGTCATCAGTTAAAATGTTCTCCGTTGCTTTCAGGTTACTATGACTTGTAACTAAAGGTATATCATTACCACAGCAAAATTTTCTGGATTTCGTTGTTGGCAAATCTGATACATACAGATTGAACAGGAGAGGAGCTAAGACTGATAGTTGAAGGAGACCATTATTCAATCTTCTCAGCTTGCTAGTCCTATTCCCTAGAACAACCTGAATGAGTCTATTATTAAGCATGTTTCCAATTAATTGTTAGGGCGTCTGAACTAACGTCAATGCGCAACGCCGATATATGTTATTTATTTATTTATTTATTTATTTATTTATTTATTTATTTATTTATTTATTTATTTATTTATTTATTTATTTATTTATTTATTTATTTATTTATTTATTTATTTATTTATTTATTTATTTATCGTATGGCATATGTATATACAGAAACAGAAAATACAAAGTAATACCTGAAGAAGTTTATACAGCAGCCCTTCTCAGCCCTTCTCTCCAAACCGTGTCATAAGCAGCAGAAAGATCCGAAACAACAGCAGAAGTTTTCAACTGTTGTTGTAAGCAAGTTTCAATGCATGTTGTGAGGGCAAGGACTTGGTCACAACAGCTACGATTCTGATGTTTTCACTGTATGCAAAATGCATCAATCCAGCTCTCCTATCAGCTTCCATAACTACCTTCCCCTGGGTAAAGACATTCCAGAGCCCCATAATGGATCAAGGGTGTTAAAATCACCCGATGAGAGGAAACTAGGTGAGAGATGATGGATAATGTCAATTATATTATTGATATTACGACGCTAGCCTGGAGAGAAATAAACATAACACACATCCAACGAAACACGTTCTACTCCTACCTCTAGCTGGTTTCTTAGTGGAAGCGCTTCGCTGTAGGTGTCAGAACGAGTGAAAATTCCAACGCCACCGGAGGCCCGATTAACATAACGCCGTTCTGTCAATTACAGTCTAAATTTTCTCATAACTGTATGATGACCTGATCTGAGATTAGCAGGGCCGGATTAAAGAAGGGGGCGCTAAAGGGGCCCCGGCCTTTGGCCCAACCTAAAATTGTATTAAAAGGCCTGCTGCTCCACTTCCGTGCATGTATATGAATATTTACGCTCGTAAAATATCGAACACGCACTATTCCTTCCTTCCTTCTTATCAGCTGTCCGCGTTAGTATTTTATCACTGCTAGAATCAATTACCGTCCGGAGACACGAATCATCGTTACTTACGCACTGTAATTACTGTAAAGGTTAATTGTTGACGAAAATTTAAATCTGGCAGCTTGCGAGTACGGGCAGAGTGGGAAGCGGGGAAGAGGTCCAGGAAGTGAGCGGGAGGGGACAGGGGAAGCACGGTGGAATGCGCATGCTATACTATATCTTTGCATCAGGAAGAGAACTTTCAGTTCACCTCTGACTATTGAACTATTCGTAAGTTATACAACTGTAATGTTCTTGTAAAATAGATAGAAAATATCCTAGTGGTGCCAAAGAAAACATAAATCAAAAGAAATAACATTTGAAAGAAATTGAAAAGTTGCCGAAAATATCAACATTTTTTGACAGGAAAAATGTAGTCTATTTCAACACTTCCCTACTTATCAATTTAAGTGGAAGTAGTTCTATAACAACTTCAGTATGCTAGTCTTACGTGATGTTACGAAGAAGGGGCCCCACATTTTTAAATAGCCCAGGGCCCCCAAACACCTTAATCCGGCACTGGAGATTAGTATCTTCAATACATACTATACTCGCCACGAACTGACTGATTAGGAGGCGCAGCTCATAATATGCCTGTCATATGCCATAGTGTGGACGTTTAAAATAGTCCTTAGTTCGTAAGCAGCGAAATGCTTTTTACCTTAAACACTAACATCAGTATCTACATACATGGATGTAGATGAATGCTCGACGTCCATCCTCTCATCAGCGGACGAGGTGACTAACGCCGAGTACTTCTTCGACAGTTTTCTGAGGCGGGGATTTCTCTTACGAGGGAAACACACAGGTTTCACCGCAGATGTACCTGCCGGCACTGACGTTCACTCTCCAAATGCAGTGCATGATTCCCATTTCACAGGAGGGATGGACGAGCGCCTGATCAGGGTTCTGGTCTTCGCCGCCTCGTGTTCTTCTTTAGACGGGCCGAGAGATGGACTACCCGACCCGGTCGACGAAGCCACCTCCGCCGGCTTGGGCGCGGCTTACACCAATCTCTTGGGGGTGGGAGACTTTGTTTTGCTCGGTTTCTGTGCCAGCTTAGATTTCTCAGCCCGCACGGGGTTCTTTGTGATCGATGGTTGGGGGTAACCCCACGTTCGATATTTTACTTATTGCGGCGTTGCTCACCGGAGAAATTGCCGCTTGGGTGCAGCGATATCACAGGCGTTGCTGGAATAAACGACGAACTTTGTAGACTCTGTGATATCACGCTAGAGTCTAGTGGCTTCAGAGGTGCATTCGTAGAGTTAAACTTATGGCGCATTTCCTGGTTATGAAACCCCTACCAGTGTCATGATCTCCTGGATATTCTTCTCACTGAGATAGACAGGATGGTTTCTATCACGAATAAAATAAAGACCAGGGCAGCTAGTGCACATGTTCCTACGTCTGCACTCTTTCGAGTCATGATCTTGTCTTCCACATGTACCACACACATACGAATTCCAACAACGAGATACCATGTGCCCGAACATTTGACATCGATAGCACCGCATGGGAGACGGGGTGAACGGCCTCACATCGCAACGATATATTGTTACCTTCACATTTCTGTTAACACTGACAACTTGAAAGAGAAAATGAAGGCCGTGGTAGCTGTCTTCACAACTGACTTTGCACGTAATGCGCCGGACTTGCGTCACGCCGTTCTCTTCCACTTTGATGAGAATTTCGACAAAGTGGTCGCACTTGAGCAACCGATCTGCCCTGAGTGCAGTACAGATTTTTGAGGACTAAACTGCCATTGGTCATTTTCTTCCAAGTCTTCAAGTTCGCCGTATACACCGTCAATATATCGACGGAAAAGAATGAGTTTAACCAGTCTGAAATTTCTCCCATCGGTCCTCGTAACAACCAGTAACTTAGATAAGCCGGATCCCTTTCTTTCACACTGCACTTGTTCTGAAGGATTGTCCCCTGACGGTACGAATTGTTAAAGACTTGGGTGACGCTCCACTCTGGACGGGCTTTGGATGTTTATTCCGCCATGTCCGAAAACATCCTATCCGAATGGATCCACTCTGATCAGGAGCCTTTGCAGGCGAACCAAGCTGCCAAGTCAATACCCACCTGGTCATAGCAGGTATTGCCTGTGGTCCGGTTTTGGACGGTGCCTATACGGGCTGACTGAGGCAATGAGCACTAGGTCCCCCTTCCTCAATTCACCCGCAATAGCATGTACCCCTTAGCGCATAAGAATAAACAAACAAATACAAATAAATTGATCATTGTATCCTGTGGCATTCGGCTGTGCGGGAACCAGTGTTGTCAGGCGGATGTCTGTGCCGTGTGTATGGCGCTCCCACCTGACGGGTTGCGGATACCATCTGGGTTTCTGAGCGTAGTCGCACACACGTAAGAGGCCCTTCCCCAAGCAGCATGCACATCAAACTTTGATAGATCTCCAACAAACCCTCGATAGGGGACTAATGGCAACATAACCCTTTCGAAGCCTTCTACGATTAGGTAGGTATTACCTGTGGATGAATTCAGACCGCCCTATCAACAAGGGTTACAATTCGTGGTTGCAAATCCACAATGCTTTTCCGCACTTAGGTCACAGATTTTAGTCCCCTCTAAAGAAAGGCAGATTATACCGTGTGTGTGTGTGTATTCTTGGTCTGCGGACCCTACATTCAGGGATATAAGGAAATATGCACAAACATACAAAGATTCATGCTGGAAGAAACGGCGTTGAGCCAATGGTCAGAACTTCTAATAAGGGGAAGAGGGAATATTCAAACATGAAGAAGTATTTTCATCCTGGTACGTCGAGATAGAACACGTTGAAAGAAGATTTTTTTTGTTCTGAAATTGTCTAAGGAGGCCACTAGCAACCATGTAGTTTTGAACAAGAGACCGATTCGTACTTTTCAAGTCCTCCAGTACAGGCACGGCCGAAAGAAAGGTTCGCATTTTCATGGAGATTCTGGGATAGTGGACACATAGAGGTTATATACACAGTAAGTTGTCAGAAAGCTTTTAAAATGCATTCACTACAAATTCATATAGAAGCTGCTTCTCAATTTACTTACAAAAATCTATTGGCAATGTGTGTATTGATTAAATATAAAGGACAAGAAATATCATGAAATTCGCATATTTACCCGTTCTTCGCACGGGAATTGGTAATACTTTGTAGATTTCAAGATTCCTTCATGAATGTATATGCGAAGTTACATCCCTGTATTCAAACGTTTAGTACGGCATGTTAAACTGATATTCTTCTACAAAAGTAAGTAGCAGTAGTCTCACGTGAAGTGCGAATAAACCAAACAAATTAGAGACCAAATGAGGATGATCACAGAGATTATTCAACGGTACAGTTCCTGAAGTTTTGCGTAATTCTCCATACTTCTCGGTTACACATTGTTATTTATCTGAAACAGGAAGTGGCACTGTGGCTGAAGAATCATGAAACCAATCGTTCACAAAAACATATTTTATTATCTGTTCTATCGAAAAGAGTAAACCGGTTCTTTACTTAAACTCTGTAAACCACCTTGAAATGGCATGAGAGCAGGTGCAATTCCATTGACTTTGGTTGTCTATAATTTGCGGAAGTGCAAAATCAGGGTTTCGGTTTCAAACCCCAAGGCTGTTCAGGAATTAAGAAACAATATTGGCCCTAAAACCTACCCAAGGACAGGTGGATTCTAAATATGAATTTTGGTAGAAATATATCCAGTAGTTTTCAAGTTATAAGAACTCATAAAAACAGACACCTAAGCCAAAATATATGCAGATGGCCATTGTTACACCTGAAACGGATAACAGAACGAAAATGCCACCAAAATAGTCAATTTGCAGACATACGGTTGTTACGATTTTATTTATAGAGATAAGGAATCTCATACACGTACAAGAAAATTTGGGCTATGTCCACTGGACTAAACGGTAAGTCCTATCACAAAACGGATGGCACAATCACCGTTCAATTTGGAATGATGTACAACTTTGGTCCAGTTACTTTTGTTCTCTCTCTCTCTCTCTCTCTCTCTCTCTCTCTCTCTCTCTCCCGTGTACGTTAGATTTGGCTGTATTTCTCGATTATTCGTAAATGTTGTGCTTTTTACATGTATATTACATAGTTTGACACACTTACAGGGAAGATACAGTCATAGAATTTGGCACGCATATTGACATGACCAATAGTTATATGTGAACCAAATTTCATTAGTCTAGCTTCCACATAAGTATATGAAAATAATGTAAAATTTTAACAATGTCCCCAAATTTCACCCCATTCAAAGAGCGTAACTCAATCGAACCCATAAAAATGGGAGATACGAGAGAATGTTTTAAGACCAAACATGTAGGGTGACAAAAGGGGCGTCTGATGGTGCAAACCGTTTGTTGATATGATGCACCGTTTAGGAGCAGTAAATCTCGAAATGAAAGTCTGCACTTACAAACATCCCCTAGCCTATCTATCTTCTATATATAAAATCGTAACGACCGTGTGTCCGTACATTGACTATTTTCGAGAAATTTCCGTACAGTTATCCGTTTCAGGTGTAATAATGACCATCTGCACATTTTGTTTAGCTTTGGTGTCTGTTTGTTTGTCTGTTTGTTTGTCTGTCTGTTTGTCTATAAATTGAAAACTACTGGATATTGTACCGGGAACGCCGCTACGAGAGAAGTCCGAAGTATGTTTATTGAACTTCGCGCGAGGTGGAAGGTATGCAACCCGCCGAACTCAATGACGTACGCAGCGAGTGACGTGGCCGCCGTAAGCCAGCCCTCAAAAGTACATTTTGCCTACTTTATCGCTATTTCAACACTGCCATCTTAAAAACCATTACAATGGACGTAATCTGTCAAGATTTCAAGAAAATCCACCGAATACTTTAGGAGATATAAGGGTAAATAATACCCGGGTTCTAGACACTTCCACGCGAACGGGTATAAAAGGAGGACCACCCGACCTACGAATTCAGTATCTGTCACTCCGCCGTCTCTATGACACGGGTGACAGGAGGAGTATTGTGTGTGTCGAACTTCTAGTTGACAGTCTTCGAAATCCAAGTATTGGAACTTCGGTATTTTCTCTAAGTGTTGCGTCGGGACTTCATCATATTCTTGAAGTGCCTGATTGGGACTTTGTTATTTTCTGCGAGCATCGTGTTGGAACTTTGTCATATTGACACATTGGAACTTTGTTATTTTTCGTGTGTCGTGATTGGACTTTGATATTTTCTTAAAGTGCCATATAGGAACTTCGTTATTTTTCCGAAGCGTCTCATTGGAACTTAGTTATTTTCGCCAAGTGTCGCGGTAAGACTTTATTATTTTCTTAAGGTGACATACTGGAACATTGTCATCGGAACTTCCTTTTCTTCGAGTGTCGTGTTGGGACTTTAATATTTTGACACATCGAAACTTTGTTATTTCTACACATTGGAACTGTGTTTTTTTTTTTGAAGTGCCACATAGGGACTTAGTTATCCGACGACGATTGAAAGGACTTTGAATTTTCACGAGTGTTGTGTACCACATTGAACTTACGTTTCGAACTTATTCGAACTTGTATTTCGTGAATCAATTTCTGGAACATTGAAATTTTCCGAGCGTGTAGGATGAACTTGTGCCCTACCAACATAGACTTTCGTGTGAACGATATGACTTGTTTTCCCAAGTGCCTCATTGAATTTACGTCTTGTAAAAACTGTGAAACTTAGGGGACGTTGAACATTACGTTTAATTGTGAAATATGCAATACTTTCCAAGTGCTGCATTGGGACTTGTGTTTTGATTCTTATCCTCATTAAAGACTGTGACAATTCAGAATACGCGTGTCGCGTTCCCAGAAAGCGTAGAACTTTCCAGTAGTTTGAGTGAATCCATAATTTATGAAGTCAGACTTTTTCTTTCAAATATCATTTTCTTTAATGGCTATTCACTTCGCCTATTGAAATGTGTTTTAAATCTTCAGAAACTATGCATTAAGAACTGTGGTGACTATAATCCTCTAGAACATTCCAATTTACAGTAAGCTTGCGTTATGAACTTGCATTTCTACCGGTACAAAGTCAAAATCTTGTTCTTCGAGTGATTATTCCAGAACGCTTTGATTTAATATCTAGAGTGCAGTAACCATAATTAAAAGGTCATATCTGTTCAGACAGTGCCATGAATGTGTGGAGTGTCGTGCAGAAAACTCAAGTGTGAATTACGTCTCAAATCGAACCCAGGAACGTGTACCAATCTTCGAGACATTCCAGAACGTCGAGACATTCCAGAACCTCGAGACATTCCAGAACTCCTCATCCGAGCAGGTGTGGTCCCTGCCCAGGCGATGTCCAGCGCCATCCCAGGACTCGAAGGTACCAACCAGCCACGACACTTCCATGCTGCTGTACGAAGGTGATATGAACTTGCTTTTGATGATCAATAAACTCAATTTATCAAAAGAATCTCTAAAATTGATAACTATACCCCTCTCTGTACCAACTCCAATGATAAAGCCACTCCCTAGGATAAGATCCATGCTCGTTAATGTAATATCAAGCGCCTTATAGATATGAACACTTTTTACTGGTACTACCAAACTTCATATTTAGAGTCCGCCTGTCCTTGGGTAGGTTTTAGGGTCAATATTAGTTCGAAATCCCTAAATTTACTGGGGGTTCATACGAAACTGAAACCTTGATTTTGCAATCCCACAAAATATACACTACCAACCTTAATGGAAATCTACCTGCCTTAGTGGAAATGAATTTTTAAACCTTTTTTCTCGTATGCATCATTTTGATACGAGGATTAATAAGGAAAATATCATTAACGGTCCGATTTTCGGTACAAGTCCCACCGGACAACTCAAGAGCGGGTGCGTGTAAAGCGTATTTCTTATAACTTGAAACCTACTGGAGATATTTCAACCAAACTTCATATTTAGCATCCACCTCTCCAAAGGTAAGTTTCTAGGTCCATACCATGTCAAATTACCGGAATGTAATGGGGGTTTATAGGCAACCGAAACAGTGAATTTACTCTCCCAAAATATATATAAGACCAACCTGACTGGAAATCGACCCACCCTGATGAAAATCCATTTATAAAACTTTTTTCTCATGTGAACTTTTTGATAGGAGGATAAACAGGATAGATATCATTAACGGACGGTTTTTCTGTGCAAGTCTCACCGGCCTTAACTCGAAAACGGGTGCGTGTAAAGCTTATTTCTTATAACTTGAAAACTACTGGAGTTTATTCAACCAACTTCGATTTAGCATCCACCTGTCCAAAGATAAGTATTGAGGTCCATACCATGTCGAATTCCCGGAATGGACTCAGGGTTTATAGGGCACCGAAACAGTGATTTTACTCTCCCACAATATACACAAGATCAACCTGACTGGAAATCGACCGACCTGACTGGAAATCGACCAACCTTGATGAAAATCCATTTCTAAAACGTTTTTCTCGTGTGTATTTTTTCGATAGGAGGATCAATACGGGAGATATCATGAACGGTCGATTTTGCAGGCTACCTCCAGCGGGCATAGCCCAAAGGGTGCTGTACGTAGAGCATATTCCTTATCTATATAAATAAAATCGTAACGACCGTGTGTCTGTACGTTCTTATAGTTACCCGTTTCGAGTGTAAAAATGACCGTCTGCATATTCGTTAGCTTTGGTTTCCTGAAAGTCCTAACTTTTATCCCCCTCGCCCAAAATTAAGATTGCAGCACAATCTGCCAGACGAGCTAGAAAAATAAAATTCGCTAAAATTATATGTGTTACCGTGTTTTGGTGGTAGTTATGCATGAAAGAAGGTGCTGGGTGGTGAAGGGGTCTCAAGCTACTAAAGTGAAATTAATTTTAAAATTTAACAAGGTTATATTTTCTTTTCAAAATTAGGTAACAACAAATAGAACAGGTACTTAGTAGCCGAAACACGATTGACAAATACATTTACATAGGTACCACATTTGGGGCTTCAAAAGTCAGAAAAATAATTCTTGAGCAATGAGCCCAACCTTACAATGAACACCATACAACAAAGGGGCCGAAAACCCCCAAACATGCCAGAAACATCTGCTTCCAATTACATCCAAAAGCCTCCTTGAGGCAGAAACACAATTTTCAAAAAGGGCAACTTCCCCCTAAACTACAAGCCTATCATAGGCCACTCCGAACTCCACCTTTAAGCCGTCCTCAAAGGACATATACACAGGGGCAAAATACCCAACCTACTGAGGTCTGTTAAATAACAAGAAGATTAATACATGACCTCTAAAATAAAATTTGAGAGGAGGCGAACTTGCCCTCCTAATACACTTTGCTTAAGACCTACTTGGCACTAGGCCGTTAATACAAGGGCTAATCCCATACTACAGAGGTGACTTAATAGCAATTTACATTACATTACGGAAGAATTGGTGGAGAAAAATAAGTTCACCTCAGGACGATGTGAGTGGGAGCTCGAGAGGGTTAAACACTCTCTATCCCGATATGTCGTTTTAAAAGAGAATATATGAAAAGAGTAGTTACTTTTTAGGAAAAGGTTACATGGTTGAACGCTTAGAACCCGCCCCGAAAGTTAAACTGCTGAGCTAGCAAAGAAAGAAGTTATTAATCGGCCATTACCTTGTTGTTGACCGCTGCCGAAGAAAGAGGCGCTTCCCGCCCCCTGCTATGTACTTAACACACTGAAAGATGGAACACAAGTGGCCCGGAGACCCGAAAATCAGCAGTTTATATCCTCTCGCGGAAGGTTCTAGGCGTTAGGGGAAAGAAAACACCCTCCCACAAACTCTTTATTGGGTAGGACCCCGCAACAGATTCAAGTTGGGGAAGATACACCAGATTGGTCAGAAATTAATAGAAGAAATTCGGGATTGGATACATTCATAACAAGGGGAAGAAAGGGGTAAATATTGCCAACTTAAACAATGACAGAAAGAAATTTAACAAAGAACAAACTCTTGAAATTAAATTTTCTCCAAAAAAATAGTTCTTTGACTCCGCACTAGGTTGCACTATTGTAGATCTTCAGTAGTGTCCTCTAGAAGAGAAAGTTCACACTTCTTACTTCAAGCGAAACAAAAACACATCAAAAGTGACACAGTTCTAAAACTCCAAAATTTACAGGTAGTGACATCTTCTGAGAAGGTAGAAAATTAATAACGTCAATAAAGTTCAGACTTCCTCCAGCAGAGGAGTTTTAACTGGCGCGCATTTAAATTAGCGGCGTGGAGGTGTACCACCCGGTACAGACCTCCCCCCCCCCCAAAAGTTCCTCCAAGGGGTAACACAGAAGAACATAAACATTTGTTTGAAAATAAGGTCCAATAAATTGCAGAAGTATTTGAGAAATTTCTTAATTCAGTTCCAAAATTTTTGTTGTAATTGGTAACGTAAGGTATTTATGTTTGTAGAAGGCGAATTTCTGAAGATAATCTTTTAAAAGGTGATGAAAAATTTTGCAATGTCCACCAAATTTGTTGTTGAATTCCCAAGTGTAGTCATCTCTTATAGTGACTGTCCATGTAGTTGATGTAGGCTAAGTTGGATGGCCAGACTGGCCGTTGCAGCTTGCGTCCAAAGGAGGCCGCTCGGACCCCTCAAGTACCCTGAGATACCGCTCGCCCGCACTATGAGGGGAGCAGAGGTGTTGAAGCACGCCGCGCCCGCGGTGAACATATACAGGCCGCGGGCAAGTAGCAGGTCGTGCGCCGCACATCAGCCTTGGCCGGGAGGAGAGCTCCGGCTCGCCGTGCACACGTCGTCCTCGCTGGGGCCGAGGGGGCCCGTCCTCTGCTCCAGTAGCTGCACGGCGTCGCGCGGCTGCGGGGGCACTGAAACATTAAAGCTTGGCGGCAGAATTGTGTTGGACTATCATCTTCTTTGAGGGTACAGGCTTATGGAGAGGTTGAGGGGCCAGCGGCGTGCGGATATCCATGGCATTTACTCAAATCAAGCCACAGTGTGTATTGAAGCAGGAGAAGAGACATAGTCAGGAAGTTTACAAACCGATTTCAATTTAGAATACCATTCAGCCGAAATAATCGAACAAACACTCCCTGAATCTAAGAGAGCTGTTATAGGCTCGTTATTTAACTCAATCTTAAGAAAAGGAACAGGTGCGTGGGTATCCGCCGCAATCCTAAGACATTCTTTAGGGCATTCAAAAGATGAATTTGAAGGCTGATCGTTCTCTGCATTTACAACCTGTTTACTAGGGGCTGAGTCTCGGGAAGATGGATTAGTCGACTCAGCCGGAGCCACTAGTCACTTTTTATTATTGGCATAGGTGGAATTTGCACCAGAAGTTGAGCAGGAGGGGGTGCTATTTGAGTTGGGACAATTCTTGGCAATATGTGAGAAAGCCCCACATTTAAAACAGCCTTGTGATGACCCGGCTCCATTCCTTGTCCCACTTGACTTGATCAGCGGACACTTGTTGCGCAGATGGTCAGGCGACCCGCAAGCATAACATTTACGGGGATTGACTGGTCGGCGAGGTGGAGGCCGAGTGTTACTAAAGGAAGGCGGGGGTTCTTTCGCGACACGCAAAGAATCGGCGTATCTAACTCCTTCCGCTGAGACGGCCAATGCTTCAAGTTCCGAGAAAGTTTGCGGGCACGCCGCGAAACACAAATATGACCTATAGGGAGGTGAAATTCCCTCTACAATAGCCTGTACAATCTGATCTTCCGGAAAATGAAGGGCAAACACCCTAGTATAAAACTTAATGTCCTGTATGAAATCAGCCAAGTTTTCATCCAAGCGCTGTACACGATAATAGTACTTCTGAATAAGGGAGGACCTGGCCCTAGCAGGGATGAAGTTAGCTAGCAAATGGGCATGGAAATCCTCAATAGATGATTGCTCGGCAATGGCTCTTACGATTTTATCAGAGAGAATACCAATAGCATACGGATAGATAATTTGCAAGATTTGACATGGAGAAAGAGAAAAAACAAGGGCATGATCCTGGAATTCCACTAGAAATCTTAAAAATGAAATTACGTCACTGGTGGTATTAACGGAAAACTTAGATATACCTCTGAGCAACATTGCCAATGGATGAGGCAAGCTACTAAACCCGGGTGACATAGTAGGTAAAGGTTTCAATGGCAAAGAAGTTAATTCAGAACGGATGTTACTCAGCGATGCACGGCGTTCAGATTCGTTGTCCAATGGGGCAGAGATAGTTTGAGCAGCGATGGTTTTCCTGTTTACTTCTCCCTTAGCAGGTTCTTCCTCGCTACCTACATTCACTATGGTGGGCTGATCAGATTTGGGAGGAACTTCCCCAGTTAACAATTGAGTGACCTTACTAGATAATTCGGAAATATTTTCCAGGAGCTTACTAGCTTCCTTCCTCTGAACGTCATTCAGTTTTAGAGACAACAGATCGTTAACCCTATTCGAAAAATGATATAGCCTGCCTTGCACACGCTTAATTTGATTCGGAGACGGATCATTTTCATCAAAAAAACTAACTACAGAAGCTAGCCCAGTAACATTCTCCGTGATCGTGGAAAGAGAATCGTCAATTTCTTTCCCTCCCAAATTGGGGATGGAAATGGGCAAATCCAGGGACTCTCTAAACTTGTTAGTGTCTATTGCAACCGTGCCTCCAGATTGCACATTTCTGATAGTTAATTCATAGATCAACTCCTCCTTGCGCAAATAGTTAAGAAGGAGAACATCGCGAGGGCCGGGCATGATGACAGACCAATTTTGAAAAGGTCAAAAAATTCCAGCAACTGAGAAAATGGTTAGAGTTCGGAACAAACAATATTTAGCCGTCAAAAGGGGCTAAATTGAGACCCATTCAACCACGCTCTGCTACCACTTGTTACCGTGTTTTGGTGGTAGTTATGCATGAAAGAAGGTGCTGGGTGGTGAAGGGGTCTCAAGCTACTAAAGTGAAATTAATTTTAAAATTTAACAAGGTTATATTTTCTTTTCAAAATTAGGTAACAACAAATAGAACAGGTACTTAGTAGCCGAAACACGATTGACAAATACATTTACATAGGTACCCCATTTGGGGCTTCAAAAGTCAGAAACATAATTCTTGAGCAATGAGCCCAACCTTACAATGAACACCATACAACAAAGGGGCCGAAAACCCCCAAACATGCCAGAAACATCTGCTTCCAATTACATCCAAAAGCCTCCTTGAGGCAGAAACACAATTTTCAAAAAGGGCAACTTCCCCCTAAAATACAAGCCTATCATAGGCCACTCCGAACTCCACCTTTAAGCCGTCCTCAAAGGACACATACACAGGGGCAAAATACCCAACCTACTGAGGTCTGTTAAATAACAAGAAGATTAATACATGACCTCTAAAATAAAATTTGAGAGGAGGCGAACTTGCCCTCCTAATACACTTTGCTTAAGACCTACTTGGCACTAGGCCGTTAATACAAGGGCTAATCCCATACTACAGAGGTGACTTAATAGCAATTTACATTACATATACGGAAGAATTGGTGGAGAAAAATAAGTTCACCTCAGGACGATGTGAGTGGGAGCTCGAGAGGGTTAAGCACTCTCTATCCCGATATGTCGTTTTAAAAGAGAATATATGAAAAGAGTAGTTACTTTTTAGGAAAAGGTTACATGGTTGAACGCTTAGAACCCGCCCCGAAAGTTAAACTGCTGAGCTAGCAAAGAAAGAAGTTATTAATCGGCCATTACCTTGTTGTTGACCGCTGCCGAAGAAAGAGGCGCTTCCCGCCCCCTGCTATGTACTTAACACACTGAAAGATGGAACACAAGTGGCCCGGAGACCCGAAAATCAGCAGTTTATATCCTCTCGCGGAAGGTTCTAGGCGTTAGGGGAAAGAAAACACCCTCCCACAAACTCTTTATTGGGTAGGACCCCGCAACAGATTCAAGTTGGGGGAAGATACACCAGATTGGTCAGAAATTAATAGAAGAAATTCGGGATTGGATACATTCATAACAAGGGGAAGAAAGGGGTAAATATTGCCAACTTAAACAATGACAGAAAGAAATTTAACAAAGAACAAACTCTTGAAATTAAATTTTCTCCAAAAAAATAGTTCTTTGACTCCGCACTAGGTTGCACTATTGTAGATCTTCAGTAGTGTCCTCTAGAAGAGAAAGTTCACACTTCTTACTTCAAGCGAAACAAAAACACATCAAAAGTGACACAGTTCTAAAACTCCAAAATTTACAGGTAGTGACATCTTCTGAGAAGGTAGAAAATTAATAACGTCAATAAAGTTCAGACTTCCTCCAGCAGAGGAGTTTTAACTGGCGCGCATTTAAATTAGCGGCGTGGAGGTGTACCACCCGGTACAATATGTATAAAACCAAACCCCATGGCACTACAGCCCTCGAAGGGCCTTGGCCTACCAAGCGATCGCTGTTCAGCCCGAAGGCCTGCAGATTACGAGGTGTCGTGTGGTCAGCACGACGAATCCTTTCAGCCGTTATTCTTGGCTTTCTATACCGGGCCCGACAACTCATCGTCAGATAGCTCCTCATTTCTAATCACGTAGGCTGAGTGGACCTCGAACCAGCCCTCAGGTCTAGGTAAAAATCCCTAACCTGGCCGGGGATCGAATCCGGGGCCTCGGAATAAGAGGCAGGCACGCTACCTCTACACCACGGGGCCGGCAAAATTATATGTCTTAGCCTGTAATCGACGGAAAGCCTCCAAGACCTTTAAGTATTTCGTTTTTAACGCCAAAAAATATCGGAATATTGAGGCAATTTTAATGTCAGTGCAGACCTTCGTTCGAGGTATTTTGCGGCTAAACGGTAAGTCGTATCACAAAACGGATGGCACAGTTTCTCTTCAATTTGGAGTGATCTACAACATTGGTCCTATGAAGTTTCGTCGTATCTCTATTCCTAATATGATAGATTTGTCTCTATTTCTCGATTATACCTACCTTTTGCTCTTTGTGCACGTATAATGCGTAGTTTGAAACACTTACACTAAAGGTACGATCATCTAATTCTACACGAACATTGGCCCACCCAGTATCCATACGTGAGCCAAACTCTATGTTTTCAGCTGTCATATTAGTACCCCAAAGTAATGCACTGTGTAAAAACCTTACCCATATTTCACCCTAGTCAACGTTTCTAATTCAATTTTACCCATAAATAGATGAGGCAGGAGAAAATATCTTAAAACCAGCCATTTAGACCGCTAAATGAGGCGTCTCATGGTACAATCCACTTGTCGTTATGATGTATCGTTTAGCGGCAGTGAATCTGTAAATGAAGGTTTGCAATATTGTAAACATGCATATACTTCGTATGTCAATCTATATCTATTCATTGAAGTCCATTTGTAGCGATGTAAAGAAGGTGTGTTTGCCATTATAATTAATATTTTACATCGACAGTGACTCTCAGCAGGAGGGCGTCTGCTATTGTCATCATTACTCTCCACATCGACTTTGACTGGCGGTAGAAATGGGATCCTTCTCCAACTCCTTTGTAACTAGCATTAGTAAAGAGGGACTACCATTGTTATTAATAATTCTCTTCTCGATTTGATTGGCAGAAGTCAAGCGAGAATGCAATTTTGTTCAAAACTCCCCTAACCGAGTGTGTTTGTGAGTAGGTAAGTGTGCCCGCCATTATAAACAAATTTACCCATCCAAAATGTGACTGGCATTAGGCATAGTGGTCTTGCTATTATAATGGAAACTCACCAACTCGGTGTGGCTGTCATTAAGAAAAGGGGTCTGTCTTTATAATGATAACAGCACAACTCAGTTTTAACTGCAGTAGGGAAGGTGGCTGCTATTATAATAAAAACTCCTCAACTGTAATCTGTCTGGAAGTAGGAAACGGCGCCTGCCATTATAACGAAAACTCTCCAAATCGATTGTGTCCGCGCAGTAGGTAATGAGGCCTGCCATTATAATGAAAACTTACCTACTAGATTGTGAATAGCAGAAGGCAAGTGAGCCTGTCGTTATCATCACAACTCCGCAACTCGCACTTTATATTGGAAACAACGCATGCGAACCTCCTCCTGCTGTTTCTGGATAACGCTAAGAGACATGTAATTTTAAAAAATCTTAGTCACTGCATGTACAGGAATTTACCTCGATATCCGTATACAGTGTAGAATACCGTAGCGAAGCACGGGTACATTTGGTAGTCTCCCTTATTATTCATACTATCGAAAAAGTGCACATGAGAAAATGTTTTAGAAATGGATATCCATCAAGGTTGGTCGATTCCCATCCATGTTGGTCTGGTATATGTTGTGGGAGAGTAAAATCACTGTTTCGGTTTCATATAAATCGCCAGTCCACTCCAAGAATTGAAAATGCTATGGACATGGCAACCTACCTTTGAACATAGGGATGGTAAAAATGAAGTTTGGTTAAAATATTTCGTGTAGTTTTGAAATTATAAGAAATTTGCTTTACATACACCCACTTTTAGGTGACGTCCGCTCAAACTTGGACTGAAAATGGTCCGTTAATGATATCTTCCTTATTAATCCTCGTATCCACGAACCTGCTACGCAGGCGTAGCAGGGGGAGAGGTGATACTCCCACGTGGCGCGTCCCAGGTGGCGGATAGGGGGGTCCTAACCGGCTTGCCGGCGGACTTGAGGGAAATAAAATACCTCTCGCGGACCAAACACACACCCCCTGTGGGTGGGGGAGGCTGACGAATAATACACCCACGGTATCCCCTGCCTGTCGTGAGAGGCGACTAAAAGGGGCGACCAAGGGTTGATTGTATTAGAACCATGAAACTACTTGTGATTAGTACCACCACGCGGAGAACACCAAGGGTTGCTTTTACTTGTGCGTAGTACCACTACATTAGGTACGAAATTGGTTTGTGATCAGTAGCACACAGGAGCACCGCGCGGTCGGCTTTTGCAGTACCTGTGATTAGTACCACCATATGAGCAGGACCATGGGATGATAGCTACCATGGTTCTACTTTGCCTATGATTAGTACCCACTATATGAGGAACACCACGGGATAGGGAGAGGTCCCTGTGGTTAGTACTCTTATGTGATGAACACCATAGGTTTGCGTTGCCTGTAAATGGCGCCGCAAAGTGAGAAAAGCATAGGTCTGTATTATGTCGAATTTCATAAGCTCTGAGTAGTACAATAATGTGTGGAATGCCGCAAGTCTCCGCTACTTTTGATTAGTACCGCAACAGAACAAATACCATGGCTCTATTTTGATAGCGATCAGTACCGTTATGAGGGGCGGATAACTGCGATTTAGGACCCCCTTTTGACTGCACGCATAATCGATTCCCTGTTATGCTATAGCAGTCGTCCCTTGGTCAGAAATACTATATTGTCACGTCTGTTTATGTGAATGTGAGACATTGCGGGTCGCAACCACTGATTGTTTTAAATTCATGTCCATCCATTCATTCTTCGTTCTCACGTTTTAGAATGCTGGTCAGTGGAGAATTTTAGACTTTTAATATGTCATTCCATTTCGTCTCATTTCGTACCATTAGGGGCCGATGACCTAGATGTTAGGCCCCTTTAAACAACAATCATCATCATCATCATCAATCCTCGTATCAAAATGATGCACGTGAGAAAAGTTTTAGAAATTGATTTCTATTAAGGCAGGTAGATTTCCATTAAGTCTGGTTGTGAATATTTTGTGGAAGTGTAAAATCACGATTTATGTTTCGTATAAACCCCCAGTCATTTCAGGGATTTATAAACAATATGGTCCCCAAAACCAATCCAAGGACAGGTGAATTCTAAATATGAAGTTTGGTAGCGATATATCTAGTAGTATTCAAGTTATAAGAACTCAGACAAACAGACAGACAAACAGACACCAGAGCCAAAATATATGCAGATGATCATTATTATACCTGAGACGGATAACAGAACGAAACTTTTGCCAAAATAGTCAATGTACAGACACACGGTCGTTACTATTTTATTTATATTGATATCATATCACGGGACAGAATATATAAATTTTGACTCTCACGTTTTGTGTCAGGAAGTGTACATTTCAAATCAACTTCTTTTCTACTAAAGGAAAAAACTTGTAGTTTTAATTATATTTACCAATAGATGGAATAGAACATCAGCTTGTTTTACGAAGGAAACATACGAATTCCCAAATAAGTTGAAGCCACAGCAAGCTCTCCTCATTCACATTGTTTTCCATCATATATTTTCTATCCAGCTTACGTCACTAGGGGAGTAAACGTTTGAAATTAGGCTATAACTCATAATTAGACTCATTTAAAAATTTGTTCTAATTAATCCCTCTTAGTCAAATGTATAATGAACAACAATTCAGTATAGATGGAACATGACAAAAGGAAATGAAATATTTTTTCAGATACACTACAGTATTAAGCAAATTAATCACTTGTCAGCGAAAGGCTGTTGAATGATGTGAATTAAATGCCGAGGTACTCAACTGGGCATCAGTCAATACGAGCTCGATGGGGTTAAACAACAGAACCCATTGGCTGTAAAATTTAATTGAGCGTTCAAGTGCTCTTGATAGTTCAAAAATAAAAAGGCTGATTATCTCAACTACGTAATCAATTTATTTTTACAGTCCATTGCATTTCATAATCAAACAACTTGCCGTTAAATGAGGTTGAAATTTAAAAATAAAATATATATTTCACGTTCTGTGTGTCATACAGAGTGAAGATAAAAATATTGCACTTCGAAGAAGGGTGTCTCAAAATTATGACAACAGTCTGCCGCTAAATTTTCGAGATGTCAGATCAATTCTGTTCTTCCTACGAACAGAGCCCCTGATACAGTTGTAATTAGAACGTATACACTAATACTCGTATATTTAAGCTACTTTATAAGATACAGTGATTAAAATCCCATATTAAATTATAAATGAACGGATTTATAATCCTTACACGATTAGCAAAGGGCAGGTAAACGAGCTAACTCTTGAAGTGAGACATTTCAAATTAAGCGCTCATAGGAAAGAATGTTCACATCCCAACGAAACATTCTTAGTTAAGTGAAGTTTCCCTTCAAGGTATTTTTTATATCAATAATCGAGAAAATATTCTAATTCACAATATTTCTCAAGTTCTATTAACATTAAAATTCACCGGGCGAGTTGGCCATGCGGTTAGAGGCGAGCGGCTGTGAGCTTGCATCCGTAAGATAGTGGGTTCGAATCCCATTGTCGGCAGCCCTGAAGTTGGTTTTCCGTGGTTTCCCATTTTCACAACAGGCAAATGCTGGCTGGGGCTGTACCTTAATTAAGGCAACGGCCGCTTCCTTCCAACTCCTAAGCCTTTGCTATTCCATCGTCGCCATAAGACCTATCTATGTCGGT
Organism: Anabrus simplex; assembly: GCF_040414725.1. Taxonomy (NCBI): domain Eukaryota; kingdom Metazoa; phylum Arthropoda; class Insecta; order Orthoptera; family Tettigoniidae; genus Anabrus; species Anabrus simplex. The sequence continues at coordinate 271,704,121 of NC_090268.1, read as the reverse complement.
GCGACGTCAAGCCCCTAGCAGAGAACATTAAAATTATTGTCGTACATCAGATTACTGTACAAGAACCTGTAATCATGCCGGACTGAGTGGCTCATATGGTTCTGACCTTCGGAGTACAAGTTTGCGGGTTCGATCCTGGTTCAGTCCGATTGTATTTAAAGGTGCTGAAATACGCAATCCTCAAGTCAGTAGATTTACACCGACAAGTATAAAACTCCTGCGGGATGAAATATCTCCGATAACCGTAAACCTAGTTTGTAAAACGTACTAGCTGATTTTAAAACCCATCGGTCACTATGGGAGTCTAAATACTTCCCTGCAGAGGAAGGAATTTGGAGAAGCTGAAAAGAGATCTGGATTTATGCATTTTGAATATAGAAGATGCAGCTCACGTTAGCAAAATTCGCGGAATGTATTACACCATTAAACTTCGTGTTGCAGCCGTGAACTTGTTCCTGTGTTAATACAATCACGATCGTTAGTAACTAGTGGTCAAAAGTATTCATTTCAGGCAGGGAAATCTGTATAGTCCTCAGAACCGTCCATTACCGGCCTACACTCTCTCACATTGGTCACAGCATACCAATGTAGAAACGTAAACACATGCACAAAACTATTCTTGCATGTTTGAGCTAATTCGGTTACTGGGAGGGGGCTCTTGTTCGATCCTCAATGGGAATAATTCTGGAGAGCTGACGCAGAGGCTAATGGTGATGCTCTTATGGGGCTAACTCGGGAGAGCAACCTCAGGGACTCGTAACTAAGGAGAGTACATGACCGCTGCGAGTGCACTGTAATTCAAACCGCGGTGTCAGCTGCGCTACCGCATGAACTGACATCACGCGTGACTATGATTTTAGTGACTGGAGCACTCAGTTTCTGATTTTAAATTTCGAGCTTATGGATTTGTACTGTACTGTAGAGTATTCTAGTAGCATAGAGTAGTTTTTATATGACTCGAGAGTCAATCGTTTCTGTTCATAACCGAAGACTTTCTACGCTACAACTTGCTATGGTTTCCTGACTTATGAATAATATTCTACTGTTAGGCTGAATAGCTTAGACAGTAAAGCACTGCTCTCTTGACCCCTAAAACTGAAAATACATCAAACAAACTATGACAGTAGTCCAAATGCATAACAATTGTTGAGTTGTTGGTGGATAAGTAGCAAACAGCCGACGGTTTAAATTGTGAAATACGCAGGGACAGCTTGGGGCAAGTGGCATCTGTCGCAAATCCGTAGCATAGTACAAGCGTCTCTTTAGCCTCAGGCGTAAAGGTGGCACACCTGATTTAGCGAGCAGGCTAGCGATGGGACTTGTACAAAAAGCTACCGTTGCCAACTTAATTCTGCTGTAGTGGGCGCTATTCAGTTTATCAACAACGCTTTTCCTTTCGGATCCATATGCTATACTAATCTAGATAAAATATGGGGCTTATAAAAAAGTACGAACACCGCGCGGTCAGCCCATCACATAGTGGCGCTAAGAAACTTCAAACTATTTAGTTTTGAGTACATTTGACTTAATTGACACTCGTGTGGCTCCCCGCGATAACTTACTATCGACCAGGAGCGCAAGAAATCGGTATGTGACAACTACAGAAAGAGCGATCTCCCCTTTTAAAAAATAAGCTCAGGATGGAGATTAAGAAATGCAAAATGGAAAAACACACGTTTTATCAGTTGAAAAAGCTAAAACGTTTACATCCGGAACACCTTGGGGTAGACAATCAGTACAAACACACTTAATTTTAAAATGCCACATCGGCTAAGGAACGGACTGAAGTAGGTGCAGGATACATTACGAGTGACGACTCACGACACAACTGCCAACTCAAGACAGACAATTCACGACTAACGACTGACGATACAAGACTGACTATACAAGACTGCCTATGCAAGACTGACAGGAGATAGAGAGGGAAGACTGCGGCTGGGGGTGGGCTAGAGGGAAGTAGCCAATGCGGTGCTTTATTGAACCACATGACTTATGACGTACAGTATACAACGCTCCAGCCTGCGCTGGTAATACACTATTACAGCTGTTTGTACTCGCAAGGTTACATTCGTATTTTCTAGAAATAATATGAACACTTAACTGAATATGTTACAAAAACCATGTTCTAAAATGCACTGTTTCACTCTCCTAATACCTTGCTGTAATTGTCGCTGGGACTGCCATACGTTGTGAAATATAATGCAGAGCAAAGTTGCTCACGACAGCGACGGTACTAATGCTGCACCAGCAGCAGCAATCACGAACAGAGTGACACTGAGTACCGAACCCTGTGGGACTCCATATTCTTGAACGTGATATTGCAAATAGGCCCTCCGTAATCGGACGTTGAATGGACGGACGGAAATAACATTCGCAATAAAAATCGGCAAGTTACCTCGGAATATCCACTGATGCAGAATTGAAAGGATGCAATATAGCCATGTGATGTCGTAGGCCTTTTCCAAGTGGAAGAAGATAGAGACTAAATGCTGTTTTCGAAGAAAGGCATTGTGCATAGAGCTCTCCAGGCGTGTTAAGTAGTCAGTGGTAGAGCAAGAAGCTCGGAAACCACACTGGTACTCGGGCAATCAAAACAGTTTACACAGACAGATAGTACGACAAAGAGATCTGTAACGTCTTTCATGTTTCACGTCTTTGTCAGGCTTGAGAAGGAGATTACTATTTCCCTCTCGCCACTGTGACGGAAACTCGCCCTCTATCCAAGTTTGCTTGACAGCCCAAGAAGATATAATAAATTATCTTGGTTGAGGTGGTTCAACATCTGGTTATGGGCATTTGTCGGTCCGGGAAATATGTCCTTGCAAAGCGCCAAAGCACTCCGGAGTCCCCATTCCGTTGAGGAATGCCTGAGTGCCAAAAGTGAGATGATTGCTTGCTGCCTCCCGCTTTAAACCCAGGATTTAAGGATGGCGATTTCCGGAACTAGACACATTTACGAAATATCCTGCTAGATGATAAGCAACTGTGGTTGGGTCAGCAACTATACTGTCTGCAGTGGAAATTCCCCGTACTAAGGATGGTTCTTTTACTTCCGAAATGCGTCGAAGTTTAGTCCTCGCCTGAGATGGCGGTGTATGTGACGTCATGGACGACAGAAATCTTTACCATGAAGCTTCCTTTTTGTGTCGAATAATAACTCGCGCCTTAGCGCTAAGGTTTCTAAATGTTACCTAGCTGGCCACAGTGGGCTGCCTGCGAAAGCGTTTAGCTGCTGCAAATACTTCGTTTCACCAAGGAACAAGTTTTCGTTGAGGATTTCCAGAAAAAGGTGGAATGGACTCCTCAGCAGCAGATAGGGGGAATGGTAAGGGTTATATCATCGTCTATGCTCCGGCTTTACGGATCGTTAAAGACAGCTAATGATGTGAACTTTGGCCAATGTGCACTTTTCGGAATCCTTCGGAAAGGAGCTTCAATGGATTTCTGTTTCAGTAAATTAATGATGGTGATGATGATTGTTGTTTAAGGGGATCTAACCTATAGGTCATTGGCCCGTAATGGGACGAGATGAAACGAAATGTAATATTAACAAAAAATTTAACATTTACTCACTGACTAGAATTTAAACGATAATTATCAAGAAAATAAGAACAATGGGGTAATGATCATTGTCATAGAGGTGATCTTGTACATTCTGCCGAAGCAGAGGAATGAGCGTAAGGCTTCATAGACTGGCGTCAAGGGGGTGACAGGTATCGTGCGGTATGGTGAAGTGTGTTGGTTCTCATCTAATCAAAATACTTAAATACAGCCCTCCTATCAATTTATTTCGGGCAAGTTACTTCAGTACCCACAATGGTTGATGGGTGTTAAAATCACTCAATAAAAGGAAAGGAGGTGGAAGCTGTTCTATACAATCAATTTCATCATTGTGCTGGAGAGGCTGGCCTGGTAGGTAATACATGTTACAGACTGTAGTATGTCAGGTAGTGAAACACGTACCGCTACTTCCTCAAGCTGGATTCTTAGTGGAACCGTCTCGCTATAGGTGTCAGAACGAGTGAAAATACCAACGCCACCGGAAGCCTGGTTAGCATAATCCCGTTCTGTCGAGTAGAGTCTAAAATTTCTCAGAACCGCGTGATGACCTGATCTGAGATTAGTTTCTTCTCACGTATTAGCTGGGGTAGCTAAGTAAGATGCCTGTCATAACCGTTACTTTTTAGAAAGTTTTAGATTATAAGCGGCGAGACACTTCTTAACCTAAACACCAATATAAACATCTCCATCCGTGGATAAAGATGAATTTTCGACACCCAGCCCCTTGTCACCGGACGAGGTCATTTGCGCCTATTGCTTCTTCGACGTTTTTGGACAGCAGGGTTGTTCCCTACTACGAGGGATCGAGCATGTTTTCCATCAGGTATATCTGCTGGAACTTACACATACCCACCCAATGCAGGGCATGTATAACGCCATTCGCTGGAGGCGTGGGTGAGGATCTAGTAAGGTCTCCCTTCTTCTCCTTTTTGTTGTAGTTTAAATGGTCTGGGAGAAGAGTTCCCAGCCTTGGTGACTATGCCGCCTCCGCAGGATGGGGCGCGGCTTTCGTTGACCTGACGAAGTGAGACTTTGTCTTCCTCTCCTGCTCTGCCGACATAGGTTTGTTTGTGGTCGAAGGCTTGGATGACCCATCCTTACAGCTTTTATTTCTTGCGGCGTTGCTCACAGGATCAACTGCCGCCTTGGGCACAGTGATCCTAGATGGTGTTGACGGAACAAAGGACGAACTTGTTATACACTGTGCTATAACGCTAAAATCTATCTGCTTTGAGGGAGAATTTATGGAATTGAACATACGGCGTGCATCCTCGTAAGCAAATCAATCCAGTGTCTTGATTTCCTGATCTTCTTCTCACTGAGATAAACCGGACAGTTTCTATCCCGTGGAGAATGAAGACCAGGGCAGTAGTTAGTGCACGTGTTTGGAATGGTGTACTGTCCTGTGCCGTGAGCTTCTTTTCCACATCTACCACACACACACTCATTCGTACAACGTGATACCATGTGTCCGACTCCTTGGGAATTATAGCATCGCATGGGAGGCGGGATGTCCGCCCTAACATCGCAACGATAGTTTCTTACCTTGACTTCATTTGGTAACACTGACAGCTTGACGGAGACATTGAAAGCACCGGTGGCAACTTCTTCACCATTGACTTTGATCGTAATGCGCCGTACATGTGACATGCTACGGTTCGTCTTCAGCTTATCCTCAGTATTCAAGATCAGGTCGTGGTAGAAGATGAATCCACGAACCACATTAAAAGTTTTGTGCTCTTCCTCTTTGACGGCGATTAGTCAAAGTGGTCGCACTTAATAAACTGCTCAACCTGAAGAGCTAAGCGTATCTTGAGCAGCAAACTACCATTGCGCATTTTTGTGATATTCAAGTTCGCCGCAGACACTTCCCATGTGAGGACTGAAAAGAATGGATTTCGCCAGTTTGAAATCATGGCCCCGATTATGGTAGCAACCAGGAGTCTAGGGAAGCTGTATCTCACACTATCACGCTGCGCTGGTTCCCAAGGGTTTGCACCCCTGAGGGAATCGTATGTTAAAGTCATGGGTTGCAGGCCTCCCAGGACAGGTTTAGGTCGTTTCAAAGCCATACCCAAAAACGTCCTCCCCCCGAATCCATACACTCCGATCAGGGGCCTCTGTATCAAGCTTCCAAGGCAATACCCACCTGGTCATAACAGATATTGCCCGGGGTCCAATGTTGAAAAAAGGCTAGGACGGGCTGACTGAGGCAATGAGCACCAGAGCTCCATTCCTCAAATCATCCATAACGCCATGTACCCCGTAGCTTATATGGAGGGTGATACCAATAAAAATGAAATAATAATACATTGATAAAGTAATATGCACTAGCATTCGGCTGTGTTGTCAGGTGGATATTACTGCCGGGTGCATGTCGCCAACCCCCCCCCCCCCCCCTCCCGGACTTTCTAGAGTAGTCGCACACCTAAAAGACCCTTCCCCAAGCAGTACGCACAAAAATGTTTTATCGGTCTACAACTAATTCTCGAGAAGGGACCGATAGTACATGACCTTTCTAGTCGCCTTCTGTGACCTGTGAATGTGTTAAAATACTCCCATCCACAACGGGTACAATTCGTGGTTCCAAAGCCACAATCCATTTCCGCGCCTTGGTCCCCCTATTAGTCGGCTTTGTCGACAGGTAGGGGATATCGTGTGTGTATTTTTCGTCTGCGTCACCCACCCACAGAGCATCATGCTTTCTGAACGGGTGAATTTTTGAAATGAGTATCTTCTTTTTCTATCGCTTTACCCACACCTGTGGGGTTGCGGGTGTGAACTGTGTCGCACATGTGGATTTGACCATGTTTTACGGCTGGATGCCCTTTTAGACGGCAACAGTATGTGTAGGGATATAATCTATACTTCCATACTAATATTATAAAGAGAAAACATTTGTATATTTGTTTTTAACGGATAGACTCAAAAACTACTGAACCGATTTTAAAAATTACTTCACCTATAGAAAGCTACATTGCCAGTGAGTAACATGGGCTGAATGTTACTTTCAAAACAATTTGAGGGGAGGCGACGGGGGGAGGTATAAAAATATTAAAATAATAGGCTAATATAGGCGAAATCGAATTTGTCGTACAAGGACGAGACAAAGCTCATTTTAAGCCCCTTGATGCAAAGAACAAAACTCGGTAAGCTCTTCGAGCCCGAAAACCATGTTTTAAGGCCCTAATACCAACAGATATGGAGATATTGGAACCACACTACCCCTGCTCTAGGAATCGGATAAAGAAACGAACGGCCGTAACCATGGCAACGTCAGCTCCAGGATTCTACAGCAGCTAGATTATCCATGTACATTCAGGCATAGTTGCCAACCAAAATTGATACACATATGACTTACTATCTGGAAAAAATAAACTGTTGTGTAAGACACTCATAGCACTCCTTTGGGCGGGGATGGAAAGGGAGTGAAGTATAAAAATAATAGCCCTGGCGATCTCCGTAGTACAGCGACCAGCGGTTGCCGACGGGCCTCCGTTTTTACGTACTGGCTTAGGTTTCAGCATTTTGTGGAATCTGTTACCTATAGTTAAAACTATTTTCTATCAAATCATGGAGTAGTAAGATCACTGATATTATTAGTGCCGATATTTTGGTCCACTTTTACGATCATTGTAACCATGAAAACAACCTATATACTGTACACAATTGTCAATATGGTGCGCCCATGACTTAAAAGAATTTCTCAACATTTATACTCAGATTCATTATATGATGTGCAACATGAGTGACAATTCCTGAGAATTATAATTCCCGATAATTATAGTAGTTTCTTTTAAGCATCGCGTATTTCCTTGATCATTTGTAATAGTTACGAAATGTCAGATCAAACAAATACATTCAATTATATTTATATTTGTGGTACTATCTAGCGGAAGTATACTTACACTAAACCTGCAGCTTTGTAAAGGGAGCAGGTATATCTAGGTGGGAATGAAGGAAAAACATGGTAGCAAAAGATCTTAGAGGTCGACGCTAATTAGGAGCTAATATTTAGAGGCCCCATGAAGAAAAATAGAAGAAGATACACACACACTATAATTCCAAATTTGAAAAATAATTTCTACGTACTTAAGTAAATGCACCAGTGATATAAATATCTAATGAAGTCAGTCACACCGATAGTATGAGTAACTAAAGCCAGTTTCTGATTACCCGTACAAAGAACGGGTAATTCTGCTAGTATTTTATATGAGGACAAAGGAACAGTATTTATACATTTCATATTAATCACAGTGGGCTGTCTGATTTATGGCTTTTCTCTTAGCAAGAGTAGAAGTAATGAAGCCGTCAGAATGAAAAACATAAGAAAGCAAATATTACTTAGAAATCTCTGCTTCTTTCTTTTGATCTATACTGCTCTTACGTCAGATATTAAAAATTCGTCCTAGCAAGGTTTTTATGGCAAGGGAGATATTAAAGTCCATGAACATAAAACTGACGTTTTAAAATAAATCCAACGCAAAATGTTTACTATAGTACGATGTAATTGTCTAGCGACTTCCTCTAAAGCATCCACAAGAACCCTTATTTTTTAAAGTAATTCTCTTTTGTTCTTTCCTTAGTCCGCTTATCGTAAAGTTCGGCTTTACCCACAGGCTAACCAAAAGTTAAGAACTATTTTTCTACAACACTTTCTTCTCAATATCGTTTCCACGTAAACAAATCGATTCATCACTCTGGTGTACTTGCTTAAGATAGGCTAGGTGTTTTTCGAAGGCTGCCTAATACTTTTCCTTACTTTGAAGAGCACAGAAATATATCAAACCGTTATTACATCTATATAACAAATGTGACATACCTCACACTCACTTAACACGATATCTCACGAACCACCAAACCGACGACAGTGATATTTGGCTCATAATATATTCCTCTAAAGTCGTAAGTAACAGCCAAGAAATATTGTTTTTATTCAAGCCATATTTAAGGTATAAAAAGACCAAAATTTGGCAAAGTTTCTGAACGGTAGGTCATAGGCTATCATCACAGAATGTTTAAGCCGCATAGCACTTCTGACACGTCGCAGGTTCACCACAGCGGAGGTCGTTTGGTAACATGTCACTTGATGACCACCATATCTCTCGCCGTGGATGTGTCTGTACTATAACAATGTCCACATTTTTAATGTAGCGGTTAGAAACTCTACTGCTTCTTTTGTTCTGTAGATTAAAAGTGAAGGATTCTGTGTGCACGACAGCGCAACCTCTGTGACCACCCATTTCGCATGTCCAATGTGTTTACGAACCCTCACTACGTGATGTCAATAAGGAGAGATAACAGTTGTCCTTTCACCCCTCTTCCGTATACCAGTGTGGATGGATGCGGCAGAATACATTCACAATATCCTCTATCCGTAGTCCAAGGAGGTTAAAAGGGGCGACCCTAGCGCGAAAATGGATTATGTCAATGTTATTGAGAGTTGGATCCGCCATGATGATTATGATGTTGATGCTTCTTGTTTAAATGGGTCAAACATATTAGATAAGAAACCTCAACTGGTACAAGATGAAACGATGATCATGATGATGATGATGATGAAGATTATTGTTGTTTAAAGGGGCCTAACATATAGGTCACCGGCCCTTAATAGTACGAGAGGAAACGACATATAATTATAACTTTAAATGACCCACTTATAAGAATTTTTATTAATAATTATGTATTTAAAATAATCAGTGGATCTAAATTATGAACTCTTAATTTCTGATAAAATGATTTATTGGATTACAAAGTAAAGTGAAATCACATATTTCCTTCGAAATTAACATATTAAAAATATACTAAGTTAAAACGAGGTAAAAGAATAAAAACATAATTAACAATTAAACATTAAAAACGAATAGAAACCTCACGTTTAAACGCGATCCATAATCGCCTGTACCCAATAGCGTATACAGAGAATGATAATAATAAGAAAGGGATTAAAAAATTGATAAATTAATATGCTCTGGCAATCAGCTGTGGGGGGACCTGTGTTGTCAGGCGGATACTACTTCAGGGTACGTGGCGTTCCCACCCGACGGGTTGTGGATAGCGTCTGGGCTTTCGAGCGTAGTCGCACACGTAAGAAGCCCTTCCCCAAGCAACACGCACTTACATTTTGACTGGCCTACAACCCACCCTCGAGAGGAGACCGATGACCTCATGACACTTTTGGGCGCCTTTTTTGACAGGCAGGAAATACCTATGGTTGTATTCAACCCCACCCACAAGGGGTCCAATTGACAATTCCAATCCCAAAATCCATTTCCACCCATAGGACGCCCCTTTTAGTCGCCTTTTGCTAAAGTCAGGGATACCATGTGTGTATTCTTTGTCTGCGGCCGCAAGACACAGAAGTTCAACATAGATGAGTGAAGCCGCTAGTAGGTAAATACTTATTATATTTCGTATGTGTTATTAATTTTTAAACTCAGTATACCATTCCCATTCCTGACGGATGGTGTAGTTTTGGAACAGTGAGTGTCTTATCATTGGAATATCTGTTCCTCAAGTTACTTCCACATCCCGTGGAGCAAAATGGAGAACCCAATCAGTTAATGGACGTTAAGTAGCGGTGAGGCTAATTCCTAATTACATTAATCAATCAATACTGTTTACGGGAACTCAATATACATCAGCGACCATCCTCTCTCCATTTTCAATGTCAATTTGGAGTCGAGTTATAATCGCAGAACTTTATTGCTGTTGTCAACGAAGTAATGGATACTTACTGTTTGATTAATTTAACTTTCCCATGGCAAAATTGCAGTTTTCTAACAGAAGTGAATTTTTTCTGCATGGGCAGTTAAAGATAGTTTCAGTAGGATATCAGATTTCGATTATTCTTTTTCACTCCTCGTGAAGTACTGGATATTAGACAGTATATTGAAGGGCTTACATTGGGCATGAACTAGAAGAAACGACTACAAGGTACCTTACCTGATGATGGTGGTGGTGGTGGTGGTGGTGGTGGTGGTGGTGGTGGTGGTGGCGGCGGCGGCGGTGGATGACGAGGAGGACGATAGGTCACTTTGTATGGTGTCACATCAAGGAAATTAATTTAAGAATGATGGATTGTGAAATAAATTATAAGTAACTGTACAAAGAACAGAAATGTCTTTGATCCCCAAAGGGGTGTCTCGGTCTGGAAATGAAATAACAGGTATTATTTCAATCCTTCCTTGACTCTCGTGTTTGCGATGATGATGATGATGATGATGATGATGATAACGATGCTACTTGTAGTTTAATGGACGAACATCAACGTCATCGGCACCTGATGGATGACATGGGATGAAATGATCATTTAAAACATATCCATTGACAATGATGACTATGATCATCAATTTACAATATTCAGTGGATTTAATAAACATCGCCTTTTGTAAAATGGATAAAGCATAAATTAAAACGGAATAAGATTTAATAAGGCATTGATTTAAAAGTAAACTAATATGTCTTATAACAAGAGAAATGCTAAGAAAATGTAAAACGTAAAACTAATAGGTAAAATACAGTTAAAAGAACAAAAGCATAGTTTAGGTTAGAAGAGTTCCTAAATATAAAATGTAATTATAGTTAAACTAGCTGTGCCGACCTGTACTGACAGGTCATTCAGAATTAAGATAAAGTTAGACTAAGCGGAATATTCGGAAAAGAATGTTAGTTTTGTGCTTCCTACTGTAGAGGCTAAAGGCAACATGACCGCCACCCATGATTCCTTGCACTTACAGCCGCGAAACGATGTACTGTAATATAAGATATTGATACACACAAAACCTAAGTAACTTCTTCGTTGCTGCTATACTGAATTACAGGCTCTTAGATGTGAGGCCAATTCTATATTAAGAGATATTTGAAGCCCGTCATTTAATCTAGTACATTTTTGTACACCACAAACGATGAGTGATCTAATGCTAACAACACGGTAGTGTGCGACGTGGAGTTAGCCGGGGGAGAAGCAACACGGCCTGAGGTCATGTCCTGAAACTCTCAGAATCTGACCCAGAGACTTGTTGATGATGATGATGCTTGGTGTTTTAAGGGGCCTAACATCGAAGGTCATCGACCCCTAATGGTACGAAATGAAAGAACAAAAATTTCAAAGGCATCCACTGACCAAAATAAAAATAAAATATGTCATGAAGAATGAATGGATGGACAGGAACCCAACAAAACACAAAACAAACAAACAAAAACCAGTGGATCGGACTCAATAGAGATCGAAAATAACATTTTTACCGACCAAGGAACCACTTATAAAGCACAATGATGCTTGGTGTCTAAAGGGGGTGCAAAATCCAAGTCTAAGGCCCCACAGAATGGTACATGTCGCGAGTAAAATAGAACCATGGTATGTGTCATGTTGGGGTATTAATCAGAAGTAGCGAAGACTCACGGTGTTCCACAAAAGATGGTACTACTCACAAGTATTGTACTTCGTACAGGTAACGCAGACCTATGGTGTTTCGCACACAATGGCGCCACCTACAGCCAACGCAAACCGATGAGTTGCCTCACCTAGGTGTACTAGTCACGGGTGCCGGTTCCAAGGGCCCCGTGGTGTTCCTCACATAGTGAGTACTAATCACAAGCAACGCAGACCCGCGGTGTCGCTCATATAGTGGTACAACTCACAGGCTACGCCCAGACCCGCGGTGTTGCCTACATGGGTACAACGCACGGGTACTGGAATCCACCCGGCCAGGCTTTTTACTGCAACGAATCACAAACCCATTTCGTACCATGTTAGTGATACTACTCGCAAGTACATGCAACCCATGGTGTTCCCCGCATGATGGTACGAATCAAGAGTAGTTTCATGGTTCTAATTCATTCATCCCTTGGTCGCCCCTTTCAGTCGCCTCTTACGACAGGCAGGGGATACCGTGGGTGAATTCTTCGTCTGCCTCCCCCACCCACAGGGGGTGTGTGTTTGGTCAGCGAGAGGTATTTTATTTCCCTCAAGTCCGCCGGCAAGCCGGTTAGGACCCCCCTATCCGCCACCTGGGACACGCCACGTGGGAGTATCACCTCTCCCCCTGCTACGCCTGCGTAGCAGGTTCGTGGAGAGACTTGTTGATAGACATCGCCAAGCACGGACTCTGACGGGTAACTACAAAAGGAAACTGGTTGGCAGAGTTATTGTCGTTTGTGTGATTATTATTGTTACCGTGTTTTGGTGGTAGTTATGCATGAAAGAAGGTGCTGGGTGGTGAATAGGTCTCAAGCTACTAAAGTGAAATTAATTTTAAAATTTAACAAGGTTATATTTTCTTTTCAAAATTAGGTAACAACAAATAGAACAGGTACTTAGTAGCCGAAACACAATTGAAAAATACATTTACATAGGTACCCCTTTTGGGGCTTCAAAAGTCAGAAACATAATTCTTGGGCAATCAGCTCAGTTTTACCCCAAACACAATTTTAACAGAGGAGCAGAAAACCCCATTCATACCTAGGAGCCCTTGCTCCAAATTACACTGAAAAGCCTCCTCGAGGCATACAATATACCATTTTCAAAAGAGCCACTCGCTCTCAATTTTAAGCCTCTCCCAGGCCACACCAAACTCCACCTTTAAGCTGTCCTCAAAGGACATATACACAGGGGTAAAATACCCACCCTACTGAGGTCTATTAAATGACAAGAAGGTTAATACATGACCTCTAAAATACAATTTGATGGGAGGCGAACTTGCACTCCTAATACACTTTGTTTAAGACCTACTTGGCACTAGGCCGTTAATACAAGGGCTAATCCCATACTACAGAGGTGACTTAATAGCAATTTACATTACATTACGGAAGGATTGGTTGAGAAAAATAAGTTCACCTCAGGACGATGTGAGTGGGAGCTCGAGAGGGTTAAGCACTCTCTATCCCGATATGTCGTTTTAAAAGAGAATATATGAAAAGAGTAGTTACATTTTAGGAAAAGGTTACATGGTTGAACGCTTAGAACCCGCCCCGAAAGTTAAACTGCTGAGCTAGCAAAGAAAGAAGTTATTAATCGGCCATTACCTTGTGTCGAACGGCTGGAGAAGAAAGAGGCGCTTCCCGCCCCCTGCTATGTACTTAACACACTGAAAGATGGAACAGAAGTGGCCCGGAGACCCGAAAATCAGCAGTTTATATCCTCTCGCGGAAGGTTCTAGGCGTTAGGGGAAAGAAAACACCCTCCCATAAACTCTTTATTGGGTAGGACCCCGCAACAGATTCAAGTTGGGGGAAGATACACCAGATTGGTCAGAAATTAATAGAAGAAATTCGGGATTGGATACATTCATAACAGGGGGAAGAAAGGGGTAAATATTGCCAACTTAAACAATGACAGAAAGAAATTTAACAAAGAACAAACTCTTGAAATTAAATTTTCTCCAAAAAAAATAGTTCTTTGACTCCGCACTAGGTTGCACTATTGTAGATCTTCAGTAGTGTCCTCTAGAAGAGAAAGTTCACACTTCTTACTTCAAGCGAAACAAAAACACATCAAAAGTGACAGTTCTAAAACTCCAAAATTTACAGGTAGTGACATCTTCTGAGAAGGTAGAAAATTAATAACGTCAATAAAGTTCAGACTTCCTCCAGCAGAGGAGTTTTAACTGGCGCGCATTTAAATTAGCGGCGTGGAGGTGTACCACCCGGTACAGACCTCCCCCCCCAAAAAGTTCCTCCAAGGGGTAACACAGAAGAACATAAACTTTTGTTTGAAAATAAGGTCCAAGTTTTGATGTTGATATTAAAATAAATTGCAGAAGTATTTGAGAAATTTCTTAATTCAGTTCCAAAATTTTTGTTGTAATTGGTAACGTAAGGTATTTATGTTTGTAGAAGGCGAATTTCTGAAGATAATCTTTTAAAAGGTGATGAAAAATTTTGCAATGTCCACCAAATTTGTTGTTGAATTCCCAAGTGTAGTCATCTCTTATAGTGACTGTCCATGTAGTTGATGTAGGCTAAATTGGATGGCCAGACCGGCCGTTGCAGCTTGCGTCCAAAGGAGGCCGCTCGGACCCCTCAAGTACCCTGAGATACCGCTCGCCCGCACTATGAGGGGAGCAGAGGTGTTGAAGCACGCCGCGCCCGCGGTGAACATATACAGGCTGCGGGCAAGTAGCAGATCGTGCGCCGCACATCAGCCTTGGCCGGGAGGAGAGCTCCGGCTCGCCGTGCACATGTCGTCCTCGCTGGGGCCGAGGGGGCCCGTCCTCTGCTCCAGTAGCTGCACGGCGTCGCGCGGCTGCGGGGGCACTGAAACATTAAAGCTTGGCGGCAGAATTGTGTTGGACTATCTTCTTCTTTGAGGGTACAGGCTTATGGAGAGGTTGAGGGGCCAGCGGCGTGCAGATATCCATGGCATAAGTTAAGCCACTGTGTAAGGTGGAGCAGGAGACGGGAGCGTGGTAATGGCCGAGGCAAGGACAGAATGGCAGTTTAACGGATCGGGGAAGGTTTTACAAGAGGCTTACATAGAAGACAAAATATTATAGAAGGGGCAGAAAGCCTTAAAAGTTGAACTCAAAAAAAAAATATAACCTTCATATTCCTTTCAAATTATATGAAGCAAGTTGACACAAAATTTACACTGGTTTCACCTGTGACAGGTGAACCCTAAATATCCTCTCGGTGGCTGGATTGCTTAATAACAACGTAACCGTGGTGAGGAAATCGAGAATAACACATGGCCCATGGAATCTGGGGGCAAGCTTGCCCGCGGGAACAAAATTTTTGACCATTACTTGGTCACCTACCTTTAAAGGGGTGGGTCTCCGTCCACGATCATACCTTTCCCTAACCTTTTCATGAGATAATTTTAAGATTAGCTTTAGCCTTCTTCCAAAGATCTTTAATGTTGTCCGGATCTATTGTCTCGGGCAGAATGTCACTCAGAGACCAGAGGTTAGAGAGCGGCGTGTTGGGAACAAACTTAAACATCAAAGAAGCTGGAGTACACTTGTGAGATTCATGAACCGCTGAATTCAAAGCAAAAGCTAACCAATGCAGGGACGTGTCCCACCTGGAATGATCATCATGATGATAGGCAATCAGTGCGGACCTGAGATTACGATTAACCCGTTCAGCCAGAGATGGTTGAGGGTAATAAGCAGAAGTAGTTACATGAGAGATGGATAAGTCAAAACAGAATTTACGAAATAAATTAGATGTAAAAGCCTTAGCATTATCAGATACAATATATTGGCACGGACCAAAAGAAGCAAAAATAGAATTTAAGCAAGTAATTGTAGACTGAGCGGTAGCCAGCTTAGTCGGAAATAACCACGAAAATCTTGTAAAACCATCTACACATACAAAGATGAATTTGTTGGCATTTCCCTTTGACTGGGGGAAGGGTCCTACATAATCAATATACAGGCGTTCCATGGGGCGCGATGCTTGATGCGAAGACAAGAGGCCTACCTTGGTGGACATGGTTGGTTTACTGAGCAAACAAGATTTACAAGCTTTTACAAGTTCACGAATTTCGCCGTCCATACCTTTCCAGATGAACATTTCACGAATCTTTTCACGGGTTTTAAAGATTCCAAGATGCCCCCCTAATGGGGTCTCATGATAATACTTGAAGATCATAGGTACAAGAACCGCTGGAACAACAACTTTCATCAACTTATCATGCCTCGAAGGGCAACATAGAACACCATTCCTCAGAACATAAGGGACAGCATGTTCCCCAGAAGAAAGGGTTTCCATTATCGGAGCCAGCGTCGGATCTTCACGTTGGTATTTCTCAATATCCCTAAAAAGCATGGGAGCATCTGTTAAGATGGCATTAACACCAGATAGTATGGACTCGGAAGGTGATGAACTATCGACCGGTTCGTGGGTCTCGACGTCGTTATGAAACATACGGCTGAGTCCATCAGCAACAACATTTTCGGTACCTCTGATATGTCTAACATCAAACTGGAAGGCGGAAATACGAATAGCCCAGCGGGCTATACGACCAGTACGACGCGGCCTACCTAAGACCCAGCTTAATGCTTGATTATCTGTCTCCAGGTCGAATTTGACGTGTTCCAGATAGAGACGGAACTTTTCTAAGACGAATAAGACTGCCAAACCTTCGCGCTCATAGATGGAATACTTGGCTTCTTGAGCCGACAATGTCCTAGACGCATAGGCGATGGGTCGCCTCCCTAGTTCAGTCTCTTGAAGAAGGACTGCAGCTACTGCTGACGACGATGCGTCGGTTTGGACGATGAATTTCTTTGAGAAATCAGGCATAGCAAGGACAGGGGCATTACAGAGAGCTAATTTCAGATCTTCAAAAGCGGCTTGTTGAGAAGGTCCCCACTCGAATTTGATGCCTTTCCTACGAAGAAGGTTTAAGGGCGCCGCTCTATTAGCAAAGTTAGGAATGAACTTTCTGAAGAAATTCACCATACCAATGAACCTGGCGATACCTTTAATGTCCTTGGGAGGTTTAAAATCACGGATGGCCTGTGTTCTAGAATGATCGACTGCTACACCATCGGGTGACACAATATGCCCTAGGAATGACATAGAGGGCTTAGCAAAGGCGACCTTGGACAACTTAACGGTTAACCCAGCCTTACGAAGGCGATCGAGAACTTCTCGCAGATGATCTAGATGTTCTTCAAAAGTCTCTGAAAATACGACGACATCATCTAAATAGTGATATAAGTACTCGAATTTGATGTCGGAGAAAACCCTATCTAGTAGCCTAGTGAGCACAGCTGCTCCCGTAGGGAGCCCGAAAGGCACGCGGTTGTATTCATATAAATTCCAGTCCGTGGCAAACGCTGTAAGGTGTTTAGACTCTTCGGCAAGGGGAATTTGATTATAGGCCTGATTCAAGTCCAAGATAGTGAAGAACTTGGCCTTACGAAACCATGAAAAACAAGAATGAAGGTCCGGAAGGGGCACAGATTGCAACACCACCTTCCGATTGAGAGCCCTGTAATCAATGACAGGCCTGAAGCCTCCTTGGGGTTTCGGGACTAGAAAAATAGGCGATGAAAACGCCGACTTAGAGGGCCTAATAATACCATCCTTCAACATCTGATCGATAATTTCTTTCAGAGCCTTCATTTTAGGTGGAGATAGCCTATACGGTGGAAAACGAACAGGAATCGAATCCGTGACCTCAATTTTGTATCAGCCCGCTCCTCAGGTAGATGTCTAAGGTCTAACAACATCTCATCCTGGGTAGGCGAAATAGATGAACATGACACAGAATTACACATTAACAAGGGAATTTTACAATTGGACGCAAATTTGAATGTGCACGACTTACTCTGAAGATCGAGCACAAGACCAGTGTGAGAAATAAAGTCCGCTCCCAGTATGATGGGGCAAGACAGGTGCTTAGCCACAAACAATTTAATTTTCCATGTAAACTTAAAAATACGAATCTTGACCAGTAAGGAACCTAGAATTTCTAATGGAGATGAATTAGCCGAAATGTATTGAACAGGAGAAGAGACATAGTCAGGAAGTTTACAAACCGATTTCAATTTAGAATACCATTCAGCCGAAATAATCGAACAAACACTCCCTGAATCTAAGAGAGCTGTTATAGGCTCGTTATTTAACTCAATCTTAAGAAAAGGAACAGGTGTGGGGGTATCCGCCGCAATCCTAAGACATTCTTTAGGGCATTCAAAAGATGAATTTGAAGGCTGATCGTTCTCTGCATTTACAACCTGTTTACTAGGGGCTGAGTCTCGGGAAGATGGATTAGTCGACTCAGCCGGAGCCACTAGTCACTTTTTATTATTGGCATAGGTGGAATTTGCACCAGAAGTTGAGCAGGAGGGGGTGCTATTTGAGTTGGGACAATTCTTGGCAATATGTGAGAAAGCCCCACATTTAAAACAGCCTTGTGATGACCCGGCTCCATTCCTTGTCCCACTTGACTTGATCAGCGGACACTTGTTGCGCAGATGGTCAGGCGACCCGCAAGCATAACATTTACGGGGATTGACTGGTCGGCGAGGTGGAGGCCGAGTGTTACTAAAGGAAGGCGGGGGTTCTTTCGCGACACGCAAAGAATCGGCGTATCTAACTCCTTCCGCTGAGACGGCCAATGCTTCAAGTTCAGAGAAGGTTTGCGGGCACGCCGCGAAACACAAATATGACCTATAGGGGGGTGAAATTCCCTCTACAATAGCCTGTACAATCTGATCTTCAGGAAAATGAAGGGCAAACACCCTAGTATAAAACTTAATGTCCTGTATGAAATCAGCCAAGTTTTCATCCAAGCGCTGTACACGATAATAGTACTTCTGAATAAGGGAGGACCTGGCCCTAGCAGGGATGAAGTTAGCTAGCAAATGGGCATGGAAATCCTCAATAGATGATTGCTCGGCAATGGCTCTTACGATTTTATCAGAGAGAATACCAATAGCATACGGATAGATAATTTGCAAGATTTGACATGGAGAAAGAGAAAAAACAAGGGCATGATCCTGAAATTCCACTAGAAATCTTAAAAATGAAATTACATCACTGGTGGTATTAACGGAAAACTTAGAAATACCTCTGAGCAACATTGCCAATGGATGAGGCAAGCTACTAAACCGGGGTGACATAGTAGGTAAAGGTTTCAATGGCAAAGAAGTTAATTCAGAACGGATGTTACTCAGCGATGCACGGCGTTCAGACTCGTTGTCCAATGGGGCAGAGATAGTTTGAGCAGCGATGGTTTTCCTATTTACTTCTCCCTTAGCAGGTTCTTCCTCGCTACCTACATTCACTATGGTGGGCTGATCAGATTTGGGAGGAACTTCCCCAGTTAACAATTGAGTGACCTTACTAGATAATTCGGAAATATTTTCCAGGAGCGTACTAGCTTCCTTCCTCTGAACATCATTCAGTTTTAGAGACAACAGATCGTTAACCCTATTCAAAAAATGATATAGCCTGCCTTGCACACGCTTAATTTGATTCGGAGACGGATCATTTTCATCAAAAAAACTAACTACAGAAGCTAGCCCAGTAACATTCTCCGTGATCGTGGAAAGAGAATCGTCAATTTCTTTCTCTCCCAAATTGGGGATGGAAATGGGCAAATCCAGGGACTCTCTAAGCTTGTTAGTGTCTATTGCAACCGTGCCTCCAGATTGCACATTTCTGATAGTTAATTCATAGATCAACTCCTCCTTGCGCAAATAGTTAAGAAGGAGAACATCGCGAGGGCCGGGCATGATGACAGACCAATTTTGAAAAGGTCAAAAATTCCAGCAACTGAGAAAATGGTTAGAGTTCGGAACAAACAATATTTAGCCGTCAAAAGGGGCTAAATTGAGACCCATTCAACCACGCTCTGCTACCACTTGTTACCGTGTTTTGGTGGTAGTTATGCATGAAAGAAGGTGCTGGGTGGTGAATAGGTCTCAAGCTACTAAAGTGAAATTAATTTTAAAATTTAACAAGGTTATATTTTCTTTTCAAAATTAGGTAACAACAAATAGAACAGGTACTTAGTAGCCGAAACACAATTGAAAAATACATTTACATAGGTACCCCTTTTGGGGCTTCAAAAGTCAGAAACATAATTCTTGGGCAATCAGCTCAGTTTTACCCCAAACACAATTTTAACAGAGGAGCAGAAAACCCCATTCATACCTAGGAGCCCTTGCTCCAAATTACACTGAAAAGCCTCCTCGAGGCATACAATATACCATTTTCAAAAGAGCCACTCGCTCTCAATTTTAAGCCTCTCCCAGGCCACACCAAACTCCACCTTTAAGCTGTCCTCAAAGGACATATACACAGGGGTAAAATACCCACCCTACTGAGGTCTATTAAATGACAAGAAGGTTAATACATGACCTCTAAAATACAATTTGATGGGAGGCGAACTTGCACTCCTAATACACTTTGTTTAAGACCTACTTGGCACTAGGCCGTTAATACAAGGGCTAATCCCATACTACAGAGGTGACTTAATAGCAATTTACATTACATTACGGAAGGATTGGTTGAGAAAAATAAGTTCACCTCAGGACGATGTGAGTGGGAGCTCGAGAGGGTTAAGCACTCTCTATCCCGATATGTCGTTTTAAAAGAGAATATATGAAAAGAGTAGTTACATTTTAGGAAAAGGTTACATGGTTGAACGCTTAGAACCCGCCCCGAAAGTTAAACTGCTGAGCTAGCAAAGAAAGAAGTTATTAATCGGCCATTACCTTGTGTCGAACGGCTGGAGAAGAAAGAGGCGCTTCCCGCCCCCTGCTATGTACTTAACACACTGAAAGATGGAACAGAAGTGGCCCGGAGACCCGAAAATCAGCAGTTTATATCCTCTCGCGGAAGGTTCTAGGCGTTAGGGGAAAGAAAACACCCTCCCATAAACTCTTTATTGGGTAGGACCCCGCAACAGATTCAAGTTGGGGGAAGATACACCAGATTGGTCAGAAATTAATAGAAGAAATTCGGGATTGGATACATTCATAACAGGGGGAAGAAAGGGGTAAATATTGCCAACTTAAACAATGACAGAAAGAAATTTAACAAAGAACAAACTCTTGAAATTAAATTTTCTCCAAAAAAAATAGTTCTTTGACTCCGCACTAGGTTGCACTATTGTAGATCTTCAGTAGTGTCCTCTAGAAGAGAAAGTTCACACTTCTTACTTCAAGCGAAACAAAAACACATCAAAAGTGACACAGTTCTAAAACTCCAAAATTTACAGGTAGTGACATCTTCTGAGAAGGTAGAAAATTAATAACGTCAATAAAGTTCAGACTTCCTCCAGCAGAGGAGTTTTAACTGGCGCGCATTTAAATTAGCGGCGTGGAGGTGTACCACCCGGTACAATTATTATTATTACTATTATTATTATTATTATTATTATTATTATTATTATTATTATTATTATTATTATTATTATTATTATTATTATTATTATTATTATAAGAATAGTACGACCTTCCCCTGAGTATAGGCAAACGTCTGTTGATAGAAAAGTCTCACGGAGACAAGTTGAACCGGACTATGTCCACTTAATTGTCTGACTCGTTGGCTAAATGGTCAGCGTACTGGCCTTCGGTTTAGAGGGTCCCGGGTTCGATTCCCGGCCGGGTCGGGGATTTTAACCTTAATTGGTTAATTCCAATGGCTCCGGGGCTGGGTCTGTGTGGCGTATTCAGCATTAGAAATCATCCTAGGTAGGACCACCATCTTCACAGACATGCAGGTCGCCTAAAGGCCGTCTACGAGAAAAAGACCCGCAACAGACCGCTCCGGAGGCCATACGCCATTATTATTATTATTATTATTATTATTATTATTATTATTATTATTATTATTATTATTATTATTATTATTATTACCATTTAATTTACTGGTGTAGCACAAGATGTCACTACTGTTGTTTTTCTACGTTGAGTATTGTTTCTGTGTTAGGTGGCCCAGTCTGGGTGATTGTCTTTTGCTTCTAAGTTGCAACTGCTGTCATTATCAACCAGTTAGCTTATTGCCTTGTTATGGCATCATCTATCAATCATACCTCTGCTTATTTACGTCATTTTTGGCCAATCAACGTCCAGACCGTCCCGTTATATAGACCGCGTTTGAGCTTAATATGTGTGTCTTTAACTGAACTTCGGGAATGCAACATAAAGTGCAAATATATATATATATATATTGAACCCATGACTTTTGTGCCCTAAGAGCATTATGCATAAATTTAAATAGAAGTTCGATTCTTGATAGCATGGATTTGAGACGTGACAAGGGGATGATTACCTTCGGTCCCACGCTCTGGGATACGTGACGTCAGTCGCACGTGTCAACGGCGGAAGATCTTAAGTCAGTTTTGTGAACTATTTCAAAGCGCGTGTATATGGCGTGCCCCAAGCCAAGTCAAAAATATAGTGCCTATCAAAGGAGGTCATTTATCACACAAATCGAACACGTATAAATTTTTAATGTCCATGAACACTACCGCCAGAAATGTAGCAAGTATGTAGTCTCTTTCAAAACTCTTGTAATTACAGTTAAGTCAGAAAATTTATAGAAATTTTCTTGGCGACAAAGGGAGATGCCCAAAGAGAGGGGGTCACTGGTATAAATATGAAGGGACGCCATGACGGAGCCTCCTTCTCCTGCATTTATGGTACGAAGCGGACGATAAATTGTTGAGCTGCTCTGTGAAATCAAACAACAAAAGTAGACTAAGTTCCACCGCAGATTTTAGCCATTGTGGCTGGGGTCTTGACTCCCTGTGGAGATAGTTTTCTTGAGTGGAAATAATTGTACCAGATAGGACTGTCAAAGTACTGAATAAATTCTCCTGTGATAATTAAAGTAATTCGTGTGCGGAAGTAATTACAGTCCATCGTGTGCGCTCAAAGAGAAAAAAAAGTAAAGGGCATTTTTTATGCTTTATTCCAGGAAACCTGAAGAAATATAATAATCTGTAAAGCCAGAAATGTAAAAATGGATAAATAAAAATGCCAGGGTCGCAGGTGAGCCCTATGACGAACACTGGCGTGACTACATAAGGTATGTTACTTTCCATCTTACTACCTATTATATCTTGTTTCATGATCTCTAAATGTGTATTTGAATGGGGATATACGACGCAGAGGTCACTCCTATTAAGTTTTTGTAAATGTTAGAATACGACTAAAAGAGTCATTTGTTTATTTTTCACTTGGATAAAATTTTTGAAGTCTTGCGACTGCCGTATAATGTTGTAAAAAGTTATTGAATAGGGTTTCGAAGTGATATCACGTCCAATATAGATCGTCATTTCAGTGTGTTTACTGCCTATATTTTGTGATGTCAAATTTAGACGTTCATTCGACGTAAATTTTTTCTGTCTGTTTTGACGTAAATAATATAAGAAATCCATGGTTACTCATTTTCAATCGAGTGGAAGCGCGCTGTCGGGTGAGAGTCTAGTGTGATGAATTTGGTCACGGAGAGAAACGGTTTTCTAGGCCCATTTTAAACTGTGTCTGACTGACAATTAAAAAAAGATCTAGTAGAATTTTTCAGTCATTTTTGTGAAAATTCAGTTATTAAATACGATATCAATTTATGCGAAGTATTCATTATTAATGCATTGTGCGATATTAGACGTCGGGATTTCTAGTAAGGATTTTATTCCAGTTCTTTTGTCGGTGATAGTTGTGAGTGGAGAAACAGAGGTTAGTTTTGTCGTATGAGACGAGATGAGATTTGTGAATCAGGGTGTAGACCTGTCAATGAAGCCGGGACATGGAAGCCCGAGGAATATTTTATAATGTTGGGAATGGAAAGCAATATATAGAAATCCATGGCGGTATTGATTTGCGACGCGTATAATTATTGTGGGCATCTTGAAGCATAATCTGTGCATTTTGTTGGTTAGAATATCGTATTTGTTTAATTATGTCGGCAGAGTTTAAAGATTTAAAGAGAGAGGCCAGTCAAGTAGAACAGACCAGGTGTACCATGTTACTGCCAAGCAAACTTAGGGGCGAGAGGCCTCAGCTGAGAGGGGTTCAACGCAAGATAACGGGGCACGCGTGGAATTGAGATTGTTTTTCTCGGCCGGGGAGAACGTTAAATGTTGGATTTAGTTCAAATTTTCATCCGGGAATAACGTGCGAGTTCTTGGATACTGTGAATTTGTTTAATTGAGAACGTAATGAATATTTGAAACCACGAACTTAGAGTATAAAGAGTACTAGTAACCAAATTCAGGGTTGTCCAAAATATAGAGCGGTGGTAGTGATGATTGTTTGTCTGTGAGGGGTGCGCAAACTTTTTAAATGTTATGACGAGATATGACATCGTAATTATATGGCGAGTTGCTTTTGGTTTGTACGTACATTATTAGGGTATCCAAGTGTTAATAATGGCTAGGGTTAGATTAGATTTAAAGTGTGAGACATATAAACTGGACATGAATGATGTAGTTCTTTTCCAGATAATAGGAAGCAACAGATAAACATAGATAGGATTTAAAAATTGTGAGAACACAATTGCGTAGGAATTTGTGAAGAAACCAGAGTCCGCGGAGACAGAATTTGTTGTCCTTTAAGATTTCATTAAATCATTTAAATTTATTTAATTATTAAATTCAGTGAAACCGCATTCTGAAATAACTTTAATCAAGCGAATAACTTGGAGATGCATTCTGGAAATCTTAGTTTGTTTTCTGGGGAATATGTAAATGGTAACGTAACGATTAAGGGGACATATCCGAAGGATATGGATTTTACTGCCACAAAGCTTGTGAGCATTGCTATTGTTGTAATTATTTAACTTTGATTGATTAAGCAGTGAATGTGCTGGGGATAGTAAAGTGGAAACTTTGGTCATCAACCGATGTAATTTAATTGTGTTTAGCCTTCAGCCTAGAAACTTGGATGGTCAGGGGGTCATCAACTTCAGTGGCTTAGATTAGGGCCATATGTCACTGTAGCATCATTTTCCTTGCGATCATCATCCACAATGACTTTAAAGTAACTTAGAAGTTTAGATGTCGGTCCATGACATAGACGCAGGTCACATCGATTCAATTAAGGGTCCATGTTGTATAACCACTGTGTGGCACACACCGATTGGACGGCCTTAATTATACCCAGAGTCCAAAGTTCGTGTTACGAGGGCTGGACCATAACGAATCACTATGATGGTACATGTGGTCTCACGTGGAAGCCGAATTTAAGGATTTCCAGGCTTTCCTTTCTTTAATAAAAAATGAGACAATGGTTTCTAGTAAGAATGCCCATCAGGCAGACACGTCAAAGGCTCACCAGTGTTCTAACCTTCTATGTAATAAGATGATTGTGGTGTCCAGTGGACACGATTGATTTCAGTGATACCGTTGACATATCGGAATGCTTCAAAATTTCCTGAATAAATAGGAATCTTTTAAACAGACCTTTCATTTAGTAGATAGATTAGAATTACTGAATCCTACCTTTACCTCAGCAAGTGACGAAGAAAACGATACGACCAAAGAGACAGATCTCATGAACTTTGCTGATAAGTAAGAAAGGTAGGTATCCATAAATATGGACCTAAAGGGTTCAATATATATATTTCCTAAAATGTAACTTGTCTATGTTTGGCGAAGGGTAAAGGTACCGTTAACTTTTTTTTTTAAAGTTGCTTTACGTCGCACCGACACAGATAGGTCTTATGGCGACGATGGGTCAGGAAAGGACTTGGAGTGGGAAGGGAGCGGTCGTGGCCTTAATTAAGGTACAGCCCTAGCATTTGCCTGGTGTGAAAAAGGGAAACCATGCGAAACAATCTTCAGGGCTGTCGACAGTGGGGTTCGAACCCTCTATCTCCTGAATACTGGAGACTGGCCGCACTTAAGCGACTGCAGCTATCGAGCTCCGTGCGTTACCCTTTAGTGTGTAACAGTTAGAACGTGATGCGATTGTCTTTAATTTTAATGTAAAGTTCTAAGTTCATTATGTAGGTTTTCTAGTCTGTCTACGGACGTGATGTAAACCCCTTATGAGGACATGGTAAATGTAATAATAATAATAATAATAATAATAATAATAATAATAATAATAATAATAATAATAATAATAACTGTACCGGGAGGTACACCTCAACGCCGGCATTCAAAATAAGCGCCTTAATGAACTCCTCTATCGGTCAAAAGGTGATATTGATACCACATGGAGTTGAAACTTTAATTAGAAGATGTCACCACTGAAAAAATTAAGTAATTTTGTTATTGTGAAGTTTCCTAAACTGACAGAATTTCTCCTTGTTTTGTTTCCTATACTTCAAGAAGTTTGAACATCTTTCAACAGATGACACTACCAAAAACCGTGATCATGCACTCTGGTGCAAGGTGATAGAACTTATAACTTAAGGAAGGTTTGTATTTCTAGGTTGTCCATAACTGAATCTATGTTCATTTATTTTTGGGTTGGCAACACTTCTTTTTCTTTCCGCCAGTTTTGAATCTGGCCAATGAAAAACTCCTGTAATTAATTTTCAACCTATCACAGGCTTCTTGTTCGATTTTGAGTGTAACTTTTGAACTTAACCAATAAAATTGTGAGGGTGTGGCCGGTTTATGTATATAAACTGCGGCTTTTTATGTTTCCTTGTCAATTGATCATCGTCTTTCTGTGTGTGTGTTAAGGCAGGAGGCGGGGCCGCCTCTTTCTTCGGTCAACAGAACATCTATAAGGTAATGGCCACGTAAAATCTATCTTTCTTGCTACCTCCGCAGCTTTATTCGAGGGGAAGTTTCGAATCTTTAATTATGTAACAATAATTATCTAAAATGTAACTTTTCCTTCGGCTAATGTAAAAACTTCATAAAATCTTTAACTGTAAATCGGGGATAGAGAGTGAGTTACCCTCTCGAGCTCCCCTTCATCTTGGTTTGAGGTGACTACGTTTTTGTAACTGTGTTATCCTGTAATGTGTCAAAGTAATCCACCTCACTAGTTTGGGAATAGCCCCTGTTTCATCGGCCGAGAGCCCTGTAGGATTTTAATTTTTTCAGTATCTCGGAGCGCAGTGTACGCCTCGATTCAGATTGTGTTCCGGCCGCTTACTTAACCTGTTCTTTTTCGCAAAGGCCCTGTAGGTTGGGTACTAGATACCCCTATATAAAATTATTTTCAATTTGTAAGTTGTGCCTTGAGAGGCCAGAAATTGTAAGTTTTTTATGTTACCTTGAGTGGGCTAGAAGAAACTGAGAGCCGGTTAGCTCTGTTTCAAAGTTTTGATAATAGTAAAGAGTGCCTCTGGAAGGCTAGATATTGTATTTAGGGAGCCAGTGCTCTTGAACTATGGGATTTCTGCCCTTAACTAAATAATACCACTTTCAATTGTAATTTGTAACCTAGGGACTTGTAGCCCAGAATTGTCAAGATCTGAATCTTGAATTTCAGGATTTATGAAATTGTCATTGTACCTGATGTTCATTGTTATGAAAAATTGTTAAGTTTGAAATTCTAAAGAAATATAACCCTGTTAAAGTTTCAAATTAATTTTGATATTGTAGATAGACCCATTCACCCCGGCACCTTCTTTTAACCTCTTTCTGCTCCACGGGTAACCCCGTAACAAGTGGTTGCAGAGTGTGGTTGAATGGGTCTAAAGTAAGCCCTTTTGTCGGCTAGATTCGAAACCGATCCGAACTCTAAGAATTTTTCTCGGTCGCTGGAATTTTTTTCTTAACCTTGTAAGTTTTCTATCATCATGTCTGGACCTCGCGAAGTCCTACATCCCGGATACTTGCACAAGTAGGAATTGATCTATGAATTACTCATTAGAAATGTTCAATCTGGAGGCACGGTTGCGGAAGATACTGCCAAACTTAAAGAATCCCTAGAATTGCCTATTTGTATCCCAATTTTGGGAGAAAAGGAAATTGATGAGGCTCTCTCCACTATCGCTCTCCTAAGTTTGCCTCATAAGAGTAATGTATATAGCAGCCATTTTTGCGTAGTAGCCCGTGCGTCAGCTCCGAAAAATTAGTCCGATAAAATCAATGTCCTAAGTTACAAGTTATTAGATCCTCAGGTAGCTCACCAGAGATAGTTCCGTAAGAATAGTGTATAGCCCTTGCACCGGTTCCCGAAGGTTAGGCCGATAGCACTAATAGATCCTGAGTTACAAGTTGGGAATCTCTGAGGTAGCTTTCTAGAGTTAGGCCCAGAGTAATAGTGTTTAGCAGCCATCTTGCTTAGTAGCATTGCGTGAGTTCTCAAAAGCTAGGATTATAAAACTAATAGATCCTAAGTTACAAGTTGTAAGCCTCCGAGATTGTTCTATAGAGTTAGGTCCATAAGAATAGTGAATAGCAGACATCTTGCATAGTAGCCATTGCGTCATTTCCCAAACGTTAGGCCGGCAAAACAAATAGGTCCTAAGTTACAAGTTGTGAGCCCCTAAGATAGTTTTCCAGAGTTACGCCCAGGAGAATAATGTGTAGCAGCCGCCTTGCCTAAAATGGCAGTTAACGTTAAGCCTGGAATCAAATCCAAGCCTGTAGGGATAAGCTTGCACTCTTATAGGATTAGCTCCCGAACATCGAACCATGGTCTGTAAAGTTAACGCCCTTGTGATGTTAAGCCTGGAGTCGAAACCGAGCCTTAAAGCTAAATTGCACTCTTTTGCAGTTAGCCCGTGTGTCGAATTTTGGTCTGTAAGGTTCCATAAGGACGTCGGCTGTTAAGTTAAACTTGCATTCTTGGGCATCGAACTTGGGTCTGTAAGTTTCGTGTCCCTGTAAGGTTAAGCCTTATTTAGATCCAAACCTGTAATATTAAGATTGCACACGTAGCCAGCGTTAGGTTATAACGTCATATAATGTTAAACATGCACTCTTAAAAACCAAACCTCATGGCACTACAGCCCTTCAAGGGCCTTGGCCTACCAAGCGACCACTGCTCAGCTCGAAGGCCTGCAGATTACGAGGTGTCGTGTGGTCTGCACGACGAATCCTCTCGGCCGTTATTCTTGGCTTTCTAGACCGGTGCCGCTATCTCACCATCAGATAGCTCCTCAATTGTAATCACGTAGGCTGAATGGACCACGAACCAGTCCTCAGGTCCATGTAAAAGTCCCTGACCTGGCCGGGAATCGAACCCGGGGCCTCCGGGTAAGAGGCAGGCACGCTACCCGTACACCACGGGGCCGGTTAAACATGTACTCTTAGCCAGTACATTTCAGCGAAGGAGGCCTTCCCTCATGCGGTGACGGTGGCGGCCCCACCATCTAATTTCTACTACTTATGCTTATCCCTATTTGATAACTGCTGTAGGTTGTAGTTCATTCATCCATTTTCATTGTACGTAGGTCTATATTCCGTGTTTCTATCTTTTTAATTGTGTATAGCCTAGGTTCAGTA
The DNA here is from genome assembly GCF_040414725.1 of Anabrus simplex. Taxonomy (NCBI): domain Eukaryota; kingdom Metazoa; phylum Arthropoda; class Insecta; order Orthoptera; family Tettigoniidae; genus Anabrus; species Anabrus simplex. The sequence goes on along the minus strand of NC_090268.1, from coordinate 271,674,732 downwards.
TCCGTATTTAGTAGGAACCATATAGATTTCACATGTAATTTTTCATAGTCTTAGAATTCACACCACTTATTCAGTTATTATAACAGTCTCCCGTTTTTACTCATGGTCAAATATTTTCGAATATTTTATTGTGAGACGTGGTGTGACGAAAACGGGGCCCGAGCTGAGTCCGGCATTGGTGCCACTTACTTGCGCCAAGCTACTCCTGCAATCCTTCCTATGGAACCTCTCTTCACCAACTCTTCTTCTTTTCCTACGACGACGGTATTGGAACTTTTGAGGCCCACCGAGGCTTATATTTTTCCGCCTTTCACATTTCTTCTCTTTTGCCGACACCTTCGTTTGTCGAAGATTTGTACCTTCCTTTTTAAAATTGGCTTTACGTCGCACCGACACACATAGGTATTATGGCGACGAAGGCATAGGAAAGGCCTAGGAGTGGGAAGGAAGCGGTCGTGGACTTAATTAAGGTACAGACCCAGCATTTGCCTGGTGTGAAAATGGGAAACTACGGAAAACCATCTTCAGGGCTGCCGCCAGTGTGGTTCGAACCCACTATTTCCCGGATGCAAGCTCACAGCCGCGCGCCCCTAACCGCACGGTCAAATCGCCCGGTCGGGCCTTCTTTCGTCTTATTTCAAGTTCCTTAATTATTCGAGTATCGAGAGGGCATAACCTATACATTTACTTGACCGATGAGAAGATAGCAGTATCGTGTACAAAAGCGTGTTGTAAGACACACCCTGATTTAACCACATTAATCTTTACTCATAAATCCGTACAAAGAACGGGTACTTAAGCTTGTGTTGATTCAGATTTAAGAAAGTAAGCCCTACAAGCGAATAAATCTCTTTGAAGACTTCGAATATCAAGGTACGTGTAATGAGGAAACATCAAACGCAAAATTAAAACTTCGCTGGACCACCGATACCGTCATAACATTGCAGTTGGAAGAGAGCAGCAGTTTTCCAATTGACCATGCCTTCTCATAATAAATTTACCATGGAACAGGAGATTTTACAAGACTTCGAATGAGAGAAGTACTATGAAATGATTTTGGTGAACAGGTAGGATCTTTCGTTTCATCCGCAAATTTAAACGAGGTATTTCTATTTTTAGTTTCCATCGAGGAGTTAACAAAAGGTCACATCTGCTATCTTGCTAGATGTCCCTTAGTGCCGCGGAAGAGAATAATAGATCTTCCTCTCTTTTTCTGCAGATATCTCCACGAGCATACGGGCTGCAATTTGTCTGTTAGAACATCTGTCCTGGTTAACGAGTGCTTGGACATTTTTATTGCCGTTAAGCTCAGTCTCGAGACTCATTAGTCTATTTTACCTCACCGTAAGAGCGCCCACATTACCATCAATTGTCTGCATAAGGCTAAGTTCAAGATCCTCTAAATATTCAATAATATGAATTTGCATCAATTACTACACAGTTATTCCAAAGTAAAGCACACATCCGCAGTTTAAGAGCACATTGTTAATTGACGGGGTGACACCCAAGACCGTAAAAGTAGTTAGTGGAAAGTAAAACCAATATTATTATTATTATTATTATTATTATTATTATTATTATTATTATTATTATTATTATTATTATTATTATTATTATTATTGGTTCTATGCTAATAAACTGCTAGAAAGGGCAAACCAACTTACGCAATCTTAACGATATCTATCGATCGTAAAACAATACTAGTCACTTGATTACAGATGACCATGGTAACTTCGATCAGGGGCCTCTGTAGCCGAATCGAACAGCCACGGCAATACCCACCTGGTCGCAGCAGGTATTGCCTGGCGTCCAATGGTGGGCGATGCTTAATATGGACTGACTGGGGCAATGAGCACTATGACTCCCTTTCTCAAATCACCCGCAATAGCATGTACCCGATAACGTATACCGAGTGTAATAATAGATAAAATAATATGTATAAATAAATTGATAATAATATACTTTGGTATTCGGTTGATCAGGAGCCTGTGTTGTCAGGCAGATTCTATTGCCGCGTTCCCTCGCGACGGGCTGGGGCACTGCCTGGGTTTTCGAGCGTAGTCGCACACGGAAGAGACCCTTTCCAAAGCAGCATGCACATCAAATTGTGATCGTTCTTCAAGTAACCCTCTAGACAGGAAAAAAGAAAAAAGAAAGGGACTGATGGCCGCATGAGCCTCCCCTCTTCCATATAATTGTTAGAGCGTGCTGCGATTACCTTAATTTTAATGTAGGGTCTTCTTGTTTCCAGTTAGGTAATATTATGTAGCTTCTAGATAGCCTGTGGACGTAGTGTAAGAACCCCTTATGGGGACTATATAATTTTACCGATGTACGAGTATGTACCCTCGTTTCCCTTATTCACTTTGCTTTCTGGTGACTAAGTTTTCCAACTCTAATTTCTATCCTCTTCATCGGACTTTTGCGAACTCTTGCTGGACCAAATGATTGAAAGAGATGGAGAGGGGGTCTGGGGTAACTCTATCAGGAGAAACACATTCATCAAAGGAAATGGCACGCTCATTGTTGGGACCTAAGGCAGCCGGATCTGTTGATTCTAAATTACCAAATCCCTGTCGTGCAGTAAACTGGTCAGTTAAAAACCTGAGACTTTCAAACAATTCCCATGAGGAAATAGTTTCTTCATTACCTTTATCTGAAGAATATGTTCCAACTGGGTTGGCAGGGTCTTCAATGGCACAATCACCTACGCCGCTTCCAGAGCGATATTTTGGTAGGTACTTTTTCAGTTCAGCACTAAACTTGTCTCTAAGATTTTTACATATGTACAATACGTCTTTTCCTGAAAATTTTAATATATTTGGCAATTTTGAATGAAAAGATTTGTATTTCGGTTTCAAAAATCTAAATTACAGTTTTTCTTATTCTCTTGAGGTTCTTGGCAATAGGAAGATATTTTAGAGACCTAGCTCTCACATTTAAACTCGGGGTACTACTGTGGAAAACTTTTTTCTAGTTGCTTTACGTCGCACCGACACAGATAGGTCTTATGGCAACGATGGGACAGGGAAGGGCTAGGAATGGGAGGGAAGCGGCCATGGCCTTAATGAAGGTACAGCCCCAGCATTTTCCTGGTGTGAAAATGGGAAACCACGGAAAACCATTTTCAGGGCTGCCGACAGTGGGGTTCGAACCTACTATCTCCCGAATACTGGATACTGGCCGCACTTAAGCGACTGCAGCTATCGAGCTCGGTACTGTGGAAAACATAGTGGAGTCAATAGTAAAAGTGCTGTTGGAATGTTTGTAATACATTCATATGAAACCACCCACAATGGAAGACTTCCGAAGAATTTCCAACGAATTCTTTGACATCTGGAAATTTTCCAAACATGATTGAAGCAATAGACGGCAAACATATACGCTTGAAATGTCCTGCCAATTCTGGATCAATGTTTTATAATTACAAACATTATTATTCAGTAGTTTTACAAGCAATTTCCGATGCTCGTGGCAAATTTATAATTATTGAAGTAGGAAGGTACGGGAAACAGAGTGATGGAGGCACATTTCATGTTTGAAATACCATGTTTCAGGAACGGTTGAATGCATTAGCGATGTTATCATTCGAGGAAAAGCTTATCTCGAAAATAAAGAACTTCAACCAAAAGGTGTTCGGCAAGTTTTACAGCAAGAAAGATCGCCGTATGGACTTCGTATTTTACCATTAGGCGAGTAAAAACAATATTTCTCGAATGAATCATTTATCTCATAGGATATTGTCGAAGTATTCATCTGCTTCCAAATTAATGTTGTTTTTGTTTGTTCCGTGTTATAAATTGTGAACAAAGCTGTTAAAATTATCAATATTATTATTATAATTATTGTTAACAAGTTTGGAGTAACTTATGAGTTGTTCCTCATGGCAAAATGCTGATTGAAAACAGCATATTTAGCACGTAGGACGACTTTTTCATGAGCCGTTACTGCCACTTACCCGTGGATCAGGCTGACGGCATTCGTAAATTATGTCAGTCATTCCCCAATGTGTTCTCAGAAAATCTAGCTGTGACTGACTGACTTAAATGAATACAAGATTGAGCTTACAGAATCGATCCCCGTAAGATTTCCTTCCTACAGGTTATCTCCACCGAACATGATGGTCCTCAAGGAAATTATAGACCAAATGTTGAGGGATGGTATCATTCGACCCTCCAAGTCGGCGTATTCTTCACCCATTTTTCTGGTACCTAAACCACAAGGCGGATTTAGGCCAGTAGTTGATTACAGAGCGTTGAATCGTAAAATCGCCCTACAGTCTTATATTTTCTTGGTATCGTAAAGCTAAATTTTTCGCCATCCTACATTTAAACCAAGCATATCATCAGATACATCTTGCGGAACAATCGAAACATCTGACTGCTTTTGCTACTGACTGGAATCTGTATGAATACAACCACGTGCTTTCGGGATCCCCACGGGGCCAACAGTTCTTACTGGGCTGGTAGATAGGGTCTTCTCTAATATTAAATTAGAATATCTTTACCGTTATCTAGATGATGGTGTTATTTTCTCTGACACCTTCGGAGAACAAGCTCTAAAACCCCTTAATGAAGCTATTTGAGTGTCAAGTTGTCAAAAGTATCTTTTGCTATACCATCTATGTCCTTCTTGTGGAAAATTGTGTCACCTGATGGAGTTTCAGTCGATCATTTCAGAAGTCAAGCCATCCATAACTTCAGGCCCCCTAAGGATATTAAAGGGGTTGATTGATTCATCTCCCACTTCGCTAATAGGGCGGCACGCCTGAATCTTCTTTGCAGGAAAGGTGTCAAATTCGAATGGGGCCCGTCTCAACAAGCCTCTTTCGAGGATTGTCGTTCCAGCAGTACTAGTACCTATGATTTTCAAATATTACCAAGAGGCCACATTAGGGGGACATCTAGGCATCTTTAAAACCAGAGAGAAGATAAGGGAAATGTTTATCTGAAAGAGTATGGACGGCGAGATTAGGGAACTGGTTAAAGTATTTAAGTTCTGTTTGATTTGCAAGCCCGCATTGTCTACAAAGATACGGCTATTGTCATCACACCAAGCCTCTCGCCTTATGGAGTGATTGTGTATCAGTTATGTGGGACCTTTCCTACAATCAAAAGGGAACGGGAATAAATTCATTCTCGTGTGTGTGTGGTGATGGTTTTACACGTTTCTCCTGGCTATTTCCGACCAGGCTTGCCACTGCACAAACCACTATTTCTTGTCTCAATTCCATATTTTCATCTTTTGTACCCTATCAGTATATTGTATCCGATAACACTAAGGCGTTACCTTCTAATTTATTTCTTAAGTTCTGTTTTGATATCTCTATTTTACATGTCACTACATCCGCGTACTACCCAAAGTCATCGCTATCTGAACGGGTTAATCGGAATCTTCAATCATCCCTTATTGCTTTCCACCACGAAGATAATTCTCGTTGAGACACCGTACATTGGTTGTCATTAGCCTTAACTCGGCCCTTCATGAGTCACCCAAGTTTTCTCCTATATCTTTTATATTTACGTTTGTTCCAAACAATTCATTGTCCAATTTGTGGTCACTCAATGAGCTTTCACCAGAGACAACAGACCCAGAGAATATCCGGGATCTGTGGAGAAAAGCTAGAAATAATCTTAAGGCCTCTCATCGGATAGTAAATATGAGGTATGACCGTGGACAAAAATCCACCAATTTAAAAGTTGGAGATCAGTGCATTGTAAAAAAATTGTTCCAGCAGGCAAGCTTGCCCCCAGATTTCATGGACCTTGCATTATCTTTTATTTTCTTACTCCTGTCACCCTCTTGGTGAGTAATCCGGACTCCGAAAGAATTTTTAGGGTTTACCTGTCTCAAGTACAACCTGTGTGAAAGCCTTTGCTTTTTCATTATATGCCACCAACGATGATGTCGCTGAATTAATTATATTTCTTTCCTTAGCATCTTATTAGTTTAAGTTTTATGTAAGAAAAGTAAGAATAAGGAGGTCTTTTGTCCCTGTTCGTTATCAGAAGTTGTACTTATTTATATGTTCTTCGGGGAAAAGTTATTTTGTAAAAACCCTCCCTTCTATAATATCTAAACCGTTCTGCCATTTCGGCCCCTGCCTCCAAACCTGAGTCAGAAACTCCGTGCGCTCCTCCTCCCAAGCTGCCAAATTTATCTTATCCTCTTTTGCTATTTGCTTTACGTCGCACCGACACAGATAGGTCTTATGGCGACGATGGGATAGGAAAGGCCTAGGAGTGGGAAGGAAGCGGCCGTGGCCTTAATTAAAGTACAGCCCCAACATTTGCCTGGTGTGAAAATGGGAAACCACGTAAAACCATCTTCAGATATGCCGACAGTGAGGCTCGAACCCACTATCTCCCGGATTCAAGCTCACAGCTGCGCGTCCCTAACCGCACGGCCAACTCGCTCGGTACCAAAATTATCTACTCCATAATGTAAGCACCGTCTAAGAAACAGTTACTGTTGCCCCCAAAATTGAGTGTTACGGTGCCCATCCTTCATCCGAGGCCACATCATGTCAACCTGGAAGAGATGCCATTGCCGCGTATGGGCCCGCCTCATCCCCGCCTAGACTCCATATTAAACTGCCTCCTTTGGGACTGACATTATTGGGAGATGCTGGAAGGCTGGTCTCAACTCCTACTGTATTCTTGGACTGGACCGCGCTATTTGGTCATTGGTGACCATTGCCTTGGCTGCTCTCCTCAATATACGGAAGGAAGCTAACTCAGGGTACCTTGGGGTTCCGGAGGACCCCATCCTTACATCGGCAGTACCGGGCGCTCTTACCGTTAACTCCAGGCGCAACAGCCCGAACTTCTACTACTTCGCAAAATCAAAATTACTTTACGTAAAAAAACAAATTACAACGGACTCTCTACCAAGATATAGGCCTACTCCAACTTATATATGATTTTCGCAAGATTTATGTATTGCAAAATTCAAGATTTCAAAGCTGTTCATACCGTGGTAAAACCTTATGGGGTGGAGGTCTGTACCAGGGGTAAACTTTCTCCGGCCAGTTAAACTGCGCGCCTTCTATAAGGCCATCTAGGTAATGTGCCTTGAACTGATGTTATGCAAAATAGTTCAGTTTACAACTTTGAGATGTCTCTACTATCGGTCTAAGTGTCCCCTCTGGCGGGATCAACGATAATTAATTCTTAAGGGAAAGTTGTTTTTTACTATTGGCTAACCTTAGATTTTGAAGATTGTTTTGCTCGTATATCAAAGTTGTCAACACCTTAGCTGCTTCCTTCTTCAATAGCTATCAACCAATCAGAAATTCGTAAATACTTTCGCTAGCCAATTAAAATTGGGTGTGTATACTGAAATCCAGCTTATTTTGTAAACAGTTCCTGGAACTTCCCCTCGAGATACTATAAAAACTGGGCGCTTTAGGGCCCTATTGTCACCTTCATCGCTCCCGTTTAGTGAGTGCTGCGTGTCTTTCGGGGGGCAGAGGCCGCGTTCGGCGTTTGGAAGGCCCAGAAACTCAAGCTAATGGCAGAATTTTCTTAACATGTGATAGCTCCGGCAGATAGGGTGAGGGGAAGGCTTGAAATCTTTTTCATTTTACGTAAATTTCTAAACCCGGTGGAATAAAAGTACAATTTTCGGCCAGTCTAACGACTCTGTTCTATTTCCTATTGGGAAATATGTAATGTAGTGGAACAAAGTGTGATAGCCCTCTGTTGATTCCCTTTCAACTTGGTATGGGGTGACTAAAGTTTCTAATCATCTAAAATTCTTAACATTTTTTTTGGAATTTAATGTTTCTCATTTAGTCACCCCGGCGTAGAATAGGCTTAGCCTCTGTATCTATGGGCCATAAACCCAATTAGGGTTTTAAAATATTCTAGAAGGAGTGCAAGTGTTTCGCATCCTAGCCTTTTTTTCATGGCCAGTCATGTTCAACCTTTTTCTTTTGATATTAAGACCATTTAGTATGGACACTCATTGTCCCTGTTTATATTTCTGGAAAAGAAAGTGAAAAAATTTTGAGCATAAGATAAGCCAAAACCAGGGCTGAGTGACGGTAAATGCATTAATTGAAGATTGTCAGATATAGCCTTGTGCGCTGTAAGAAACTTGTGACTCTGAGGGCCGGTTTCATCAAGGAGGGTTATTTTTAACTCTAGGTTAAGACCGGAGTTAAGTTAACCCCGCCTTTCACCTGGGTTAAACTGTTTATTCGAGGTTAAAAGCAATATGGCCACAGTAAATCATGCATTTGATGCAAAGTTGCTGTATTTAGATTTGTTAAACGGTGTTCCTGACAGAAATAGGCCTATAATAAGAAGGAAAGACTTTGAAAATCTATCTGAGGAATAATTTCTGAAGAGATAGACTTCAAAAACCGTCGTCAGAAAATTCGTCGATGAAGTTCGCGAGAGGTTAGAATACACAGCTGATCGAAACAAACTTGGGCTTGCGAACTAAAAGAAACTACATTGACCGTAATAGTAGCAACAGCGGTATTACACAATATTGCTGTGGAGACCCGAGATTAACTTCCCCCACAGGACTTGACTCTACGTCAGTATCTCACAGGAAGGAGAAGGAACAGGAATGATGGAATTGAGAATGGCATCATTCTTCACATTGATAACGACAGCACTGCAGTGGCATATAGGAATGCAACTGCACACCACCACTTCAATAGTACAACACTTATGAACAGTATACTGTGTATTACGTAGTGGTTATACAGAAATGCACTTTGAAATTAAACTGTATATTTACTTCGGTGTGTATTATTGCCGTGAAGGTGTGCCAACTTTCAAAACAACTCTTGGCACAGAGAAGCTAAAATTTTTATAGATCGGTTTTAGTTGTTTCGTAGATCGCACTGTAACGTGGGCAATATTAGTATATTAAATTCCCCTGTTATTCTTTTCCATGTATCCCCCTTTTCTTTTAATTGTATACCGTCAATCTTCTTGCATTCTATAATACTTCGGTACTCGGTAGCTAATTCAATAAGTAATGATTTTTCTAAAGCAGAAAAATTCGTGCCACTATTTTTCTTCTGCACTTCTTCCATTTTTCGTTCAAGATCACGGAAGAATAATATCTGCCATGGACCTGAAGGAAGAAAACGAAATACAGCGCAAGAAATAAACAAAAGAACCACGCAAGAAGTGTGTTCATGATCTCTGATTTTTAGTCACTGCCTCCTTGATTATTAGGACAGCTGTTTCCTGCGAGGGTTAACGCGGTGTTAGTTAACCCTCTGCCGAAATAGCTTGGTGAAACGCGTGACTTTTAAGAATGAGTTAAAATATTAACCCTAAGTTAACAAACCCAGGGTTAGAGAATATTTAACCCACGTTGATGAAACCAGGCCTGAGAGGCTGGACTATATTAACTTTCGGATCTCAGACTCCTAGGATATGTAAATTAGTGGAGCAAGCATGCTCTTATAAAATAGTGCACTTGTTCAGAGCTATAATGCTCATCCCCTTGTATATTATCATGTTGATAATTCACTCAAGTGTTGTACCTGATGTTTTGGACTTTAAGTCATGGTTGTTGGAGCTGACGAGCTCATTATAAGTTGTTATTGTTCATACAGATCTTCAATTTATCAAATTTTAAAAAAGGAAAGAAATAAAATTTCGAACTTCGTTGTATTAACGTATGCTCTAGTTTATTGCTTATCTGCCCATTCACTCCGGCAGCTTCTTACTCCTCTGTGATCAACGATATTCCCGCAACATTTTGAATGCCTTTTTAACACTGCAAATAAATCCAACTCTTCTTTAAACCTCCCTGTAAGAGGACAGTGAATGCAAGTTGGTATTATTTTCAAATGATCTGAGAGCGGAAGTCTGTTATAGCTTATGATTCTTTCAGTGTGCCTTGGCTGTGTATGTCTCGCTGCAGCGGAAGTTAGCCTCCCCGCCAAAGTTCAGTGTTCCGATAATGAACTGTTCGTGTGTGTTGTGTCTCACTGATCCGTGAGTGAACCACTCAGCACTGTATGCTACTAGTCAGCTGAATCGTGTGCCGTAAGCCCGCCGTTCCTGCATTTCGATTCACTCGGACACTTGAATGAATCGATACACTGCTTCGAATCGTACACTCAGTAGTCAACACTAGAACCATAGCCTCCCCCTTGTTAGTCACCTTGTGGTACGGCTTACCCTCCGTGTCACCGGGCTTTCTGCCTTAACTGGTTGTATGGAAAGTCATGTCGCGGGATTGCTTGAGGTGTTAGCAACCGTTTAATTTTGTTCTCGGCCTTTCGACCTATCCTTTGTTTTTGTTTTACTTCTTGGCCAACTATTACGAGCTTCGGCTCCTGTTTCTCTGGATCTTTCGATCCTCAACTTGTGTATGGCTCCCCTATTGAGTAAGGGTAGCGAGTATGAAACTGTTTAACTTTTAAGAATAATGTGTTCTGGTGTGATCTCTTAGAAATTATTTGAGGTACCTAATGTTAATGTTTTGGTCCATTCGTACGTTGGAACTTGTAATTGTGGTTCAGTGTTCGAGACTCTTCTGACATGTCACTACTTAAGTTGAGGGTTCGAATACCCTCTTGGTTGGAAGCTCTAGATTCTTTCTCTATTTTGAAAAAGCAAGGTTCGATATTCCCTCTGAAGGGGAACTTCATTTGGGAAGGCTGATGTCTCATTGTATTCATTTTATTACCAAAGGAACTTGTAAGATCTGTTGGTCCTGTGAATACTTTAAGTCTTGTATGGTAAATCGGGAGCTTCTTCTCCCTAGCAAAAATTTATGATTTTGTAAATATCTTTGTAAATTATACTTGTTGTTGTTGTTGTTTCTTAAATTGTTGTTGTTTTAAAAACAGTATCAAATCAAAGAAAGTAAACCGTGAAAATATAGTCCAAATTGAAAATGTTGTTGGTGAGCTTTTGTCCAGTGTCTAACCACCGCTCCTTTTCTTCGAGACCCACGGAAACCCGGTAACAATAGTATTTGGAGATTTAGGGTTTGATTCTTAGCACTGTAAGCTCAAGAACTTAAAAGACACGTCTACAACATACTGAGAAGAAGCTATGGAAGAACGAAATGTGCAGGGGTACGCTTTCACCAAAAAGGTATCTCAACCCTCCCTGGGGAAAAACTGTACAAGTGTCCATAAATGTAACAATACGTTTTCACGAATCGTTGACCTCGAAAGAAACAATTGCATCCACTCGGAGATGTGACTACACAAGTGTACAACATGCAGTAATACCTTCTCACGGTCCGATTCGTTGGCTGCATGGTCAGCGTACTGGCCTTCGGTTCAGAAGGTCCCAGGTTCGATTCCCGGCCGGGTCGGGATTTGAACCTTCATTGGTTAATTCCTATGGCCCAGGGGCTGGGTGTTCGTGCTGTCCCCAACATCCCTGAAACTCACACACCTCACAAAACACTATCCCCCACCATAATAACACGCAGTTACCTACACATGGCAGATGCCGCTCACCCTTATCGGAGGGTCTGCCTTACAAAGGCTGCACTCGGCTAGAAATAGCCACACGAAATTATTACCTTCTCACGAAACAAACTAGGACATGCTCATCTGATGAGTTAAAGTGGGCATTGTCCCTGCATTGCAGGAGGCCGTAGCACTTAGGGGATTCCCGAGGCATTTTATTTTATTTTATTTTATTTTATTTTATTTTATTTTATTTTATTTTATTTTATTTTATTTTATTTTATTTTATTTTATTTTATTTCATCTTAGTATCAGATATAGCCTTCTAATAGTAAATTTTTTCTCGCACTTAGTGCAGAGAAATTCTGAATATTTATCATATTTGAGACCTTCTATCACTGAACTTAGTGCTAGATCAAAACATTACAAGTACAGGCCGAATAAATACCGTCTGTTTTGCTATATATGTTAAACTAAATAGAATACATGAAATAAGTAAAGAAAATACACTGACTGACAGAGCAAATGCAACACCAAGAAGGAGTGGTTCGAAAGGGATGAAAGTTGGGGAAAAAACAGAGACGGCACGGACGAATAATTGATGTTTATTTCAAACCGATATGCAGGTTACACAATGCGCACGGCATCGACTCAGTAGGATGTAGGACCACCGCGAGCGGCGATGCACGCAGAAACACGTCGAGGTACAGAGTCAATAAGAGTGCGGATGGTGTCCTGAGGGATGGTTCTCCATTCTCTGTCAACCATTTGCCACAGTTGGTCGTCCGTACGAGGCTGGGGCAGAGTTTGCAAACGGCGTCCAATGAGATCCCACACGTGTTCGATTGGTGAGAGATCCGGAGAGTACGCTGGCCACGGAAGCATCTGTACACCTCGTAGAGCCTGTTGGGAGATGCGAGCAGTGTGTGGGCGGGCATTACCCTGCTGAAACAGAGCATTGGGCAGCCCCTGAAGGTACGGGAGTGCCAGCGGCCGCAGCACATGCTGCACGTAGCGGTGGGCATTTAACGTGCCTTGAATACGCACTAGAGGTGACGTGGAATCATACGCAATAGCGCCCCAAACCATGATGCCGCGTTGTCTAGCGGTAGGGCGCTCCACAGTTACTGCCGGATTTGACCTTTCTCCACGCCGACGCCACACTCGTCTGCGGTGACTATCACTGACAGAACAGAAGCGTGACTCATCGGAGAACACGACGTTCCGCCATTCCCTCATCCAAGTCGCTCTAGCCCGGCACCATGCCAGTCGTGCACGTCTATGCTGTGGAGTCAATGGTAGTCTTCTGAGCGGACGCCGGGAGTGCAGGCCTCCTTCAACCAATCGACGGGAAATTGTTCTGGTCGATATTGGAACAGTCAGGGTGTCTTGCACATGCTGAAGAATGGCGGTTGACGTGGCGTGCGGGGCTGCCACCGCTTGGCGGCGGATGCGCCGATCCTCGCGTGCTGACGTCACTCGGGCTGCGCCTGGACCCCTCGCACGTGCACGTGCCACATGTCCCTGCGCCAACCATCTTCGCCACAGGCGCTGCACCGTGGACACATCCCTATGGGTATCGGCTGCGATTTGACGAAGCGACCAACCTGCCCTTCTCAGCCCGATCACCATACCCCTCGTAAAGTCGTCTGTCTGCTGGAAATGCCTCCGTTGACGGCGGCCTGGCATTCTTAGCTATACACGTGTCCTGTGGCACACGACAACACGTTCTACAATGACTGTCGGCTGAGAAATCACGGTACGAAGTGGGCCATTCGCCAACGCCGTGTCCCATTTATCGTTCGCTACGTGCGCAGCACAGCGGCGCATTTCACATCATGAGCATACCTCAGTGACGTCAGTCTACCCTGCAATTGGCATAAAGTTCTGACCACTCCTTCTTGGTGTTGCATTTGCTCTGTCAGTCAGTGTATAAAAACTTTAAACCAAAAAAAAATTACAAAAAATTAAGTGACAAGGGTAAGTAAGCCTTTCGCGCCAAATATATCAACTTACCAAAACGAAACAGGGGTAGGGTTCCTCGAACTCAAATAAATATAAAAGCTAAAACAGTTAGTTTTAAAAAGAAATAAATTGACAAAACATCACCTCCTAAAAAAATTATACAAAATTCTTATAAACAAAATTCTAGTATACTCAGCTAAAAAAATTAAAGCAAACCCCCCTCTTCTATATTCAACATTAAACCCTGAAACCAATTCTGATTCCCCTTCCGCAAAATCAAAAGGAGCACCTTTTTAGCGACAATGAGGTGGGGGAAGAAATGGGACGCGTTTGGGAGGTTTTTTGTTTTTGTTTTTTGTTTTTTGCTAGAGGCTTTACGTCGCACCGACACAGATAGGTCTTTTGGCGACGATGGGATAGGAAAGGCCTAAGAGTTGGAAGGAAGCGGCCGTGGCCTTAATTAAGGTACAACTCCAGCATTTGCCTGGTGTGAAAATGGGAAACCACGGAAAACCATTTTCAGGGCTGCCGATAGTGGGATTCGAACCTACTATCTCCCGGATGCAAGCTCAGCGTTTGGATGTTAGCGCCTGTGACTGGATAGTTACATTCCTTAAATAAGAAATGACAATTCATCCAAGTAAAATGATAAAAGGAGTATAAGTCAAGCATGGGCTAGAAATTATTTATGGATGAGCTACTAATATTCATATAATGAAAATTGTTAGCCTATTTCCAGTCATTCAACCAGGTCAGGAATGGAATGAATGAAGCCCCCATCTAGCGGCAAATCGTCATAAAAATGGAGCAAAATTAACGGTCCTTCTAATGACGAGGAACATATCCCTACGCAGCCAAAGATTACTCTAGTCACGGGGATTCACGAGGCTCGGAAACTCTTTAATACTGAGTGATTATAACAAAAAGTGGAAATGAATGGATTATATATATTGAGGGTTTCAGGATTAGTTGTATTACGATCACCATTTGCTAATCTCGATATGTAAACATTTCTCAGCGGGGAAATTCAGAATGTATAGTTGACAGAAGCGAAGTGATCGGCCAGGACCGGGCAACTGTCAATACTTCTTAAAAGCGATTTCGTGTGTGGCAGCGCTGATCAATCTCCATCAACGTACAGAGTATAAGGTGGCCGTAGGAATACAAGCTGAGAGAAAATGGCATTGACCATCGGTTCTGGGTGCCATAGTTGTATAAATCGTTTAATCTAGTCTTCATTCTAATGTATAACAGGAGGTGTTTTATTTGGTTTCCATTAGTCTGGTATGACAAAGAACCGTGGCTTAAAGATTGTTTCACCGGGCGAGTTGGCCGTACGGTTAGGGGCGCGCAGCTATGAGCTTGCATCCGGAAGATAGTGGGTTCGAACCCAACTGTCGGCAGCCCTGAAGATGGTTTTCCGTGGTTTCCCATTTTCACACCAGGGAAATGCTGGGGCTGTTCCTTAATTAAGGCCACGGTCACTTCCTTCCCACTCCTAGGCCTTCCCTACCCCATAAGACCTATATGTGTCGGTGCGGCGTAAAACAAATTGTAAAAAAAGAAATTGTTTCCTATACAACAGTTCCTCTTTAGTGTCTGAAGCAGTTCAATCATTCCCCTCTAACAGACGAAAAAGGTTCCTATCATAATGTACAAGTAGATTATTTGAGAATCTGTATCACCGAACCTTGTACCAGATCAAAATATTACAAGTCTGTTTTGCTATATAATGTTAAATATCGCAACATTGGCGACAATGAGGTGATGGAAGAGAAAGGACGCGCTTTGAATTGCAGTAGTGCCTGTATTGCCTAGTTATAATCCTTCAGTTAACGTTATCCTACCTAATACTGTTCCGTCAATCAAACTTGTGATACGTGGTAATGGAAGGTGTCTAAATCCAACACTCCACGTCAATAGGCTTCTGGCACATACAGTATCAAACGTATCAAATGAAATTCTGACACCTGAGGATGCTTGTCATTTAAAGCGGAATAACGTCAAGGTCATCGCCCCTAATGGTAGAATATGAGAGAAATAGAATAATAATTACAATTTTAAAATCACCCATCGACTGGGATTTAAAAACTGATGATGAAGAAAATGATTATGAATTTAAAATAATCAGTAGATCCAATTCGTAATGCATTGTTCCTATAAAATGATTTTTTTAAATAAATTGCAAAGTTATGAAATTAAAGGCCTTTAACGTGAAATTGTACTCGTACATTCCGTTCAAAAAGTTTAAAAAATAATTTTAAAATATACAAAGATAGATAAAAACATAGACAATAGAATAAAAAAGGTAGTAAACAATAGAACTTTTAAACTTTTAAACACGATAAAAACAGCCCACACTAATCCTCATAAAACGGATGACGAGGTCTGCTGACTGCTCGACATCTCGTAGAATGAGGGAGATGGTACTCGAAGTTTTGGACTAGGACGCAGATCAGCCACGTCCGCGCTCTCCATAAGGATGTGTACTACCGTCAGTCTGACACCTGGACGTTTCTTAAAAGCAACAGCGATTGAAAGGACTTTTAAAAATAGTATAGTGCACAAATAATATTATGTGACTGCATTAGTACTTAAACAACTTAGAACACATCAACGTATTAATCTTTCGGACAGAGGTTAGAGGTACGGCAATCCCTGTGGAGAGAGGGACGCAGACCAAGAATATATCCAAGATATACCCTGACCGTCATAAGACGCAATTCCGCTCCTGTTTCTTGCGCGTCGTCATACCTTCTTCCGCGTTGTGCTGGTACTGTACTTCCTTCTCATGCCAAGGCTTCCAGCTGGGATGACGAGTAGTTCTTTCTCCAACCATCGCCTATGATGAAAATTCTCTTCCCCCTTATGAACGCTGTACTGCCCTCTCTTCTTGCTCTCCCCAGGTGGAATCGAAGAACTCTTATCTTTCTTCAAATCCCAATTCTCTCTGGATTCATACTTCCGTCCCTTTTAAATTCTTAGCATTCCGGAGAATTTGACAGGCTTTCATCTCGGATACCAATTACACCTTAATCGGCCTATTCCCTTGGGTCCTTCCTATTTTCTGCACGTCATCCACATCGGATTCCGTGCAATTTACTTTCACTCCTGCCGTGAGCACTTCCAGTACAGACATAATAGTGCCAATTTACCCTAGACCCTATTCTCTTTAATCCCATATATGATCAGGCATCTGCTACGTTGGGCAAGCGTTGACCTTCGGACCTCCATCTGCATCTCCCGTGTGCGCTGCTTCAACACCAAGTGATGTTCCTTTGCAATTTCCTCGGTGTTTATCCCGGGATTCTTTTATACCTCTCATGTCACGTTTCAGGCTATCTTTCAGATCCTGAATGTCCTTATTCTGCTCTATGATCAGCTCCCTCGTTGTGTCTGTTTGGCTTACCTCTTTTATCACCTTCTTAATCTTTTCGATATCTTCCCAACTCAGTGGCCCAGGATTGCTTCCCATTCCTCCAAATACAAATAGTACCGCGATCACTATCGCTGCCAACACCATTGTAAAGTAATTTACATCACATTTTAGTGCACATAGCTGGTACTCGTTGCGGTTGTTCCATCGGCCGATGAGCGCTCGGTAGAGTTCTATGCCTACCCCCATTTCGCTTACGCAACAAGCACTCAGCACTCTAGCACACACGTCTGCTTTGCTTGCAGGGCTCCAATCGACTGCGAATAAGACGCATCTAAAAGGGGTGACCTAGGCGCGGACAAGGAAAATGGCATTGGAATCATGAACTGGACCTCTGTAGGTGGGAGGGTTTGAATATATCCACAGGTAATCCCTGCCTGTCGTAGAAGGTGACTAAATGGGTCATGTTGCCATCGGTCTCCTCTCGAGGGTTAGTTGTAGACCGATCTAAATTTATCTGCGTGCTGCTTGGGTAAGGGCCTATTTCATGCGCGATTACGCACAAAAGCACAGACGGTACCTACAAACCTTCGGGTGGAAACACCATGTATCCTGCATTAGTACTGAAAGGATTTCATCTTACCTCCATTGCATCTCTGCTTAACGCTGCTCAACTATCATCTGCACCTCGCACCAACCCTCTACGTACTGCTCGTCAATCTTCATTCGCCTGAGCTTTGAGCGGGGAGACGTCACTACCAGCTGAATCTCTATGTCAACATTCCAGTATCTTCTCCACGTTCTCTTGTGTGCTCATGTGACTTAACTTCCCCTTTTTCTCCCCTCTCTCCAATGATGTATAAATTGGCGGGGGCCTCCTGGAAGGGGCAGGGTCATGGCCCCCCCCCGAAAAAAAATCACTCGCGGGAGATGAACTACTGGTCAGTTTGGAGAAAGGAGGTGCATGATTTTTCGCTGGAGAGACTATTCTTCCTTTACCTATATGTGTGTACCATTATGCTGTGATTATGGAAGAGCTCAAGAACTATGACATTGGCAATATTTGTGCATTTAATATACGTTTTTCTTCTTACTCTTTATATTTGGAAGTGTAACTTCATGGTCAGCCTTGCTGACAGATTAACAAAAAAAAAAAAAAAAAAAAAAAAAAGGAGGACAATATTTGGCTTGACTTCGTTTGGACATTTTCGAATTGCCATCTGTAACCATTTCTACTATCCACCTTGGACCTCCACTGCCCAGTATCGTGCCCTGTGCTTTCACTCCTTAGTATTCTACGTCCCTTGTACTTCTACCATTCCTCACAGTATCCACCTGACAACACAGTTCCCCGAACAGCCGAATGCCAGAACATATTATTATTCATTTATTTTTATTCCCAGCCATGTTCGACTATGCCGCCGCTTCCGGCGTGGGAGCGGCTTTCAGCGACGTCTTTGGAGAGGGAGACTTGGCCTTCCTCCCTGCTGTGCCGGCTTATTTGTCCTGGATGGGTGGTCCACATCTTCCAGCATTTATCATTTGTGGCGTTGCTCACAGAAGCAATTGCCGTCTTTAGCGCAGCGGTCCTCACAGGTGTTGCTGGAAGATACGACGAACCTGGCTAACGCTAAAGTCTAGAGCAGTGGTGCTTACGCTGGGCATTTCGATCCACGGGCGGGCGGGCAGGCGATGAGAGTATGCTATTCAGCCACAGTGACGTGGTTATGTCACAGGCTGTGAAGGCTAGGTGAATTTTCTCCAGTCACTCTCGATCACTGGGGCGATACCCAAGTTTGCAATGGAGACAGAAACGGAAGAACGAGGGCCTCGCAGAATCTGATGGCAGAGAGCCAGTGAGAAGAACTTTATTTTGTATGTGAGCAAGCGGGAGACTGTGCAAAATGCCCGCAATGTGGGCAGTCTGTTATATCAAAGAGGTATAATGTAGAACGCCACCGCAAAACGAAACATGCTTATTCGCATGGGACTGTTGAATTAAAACGGTTGAAGATGGGAAGGAACATTTGAGCGAAGTAAGTTTTTATTACCAAATTTACGGAAATAATATGAACCATGTTTTCACACAGGTAGGACGTAATAAAAAGTAATTATACAGTGTATTTTTCTTTACAGGTTGGATAATAATGTAATTTGCTTTACGTCCCACTAACTACTTTTACGGTTTTTGGAGACGCCGAGGTGCCGGAATTTAGTCCCGCGGAAGTTCTTGTTACCTGCCAGTTAAATCTACCGACACGAGGCTGACGTATTGGAGCACCTTTAAATACCAGGATCAAACATGCCATGTTGGGATCGGAAGGCCAGCGCCCCAACCGTCTGAGCCATTCAGCCCAGCTACAGAATCGCATACTTAATCGCACAGCAGTTGAAACCGTTTACTACGGGACCATTCGTAAAAGAATTCATCGACATAGTTGTGGAGGGTGTATGTCCTACTAAAAGGAGCAAATTCAGTCAAATTAACCTGTCTCGAGCAACTTTTGGTCGACGCACAGAAGAAGGAGAAGATATTGAACGGCAGCTAGCACTGAAAACTGATGATGATGATGATGATGATGATGATGCTTGTTGTTTAAAGGGGCCTAACATCGAGGTCATCGGTCCCTAGCACCGAAAGCTAAGGAATTTATTGCTTATTCTATATGCCTTGACGAAAGTACTGACGTTGACACAGCACATCTTGTAATATTTGTTTGAGGAGTGGATAAATATCTTCAAGTTAAGGAAGAGCTGATGGATCTATTTGCCATGAAGGGGTACCACTACCAGGGAGGACGCTTTTCTTAGTATTGAAGAAGATATACGGAAGGTGGAATTACCGTGGAATACATTGGTGTCAGTAGCCACCGACGGCGCTCCTGCAGTGATAGGCAATAAAACTGGATTCTTGGCACATTTAAGGTCAAAATTGTCTTCAGGATATGAACTTCTGTACATTCACTGCACTCTTCACCAAGAGGCACTTTGTGCTAAAACACTGAAATCTGACTACATTATGAATGCCGTGGTTAATATAGTGATATGTTTTTATGTTTATTTCTTGTTCTTTTTTTTCGCATGCTGGTCTCACTCATAGGTAGTTCCGTGAATTTCTGACCTCAAAAGAAACAGAATATCAGTATATTCCTTGTTTTGTCATGTTATGCAATAAATGGAAAAACTTTTTTTTTTGCTAGTTGCTTTACGTCGCACCGACACAGATAGGTCTTATGGCGACGATGGGACAGGAAAGGGCTAGAAGTGGGAAGGAAGCGGCCGTGGCCTTAATTAAGGTACAGCCCCAGCATTTGCCTGGTGTGAAAATGGGAAACCATGGAAAAACTGTCCCTGAACTTTCCGGTCCTACCTCGATCGTGGACTGAGCCCTTCTTACAGATATCCTCAGCCGTCCGGATGCTCCAAATACATCATTGGAGGTTAGAGATAATCTGGTTATTACAATGTTTGATATAGTGCAGTCTTTCAAGGTGAAACTCGAACTCTGGAGAAAACAATTTATCGCAATACCATTCACGTAGGGGCTGCCTGGCGTGCTCGGTTCGCCCGGAAGGACGTGGGTTCGAATTCCCGTCAGGAAGTCATAAAATTTACGAAACGAGATTTCCATTTCCGGAGGTGCACATGGCCCTGAGGTTCACTCAGCCTACATCAAAAATGAGTACCAGGATAATTCCTGGGGTAAAGGCGGTCGGGCGTAGAGCTAACCACTCTACCCCATCACGTGCCGAGGTTACGGATAGTGGAAGCCTTTACCTTCCACCCCTCCAAGGACCTTCAAGGCCTATACGGAGATGACTTTGCCTCTTTTTAATACCTTTCATTTTCCCTGCTTCAGTTCCGTTGCAGCTGACATTGGTCATGATAGCTGGCAGATTTTCATCCAGTCTCTCAAGAAATTACTTGACGCATTTAATGAAATATTTCATGACACAGGTCAGCTTCAATCGTTTTACCAGATATTAGCTTCGCCATTTTCAACTGACGTTAGCTCAGCACCCACCAACGTCCAATTGGTGTCAATCGACCTTCATTGTGACAGCTTTCTCCGAGAGAAGTGGAGAGTGGTGCTTAATGTAGGTGATTTTTATTCATTTGTTCAGCAAGATCGATTTTACGTCTACATTGGCGAGCACCTAGGATAATGAGCATTTTTGCTTCCACGTGTTGGTGCGAACCGATTTTCTTTTCCCTGAGGATATGTAAACATAGACTCAGGTCAGCAGACGATCAACTAAACTGTTTCATTCAGCTGCATTCTTCTAAAAATATTATCCCCGATAATCAGCGTCATAAGAGCCTCCGTGGCTCAGACGGCAGCGCGTCGGCCTCTCACCGCTGGATACCGTGGTTCAAATCCCGGTCACTCCATGTGAGATTTGTGCTGGACAAAAGCGGAGGTGGGACAGGTTTTTCTCCGGGTACTCCGGTTTTCCCCGCCATCTTTCATTCCAGCAACACTCTCCATTCTCATTTCATAGCATCTATCAGTCACTAATATATCACTTTGGGAGTGGCGACCCCATCGTACTAACAGCCTATATGTACTTCATTCATTACATTTCTGACCCGGTCAATGACTGGAAAACAGGTTGTAGGTTTTCATTTTCAATCAGCGTCTTACCGCGCAGAAACAAAAGATACATTAAACTTTGAATTGAATGGGGAAATTTGATGATTGCAATAAGAGAGACAGGAGGTGACGGAGTACAGAAGAAGTGAAAGACAGTAACGTTCGTTTTATTAATTTCTGAAGTGTTGTTTTTATTTTCATTTTATTTCCAGTGGACATAAATCCACGTAATTTTCAATTTACGTTGTAAGAAGTAAATTACAGATTTTCTTTTCATTCCAGTTTATTTATTTTGACCGGATACATTAAAGAGTTACAACCTCAAATAATTATTTAATGTACGTAATGAATTACAATTATCACTATTGTATTTTAAGAGGTGTTTTAAAAATGTCTAATATCATACGGAGTTAAGGTGGATAAACTGTGGCTTGTGGTTGCCCGGGTTTAAAGGGAGATGTGCACGAAATTTTTGAAAACTATGAAATAAAAAATTGTTGAAATTGCTAGCTTATTGTGTTGGGGATCATGTTCCAAAAGGAACACATGCGCGATAGGTGCCACACCCATCTATTTTCATGCAATGCTATTTAATTTTCGCTGAACTCCTTACGACTATTTAGTCAGGCAACTGACAATATCACACTAACAAGTATTGAAGAAGGCTGAGTAGCATCATTTCTGGTTGGTGAAGCATGGCGATTACCTTGGAAAGTTCGTTCTGATTTGACAGATACAGTGCAAGGTGCGTGTTGTGAAATTCAATTCTTATTTCTTGAATTTTTTTTTTTTCATGACAAATGTACCTTTTCCTCTTGAATTACTGAAGATATCAATCTACAACTTGATAGACAGGCAGGAAAAACACTGTCACACATATTCTTGCAGAGGAATTACAAAATATGTAGCCTAATTTCATCGACTTCAGGAGTTTCATTTACATGTACTTTTCGTGAAATTTTCAAATTGAAAAATTAATTTTTTAATAATCTAAATAGGCATAAAATTAAAAATTCCACAAGGTCTTAGAAATCACACACAAAAAATACAAGGTTCAGGACCTGAGCGTTTCTGACCAAAATTCAAATTTGAAAAAATCAAAAACGTAGTGTCTAAACGAAATGGTTATTGTTTATACCTAAGAAATATTTAAATCTGTGTGCAATGTTTGATGATTCTAACTCAAATAGTATCCGAGTTACAGAAAATTAAGAAAATACATGTTCGTGCACCTCTCCCGTTAAATTATCTGATAAAACAAACAATTTAATCATGCTTGCCGGAAGTAATATCAGTTGTGTTATTTATTTGAAGGCATACTGTATATATATTTCGTAAATGCATTTACATTTTTCTTGTACTTTAATCTTGGATAGTAAATATCTGTGTCCTCACTCGTGATGAAACTCACTCGTCATTTATTGGCTAGCTATTATCATCGAGTTGGTAGCTTACATTCCTAACACCAGGTGTATGCATAAGTCTTTTCCGATTTCACTAAGAGATGACGCCAGCGAACAGTACGCAGCGTATGAATTTGACACATACAGTACCTATGTCAGTTTGTTCGACTGACATTAACTTACCAACACACACAAGTTGAGTCCGCCAAACACTAGCATCTGTGTTGTACCGCTCAGTGATCATGTCGACCTTCATGCCTGAAAAAGGGAACATTTGCGGCACGCATTGCTTTTCTTATTTAATCAAAAGAAAAAGGCTATGGAAAGTCATCGTTTGCTGGTAGAATCATATGGTGAACACGCTCCATCGATTAGAACGGTCCTGCATCACCAAGGCCAAATTGCTTCGGCAAGAAGACCATGCTTTGTGTCTGGTGCGACCGGAGCGGTATTGTGTATAAGGAACTCTTGAAGCCCGGCGAAACCGTTAATGCACAACGCTACCGCCAACAACTGATTAATTTAAATCATGCATTGATCGAAAGACGACCGGAATGGGCTACAAGACATGGCAAAGTGATTTTGTTACACACCAGTGCACCGTCTCACACGGTAAACCCAGTAAAAGCCACCTTGAAATCACTTGGATGGGACACCCTTCTGCCCCCGCCGTACTGCCCCGACCTGGTGCCATCTACCACCGCTTTGCATCAATGGGGCACGCGCTCGCAGAGCAGCACTTCAGCAATTTCTAGGAAGTTGAAAAATGGCTCGTCGAATGGTTTGCGCAAAAAACAAGCAGTTTTTATAGCATAGTACTCATAACTTTCCTGAAAGATGGGCGAATGTGTAGAAGCCGATGGCCAATATTTTAAATAAATAAAAAATAATAATTTCCCTTGAAAATTAAGTATTTTCTTTACCACAAAAACCGGCAAAAACTTATGCATACACCTGGTAGAACAAGCGATGATCGGGTGTTGGGCATACGACGTACGGCAGGGGAGATTTGAAAAGTGTGCGCATGACGTAGGTGATTTGCAATGTGGACGTAGATTGGATTCAACTCAAGGCTTAATCTCAAAGTAGTGTCAATAATAATAATAATAATAATAATAATAATAATAATAATAATAATAATAATAATAATAATGATGTTATTGGCTTTACGTCCCACAAACTACTTTTACGGTTTTCGAAGACGCCAAGGTGCCGAAATTTATTCCAACAGGAGTTCCTTTACGTGCCAGTAAATCTACCGTCACGAAGATGACGTATTTGATGATGATGATGATGACGTCGATGTTTGTTGTTTAAATGGACCTAATATCTAATGGCACGAGGTTAAACAAATGTAATAATAATTAACACGTTTAAAAAGTATCCACTAACTAGAATTTTAAAACAAAATGAATGATGATGAAAATATTATGAATTTCAAATAACCGTTGGTTCTGCTTCGCAATGCTTTATTTTCTTATGAAATTATAGAAAACATAGATTAAAATAGAATGAGGCATTGCTTTGAATTGAAACCATATATATTATTAACATTAAACCCGGGCCGGATTAAGAGGGGGGCTAAAGGGGCTGCAGCCCCGAGCCCCGCGTGCCAAGGGGCCCCGGCTCTTGGCCGAACCTAAAATTGTATAAAAAGGCCTGCTGCTCCACCTCCGTGCATGTGTATGAATAGTTACACTCGCAAAATATCGAACACGCACTCTTCCTTCCTTCTTACCAGCTGTCGGCGTTAATATTTCATCACTGCTAGAATCAGTTACCGTCCGGAGACATGAATCCTCGCTACTTACGCACTGTAATTATTGTAAAGGTTATTGTTGACGAAAATTTCAATCTGGCAGCTTGTGAGTACGGACAGAGGGGGAAGGGGAGGAAGTGAGCGGGAGGGGACAGGGGAAGCACGGTGGAATGTGCATGCTATACTATATCTTTGCATCAGGAAGAGAACTTCCAGTTCACTTCTGATTATTGAACCATTCTTAAGTTACAACTGTAATGTTTTTGTAAAATGGCTAGAAAATATCCTAGTGGTGCCAAAAAACGTATGTTCTGTTTTGTATGTCGATTTGATAGTGATGATGAGACAAATGTAAAGTATGTTTTTGCATTATGAAATATTAACATGAAAAATAGAGAAAAATTGTAGTCTATTTCAATACTTCCCTATTCATCAATTTAAGTGGAAGTAGTTCTATAACGACTTCAGTATGCTAGTCTTACGTGATGTTACGAAGAAGGGGCCCCACATTTTTAAATAGCCCAGGGCCCCCAAACACCTTCATCCAGCACTGCATTAAACATTTAAAAAGCACATTAAAATAATCATAGACTAACTAAAACAGACTCAAGAGAATAAAACGTACTTAACAAATAAAGTAAAAAATAAAAAGAGATAGAAAAGTCACACTAACCTGGATAAAATATGTGCCATATAAAATCTTAAGTGCACCGCGCGGGCTGCCCACCAAGTATTGCCGCTAAGAAACTTCAATATATTCAGTTGCTCAGCGTATTCTGCTTTTAACTGACCGACGTGTGGCTTCGGCGATAATTTACTATAGAAATGAGCCCAAGAACTCGGTATGTGTCAACTACAGGAAGAGCGACTTCCCTTATATATAGTATATACATTTATTTATTTACAGAAATTCCCTAGATGCACGATTGAAAGATTGCCACATTGCCACGTGGGGTCGAAGGCCTTTTCTAAATCGAAGAAAACAGCCACTAAATGCTGTCTTCGGAGAAATGTGTCCTGGATATATATCTCCAGTCGCACCGGCACAGATAGGTCTTATGGCAACGATGGGGGAGGAAAGGGCTAGGAATGGGAAGGAAGCTGCCGTGACCTTAATTAAGGTACAGCATTTGCCTGGTGTGAAAATGGGAAACTACAGAAAACCATCTTCAGGGCTGCCGACAGTAGGGTTCGAACCCACTATCTCCCGAACACAAGCCCACATCTGCGCCCCTAACCGCACGTCCAACTCGCCCGGTTCCTAAATAAATCTCAAGATGGAAGTGAAGAGTGTATATCCGGTAGAAGTGAACAACAGAGGTCTTTCAAGTTGAAAACCGACAACCATGTTCTAAGGTCCACTGTTCCACTCTCCTAACAGCTTGCTGTAACAGTCGCTCAGCGAGTGACATAATTTGTAAGCTATAAGTGGATAGTTTGTAATACCATGATGCAGAGCAAAATCTTCTACATACAGCGACGATATTACTGCTGAACCAGCTGCAGCGACAATAGCGTTTATAGCGATCGCGAACAATGTGACATTGAGAACCGATCCCTGTGGGACTCCATTTTCCTGAACATGGACACTACTCGGACACGGAATAAATAAAAATCAGGCCTTTTCTAAATAGAAGAAAACAACAACTAAATGCTGTTTTCGGATAAATGTGTCCTGGATATACCTCCCCAGGTGTACAAAGTGGTCGGTTGAGGATTGGACGGCTCAAGAACCATCTTGATACTCGGTCAAAAGTCCTCTTTTTCTCCAAGCACCACACAAGTCGGCGAATAACCATCCTCTCAAATAGTTTATACAGAGAGTTAGTGTGATAAATAGGACTGTAACTACCTGCATACTTGGGATATTCGTCAGGCTTGAGGAGAGGAATTACTGTTTCCTCTCTCAGCTGTGACGGAAACTCACCATCCAGATTCGGTTGAACACCACAAGAGGATATAAGAAGCTATGCTCGCTGAGGCGATTCTACGTCTAGTTATGGACATAATCCGTAAAGGGCACTCTGATGCTTGAATGCCTCCCACGTCAGAGCAAGGGAATCAGGATGGTAATTCCCGGAACCAGACACATCTGCGAAATAACTTACTAGATGATTGACAACCCTGGGTGGATCAGTGGCAATACTGCCTGCAATGGAACGATAGTCCTTGGAAACGCGTCGAGGTTTGGTGCACGTTTGAGATGACGGTGTATGTGACTCCATAGGGCACATATATTGTTTACTGTGTGGAAGAAGAACTCGTAAGTTAGCGCGTTTTTTTTAAGGTTACTCGCAAGAAAAAAAATTAAAAGAGGGGACCAATGGCCGTATGACCCTTTTAGTCACCTTCTACGGCAGGTAGCGATTACCTGTGGATGTATTCGATCCCTCCCACGCACAGAGGATCCAGTTCATGATTCGAATACCACAATCCATTTCCTCGACTAGGATGCTCCGTTTAGTCGCCTCTTACGATAGGCAGAAGATACCGAGAATGCATTCTTCGTCTGCGGTCACACCCACATAGGGTCCCTCGTACGACAGGCAAGGAATACCGTGGGTGTTATTTTACCACCCCCACCCACAGGAATTTCCCATTTATTCTGAATCATCACCTTCGATCTGCCGGCTTCGGAGACATTCTAATAGCTAAACTACCGCCTTCATAGCTCTCGGGATCATGTGACTACGCAAGCTCCATCACTACTAGAAGATAAAGATACCCTTGATAGGGAAATCAGAATGATCAAAATTCATAAATCCAACATTCACTGTACTTAGGGCCTACTCATCACTACATATTGATCTTCAAGGAAAGTAAAACGAAGTTTGAAGTTTATACCATCGGGAATATTTTTACTTGCTGTTACATTGCAGCTATCAGTTTTAACAGATATTTTTACATGTAAACGAGTAAAATCTCGTAATACGTCGATAATTCTAGACAGGATGATACGTTACGTGATGGAAGTGAGGCCATATCTCTTTTCCAAGTTGGTAACTGCGCTCCAAGCGGCTTCTGAGTGATTAGCGTTATTACTCGATGACATGAACACTTCCACAGGGGTCCCACCTTCTATACAGAGGACGAACTTTCTTTCAACTCAGGATATTATATAGTTAGTAAACGATGATGTCCCTTCATATCTGTTGTGATAGTCACTGATATCTCACATAGGCGGCCGTAGTATCAAACCTGCCTAGTCCATGTGAGACTTTTGAAATGTAATGTCACGTCCTTGAGATTTGGATTCCACGTAAAGTAATTGATGATGATGATGACGATAATTGCTTAAAGGGGCTAAACATCTACGCCAGGGGTTTACAAATGACGGCCCGAGAGGTCTTTTAAAAGAAATATTTTAATAAATCTGAAGAAAATTTACAAACATATTTCATAGCTCGTTCAAAATTGTAGTAATTTTAATAGCCTAAGTCAGAACTAATTAATTCTTTAATATTATTTCGTGTTTTAAGTATTCATTTGGTCTGAATAGATTATTTTCGATTTTAAAAATTAAAATCCGAACTTAGGCGGAAAATGAGCCCTCATAAATGCCACTGCTGGGTCTTAACCATTATAAAAATGGCCATGGGATCCATACCAATTCTAAACTCCATGCCAACCTTACTGAGGACATTTTATGCAACGTAGCATGCATGAATACCAAGACATATTTTAAATGTCATTGGTGTAAGAAATGGTTTCAGTTCTTCGTTCTTCTCTTGTTGGTAGTACTGGCTGGTACACAGTGCAGCACCACTTGAAAAACATTCAGGGAAGTACTCCTGGAAGAACATTGCTGGGATTCTAGGCTCTTACAACGGTATATCACTGTTCCCTTCGCACTTCACCCACTAAATTGTCCTTTAAGTTTTGTTTTCACCACATTATTAATTTCAGTTTGTCTTTAGGAATAAGGTTCCTTTTTGTCATTTGTCAAATAATTCAAATGAACTGACATTGTTGGGTGCTCTTCTTCCAAATTCAATTGTCCTGGGTGTAATAGTGTTTATGTTTAATTTCACACTTTTATGCAATTGTAAAGTAGTGTTTTAAGCAATTAAAATGATTAAAACTTCGCTTCTATTGAACTATGCATATTGTACCGGGAGGTACACCTCTACGCCGCACTTTTAAATCTTGCGCCAATGAAACCTCCTCTACAGGAGAAACACCGAACTTGGAACTTGACTTACTTAAACTTTTGCTCAGAAGATGTCACTACCGTAATTTTGTGTTTATGAAGTTGCCAGTTGTTCTTCAAGAAGTGTGGACATTCTCTCATAGATGTCTCTGCTAAAAAGCTATGATCATGCACCCTGGTGCGTTTTAAGAACCTTTCAGAAGAAATTTTGTTTTCATAAGTTTTCCTTTACTAAATTTCGTTCATTCATTTTTGGGTTGGCACTATTTATCCTGTCTTTCCGCCTGTTTTGATTTTAACCAATCAAGAATTTCTGTAATTAATTTCCTACCAATCACAGGTTTCTTCTTCGATTTGATGTGTAACTTTAAGCGACCCAATAAACGTGAGAGGGTGTGGCTGTTTTATTCATGAAAGGTCACGAACTTCCCCGAGGGTTTATAAACTGCTGATTTTCGCGTCTCTTAGGCAATTGATCAACAGCTATTTAAGTGTGTGGATGTGAAGCAGGAGGCGGGTGGTGCCTCTTTCATCAGGCAGCAGGTCTTCAGCAAGGTAATGGCCGTTTAACATCTTTGTTTCTTGCTAGCTCAGCAGTTTAACCCGCGGGAAAGGTCCGAAACCTTTACAATGTAACCTACTTTTCTAAACATGTAATTCTCTGCCGGTTTATGTAAAAACTTCATAAAATCTGTAACTGTAATTCGGGGATAGAGAGTGATTTACCCCCTCGAGCTCCCCTTCATTTTGGTTTGAGGTGACTACGTTTTGGTAACTGATTTTCTTCTCTTCCTTAATGTTTTAAAATTTCTTTCCTATACGGGTCACCTCCATAGTTTGGGAATAGCCCCTGTTTCATCGGCCTAGTGCCTTTTAGGTTTTAAGAAGCTACATAGAGGAGCGCAAGTGTTCACCTCCGTTCATTTTGTTTTCGGGCCATTTATTTATCTGTTATTTCTTCTACTCGAAGGCCCTGTAGGTTGGGTACGAGATACCCCTGTTTCAATTTGTAAACGAGGCCATGGAAGACCAGAAAGTGTAAGATATTTTTTGGTGTTGCCTTGACTAGGCTTGAAAAACTGAGAGCGTGAATGCTCTTTTCAAGAATTGTAAAAGTGCCTCTAGGAGGCTTGACATGGTAAATTAAGGAGCAAGCGCTCCAGGTATTTGGGAATATCTGCCCTTTGTAAAATTACGCTCCTCTATAATGTTTGATCTGGAAGCTCAAAAATTGTAAAACTAAGGGCAAGTAGCCGAAGTGTGTTAAAGATTCGCAATCTTGGATTTTTTTCTAAATCTTGTTTTTAAATTACTATGTTATTGTTATCTCACTAAGTGATAAATTGTTGCTTTTTTTGAAAATATAACTTTCCATTTCAGTTTAAATTCTTTCTTGACAAAGTAGTTAGACCCATTCACCCCGGCACCTTCTTTCACCTCTGCTGATCCACCAAATCATATATTATTTCATACTGTTCTGTTTGCGCTATTTTACGAAAATTAGTCTTTTATTAAAGTGCGGCCCGCGATCATGCCTAAGGTTTCCAATGTGGCTCTAGAGCCCTTACAAATTGGAAACCCCTGATCTAGATCATCGGTCCCTGATGGATTACGATGAAAAATAATTATAAATGTGAGATAATCAGCTGGTATAATATTATGCCTCGTTTCGATCGAATGATTTAAACAAGTTAAAATGTAACATTACATACGACATTGTTTTCAAAAGTAAAATCATGAATGCCAATTCAACTTAAGAGCTAACAACAGATTATATCAAACAATAAATTGATTTTTAAATTGAACTTGATCAGAAAAAGAATGAAATCGTAGCTTGGAGTAAAGTAACGGTTAAAAGTCAAATAACTATGATAAAAATGTCACTATTCAGCACCTTCAAGCCCTCGTAACATGGATGACTATGTCTATTGACAGTTCGTCATCTAATATAATGGGGGGCGTCGTGCTCGTAGGTTTTATACTACGGCGCAGATTTGCCAGGTCACCGCACTTCGTAAAGTTGTGCCCTACGGTCAGATGGACAACGGTGGTGGTGATTTTTGTTTTAACAGGAAGTACAACTAGGTAATCATCCTCTTTGAACAAATAAAGTGGAAAATAAATTTTAAAAAACAAATGTATTTATTCAACGAAGGAATTTTGAAATGAATTACAAAATGAATTACTAGCTAGAACCCTGAAAGAAAAGTACGACTGCCCCTTTGCCCCTTTGTCAGCGTGATCGGTAATTCGTTCCTCGATACACACATGAGACTTGGGAGACACACAAATGAAATTTCTACATTCCATAACCCGGCCAGTAGGTCGTGGATTAAGTTGCACCAAGGGATGTTTTGTGAAACATGTATCGATTGAGTGCAACAAGCAAAAATAGTCAGTACACACAGAGTAATGCTGTCACCCATTGGACAACGCGTACCGCCCCTTCCTATATCCGTTTGTTCCCCCGGGTATGGTGAGGAGTGAGTGGATTCCGATACCGGTGAACTTTACGTGCTCCTCTGACGGTCTGTTAGTGAGTACTGGATATAGGCGGTGAATGTAATATAGTGGAGTGAGAAAAATATATTACTGTCAATAATAGTCATAATAATTTCTGATCTTGAGATGGAATCTTTGTTAGAATGTTCTACTCATTGAAGTTTGTGTGGTGTTCATTTAAGAGTTAATAAACGTAATTTTATAGGTTAAAAATACTGAGGGGTGGGTAGAGATACGCGTTCATTCTAACGGTTATGATTAATGATGGCTGACAGTTATGCAATGGATGGCTCGGAGTTTAACTTATGAAAGAGAATTTGAGTTGGTGTTTAGTTCTGAAATAAAATATGGTTTTGGAAGGGGGTGGGCAGAGGCAAGTTTAAATAATGTTTATGGTGGTTAAATTTGTTCATAGAGGGGGGAGTGAGTTAGTTTTACAGTGTTGTTTCGGAGTAGTGTCGGTATTTAATGTTGTGATGTATTTGAGGAGGATGAGGATTGATCAGAGTTTCTGAATATGTCTTTATTTAGAAGAATATATGTTGGACTGCAGTGAGATTTTTCACGACAATCTGATTCATATTGGTCTAGGTTGCATATTAATCGGTTGTTGTGCTGTTGATTGTGATGTAAATGAGTTTACAAAATGCCGTATAGCTTTGCTGAGTACACACCACAGTTTTCAGGTAGAGAAAAGAGGTACCTATCATCATTAAAAATAAACGAACAGAAAACTTTCTCTGTTGCCCTCGAATTATCCGCGTAGACCACTTTGAATCTCGATAACGCCTTACGACAGGCCTGAAAAAAACCTCCGATATGTGGAGGCATAATTTTAGCTGTAGTGCCGGTCTGCAGATGCAGGATGAAGTCGGATCGATTTTCTCGTCAATGAGGCACTTTATTTGGCAGTAACTCCTCAAGGAACTAGAGGTATCTAAGATGACGATGATGCTGCTTGCTTAAAGGGGCCTAACATCTAGGACATCGGCCCTAATGATACGAGATGAAACAAAATGAAATCACAAATAAAAAATTCAACTTACCTGCTGAACAGGATTGAGAAATGAATAAAATTATTATTAATTTAAAATAATCAGTGGTTCTAATTCGCAATGCCTTATTTTCCTACAAAGTGATTTAAAATAGATTAAAATGTCATAAAAATTGAATAAGGCATTGACTTTGATATGAAATTGTTTATTTTATTAAGGTTAAAAGTTCAAACAATAATAAAATATACAAAAGGATCCGTAAAATCATAGTCAAAAGAACAAAAGCATTATTAACAATAAAACAGAAACTTATAAAAATATTAAGATTTTCAAAGTCAACAAAACAGCCTCAGAAAACGGATGCCAAGGTCTAATGACTGCTCGTCATCTCGTAGAATGAGCAAAAGGGTACTCCTAGGTTTGGACTACGGCACAGATCGGCCAGGTCCACGTAATCCGTAAGGATGTGTACTACGGTTAGATACCACCGTAAGTACATACCCGGGTGGGTGGGTGGGTGGGTGGGTGGGTGGGTGGCTGGAGGTGGGGTTTCCCCTTCAGTAAATAGGAATGCGTTGCTATACCAAGGCCGATCCGAAGATGACATAAGTAGATACTTTTGGGGGTTCTAGAACCACCGCCAACACACGCCCCTGGGAGAGGACTCTGCCTCACGGAATGTGCTAAGTGTGCATGGTTAACCTCAAATGACCTCACCTGAAAAGTAGGGCGGTTGGCTACGAGTGGGCCTTTAAACGTGCATGACTTCACGCTAGTTACGTGTGCAGGCCTAACCTCACAGACTCTGGGTTCGAGCCTAGACCTAAGGGCGATTCCATAACAGACCCAAGTTTGATGCCGAAGAGTGTTAGCTGAACATGACTGCTAACGTGATTATGGACAAGAGTGCTAGCTTAACAGGCACGGATGTGATCCCAGGCTTAACCTTACAAGGGCATTACAGACTAAAGTTTGAGATTCGATCCCAGGCTTAACCTAACTAGACAAGATGAGACATGGTCCAGCGGTTTGCCCTTTCCTACACCCTGTCTAAAAGTGTAGGCTTAACCTTACGCTGACCAGCAATGTTAACCGGTTGCCCTTCCCTACACCCCGGCTAAAAGTACAGGCTTAACCTTACGCTGATCAGGCGTTAATCTAACCGGCTGCCCTTCACCACACTATGGCTAGAGATTCGATTCGATGATGGTGTAAGGCTTAATACATGTGCTTTATTCATAGCGGCCATAAAGTTGGAAGTTTTACCTAACTAGACAAGATGAGACATAGTCCAGGGGCTTTGATACTGAGCTTGGTGGGAGCTGAACTTGGAACAAAAGGGCGGCTACACATTGTCCTGATAGGACTAGGGAGATGGCGTAAGGTTTAATACATGTGCTTTATTCATAGGGGTCGTAACGTTGGAAGCTGAACTCGGAACAAGATGGCGGCTACACATGGGACTGGGGAGATAGTGTAAGGCTTAATTCATATGCTTTATTCATAGGGGCATAACGGTGGAAGGCGAGCTTAGGTCTTAGAGCTTAGTGACCGCATAGAGAGCAAAAGGGCTAAATGGTTAAAAGGACAAAAGGTCAAAAGGGTTAAGTGGCATGGCAAAAGGGCTAAATGGCGAAAGGGCAAAAGAGAAAAGGGGCTAAATGGCCAAAGACAAAAGGGCTAAAGAGTCTATGGGCTAGAGCTCAAAGATGAACCTCGTAGGGCTAAAGGGCAAAAAGGCTAAAGGGCCAAATGGATAAAGGACAAAAGGGAAAATGGCAAAAGGGCTAAATGGCAAAAGAGCAAGAAGGCTAAATAGCTAAAGGACTAAAAGGCTGAAAGGAAAAGGGCTAAGGGGCAAACGGCCAAAGGGCATAAGGGCACGAGCTATGGTCTAGGGCTTAGAGCTGAACTTGGAACAAGATGGTGGCACGGGACTAGGAAGATGGTGTAACGCTTAATGCATGTGCTTTATTAATATGGACTTAACTTTAGAAAGCTAATTCAAGGTCTTAAAGCTGAGTGGCTCCAGAATTAAAGACGCTACCGTGTGAGCTGATGCGTAAAGCAAGTGGACCATGTAAAAGGGCCCTAATAGGCTATATGTATAGGCTATGTGTTATATGTTAACTATTTATTCGATATTACAATAACATGGGTCATTGAAAAATAATTAATCGATGTTTTTTAGCAGTCTTTATTTTAAAAGAACTACTTTCAATTAAATTACATAATAACATTTTTTATTCGGACCGAGCACGATAGCCGCAGTCGCTTAAGTGCGGCCATTATCCAGTATTCGGTAGATAGTAGATTCGAACCCAACTGTCGGCAGCCCTGAAGACAGTTTTCCGTGGTTTCCCATTTTCACACCAGGCAAATGCTGGGACTGTACCTTAATTAAGGCCACGACCGCTTCCTTCCCATCCATAGCCCTTTCCTGTCCCATCGTCGCCATAAGAACTATCTGTGTCGGTGCGACGTACATCAACTCGTAAAAAAATCTTATTCGTGGGAACTACCAGTGTTTTATTTACAGAAGTTAGGTGTAGGTAGCAAGACCATATTGGTAGCTCAATAAATCAGTCCTTCAAACGGTCAACATTGTGTGCGTCACAAGTTCGAAGTTTTTGTTTCAAAATATCGGCGAAATATATTTTGCTTGCTTTAAGGATTGACAACAATTCAAGCAAATTCTCACTTACACGAAAGTAATTAAAGAACATTTTTGGAGCACTGGTACGTCTAGAAGAACGATGAGCTCCTCGTTCTAGGTGATATGAATTCAATGGATGGACCCAATGAACCTTAGTACGGTACTCTGCTTTCACCTCAACCTTCTTTTCGTAAGAATATAAATCCCAAGGATAACGTTCGCGTCCATGGACCAGATTCAAACCGAGACGCAAAATATGTGGTGGGGACTAGAAGTAGCCGGCAAGTTGACGGAAGTGGACAGCAAGTGTCTGAGAAGTGGAGTGGCGTGGCGTGGCGTGGCGTGGCGTGGCGTGGCGTGGCGTGGCGTGGCGTGGCGTGGCGTGGCGTGGAAAGCAAGTGGACCGTGTGAAAAAGCCCTAAGGCCGAGTTCGCAGGTTACCGGAAGTTAATACTAACTTAAGCTCTGATGGGCAGCAGCCTATTATTAAAAGAGTCTGTTTAGCTGAGGCGTCAGCGCACTAGGCTCCACGGTATTACTTGTCTGACGTAAGAAAATGCATCATCTATGAGCACTGCACCTACAGTATTCTTTGCTTGTTTTAAGAGGCGACTAAAAGGCAATCTCAACATGAGAGTACACCCTTCCTGTCGTACGAGGTAACTTAAAAAAGGACTATCTATAGGCACGGTATCCCCTGCCGGTCGTAAGAGGTAAATTTCCGCTAAGGATAGAGATTTCCACCTAAGAGCTGCTTCGTACAGGCCTTCGGGCTAAGCAGCGGTAGACAGTAACTCGGGTTCGATTCCCGGTAAGGACAGAGATCCTGTTCCTAGTCAACACTCACGGTATCCCTTGTCTGACGTAAGAAAATGCATCATCCATGAGCTCTGCACCTACAGTATACTTTGCTTGATGTAAGAGGCGACTAAGAATCACTCTTAATTTGAGAGTACACCCTCCCTGTCGTATAAGATAACTAAAAAAGAACTATCTACAGGCACGGTAACCCCTGCAAGTCGTAAGAGGTAAATTCTCGGTAAAGATAGAGATGTCTACCTAAGAGCAGCTTCGTTCAGGCCTTCGGGCTAAGCAGCGGTAGACAGTAACACGGGATCGATTTCCGGTAAGGACACGGAGCCTATTCCTAGTCAACACTTACGGTATCCCTTGTCTGACGTAAGAGAATGCATCATCCACGAGCTCTGCCCCTACAGTATTCTTTGCTTGTTGTAAGAGGCGACTAAAAGGCACTACCAACTTGAGAGTACACCCTTCCTGTCGTACGAGGTAACTAAAAAAGGACTATCTATAAGCACCGTATTCCTTAATATTATTTTATAATTTTGGTGTGGTTATATGAAGCCTCCGGATCGTTCTGTAACAAAATATCCAATAGAATCCCTTAAAATGAACCGACACCGCTATCAAACATAGACAATTTTGACACTTGTCTAGAGATATCTGGTAGGTGAAAGATTTCGTGCTAGTTAGTATGATTATAAAATTAAAATCATAATTTGTAAAGGCACGATGTTGTGTTCCATTCTCAACCATTGGACAGTTTTTTCACTCTCTCAGGTTTTTGTTACATACTGTTTTAACTACAAAGACGCGGTGTACACTATTTTATTTACAAATTATATACACATTATACACACACATTAATGAACCGCCATTTTGAACAAAGCACTGTTACGAAGAAGAAGGAGAAGACTGCCACATTAGCATGTCACCCAACTACCAACACAACAAAATCACAACATGTGTTCACACACTGAATTCGACTAGCGACTTTCACTAACAAGTCTCGCTAACAAAACTCTAACTCCCACGACGGTCTCTTTATATACCTTGCCTGGCCAGGCTTCTAGAAAGGTATGACACTACATGTTTTCTCGTAATTTCTCGAGTTTCCAATAACCTATGTACAAATGGATCGAATGTTCTACAAAACTCGAGTGTCACTCTGTGTTGCACAACATTACATAGGATTTATACATCATGCTTACAGGCAATAATAAATTATATACTACTAATTACGTGTTTTACATGAAATAAACTTTTATTAATATACATACAGCATACACAAATAATAAATGATACTACTACGATTTATACCAAATAAAGTCCGTACATAACTACGTGAATAATTATAATAA
This sequence comes from Anabrus simplex, assembly GCF_040414725.1. Classification (NCBI taxonomy): domain Eukaryota; kingdom Metazoa; phylum Arthropoda; class Insecta; order Orthoptera; family Tettigoniidae; genus Anabrus; species Anabrus simplex. The sequence goes on along the minus strand of NC_090268.1, from coordinate 271,637,763 downwards.
TTTAATATACGTAAACAACTTCATAGCCACACCACACAATAATAATAAGAGTAATCATAAGAAGAATAAGAATAAGAATAAGAATACCTGCAAATCGAGCTCGATATTTTCACTATTTACCCATGGGTTTAGAGAAATGTTTCCAAGTTATACTAGTCCATTACACTTGCATCAATCCGAGGTCTCCATTCTTAAGTGATGATACGTTATAAATTATGAAAATCTGATACCTTTAAAGAGTAGTCAGTTTATTATCAAGTTTAATTTCCGCACCTCGAATTTTCGTGGGTGAAGTGCGGAATATACGCGAGTATACACGGTATAAGACTCTCTAAAGGCAATAACGTATTTCAATCGATCAATCAATCAATCAACCACTATTGATCTGCATTTAGGGCAGTCACCCAGGTGTCAGATTACCTATTAATTTTTGTCTTGCGCCTACGATGTATCTCTAGACAGGTGTCAAAATAGCCTGGGCTTGATAGCGGTGTCGGTTCATTTTAAGCTATGTGTTAAGTGTCATACTTTCACAACGTACACTGACTGACAGAGCAAATGCAACACCAAGAAGGAGTGGTCAGAACTTTATGCCAATTGCAGGGTAGACTGACGTCACTGAGATATGCTCATGATGTGAAATGCGCCGCTGTGCTGCGCACGTAGCGAACGATAAATGGGACACGGCGTTGGCGAATGGGCCACTTCGTACCGTGATTTCTCAGCCGACAGTCATTGTAGAACGTGTTGTCGTGTGCCACAGGACACGTGTATAGCTAAGAATGCCAGGCCGCCGTCAACGGAGGCATTTCCAGCAGACAGACGACTTTACGAGGGGTATGGTGATCGGGCTGAGAAGGGCAGGTTGGTCGCTTCGTCAAATCGCAGCCGATACCCATAGGGATGTGTCCACGGTGCAGCGCCTGTGGCGAAGATGGTTGGCGCAGGGACATGTGGCACGTGCACGTGCGAGGGGTCCAGGCGCAGCCCGAGTGACGTCAGCACGCGAGGATCGGCGCATCCGCCGCCAAGCGGTGGCAGCCCCGCACGCCACGTCAACCGCCATTCTTCAGCATGTGCAAGACACCCTGGCTGTTCCAATATCGACCAGAACAATTTCCCGTCGATTGGTTGAAGGAGGCCTGCACTCCCGGCGTCCGCTCAGAAGACTGCCATTGACTCCACAGCATAGACGTGCACGCCTGGCATGGTGCCGGGCTAGAGCGACTTGGATGAGGGAATGGCGGAACGTCGTGTTCTCCGATGAGTCACGCTTCTGTTCTGTCAGTGATAGTCACCGCAGACGAGTGTGGCGTCGGCGTGGAGAAAGGTCAAATCCGGCAGTAACTGTGGAGCGCCCTACCGCTAGACAACGCGGCATCATGGTTTGGGGCGCTATTGCGTATGATTCCACGTCACCTCTAGTGCGTATTCAAGGCACGTTAAATGCCCACCGCTACGTGCAGCATGTGCTGCGGCCGGTGGCACTCCCGTACCTTCAGGGGCTGCCCAATGCTCTGTTTCAGCAGGATAATGCCCGCCCACACACTGCTCGCATCTCCCAACAGGCTCTACGAGGTGTACAGATGCTTCCGTGGCCAGCGTACTCTCCGGATCTCTCACCAATCGAACACGTGTGGGATCTCATTGGACGCCGTTTGCAAACTCTGCCCCAGCCTCGTACGGACGACCAACTGTGGCAAATGGTTGACAGAGAATGGAGAACCATCCCTCAGGACACCATCCGCACTCTTATTGACTCTGTACCTCGACGTGTTTCTGCGTGCATCGCCGCTCGCGGTGGTCCTACATCCTACTGAGTCGATGCCGTGCGCATTGTGTAACCTGCACATCGGTTTGAAACATAAATTATTCGTCCGTGCCGTCTCTGTTTTTTCCCCAACTTTCATCCCTTTTGAACCACTCCTTCCTGGTGTTGCATTTGCTCTGTCAGTCAGTGTATGTACACATGTTATGTCGCCCCACACCGTCTCACATCATTTTCATCCTATGGTTTTCTCCACATACTTCCTTTTTATTCTTCCGCTCTGTTCTATTGCATCCTGGTGTCTTTCGTTGCATTTTATTTTATTTTATTAGTCTCTATTTATTTCTTCTACCACATTCGTCCGATTCCTCTGATGTCCTCTCTGTTACTATTCACGCATACACGTTGTGATAGAACATCTTAATTGGAGCTTAACGTTGTCGTCAGCTCCCGCTTGGAGCGCTGTGTCAGCGTACAGCGAGCCACCTGGTGACGAATGAGCGTACCACTACAGCTCCAACGTAAAGCATTCAATTCAAACCCTCGTCATTATAGAAGTCTTCCTCGTGAACAACTGAGATTTTCTTCTGAAGACGCGGAGCGAAGTTCTCTGCGAAACCTAAAGAGTTTCACCTTCTTTCCTTGACACGGCATTAGCCCAAAAGCCCGTATCATGTCTTACAAGTAGGCCAACGAGCCGGGGAAGCATCCTTGTCAATACCTCTCAGTTGTTTGCCTAGTCTTTCCTTAAATAATTTCAAAGAAGTTGTAAATTTATTGAACACGTCCTTTGGTAAATTATTCCAATGTCTAATTCCTCTTCTGATAAACGAATATTTGCCCCAATTTGTCCTCTGGAATACCAATTTTATCTTCATGTTTTAAAAGCACCACTAAAACTTATTCGTCTGCTAATGTAATTTCACGTCATCTCTCCACAGACAGCGCGAAACATACCGCTTAGTCGAACAGCTCGTCTACTTTCTTCCAAGTCTTCCCAGCCCCTAACTTTGCAATATTTCGGTAACACTACTATTTTGCGGGATATCACCCGGAACAAATCGAGCTGACTTTCTTCGGATTTTTTACAGTTCTTGGATCAAGTAATCTTGATGAGTTTCCCATACATTGGAACCCTACTTCAATTGTAGTCTCACCAGAGATATTTCCTCTCTTTTATATCTTTACTACAACTCCTAAATACCTTCATAACTATGTGAAGAAATCTGTAACTTTTATTTACAATCCCAAGTATTTTATTACACCAAATAAGATCTTTCCTTATATTAACCCCTATACCTATTCTATACAGTCACAATTTTGTACATTATTTATTATTTATTACTCTATAATATCATTCGCAAAAAGCCGTATATATTATTATTTCACTGTTCTTCTAGAATGAATAAATTATTTAATTAATTTCCTTCTAAATTGGAAATAAATTACCCTTCACCTACTAAGCCTGAAATACAACACACAGTAACTCTCTTATTGCCTCTTATCTCCCTCTGTCATCATCATCATCATCATCATCGGTTGTTCTGCCGTTCGGCAGGTCCAATCAAGGCTGTGACCTCCATATCTCTCGATCTTGTGCCCTTTTCTTCACTTCTGCATAATCTTCCTTTATTTTTCTAATGCTGTCTAATAACTGATATCGTCTCCTTTCTCTTCCTCGCTTTCCTTTTATCATCCGTTCAATGTCCGACTCGTTGGCTGAACGGTCAGCGTACTGGCCTTCGGTTCAGAGGGTCCCGGGTTCGATTCCCGGCCGGGTCGGGGATTTTAACCTTAATTGGTTAATTCCATTGGCTGGGTGTATGTGTTGTCTTCATCATCATTTCATCCTCATCGCGACGCGCAGGTCGCCTACTGGAGTCAAATAGAAAGACCTGCACCTGGCGAGCCGAACCCGTCCTGGGATATCCCGGCACTAAAAGCCACACGACATGTCATCCCTTCAATTGCTACTCGTAGTAAGGTGTTGTGTCTTAGATTATCCAGTTTTTCTTCCTATTTTGAATTACGGTCAGCATGCTCCTCACTTCCCCCACTCTCTTCAGAACTTCCTCATTTGATATTTTATCTTCCCACTTTACACCTTCAATTCTTCGCCAAATCCACATCTCAAATGCCTCTATTCTTCTCTGTTCTTCCTTCCTTAATGTCCATGTTTCAGCGCCATATAGAGCTATACTCTATATGTAACACCTTGCAAGCCTCTTCCTCAGATCTTTCTCTAGCAGGCCACAAAACAGTTTCTTCTTCCATAGATAGTTAAATTCATAGAATACCTATTGTTCACTGCGGTTTCCCGAACAATAAACGCCGAAATTCAATATGTCCAGCCTCAGAGGAGAAGTGATTAATGAGTCACGAACACGCCATTTATACAATACCGGTACAGAGAAAATAGAATTTCGAACCTTAAAGGAATATTGTTCCTTCAAGATTTACACTTCTCTATTATCCAACACTGCGTGATCGCATATATTCGTACGTTACAAGCGCAACAGAGAGAGAAAGAAAGTGTGTGTGTGTTTTATTCCTTGTCTTGCTGAGCTGTAACGACCTGGCATAGCACCACACGCAGCAAGGAGGAATCAATATCGTTTACGTGATCACACGAAATTCCTGAAGGTAGAGAAAAGAAATACACAATACAAGAAGAGAAATAGCCTGTCATTACCTAGCTTTAGAGAGAAAAAAACTCGGTATTGTGTAGACCTACGCCGGCTACAGATTTCAGAATACAGAACAAAGAAAGAACAAAGAAATGTTTATGATGATTGCTGCGGTAGGAAATCTCGTTAGCATACATAGCCTAACAAATTACGGTACCTCACTTCTGTAAGCTCTAGTCAGTAGCCTCCGATCTTAGATAGGTACGTTATGTCAATAAAGTACCTCCTTAAATTGACTGGCGAAAAATGCGCACAAATCGACACGTACCGGTAGTCCTACATTTCGAAATCAAAACAAATTCAAAGGATAGAGAACGTATCACTTTAAGTGTGTCATGGTCATCCTGTTGTGAACACTATATGGAAGACCGGCGTTGAAGATGCACAAAGTCCGCATCCATAGGCATAATTCGGGCACAGCAAGGGGTGCCCTTTCCTCCCCACCCTTCTCCCAGCCCAAATATTTTGAAGGAAAACACAATTTCGTAATATTACGGACTTAGAAATAATTATATATTTTACATGTTAGTTTTTCATGGATAAATGGTTAGCGTGCTGGCCTTTGTCCAAGGGGACCCAGGTTCGATTCCCGGCTGGGACGAGGATTTTAAATTTCATTCGTTAACTCTAATGGCTCGGGGGCTGGATGTGCGTGCTGTCTTCAGCATTAGAATTCATCTTACGTAGGGCCCCATCCTCACAGATGCGCAGATCGCCTACACGGCGTTAACTCAAAAGACCTACACCAGACCTCTTTGGATGCCACACGCCATTATTATTATTATTATTATTATTATTATTAATATTGTTACTCGGTTTAATTTAGCTCAATGAAACAAAATGATCATTACAAAATTGTATAGGCTACCCGTATAATGTTGATAGAAATAATTTCTATTATTGTTCAAATTTACCTCCCCCTCAATTCTAGTTGAATTGTCGCTAATAAGTTCTGAAAAAATGCTGACAGTTGGGCGCGGATTGCCATGGACTGAGGGGTGTAGCTCTACGCGACAGTCTCGATGATCATGTGTTCAGATTACGCATTACGCATATTGTATTTGCCGTGTGGTGGAGACACTATAACATAATTTCGTGTGGCTATGTCTAGCCGAGTGCAGCCCTTGTAAGGCAGACCCTCCGATAAGGGTGGGCGGCTTCTGCCATTGTTATTGTGGTGGAGGATAGTGTTATATGTGGTGTGCGAGTTGCAGGGATGTTGGAAACAGCACAAACACCCAGCCCCCTGGCCATTGAATTAACCAATTAAGGTTAAAATCCCTGACCCAGCCGGGAATCGAACCCGGGACCCTCTGAACTGAAGGCCAGTACGCTGACCATTCAGCCAACAAGTTGGACGGTGGAGACACTGTTTGGTTATTTTACAGTGTAGTGTTTGTCTCATGCATCTCCTGTAGTTACTACTATTACTAAATTGGTTTCATTCCTCCCCTGAAGTAGGAAGATGGGCCTCTTATATGGTGATGCCATCTCTCAAGCCGGGAGATTTGTGGTAGTGAAAGAAATGTGTGGTAAAGGTGAGGGGGTTGGTAGCTGTGGCCTCTACTAGTAACTGTCCCAGCATTCGTCTTAGTGCAGGAGAATGAAAAACCACAGAAAACCATTGTCAGGACAGCCGACGGTGAGGACCAGTCCTCTCAGTCTCCCGAATACAGAGGCGTAGAGCCACGGTAGACCCACGGCCAACCCTCTTCCTCTCAGTTGGTCGGTCGGAGTGTACAGCTGTTGGACCACGGATCAGACATGGTCACTTGTAGAGCCATGACCACCTGTCCTCTGTTTGGTTGGATGGTCAGAACACAGAGCTGTTGGACCACAGAACAGCCGTAACCACTTATAGGACAAATTAGTGTCCATTCCTTCCGCTGCTCTAAATAACGTGTCACATTACGAGTTGGAGTGATAGTTTCAAAATTAGTGGCCGCAGTAACCCCTGTTATCGTTCCTTATAGCTACTAATATGGAACCTAATGTTAAAAGTTACTCGAGGTTTCTTTTCATGTCACCTCCTTTCAGTATGTCACAGTCCTTGCTGATTCAGTCAGTATTTATCGTACCAGTGGCCTGTATATTTCTTCATCTTTCAGAAGAGATAATAATGTTCAAATTACCAAAATAGATTCCTTATGAAATTTCTCAATCTGGGCAACATACCTCGTACATCATAACAACGGTGTAGCCTGCATGCCTACATCCTTGTCAGAATATGTAGTTTTGCGGCAGTGTCCCAGCTTTCTGATAAGACTCAAACTATGATACATATCCATTGCTTGGTTCCCCACATGAGGGGAGATGAACCTGACTTACCGTATGGTTGAATAACTGCGTTATAGATGATAAGCCTATATTTTGCTAATGTAAGGAATAGAAGAAAAGTATGCTCACAGTAGCTTTGCAATCTAAGTGCTGCAGTTAACGAATGACATTCTTTTGGAAGGATGCTTACAAAATATCAAATGTAGACCTTCCGTTATCTTTGTGTAATCCCGTATGACTGGTTAGTCTGTTCAAGGAACCTTCTGAAATGTCATATCATTGATCATTTCCAAAATCATTGCAAACATTAAGCAAATCTACTAACCCATTTATGGCCTAGGTGTGTTAAGGCATCCATTTTTAGTAAGCCGTCCCTTTTGAGTTACTTCTGAAAAAGCTGAAGAATATTGGACAGTTACTCTGTTAGAATGTGTTGTGTAGGCAAGGTACGAGTAAACAGGTCCAAATTCAGTCAACACTTCAAAAACAAATAAATAAATTAATTAATATTTTCACACTTCTGCACACATCCTTCTGGAAATACTTCAGCCTGATCGGGGTTAATAATGTGAGGGGCTTATATCAGTGCTTTTACTGGTATGTAAAATAACCCCTATGGGATTAAATTCCAGCACCACTATGTTTCTGAATACCGCTGAAAGTTGTTGGGACATTAATATCCCATCCTCCTTCATCTTGTTATTGATTTACCATATTATTTTTATTTATTTATTCACCCATTACTGCATAGTGTTGCCATGAGGCAACATATCACTTTTCACCTATGTAATGTAACCGTTCATGACATCGTATTATGTATATAGAGACATCCTGTATAGAGAATATGCCGTTTTCCGCGCAGTTCTACGGTAAATAGCCGCCAAACGAGGATATTCTTGACGGTTCCGGGACTCGAGCTGCTCACTGTAGAGTCGCGCGCCCCTCCTCTCGTTGCACGTAATTGGGAAAAAGAGGGAGTACAAGCGCTTGTAAGTGGAGTTCGCTCCCTCTCTGAGCGAGAGAGATGGAACAAGAAAGATGTCACATGACTGAGAAGTGAGGTCACGAAACAGCCTCAAAGAAGTCGTCTCAAAATACGAGACGATATCACCCCATGTATTCCCCTAAATATCTAGTGGTACCAATGCGTAGCTGTCAACTGTTTCGAGGGTATTAACATTAATAACTCGGAAATACTTGATATATAATTTCGAGTTACGACTTCGATGAATGAGGAGATTTTATGCGGATTTATCATGCCGAGAACCATTCTACATATTAAGAATAATAGGAAGTACGCAGATAGATGATGGCACGAAGAGAGTAAAGCCAGATGCCCGACTCTGACAGGACCAGGAAAACTGAAAAATCCCCGGAGTCAGGCTCCACCTACTGAGAATTGATACTGACGCTTTGATGATTGCAGACGAACCCGCGAAGAACTCGGAACGAAAATTGATCAGTGGAAAGAGGGATGTACAGATATCAAATTCAACGTTTAAATATACCGTCCAACGGACCGATGTTTGACAAGGGGGCGTGGACTGACTCCCCCTCCAAAAAATATGGCTTCCCACTATAAAGACGAGTGGCAAGAAGGGAGTATACACAGTATATCCAGTGCATTCGGTCTAATCAGCAGACCTATTCTTTAGTGAACAGTCAGTTTTAATATTCAGTGTTTCACATTGTGAAGGTTCCTTATCGAACAGTGTTATGTAGTGGTAAATGACAACACAAAGTGAGTGACAGTGCGCTGCGTGCAAAATATTTGTTACTTCCTTAATGCAGATTGCTATGATCTGGATGTGATAAAATTTTACTTTGATTATGTGTCAGAGTGGCGCTGGACTGCAAAAAGAGGTGGTCGGTTGAAGTGAATTATTACGTGCACAGTTACGAAACTGATCTAAGTGAATATAGTGGACTGTGCCGCATTATACGATATATATAAACGATCGTATAAACGAGGTTAAATGAAGGAAGTGATCCAATAAAGAGATAGTTGGATAGCGGTGCTATATCGAGTCTTGAACCTATATTAACAGTGAGCGGCCTATTAGGTACCCTTTTCTGTAGAACTGGCTGCACACTCCGCATTCTCTCAAACGCAGTAAGTTTTGTATCATATCAATAGTTAGTGAAATGGAGTGGGTCGACTAATGGCCAGTAAAAAAATATGTATATATTAATACCTAACATTCATATCCTGTGATTGTGACCAGCTAGTGGGTGATGCTCCGAGATTAAATTACTTGTGGAGAACTGGAGTATGCAAATGAAGGTATTGATATCGGGCTTCAGGACAAATACTGATATAGGACTAGGATACTTGAGATTATAAATATCCTTAGTCATAACAAAGTTATAATGCATGACACAATTAGTGCATTTATGACAAATTAGTTCTTCCTCATTTGCATATTTGACCTCCGAGAGCTTCAAGTTTGAAGAAGGCCGGTGAGCGGTCCGCTGTACAGTCACTCCAACGCAGCAGGGATACTCTTGGAGCTTCCGACGCCAGACGAGGATTCAACCAACATGCAGGTGAACCGACATAGGACGACTCTGGAGGCCATCGCAAGTGAAGAAGTCCTGATGGCAGCTTAAAACCCTGACTGTACTCCCTGAGGAAAGCTGATTGCAGACATCTGAGTGTTGAGTACATTTTAACTTATTATCGTGATAGTTAAAGTCACATTTTGATATGTAAATAATTTGCAATTAAATACTTCGAATATTATTTGATTATAACAACAGTTTCAGAGGGATTATAGTTTTTGTAAGATTTTTTCTGTGAGATTTTCTTTGTGGTTTGAACCACTTATTTCATTCATTATGGGGAAATATTGCATGGTAGTTATAAGGCTCTAGCATAACTTACAGTTGACGTGACGTAAATGGAAAGGGATAGATTTCGTAGTATGATTCATTCGTCTTGAAGTTACAATTAATTGCTATGATTCATCGTAAGAGTTTCCGACTTATTTATTTATTTATTTATTTATTTATTTATTTATTTATTTATTTATTTATTTATTTATTTATTGTATTGCACGTCACTTACTGGTAGAAATTCCTCCTGTATAGATTTAAGATTGCAAACTTCAAGACAACAAGGAGTCAACTGTGGGGGTGTAACTAAATTATGTAGATCGCGAATAACTATGAATTTTTTTTAAATCCTGAAGATTAGAATCTTCTTTTTAAAATATGCATGTTCTCGGGATATGAGGATTGAGAAGACGGTATTTGATTTGTAGGCTCGTAAATGTGAAAGTACAGTGGTGCGATGTAGAATGCCGCCTCGTGAACAAGATAATTGAGGCCATACGTATGATGTTCGCTGATAGCGTTAATGAATCGTAGAAAGATAGTGTTTTTTCGATGATATGAATATTTAAGAATAGCAGGTCAAGTCCGGAGCTCTGCTCTGCAGGAGAGAAGAACGGGCTATCCCGGCCGACTCGCTTGACAGTTTTATGAGGGTATAGCGAAGGGACACCTTAAACGAAATTTGTTGGCCACTTTGTAAGGAGATACATTCAGTTCGCTCTTTTCTTTCCGTAGTATAACGAAGACATGCATAAATCAAGAAATTGACATCGTCGTATATATCTCAGATTTGACAAACGAATGAAATCCTCCCATTTTTGTTATTTTTTAAATTGAAATAAAACCATTATAGGGTTTCCAGGTTGTTATACTCCACACGCCGAAGTTCCTGGGTTTGAGTCCCAAATTCTGGCGAGGATTGTTGCTCACACGTGGCAAATAAGATGGGTCTTGCCAGATATTGTTCTTTCCATGGAAATGAAGTGCAGAATATTATATTATTTCTTCAAGTGAATGTCATATTATTTCTTCAAGTGAATGTTTATTATACGTCATATAATGTAATGGTTCATGTTTGTGGGTTACTGTAGTCACGCCCTAGTTCGTGAACCATGGGCAACGGCTGAGTGGCCTAGTAAGTGGTCCTGAGAGTTGGGATACCAGTTGCTATGGAATGGGAGTGGGCATCTCGGACATATTCTGAGTTGTGGCCCTCCTTGTGCTCAGGCAGCTAGGACTATACAATTCACCGGTGGTCCATAACCCGTCAGAGGAGAGATCCTCACTTGGACTATGTGCAAGTAGGGCAGCATCCTGCTTCATGAATTAACCGAGCTCAGAACACTTTAAGCAAGCCTCGGACCTATGGGAGTAATGGAGTCCCATTTGACAGGCGAGGGACTCCTTGGAAACAACTTGGCGAACAAAATGGAATTCGATGGGGAGCTATCAATATTAATGGGGCTTATGGAAGAAAGAAGGTAGAACTGGCTGAGTCAGCAAACCTGGATGTGCTAGGAGTAAGTGATATTCGGGTAAGGGGAGATAACGAGGAAGAGATAGGAGATTATAAAGTGTACTTGACGGGTGTTAGAAAGGAAAGGGCAGAGTCTGGGGTAGGGCTCTTTATCAAGAATACCATTGCACGCAACATAGTTTCTGTTAGGCACGTAAATGAGCGAATGATGTGGGTAGATTTGTCAGTGGGAGGAATTAGGACAAGAATTGTGTCTGTGTATTCACCATGTGAGGGTGCAGATGAGGATGAAGTTGACAAGTTTTATGAAGCATTGAGTGACATCGTGGTCAGGGTGAACAGCAAGGATAGAATAGTGCTAATGGGCGATTTCAATGCGAGAGTTGGGAATAGAACTGAAGGATACGAAAGGGTGATTGGTAAATGTGGGGAAGATACGGAAGCTAATGGGAATGGGAAGCGTTTGCTGGACTTCTGTGCTAGTATGGGTTTAGCTGTTACGAATACATTCTTCAAGCATAAGGCTATTCACTGCTACACATGGGAGGCTAGGGGCACCAGATCCATAATAGACTATATCTTAACGGACTTTGAATTCAGGAAATCTGTTAGGAATGTACGAGTTTTTTACGGATTTTTTGATGATACAGACCACTATCTGATCTGTAGTGAACTAAGTATCTCTAGGCCTAGGGTAGAGAAAGTGAAATCTGTCTGCAAACGAATAAGGGTAGAAAATCTCCAGGATGAGGAAATTAGACAGAAGTACATGGATATGATTAGTGAGAAGTTTCGAACAGTAGACAGTAAGCAGGTTCAGGATATAGAAAGTGAATGGGTGGCATACAGGGATGCTGTAGTAGAAACAGCAAGGGAATGCCTAGGAACAACTGTGTGTAAAGATGGGAAAAGGTGAACATCTTGGTGGAATGATGAAGTGAGAGCAGCCTGTAAACGTAAAAAGAAGGCTTATCAGAAATGGCTCCAAACAAGGGCCGAGGCAGACAGGGATTTGTACGTAGATGAAAGAAACAGAGCGAAACAAATAGTTGTTGAATCCAAAAAGAAGTCATGGGAAGATTTTGGTAATAACCTGGAAAGTCTAGGTCAAGCAGCAGGGAAACCTTTCTGGACAGTAATAAAGAATCTTAGGAAGGGAGGGAAAAAGGAAATGAACAGTGTTTTGAGTAATTCAGGTGAACTCATAATAGATCCCAGGGAATCACTGGAGAGGTGGAGGGAATATTTTGAACATCTTCTCAATGTAAAAGGAAATCATCCTGGTGGTGTTGCAAACAGCCAAGCTCATGGGGAGGAGGAAAATGATGTTGGTGAAATTATGCTTGAGGAAGTGGAAAGGATAGTAAATAAACTCCATTGTCATAAGGCAGCAGGAATAGATGAAATTAGACCTGAAATGGTGAAGTATAGTGGGAAGGCAGGGATGAAATGGCTTCATAGAGTAGTAAAATTAGCATGGAGTGTTGGTAAGGTGCCTTCAGATTGGACAAAAGCAGTAATTGCACCTATCTATAAGCAAGGGAACAGGAAGGATTGCAACAACTATCGAGGTATCTCATTGATTAGTATACCAAGCAAAGTATTCACTGGCATCTTGGAAGGGAGGGCGCGATCAGTCGTTGAGAGGAAGTTGGATGAAAACCAGTGTGGTTTCAGACCACAGAGAGGCTGTCAGGATCAGATTTTCAGTATGCGCCAGGTAATTGAAAAATGCTACGAGAGGAATAGGAAGTTGTGTTTATGTTTCGTAGATCTAGAGAAAGCATATGACAGGGTACCGAGGGAAAAGATGTTCGCCATACTGGGGGACTATGGAATTAAAGGTAGATTATTAAAATCAATCAAAGGCATTTATGTTGACAATTGGGCTTCAGTGAGAATTGATGGTAGAATGAGTTCTTGGTTCAGGGTACTTACAGGAGTTAGACAAGGCTGTAATCTTTCACCTTTGCTGTTCGTAGTTTACATGGATCGTCTGCTGAAAGGTATAAAATGGCAGGGAGGGATTCACTTAGGTGGAAATGTAGTAAGCCGTTTGGCCTATGCTGACGACTTGGTCTTAATGGCAGACTGTGCCGAAAGCCTGCAGTCTAATATCTTGGAACTTGAAAATAGGTGCAATGAGTATGGTATGAAAATTAGCCTTTCGAAGACTAAATTGATGTCAGTAGGTAAGAAATTCAACAGAATTGAATGTCAGATTGGTGATACAAAGCTAAAACAGGTCGATAATTTCAAGTATTTAGGTTGTGTGTTCTCCCAGGATGGTAATATAGTAAGTGAGATTGAATCAAGGTGTAGTAAAGCTAATGCAGTGAGCTCGCAGTTGCGATCAGCAGTATTCTGTAAGAAGGAAGTCAGCTCCCAGACGAAACTATCTTTACATCGGTCTGTTTTCAAACCAACTTTGCTTTACGGGAGCGAAAGCTGGGTTGACTCAGGATATCTTATTCATAAGTTAGAAGTAACAGACATGAAAGTAGCAAGAATGATTGTTGGTACAAACAGGTGGAAACAATGGCAGGAGGGTACTCGGAATGAGGAGATAAAGGCTAATTTAGGAATGAACTCGATGGATGAAGCTGTACGCATAAACCGGCTTCAGTGGTGGGGTCATGTGAGGCGAATGGAGGAGGATAGGTTACCTAGGAGAATAATGGACTCTGTTATGGAGGGTAAGAGAAGTAGAGGGAGACCAAGACGACGATGGTTAGACTTGGTTTCTAACGATTTAAAGATAAGAGGTATAGAACTAAATGAAGCCACAACACTAGTTGCAAATCGAGGATTGTGGCGACGTTTAGTAAATTCTCAGAGGCTTGCAGACTGAACGCTGAAAGGCATAACAGTCTATAATGATAATGTATGAATGTATGTATGTAATGTAATATACTGGTTGTTGAGTTGCTATATTTTTTTTTTTTGGGAGCACCGTTGAAATGGAGTGTCGCATGTTATATTAACGCATAGGCAATCCCACTGAAACAGATGTTATGAGGGAGTTAATACTCCGCACGATAAATTAGGCGAGTTCATTAACGTAGACAATGTGACATAACTATCATGTGTTCAAAATGCGCTCAAGAATTTGCAGTAACCCTCAATTAACACGTGATATACAAATTGAATGAAATAATTCATGTCATGAAGAAGATATGCCTTTGTGGAAGATGTTTATAAAGTATTTTCAATATAATATTATGATAAGATCTTCCGTGTGCTAAATAGTTCTGAAAGGGGACGCCCTTTCGATGTATTTTCAATGATTTGAAGGTTATGAAGTGATAAATGCTAATCTGAGAGAGACAGAAAAGGACATTCAAAGCTCAAGCCTAATTTATGAATTAATGTTATTGAATATGTAAATATCCTGGCATATCTGTGAGTGGCGTGTTTCCTTAGCTAATTAAAGGTGTGCAAAAATAGATGATTTTCCTTCTCATTAGTACCGTAGTGTATTCGTATTCCTCTGATATCCGAGACTCTTTCCCCCTACTTAGAATTAAATAGTTTAAGCCCCTTTCTGGACATACCACGTACCCAAGCTCTTGAGCCAGCCGAGGAAAGACTCAAGTAGGGGTGATAGTCTTCGACTCCAGGGACTGTTCGAGGGTCTCGGCAAATAAATCCTTTTAGCCACTTTATAAGCCAATTAAGATAAATTGCTATGCACTGGTACCCTGGACAGGTGCAGTAAGTGAATATAGATTGTGGACAGAGAAAGTTTTATGACACACCTTCAACTGTACAGTCAATCAAACAGATATGCCAGTGAAGTTTTATTTTTTCAAACAACAAAACAACCCTACAACCAAAGGTACTCTTCCACCCCGTCAATATCCACGCGTACCAACCACCGTTCATTTTCTACGGGCCCTCCCCACCCAGTTACCACAGGCTTCAGGAGTATTTCTGGCTCAACCTAAAAGACATATTATTTTTATTTAATTATTTATTTATTAATCCCCATCACAGGTCTCTGATATAAGTATCATCAGGTATCAGATGCTCAAGTGGCACTTCCAGGTAGTGATTTGTCAAGAAATACTTTTAAAAGGTGAAATTTCAAAAATGTTAGAGGTTTATTGTGTCCTCCTTTCTCATGAACTTCTTTGTGACTGTGTTGTGAAGGTGAATATGTGTTCTGACAATATTTCACATTTTAGGAGTTTTAAAAATCCAAAAGCTATCTGAATGGGCTAAACAACTACTAGCAATAGAATATCTGTTAATCAAAGTGGAATGTTTTTATTTCTTGTTACAGTTTGTGAAATTTCAATGACTGATTCTATTTTGACCATTTCATTGGTTTCCAGTACACAGAAATCCATCTAAATCACACTATTGCTTAAAATTACAAAAGAGTGCATGAAAATGGCCCAGAGATAACATAACACCAAAGAAAGCAACCTGCAGCTCTACAACCCTGGAGGACCTTGTCCTACCATTAGGATTGCTGCCCAGCCCTATTCCTTGTCTTCTTCCTGGCCTTTTTCCCAATTGATTGAGGTTGGCATGTGATATCAATTTGGCACACTTTTAGGATCAGGTGCCTGATGCCAACCCTATGTGGAGCAATACATTCACTATTGCATGTTTCTCTGATGGTTAGTAGTGTGGTATGTATATATACATGAAGACATTAAGACAAACACAAACACACAGTCATCAGACCAGAGGAATTAACCATATGCAGTTAAAATCCTCAGATCTGGTTGAGATTTGAACTTGGAGCCCTCTGAAAGGAGGACCAGTACACCAACCATTCAGCCAAGGAGTCAGACTGCTGCCCAGCTACATGGCCTGCAGATATTAAGGGGAGTTTGAAAGGCCTATCCAGCCAGTGTTAAATAAGCCAAAGTTTATGTTCCTTTATCTTTGGAACCAATGAATATAAGACTCTCAAATTTTTACAGCTGACTTTTGCATATTATGTCTGTGTGCAGAAGCAGAATAAAGAAATACAGTAATTGCAAAAGAGCCCAAGATTTTTTAAGATGCAAAATTGTACATGAATTATTTGTACATGCAAACCCCTAACTTCATGCTTGCAAATACATAATTATGCTTCAGTAAGAGTGAGTAAGATATAATAAAGCAGCTCACAAAGTTTCTTGAGGCTATCACAGGTAGTTTTTCAGTTACAGGAACATTAAATGTAAAAAAAAAGTAGTTTTTAGGAAATCAAGCTTAAAATTTAAAATGACAATAATTCACTCATATTCTTATATGAAGTCTCAAAATCACCCAACATCACAGACAGGATCATCACTGTTGTACCCTTCCTTCTCTAAAAAAACATTTCCCTTCAGGCTGACCTTGCTTCTTTGGTGTTTAACTTGGCTGCATGATATGCTTTGGCAATTCTTAATATGTCTGATGTTTCAGTCCCTTAACAGTACGACAGCCAGGGTTGATGATGAGATGCATTAGCACACGTATTCTTCCCATGTTCCCCTTATTAATAATGTTAACACAGCATTATTGTCTCTCAATTCCAAAGCTTTTAACCCCAGAAATACGTTCTCGGGCACTCGAGTCCAGATAATATTGTTGGACTCATTACGATTCCAAGTAGAATGTGGACACATTCTGGAGTCTAGATGAGCTAGGTTCATGTATATTGGCTTTATGGCTTCAATAACAGCTTCGGGAATAGAATTCTTATGTTCAAAATACCCTACTCTATTGATGGTTGCAAACCACATTTTTCTACGCGGAGTATTTTCAAAGATATCCTTATACAAAGAATGTATGCCCAAAATTAATGAACTTCACAGATATGCAAGTAATGTTATAAAATTAAAAATTAAATACTTGTAAAGATCTCACAGAGATAAATTATACACCATTTTACTCAGAAAACACTTAATGATATTGTGAGACATATTTTGTAAAATGTAAAGTCATTCACATTTTTGCCTTTGAAACTCCCCTAACCTCAGGCCGTCTGAACCAAAGACCAGTACACTAACCATTCAGCCAAGGAGTCGGACTGCTACCCAGCCGCATGGCCTCGAAGTATTAAGATGTCACAGAGTCTGTGTGACGACTTTCTCTGGTGTATTACTCAGTATTCTCATCCGGGTTTGTTCCTCTTGCATAAGATAGTTCCACAGTTGATTTCATGAGGCTGAGTATTCACGAGATAGTGGGTTCAAATCCCACTGTTAGCAGCCTTGAAGATGGTTTTCCATAGTTTCCCATTTTTACGCCAGGCAAATGCTGGCACTGTACCTCAATTAAGGCCACTTCCTTCCCACTCCTAGCTATTTCCTATCCCACCGCCACCATAAGACCTACCTGTGTCAGTGTGATGTAAAGCAAATTTTAAAAAGAAAAATCCATGGACAAGCAGGTAATTGAATCCGGCCTTAGGTATAGAAGCAGACAAGCTATGCCTACACAAAGGCGCTGACAATATTGTAGCACATTGCTGTCTAAATAATGGAAGATCTTACTTCCTCACCTAATTAGGTATTAGTTGATTCGGGCATCCTGGTCTCAAGAACAAAGACAAAACTATAAAACCTGGCAGTCATGTCAACTATGCTATGGAGAATCCAGCACTGCCATCTCAGTTAACGATATGTCAAGTACAGTATATCACTGTAACACAGGACTCCTCAACTATTTCAAAATGAAAACAGATTATTTTCACTGTGTAGTTAGCCAACACTTATTGCACCTATTCTTTGCACCATCTAGATTTACATCTTGCAACTTGGTGTAACCAAGATTGACATTTGACCTACTGTTTTGGTGATGCAGCAATACCAGAAGAGAGATTTGATCCCACAACCCTTAGAAGATGGAAATTAAGAACAACATTATCTAACAATAATATTGTTACGGTAGTGCTTCAGCTGTTGAACCATTCCCTTCAACCTCTGGTGATGACAATAATACTGTTAATGCTTCAGCAGCCAAATCCAACGTTCAACATCAGGAGATTGTCCAGTACACTGAACCTCATTAGTACAAATGGCAGTCGTCAAGCAAGCACTATTTTTGTGGAATTATTACTTCCATTAAACAATCCTCACCGAGTGAAGAGCAAAATAAAATTTCTATTAATGCTAAAGTTTTCACATACAATGATATCAAGCAAATGATGATGTGCAAAGAACATATGGGTGGAAAGGGAAATGAAAAGAAGAAGCAATGAAAGAGGATTAAGAAATATACTGTATAAAAACAGTTATTTATGATTCATCAGATAGTGACATCTGCACTCCTCTGAGTTCAACTGATGACAACTATGGTACCGGTACCTGTACCAACATTTAGAGCAAGAGATCAATGACTTTGAGGGTGTAAACAACTCGGACAAAATCCTTCTGAATGGAAATTAGGAGACTGGATCTTGGTAAATATCCATGGCAAGAAATCATCAAAACAAGGGCACAAATCTTTATCATTTAGTGGCGAAGGAAACCGAACAGTACATTTTTTAGAAAGTTTTCTGAAAGTTTGCTGACAATGGCTTTCACAAATCTAGACAATGAAGATATCAGTGATAATTAGAATATGTGTCTACTCTCCCTGTGTCATCTGTAGATTGCAGGAGTAAAATGTTGATTCCTATTTCCTTTACTCAAAACAACATTCAGTGAACAACAGTGAAACTTAAATTGATGATTTTCAATCAATCAATCAATCAATCAATCAATACTGATCTGCACTTAGGGCAATCACCCAAGTGGCAGATTCCCTATCTGTTGATTTCCTAGCCTTTTCTTCAATGATTTCAAAGAAATTGGAAATTATTGAATATTTCCTTTGGTAAGTTATTCCAATACCCAACTCCCCTTCCTATAAACAAATATTTGCCCCAATTTGTTCTCTTCATTTCCAACTTTATCTTCATATTGTGATCTTTCCTACTTTTAAAGACACCACTCAAACTTATTCGTCTACTAACGTCATTCCATAGTATTATTTAACTAAATATTTGCAGCCTACTGTCAGTCACAATGTTTCATTTTCTTTTCTTTACTTTTAAAATTTACTGAGTTACATAGATTTTAATTTGCCTTGATAGAGTGCTTCTTCTTTTTTAAATATTAATTTCCCTTGTATTTGGTGTAACTAATGTTTAAAAATCAATATTATTATTCATATACAGTATGTTATATATGTTTAGGTACAGTACTGCTAAGTTGCTAAATTGCTTTGTAGCCTAGTAACTTACCTACTGCAATGTAAGTAAACACAAGTTTCTGGTTTTTTTTTAACTTCTAATGTTTTTCTATTGACTATAATTTTGCTTCTTAAACACCCTAACATACTAAATTGAAGAATTGTATAGAAAACATAACTTTATCAATTTAGAAAATAAGGCATTGTGAATTGGATCTGCTGATTCTTTTGGATTCATTCATATTTTCATCATCATTCATTTTAGATTCTAGTCAGTGGATACATTTTGAAGTTTTAATGATTTAATTTTGTTGCATCTCCTATCATTAAGGGCTGATGACTAGAGCCCTACGTGGATATACAAATATTATCTGCATCCACTCCGCATCCACACTTCCTTCATCCAAATTGTTATCCACGGATATTGTAAATATTAACTACCAGTATATAACACCAGAAGTATTGAAACAGGTAGATCTGTTAATATAATAAAATAGGCCTGATACCTGGCATCGGACCCCCACGGTCACAAGTTTATGAGGGATTTTTTCTTGCGACAACTACAGACGTATTCACCTTTGTTCCTTCCTTCCATTAATTGCGAGCAGTAGCCAGTTGGACTTAGGTCATATTTATGGCTTTATGGTCTCAAGGCTCTTTATATATATCACAGTTCTCCCATACCACTGTCAAGGGTCACCTAACGACAAGCAAAAATAAGAGTAGGCTATACCTGAGTGAAAAATAATGAACTTTGTTATCCGCATCAATGAATTATTATCCGTGGATACTGTCAATATTATCAATAAAATTATCCGCACTGCCATACAGTTTGCGTCCGCCAAGACAGTAACTTTACGGATATCCACATCCGTGCAGGGCTCTACCGATGACCTAGCTGTCAGGCTCCTTTAAACAACAAACATCATCATCAACATCATCATTATAAATTTAGAAATATGTATTTGATAGCTTAATAAATAAAGAATACAAACTTTCCTCACGATTATGTGCCATACATTGAATGGAAAGAGTAAAGTGATATTTGATTTCTTAATGAAATATTAATTCTCAAAACATATATTCAAGAAGCTGTAGTCACACACACACACACACACACACACACAATACCGTATTTCAAATCCAAAGTTGAACTTCAATTTTTAGGGTACCAGTATGTACCTACCCCAACTCATCTTACAATACCGGTACTTAAATTTGTGACTGTGCTTCATGAAAGTTTCTATATATCTACAGTGTGCTGTATACTACAGAAATTTCAAGTCATTCTTTCACCTTTTACAATTCGACCATACAGTTTTAACTTTACACAAGCCATAATGTACATAATAAGTTAATAACATTTTAGTCAACTTGAATTTATTTCTTATGTTGCTTGCTATTGCTTGCAAATTTCAGTGGAGTGCTACCGGTATCTATGGTGAACATGTACAGCAGTACAAGTTCTTAGTTCATAAATCTTTTCCCTTAGTTTTGTTTTTCACAAACCTTTTTGTAAGTAAAGTTATAGGCATCTGAAATTTAATAATATCCTACAGTACCCCAAATATTATCATCGACCAATTTACTATCATCAACATTGTAAATTTTACTTATTGTTACAGTATTTCTATGGAACTGATTAACAATGTAGTCCTACCAGGGAGAATAAGGTTCCAAATAAAACTCCCTGGTTAAGCTTTCATTTCAAGTAGAAGCAACATTCCCCTAAATACTTTAAGAAATGGACCGATGTTTAACATGGGAAGGTCTCCAATTCTATACAAGTTTATTTCAGAAGAAAATAAAAGTTTTATTTCTTAATAGTCCTAAATTTATTTTCTCAACATGTACTGGTACATATAATATTCATTAACCTCACAAATCAGGTACAAGTGAGCATGTGACATACAGTAAAGTTTAGTTTTAAAGAAAATTTGCAAGTTTTAATTTTGAGTCCATAATGGATCAGCAGCCAGATTCCTCACAGACACAGGGTAAGTACTGTATATAATTACGTTCACTTTTCAATTAGCCTTATAGCCCACTGTCAAAGCTAAGAGGGTAGAATATCAGACTTGGTAAAGTACTGCGCATGTGATTTCCATTAGTAGATTATTCTACATTCAACCCCTAACTGCTAACGTGCAATCCCAGGGTCCTTTTTGAACCTGTGGCAATGTGATGGTAATTTCTGTTTTAAGAAGAAGTACAACTAGGTAGCCATCCTCAACCTATTGCTAATACAAGTGTCAGTAACAATGAAGGTAGATATTCCCTGGAGTATACCATTGTGAACAGGTTAGAGGAGCAGAGCACGAAAATTTTGTCATGTTTCCCTCCAAAGGTAGGAAGAAAATATAAATATGGAAATGTAAGGGGGCTCTATAATTAGAGTGTTCAAAGAAAGTGTTGGTTAAGTGCACTCAGAAGAAGGCATAGTTCACTTCAAGAAAGACAAAGTTGATCCGTAATAGGTTTTTCTAAGTGTTTATTTTATGATGTTAGTGTATTGCACTCTGTCATTTCTTGATGGATACAGTACTTTTGCATCCATCTCTTGGCACAGGCCAGAGTAAAGTGTAGCTTCCACCGAAGTCCCAGTCAACATCCATGGCTGTGACAATATGGAAGTTGCTGGGATATGGGTAGTGCTGAGTAATGACATTCGGAGCATGACTAGTGCATCTGAGTGTTATGAAAGGTGCTGGTCATAGGGTCAGTTGTGCTGCAATAGTACTTTCTGACGCAGTGAGGAAAGCAATGGCAAACTACCTCACTCCTCATCTTGCCTAGTACGCCTCATTTTGGTACTGCCATTGGTTTTTGGGGTTTCCTTATAACTGCATAACCTTTGGTGGTGCTATTCGAGGATCCAACCAGCCTCAGGGCTGATGATCTAACAGAGAGAGCATATTGCATTCAAACATAAAAAGCGTATAACCCCTAATTTGTCTAGTCTGTTGAAACTAATTCAATATGAATACATACTAGAACAAATCTGGAAGAAAAAAACACCTTTTATTTACCCATAAAGGCTGGTGTGAACATGTGTAATGTGAGGACTGGTGCCAGATCTTTTGTATCCATGATTTAATTTCATACTTTCCTCAATTTTGAACAATTTCATTTAAAAACCTAGGGTTGCATGTTATTCAGTAATCTATCTACAGTCAGAATGGGTTGCTTTTGATAATTTATTAACTCCTTCATGCACTCACTATATGTCAAACTTTTCTGGGTACAAAATGGACCTATAACCAAGTACGGTAACTACAAGATTAAGCATTTGTTCAGACAGTAAATACAAATATTTCTTGGAAAAATCACTATATTTATAAAGAATAAAAACAGAAAAAAATGTCAGTAATTTAAATCTCATGGTCCTGATCCAGGAAGCAGGTACAACTGTCCAAAGTTCACTATGTCACATGTCACTTCCAATAGCATGTTCGCACATTGATGGTATATAGGAGTAGTATGTTGCTTACGGAAACAACTGAAAACACGTAACAACATCATTCATAAGCTTTGTGGAACTACCTGGGGTTCTTCAGCAAGCATTTCACGGTCTTCAGCTTTAGGCTTGGTATATTCAAGTGCTGAGTACTGTGCTCCAGTAGGGATGAACAGTCATCACACAAAACTCATTGATACTGAATTGAATTCCACTATGCGCATAATAACTGGCACAATTCGATCTACACCAACTCATTGGCTCCCGCTTCTATCTGGAATAATGCCATCTGATTTACGCAGATCCACCGCTCTTATCAAGGAATTCAATAAAATCTTAAGAAACCCTGATCTACCTGTACATGAAGATCTACGAACTATCAACCAAAACAGATTACGTTCACGCCATCCAACTTTACGTAACGCCTTAGACATGGTTGCTAGAAGCTACAACCCAACTACAGAGTGGAAAAGACGGTAGGAAGCAGCAACGGAGACGCACCTGCACAGTATGTTCTCGAATGCCAAACTTCCAAGTGGATTCCAACTACCACGTAAAACATGGTCTGTTCTGAACAGAATAAGAACAGGCCATGGCAGATGCAGAGACATGCTGTTTAAATGGAACAAGTTGCCGACACCCGCATGTGACTGTGGAGCTGCACGACAAACCATACATCATATTGTCAGAGAGTGTGAAACGCCGGCATACATAGGCAGCAACATGGATTTTCTGATGGCGACTCCAGAAGCAATACAGTGGATCAGTGATCTTGACATTCAGTTGTAGGGAGCCTTTTCTTGTTCATTGTTTTCTTCTTATGTAAATATGTATATAATTTATATCTGAACTCAACTTGATTGTATGGGCCATACGCTAAATAATAATAAATAAATACGGATCATAGTTTTATGTGCCTCCCCTGCAAACCATGACACCTTGCCACTATGGGGAAGCTTGCATGTCCCAATGAAGCAGATAGCCAAGCCGCAAGTGCAACCATATCGCACGGGTATCTGTCGAGAA
The DNA here is from genome assembly GCF_040414725.1 of Anabrus simplex. NCBI lineage: Eukaryota > Metazoa > Arthropoda > Insecta > Orthoptera > Tettigoniidae > Anabrus > Anabrus simplex. Next base: position 271,614,073 of record NC_090268.1, on the reverse strand, counting down.
ACCAGACTAACGAATGGTTCACAGTAAAGGGGGTAGCAGCCTTTCGGAAGTTGCAAGGGCAGCAATCAGATGATTGACTGATACAGCCTTGTAATAATACTCAACATGGCTTAGCTGTGTTAATACTGCTACACGGTTGAAAGCAATGGGAAAATACAGTCGTAACTAACTCCCGAGGACATGAAGTTCTCTCTGTATGAATGATGTACTGATGATGGCTTCCTCCCAGGTAAAATATTAAGGGCCGGGCTGAGTGGCTCAGACGGTTGAGGCGCTGGCCTTCTGACCCCAACTTGGCAGGTTCGATCCTGGCTCAGTCCGGTGGTATTTGAAGGTGCTCAAATATGTCAGCCTCATGTCGGTAGATTTACTGGCACGTAAAAGAACTCCTGCGGGACTAAATTCCGGCACCTCGGCGTCTCCGAAAACCGTAAAAGAGTAGTTAGTGGGACGTAAAGCAAATAGCATTAATTATTATTATTAAAATATTAAGGAGATAAAATAGTCCCCCATTCGAATCTTCGGGTGGGGACTACACGAGAGGGGAGCAATCATCAGGAAAATTAATACCGTACTGACATTCTGCGAGTTGGACCGTGGAATGTTAGAAGTTGAATCGCTGTGGTAGGTTAGAGAATCTGAAAAGGGCGATGGATAGACTAAAGTTAGATGTAGTTGGTATAAGTGAAGTATGTTGGCAGGAAGAGGAGGATTTTTGGTCAGGTGACTACAGAATTATCAACACAAAATCAAACAGAGGAAATGCAGGAATTGGTTTAATAATGAATAAGAAAATAGGGCAGTGGGTAAGCTACTATGACCAACATAGTGAAAGGATTATTGTTGTCAAGATAGACACCAAACCAATGCCCACCACAATAGTGCAGGTCTATATGCCTACTAGTTCAGCAGATGAAGGAGAAATCAAAAGAATATATGAAGAGAGAGAAGATTTATTACATTATATAAAAGGTGATCAAAATCTAATTGTGATGGGAGACTGGAATGCAGTGGTAGGCCAAGGAAGAGAAGGTAATACAACAGTAGGAGAATTTGGATTTGGACAAAGGAATGAAAGAAGAAGTCAGCTGGTTGAATTCTGCACCGATCATACTTTAGTCCTTGCCAATACATGGTTCAAACACCACAAAAAAAGGCTGTATACTTGGACGAGACCTGGGACACTGGAAGGTATCAAGTAGACTTTATTATCATTAGGCAGAGATTCAGAAACCAGGTGTTGGATTGCAAAACTTTCCCGGGAGCAGATGTGGACTCTGATAACAACTTGTTGGTCATGAAATGTCACCTGAAGTTGAAGAAATTGAAGAAAGGAAAGAATACAAAAAGATGGGAACTAGACAAGTTGAAAGAAAATAGTGTGAGGGACTGTTTCAAGGAACATGTAGCACAAGGACTGAATGAAAAGGCTGAAGGAAACACAATAGAGGAAGAATGGACAGTTGTGAAGAATGAGGTTGCTAGAGCTGCTGAAGAAATGATAGGAAGAAAGGAAAGATCACCTAAGAATCAGTGGATAACTCAGGAGAGATACTAGACCTGACTGATGAACGATGAAAGTACAAGAATGCAAAAAAATTAAGAGGGAAAAAAGGAAACAGGCAATTAAAGAACAATATTCGTATGATTGCTAAACATAATGGATACCGTACAATAGTTATTTCATTGAAAGTATTATCAATAAATACAGACATCATCCTTTAACCACTCTGAAAAAACCTATACTTTATTTTCTACCTTCACATTCAATGAAGATATTTATAAAGTCACTAACATTTTTAAAAAAACATGATGTTAAAATAGCCTTAAAAGCCATCAATAATAACGCAACCATCTTACACAACTCAACTTCTATTAATGAGACTGATTGCTTCTCAAAATCAGGAGTATATAAGATAAAATACAAAGCTGTAATTTTACTTATGTTGGACAGACAGAAAGGACCTTCAACATAAGATACTTGGAACATGTCAATGCCCTGAAATACAATAAATTTTCTGCAGTGGGACAACTCATGAACGATTACAATCATAAGTTTACTGACATTAAGCATGATATGGAAATCCTCAAAATTATGAATAAGGGATCCTTCCTTAACATATCAGAGAACTGCGTTATACATTTGGACCAATATTTTAATCCAAATTACAATGTTAATGACATTTCCAAAAAAAACCAAGTATTCTATTTGACCTGCTCATTCACATTTTCAGAAACACAAAACCAAATAGTCAAGGTCTGATTTTTTTTTTCTATTTACAGTACTTTGCTTAGGCAATCTTCTGTATCCCCATATCCCTCATCCCCGCCTTGACAACCTCCCCCCTCCCCCCCTCTTCTCTTTCCACTTTCTTTCCTCTCTCCTCTCTTTCTTCCTGCACCTCCTTCACAAGACTTCATTTGAACCTCACCCACTCCACTCCTCATTCACGCTTCATTTCCAACTCCGCTCAGCTTATTACAACATGAAGTAATTCCCATATGACATATTTCATTTATGTATATTTTTTCCCCATAACTTAACTCTATCTTAACTGTCATTTATTTAATGTCAACTGTATGGTCCGCATTGAACTGCGAAATCCAACCACCTTTATTTACTGTTATGTATTAAGCCTCCACGCACAACAATCATCATCCTTCAAGATTCTAAAAACAGAAGAGACTTTCTAACATCATGCTTCGCATCCATGTATACTGAATTTATGAATATCTTGAGAAGACAGCATGGCTTTGGCTCAGTTGATCTTTTTTTTTTTTTTCTTTACGTCGCACAGACACAGATAGGTCTTATGGTGATCTTTGAATGGAAAGCAGCATCTTTAAGGAGCCAGCCTATTTTGACTTCCTTGACCAGCAATTTAAGGATCTATTTCTTAAACAACTCTTTTAATGTTGTACGGTGCACTGGATTTTTTATGAATCTCTATCATAGAGTTATTTTTTAACGTAGTGCAGCGCGTCTCTTGAATTCTTATCTGAATATCTTACATGGTATGTACATTTTTAAGACCTTTGTGACTTTAAAATTGATTAATTTCTTCAATACATTTGTGTTTGATTTGCTTTAGGCTGATGGTGACCTACTGTTAGTTCGAAACTAGTCCCTGAAAGTATATGTAATTTTAAACATTGTACAATTTGTATTGAAAAGGTTGTGCCCGTTCACACGTTCGCGACAGTTTTCAAAATGGCGCCGACTGAAGGTATGGGCCATATAATCTATAGCAAGCAAAGAATAGTCACCTGTTGTGATGACACAGAGGGCCATATACGTCATGGAATGGCCAAGTATTCAGGGTGAAACGGACAGTGGACGGTCTACAGTATTTTTTTTTTTTTTAATAGAAAAAACTTGATTATTAAAAAACTTCATCTTGAATTTTCACAACGTAGAGAGAGGACGCAAGTACCGTCTCCGGTATAATTCTTTTAGGAGAATCAAAGGATCACATATAAGAAAAGAAATATCTCCAACGGTTGAAACAGGATAAAAAAATAAGTTTTTGTCAAGATCTACAAGAAGTGCAGACAGAGAATAGACACACTGAATTCATTATCAATGAAATCGTGGATACGTCGGAGAGCCACGAAGAACAAATAAAAAATAAAACAAATTAAGGATTACAGACGTCAGAAAAGAATTGTATAGTGGCTGTACACTGCATTATAATCTTCAATTTCGAGACTGACAAGAAGATCATGAGGATGATGTGCTAAATACACATGATGGACGAACCTGGGAACAGAGCATCTTACCATACGACCGAGCCATGACGAGGAAGGCGACGGGAATCCAGATAGTACTTCCATAATGAAGGAGCGGATGATGTACCAGATGTCCAACCCATGACCTAACCGAAGACCCAACTACATCCATTTGGGAACGGAACAGCTGGACCAGGGACAACCATGAGCGAGCTAAGTCATTCACAATATTTTATCGCATAATTTTTGGTTTGCCTACACATGTACCTTAGGTATGTGCCGATGGGCCAATTGTAGACCGATACATAAGAAATGCAAGTGAAAGTTACCAACGAAGTGTGAGATATTTAAGTTCGTAGTTACATGATTTAGCAATATAGCAGTAGTTTCTGATGTAATGGATATATACGTCAACATATATCGACTAAAATACTCGTATGAAGCGTGAGGTTTGAAAGAGAAGTGTCCGACCCGTTGGCTGAACGGTCAGCGTACTGGCCTTCGGTTCAGAGGGTCCCGGGTTCGATTCCCGGTCGGGTCGGGGATTTTAACCTTAATTGGTTAATTCCAATGGCACGGGGGCTGGGTGTATGTGTTGTCTTCATCATCATTTCATCCTCATCACGACGCGCAGGTCACCTACGGGTGTCAAATTGAAAGACCTGCACCTGGCGAGCCGAACGCTTCCTGGGATATCCCGGCACTAAAAGCCATACGACATTTCATTTTGAAAGAGAAGTGTGGAAACAGCTGATTATAATGACATATTGGGAGATTATAGAGATTTCATAGAGGAAATGTTACAAGTTGACGTCACGATTGGTTGTGCGCGGTGTAGAAATAAACAAATGGAATTACGCATTGTTTGCTTCATAGAAAGGGCATTGAACTCAGTCATAGGTTATGAGAAAGAGAGACTTTTAAATGTTGACTTAAGAAACAGTGTGGTACTTTGACGTAGTCGTGAATTTTGGGAACGCGACGAGTGATTATTGAGGCTACGATGTTAATATATTAGATGGATGTTGTAATAAGGATACGATTATGGTAATTGGATGGAAGGTTCGAGTTATATATAATGATATGAGAAGTTTTTACTCTCACGATGCAGGGACCATCGAGTACCTGCAAGTTAAGATATGCCACACTACAAGTTTGTTTTTATGATTCATTTACGTAAGATTGCCCACACCGCTGGAGCGACCCAAGCCAAGGTATGAACAAGATTTACTATTGTAGATGTATGCTCGTGACGTAATCGTATGTCAATGTAGATGTGTTATAATGAACATCGGAATACTACGATACTTTGAATAGCTGTATTTAACCAAATGCATTGCGACACCGATGCATAGGAGAGTATGTTTTTGAACCTCGCGGCATAGCGCTTCCATTGTAACTGCGTAAGAGAAAAGTAGCTTGCACTGAAGTAGAATGTTATTGGAATATAACGAAGGAAAGGAACATTGAACCTAAAGGGACATGTGTATGACAGCCAAGGATTATGTTGAAATTAGTTAGATAGCTAGATCGATTAATATTCTCCGTTTGAACGTACATTTTTTTTAAACGAACTACAGCTAGGGAAAGGCTAGAGTAGGAGCCGTATTTATCAGGCACTAGGAACGAATGCCTTAGTTCGTAAGTAGTTATCCATGCACTACGAGAACGTAGCAACAAAAACATGACTTCGGATTTTACTCAGAATTATCTTGATTTATTCCGATTTATTTCGATCTATTCAGTTTATTTTAGATGTATTCAAATTTATTCAGACTTAACTTATTAGTGGATTTGAGATACATTTCGGCTTAACATTGTGTCTAAGTGAGACTTCTTTAATCAGACTAAAGGAAATGAACTATCGTAACAAGTTAATTGTGTTGATGTTACACTTACGTCTCAACTTCAACGTGGACCTCAGATGTCCAGTGATCTATTGTAAATGTGTAGATATTTAACTTTTACTTCACAAAGGAACTGATCTTCATAATTTTAAATACTGGATATTATTTTCGTTTTTACGAGCCAGCGCTGACTCATTATCCATACTTATTTTCACGCAATTTAAAATAATGCCTCGAATAACATGCTAATTTAATAATTCAATATTTTATCAATAAATATCTTATTTATTTTATATAATTGCATGTGTCATGAATTCTTCCATTACTGTCTAGCTCATAAGTTAGTTGACAGCTGAGAGAGGTACTGAGTAATTAAGTGTTCCATTTAATCATGGCAAGTTCTCTCGAAGTCAATAATTCTGATAAAATTTGTCGACGATTATTACTATTACGTCGTGAGTGTCTGTAGGTGTCACCCGTGAGTTGGGATTCTCTTGAACTCACGTTAAGCGTATTCTATAGTAAGATTACATGTCTTACTTGCCACTAGAAAACCCTGAGGTATCCGCTGAGCGACTCCATTTCGTCTAACTAGGCTGCCCAACGACGAGTAAAAATGGAGGTATCGGGTGAAAAATGTAATCATCGACTACGACTGATACAAGGTGGACCTGAATAATATATTATTTAAATATTATTGGGACTCCTAAGCTGGCACAACAGTGGGCGAAAGCCAAGTCTCACCCTATAAAGAGGTCTTGAAAGCCGTATCCATGCCGGCAGAGGCGGCATCGTCGACCATGGCTGGGAAAATATCTCCCAGCCCATCTAAACAAGAAAAGGAGCCACAGAAGAAGAGCTCCCTTACCAGGCGCTCCCGCACATCTCCTGCGAAGGGGAAATCATGCCCTCCATCTGCAGTGTATGAATCAGTGCCAGCAGATATGCCTGCAACTAAACCTGCATGCTACCCTTGTAGGAGGAAATCCTTCCCGTAAAATAAGTATAAGTTCTGGGCGTCAGTCCCCTCATCTGTTGACGATGGGATGGGTATCGTGCTTCCATCTACATCTACGGATGTAGATGTTTATGTTAGTGCTTAGGTTGTAATTATAACCGAACACTCTTCCCTTTTAGTCCACACTGTGGCACTGTTACAGTGGAATTGAAGCAGTTATGATAGTAATCTTGCTAAGCTGCACCAGGTAATCAGAGAGTTTTCGGCGAGTATAGTCTGCATTCAGGAAACTAATCTAAGACCAGGTCATCATATGGTCTTGAGAAATCTTCGACTATACTCAACAGAACGACATTATGCTAACTGGGCTTCTGGTGGCATTGGCATTTTTGTCCTTTCTGATACCTACAGCAAAGAGGTTCCACTAAGAACGCCGCTGGAGTCTGTAGCAGTACGTGTTCCACTGCCTGTCACAGCAACAGTGTAATGTTTATTTTCCACAAGGCCAGCCTTTTAATATAAATGATGTAACTTATAGATCAGCTTCCACCTCCATTCCTCTTGATGGGTGATTTTAATGCCCATCAACCTATATGGGGCTCTGAAACAGCTTGCCCCAGGGGAAGGGAGTTGGAATATTAGTAAGAGAGCTGGATTTATGTATTTTGAATACAGGTAAACCAACTCATTTCAGTGTACATTACACACATACTCTCGCATAGACGTTAGTCTATGCAGCCGAATGTTGGTTCCTCTATTTCAGTAGAATACACACTATGATCTCTGTGTCAGCAACCCTTTTCCCCATTGTTCTTGCTTTGTTGAAACAGAAATGTGTCGAGGCTCCACCTCGATGGATTCTTAAACATGGTGATTGGCCGAAGTTCATATCACTAACTGTCTTTAATGATGTGATGAGGTGGAGTGTGTAGACGGCGATATTAATTGCATAACATAAGTTATTCTTGCTGCTGCTGCTGAGGCATCCTCTCCATCGTTTTCAGGGAGTCCTCACCGAAAACTCGTTCCTTGGTGCAACGAAGAAATTGCAGCAGCTATCACAGAACGCCATTGCGCTAATAAACGCTATTGTAGGCAGCCTACCGTGGCCAACTTGGTAACATTTAAAAAATTCTGTGCTAAGGCACAAGTTCTTATTCGACAGAGTAAGAAAGCTTTGTGGGAGACATATGTGTCATCTATGACATCACATACTACGTCATCTCAAGTGTCAACTATGGATCATAGAATTGCATACGCAAAAAGGAAATATCATTCGGGCTGAATGTGCACAGGGAGAAGAGAGGGGAGGATACACGGTTCAACCAGTACCTCCACCACTTTCCACTTAACTTCTTCTAGGTATACAAGGATCATCTTCAGTACCGCAAATTCCCACTGCAGGCAGTATCATCACTGAACCACTCTCGATTGCTAATCATCTAGCCAATCATTTCGCAGATGTGTCTGGCTCCGGGAACCACCATCGTGATTTCCTTGCTCTGAAGTGGGAGGTAGAATGTCATCACCTCAGTTTTGCCACTCAAGCTTCAGAGGACTATAACATGTCCTTTACAGAGTGGGAACTGTGCAGTGCCTTGGCGCTTTGCAAATAAATGCTCCCGGACAAGACAATGTCCATAACCAAAAGTTGAAACTCCTTATTGAGGATAGTCTGTTATATCTCGTTCGTGTGTTCAACCGAAAAGGGATAAAGGGTGAGTTTCCATCTCAGTGGCAAGAGGGCAAAATAATTCCTCTTCTCAAGTCTGAAAAAATTCCTAGGTATGCAGGAAGTTACAGACCTATTTGTCTTACTAGCTGTTTGTGTAAGCGATTTGAGAGGATGGTAAATCGCCGACTTATGTGGTGTCTGGAGAAAAAAGACTTTTTTCCAAATACTAACTTGGTTTTCGAGCCACTGACTTGATCTCTGACCACTTGGTGCACCTGGAGTTCTATCCAAAATGCATTTCTCCAAAAACAGCATTTGGTGGCTGTTTTCTTTGACTTAGAAATGGCTTATAACACCACATGGTGATATGGTATCCTTTCAGTCCTGCATCAATGGAAATTCTGAGGTACCTTGCTGGTATTTGTTGCAAAATTTTTGTCCCTCTGTCAGAGTAGGAGGGTATATTCGCAATACCACATTCAGGGAAATGGAGTCCCACAGGGATCGGTTCTTAGTGTCACTCTGTTCACAATTGCCATAAATTGTTGCAGCTGTTGGTTCAGCAGTAATACCGTTGCTATATATGCAAGATTTTGCTCTGCATTATAGCTCGCACAATATGGCAGTCACAGAACAACAATTACAGCAAGCTATTAGGAGATTGGAACAGTGGAATTCAGAATATGGCTTTCAGTTTTCAACCGCAAAGACGTCTGTTGTACACTTTTGCATCTTGAGCTTTATTGAGGGAATGTCACGCTTCCTTTAGTTGACACTTATTGATTTCTTGGGCTCCTTTTCAATAGAAAATTATCATGGGAGCCACACATGAGGCAGTTAAAAGTGCAATGCACTAAGAAGTTGAATAATTTGAAGTTTCTCAGCAGCACTAATTGGGGGGTACTCCTACAATTTTATAGGGCACATATTTTATCCAGATTAGACTATGACAGTGCAGCATATGGATCAGTAAGGCAATGCGTCCTTGCAAAACTGAATAGCATCCACCACAGTGGGGTTAGGTTGGCAACGGGAGCTTTTCGTACAAACCCCATTGCAGCCTGCTTGCTGAATCTAGTATTCCGCCTTTGCACCGGAGGTGCCAGCAAATGCTTCTGTCCTATGCTGCAAATTTGTGCCAGACACCACTTCACCCAAGCTATTCTTGCGTATTCCACAATAGAAACTGTTGGCTGTATGCTGCTTATCCTCAACCAATGTGGCCGATTGGAATATGCTTGGATAGTAGTCACAGACTGTTTGATGTACCTCTGATTCCCCGTCTTGTCAGACAACCAAGTGGGGTACCTCTGTGGATAATACGACAACCTGAAATAATCCTGAATCTGCACACTGGCCCAAAGGAAAACATCGACCCCTCAATTTATCGGAGGCTCTTCCTGTCCATTGTTGGCCGGTATCGTCGTTTACACGGATGGTTTTGGGGCAGAAACGAACGTTTGCTGTGCATTAGTTGTTGACAATAACAGGTTTCTTTTTCCTTTACCAGAAGTCTGTAATTTATACACAGCAGAGCTCTATGCTAACTGTGAAACTCTGTGGTACACACTGTCCGATGAGCACCAGCACTTTCTGCTGTGTACCAACTCCTTAGGCTCGCTATCATCTATTGCTCGTATGTTTCCCTCCACACCCTCTGGTGTAGCGCATCCAGGACCTGCTGGCTAGGTGCTTGGATGCCGGCACCAGAATCATGTTTATGCGGCTCCCAAGCCACATGGATGTAGAGGAAAACAAGTTAGGTGATAAGGCTGCCAAGGAGGCAAGCCACTCCATTTCCAAATAAGCTGAGAGCGATAACAGGAACAACAAAGGTATGGAGGACATCCCTTTTGGGCTTCTCGGAGGGAATCAGTAGTGTTATGTTGTTTCGGATCGGCCACAGTATAGTAACACACTCCTATTTACTGAAAGTAGAAACCCTCTGGTGTGTACTTGCGGTGATCATCTTACCATGGTACACATTCTTACGGAGTGCGTGGACTTGGCCAATCTGCACCGTAGTCTAAAACTCCCAAGTACCATCTCCCTTATCCTTCGAGATGACGAGCAGTCAGCAGACCTTGTCATCTGTTTTATGAGCGATAGTGGTTTGTTTTATTGTATATAAACGTAGTGTTTCATATTAGTCTTGATATTATTGTTCACAACATTTTATTAAATTGACTCTGTTTTATTTTGTGTTTGTATATTTTAATGTGTTTTTTAAAATATTAATTTGCATGGTATATTATTGCATTTTAAGGCAGTCTTATTCTACCATAATCTATCATCTATCATTTTACCGAAAATAAGGTGTTGCGAATTAGATTCACTCATTATTTTTAAATTCACAATCATTGTTCATCATCATCTGTTTTAAATTCTAGTCAGAGGATATATTTTAATTACCATATCATGCTGTCTATCTCATACCATTACGAACCAATGAACTTAGATGTTAGGCCCCTTTAAACAACAACAATCATCATCATCAATTATTTCTGTACATATTGTTTCTAATGGGTCGGGTCCAAGCAGAGGAAATTCAAAGACGCAGGTTCAAATTGTGTCATTACTTGAATTAACTTAATTGTTTTATAAATCACTTTTAAGAGTGTGTGCATCCACTAGACATTTCACATCAATTCCACTCAAATTATGTCATAATTTGTGTTTATTGTTTGTAAACCATTTGTAAGAGTTTGTGTGTATCCACTACACATTTCATATGCAAAAACCATTCAAACTGCTTCATAACTATTGTTTATTGTTTGTAGGTAAACAATTTGTAAGGGCTTATGTGTATCTACTAGACATTTTACGTTCAAAAGCCACTCAAATTCTGCAATAGTTTGCATTAATTGTTTGTAAATAATTTGTAACAGTTAGTGGGTGTCCACTGGAGATAATAAAAGAGTTTCTGTCTGCATTTCCCTTATTAAAATTTGGAGAGAAAATGTGGCACAAAGTGTAACACACATCTGCTTTCATAACAAAGAAAGGCGCATCTGCCAGAGGTTTAATACACTCATGTGCAGTTTAAAATTGTACTTTGTTTTTTATAAGATAGTACTAGATTGCTTTTTTATTGTGTAATTCTTGTGCAATCCTTTTGATATTCAGTAGTTAATGGCAGTTTCCATTTCTGTTAGCACATAGTAGGATGAAACAAAAATAATTATAATATGCCTAAGTAATATTGTAGTTACTAGTATATTGATTACTTTATTGTCATGTAATCCTTATGTAGTAGCCTGGACAGTGTTTCTTTCCTTTGATTTGTTTATTCACAAAATATATTATTTTATTTTTGTTGATTTGTCATGACAAGGACAGGAACACAGGACTAGTTGGTCGACTACCTTCGATGATTGGAGAGTTTCTCAACTACATGTTGAGAATGAAGAATGCAAATCTTCCCTCCAGTGATCTCATTTTTATGAGTTATATACAGCTATGTACTGATACTGTGTATAACTAATGATAGTATGGTTGGTCAATATTGTGAAGTCAATGATGATGATGATTATTATTATTATTATTATTATTATTATTATTATTATTGAGCCAGCCCCGTGGTGTAGGGGTAGCATGCCTGCCTCTTACCTGGAGGCCCCGGGTTCGATTCCCGGCCGGGTCAGGAATTTTTATCTGAACCTGAGGGCTGGTTCAAGGTCCACTCAGCCTATGTGATTAGAATTGAGGAGCTATCTGACGGTGAGATAGCGGCCCCAGTCTCGAAAGCCAAGAATAACGGCCGAGAGGATTTGTCGTGCTGACCACACAACACCTCGTAATCTGCAGGCCTTCAGGCTGAGCAGCGGTTGCTTGGTAGGGGAAGGCCCTTCAAGGCCTGTAGTGCCTTGGGGTTTGGTTTGGTTTGGATTATTATTATTATTATTATTATTATTATTATTATTATTATTATTATTATTATTATTATTATTATTATTATTATTATTATTATTATGTGAGTTATGCAGTCCTTTTTCAGACTGACAGAGATTTGCTGAATATTATAGCTAGAGCCTCCTGCTTTGTCATGCTATAATTTTTCTTGGCCTTATTGAGCGACAGGTTTACATAGATTACTGACAGGTTCTCTCCCACCTGCCCTTGAGATAAAATTGCACCTAGTGCTTCTCCACTAGTATCTGCTATTAAAATGAAGAGTTTCTTGAAGTCTGGGTACAGTAACACCAGCTTCTCTATAAGCTTCTGTTTCAGTACTTGAAATACATGTCACTAACCTTCAATCCATATATAGGGCATTTTATTCTTTAATAAATCATATAGTGATTCTGCTATCTTGCTGTAGTTTGAGAAGAACCTACAATTTTATTCTGACAGTCCTAAGAAACCTCTTACCTCTCTCATATTGGTACACTGCAGAAAATCTCTTACTGCCTGAACTTTTCTTCCAACAGGTTGAACTCTGTATTTTGTGATTATATATCCAAGAAATGCAAATTCTATTTGCAAGAACTTGCACTAATTTCAAATTAGTTTCTTTTAGTTTCTGAAACATATCTCAAAGCTTCTGGTTATGGTCCTCTATTGAGCTACCAAATAGTATAATATCACACAGATAACAGGCACATTTAATATGCTCTAGACCTCTTAGTCTTAGAAAGGTTGCTGGTGCCCCACATAAGTCAATCAGCATTTCTAAATACTCATAATGCTTACCTAGTGCAGAGAATGCAATTTTCTCTCTGTCTTCAGGTCTCAATAACACCTGATGGTACCCACTTGCTAGATCCAGAGTGCCTTGCCTAAGGTGTCTAACGGCTCTGATATTAATAGTAATGGGTACACCATTCTAATTGTCACCTGGCTTGCATGTCTAAAATCCACGACTAACTTCCATTTGTGTTTACCTGAGAGGTCCATCTTTTTAGGTATTAATAAGATAGGCAAGGCAAGGTAGAGTGTTTTATTACATCATCTTCCAGAATCTTATCTATCTGCCTACCTATTCCTTCCTTCTGGGCTTCTTGAAATCTATACTGTCTGACATTAATGGAAAGATGATCTGCAGATGTTCGGACAGCATGTTGGAACACACCAAAGTGTGTCATCTTATCGCCTTCTAAATGAAATATGCCACCTGCAACCCCACAAGTGTGGGAAAAGTGGAGGAAGAAGAAGAAGAAAACATACTTTATTACTTAAAACATAATGATTTTAATTGCATCTATAGTTTTTGTTTTTGAAAGCCTGCCCCCAGCCTTGTGTCAGTACACAAGCACCTAATACCCTTGGTGCAGAAATGTTTTTGACTGGATAAAAAGTGCTTTTACCTGGGTACTTGTGCTGTTTTGCTTCTGAGTCCCAATTTTGACTCCCTCCCAGCTCAGCCCTTCCAAGGAAATTAGGAATTTTCTTTTAAATTTTTTTAGGTATCTTGGGGATATGAGGTTCTCTGGTACCAGATTTTCAGTTGTTAATGTGCCTGGAAGTGCCTCATTAATTGTCTAGTTTCATTTTTATATTTACCTTTATACATCGCTACACTTCAACTTCTATTTGTTAGTATAGATTACCTCCTTAATATCTTGAAGATTTCCTTCAATATTTTCTCAGGGCTTGATGTTAAAATTTAATTTGGACTGTCAGGGAACCTTTAACCCCTTGAATACTACAGGTCATTGATTTGAAAAAAAATCCCACTCGGTGATAAAATGCTTACATTTGCTTCTCGGGCTCAATTTCATACTCCCTTTCCTCAGCTCAGCGCCTTGGGGATTTTTGGATTTTTTAGATTTTTCTGTGGATCATATAACGTTTTGCTTTAATATATCCTTTGTTTCAGAACCTTAGCCATTAACTGTGCTGTGGAATGATGTATGGTGTTGGAAACTCCAAGCATGCAGGGTGAAGAGAACACAGAAATTAATGAAAGATGTAACATTTTAGACCGATACAAGCATGGAAAGAAGAGGTATCCTTCTGATGATGACTGGGAGGATCCCAATTTCACACTCTATCTATTCACAGATCGTCTTGGTTTCATTCAGTAAGTCTTTTCAATACTGACAGAGATCAATCTCAATTTATCCTTTGTATTATTCTTCACATTTGTCTCAAACATATAGCACTATTTTGAAGCCCATAATATTTGACATTTGATTTTTTCTTTAACCTGACAAAGGGTTTTAAAGAGTCAAAGAGAAAACTACAAGAATGCAAGAGTAAGTTAAGCCTTAATTTATGAGAATATGGGAAAGAGAAATAGATTGAAAGACTCACTTTGCACACATTTTTATTAATTGTTTCCTTGATTACAAAGTTGCCAATTTGTGACAAAGCTAATCATGCCCCTAATTATAAATTTACAAAGAACTAGAAAATCAGAAACACACATGTAGTAAGATGCTAAAAGGATATCAAAATATCTGGGTAATTATTATGAAAATTGGCTCTGTAAAAACACAAGAAGAGTTAAACCTCTTCTTAATTATAGCACTTAAGGATGTTATCAACATTTTTGAGTTAAGCTTTTTAAATGTAAAATAAAAAATTGAAATAAAAAGATTATCAAAGAGGCATATGGTATTAGGTTTTGCAAGGATGAGCAAGAAGATTGAAAACAAGAAAAATTAAACATAAATGACATTTAATACTAATTCAGAAAATTAACAACTTCTAACAGGAACTTTGCATACGAAAAATATTCAAATGAATTGTAGAAAAATGACACATGACACAACATGGATACCAGATGGGCGTCCCACTTTATCAGCGGCTCCATGGCTGAATGGTTATCATGCTGGCCTTTGGTCACAGGGGTCCCGGGTTCAATTCTTGGCAGGATTGGGAATTTTAACCATCATTGGTTAATTTTGCTGGCACGGGGGCTGGATGTATGTGTTGTCTCCATCATCATTTCATCTTCATCATGACACGCAGGTTGCCTGCGGGCATCAAATCAAAAGACCTGCACCTGGCAAGCCAAACATGTCCTCGGACACACCCGACACTAAAAGCCATACGCCATTTCTTTTTTTCTTTTCTTTTTTTTTCAGGGGCTAATCCTGAAATACTAAGAGACAAGAGTCAAGAATTATTAATAAATGCTGGTTAATATTATATTACAAAGAGAACAAATCTGAAATTTCTAGAGGCCAAGGAATCAAATAGCATCAGTCAAATGAACCAGCATGTGGAGCACAGCCAGGAAACACATTATTCCAATCCAGACTGGGATAAGAATTCCCTTTAAATATGGGCTATCCCCAAACTGCACAATTATGCAAAAACAAAATGCATGAGATAATTTCAAGTTCAAGTACAAGTACCGTAGCTACATAATTTAAACAGAGAAACTTCAAGGTTGCAAGTGTATAGGAAAATTTTGAAAGAAATATCCTATTCAAAAAATAACAAAATTTAAAAAAACTCTGCATAGGCAATTATATAATAAATACAACTTTCCAATCTAAACCCCATTTCCCTAGAGCTGGTTAACAATGTTAAAGAGACAATAATTCCTTGAGAATCAAAAAAAAAACTCACAAACAGATTGTACCAGTACTCACTCTGCATACATTTTTATTAATTGCCAGGGCAGGCAGGCCATGCTGACCTAATGAGCATTACATCATGCAAAGGGGAGGTAAACCAACCACAGCCAGCTTGAGGAGGGGGTTAGTGCAAATTTCTTCCAAGTAGAATAATCCTAGATAATCCTAGAAGAGAAAAAGCACTCCTCAACTAACAACAATAATTTATGTAATGTTATTGTTAATAAGTTAAAACTTCCATTGATTTTTGCTAAAGATATGTTAAAGATCCAACATGGTGCAGTTTTGATGATATCACAAGTAATAAACAAGGGTTACCAATGTTGGTGAGTTAGGAGATGACATAGAAGAGAAGCACATTCTATGGAATGAATTTCTTGTCAGTTCTTAGACAAGAACATTGGTCTGGTTTGGTTAAAATATTGGTCTAGATAGGTTATGGTGTGAAGAAGAGCATCAGTCTGCTTAGGTTAGAATATTAGTCTGAATAGGTTAGTAAGACATTGCAGTTGCATTCATAGATATACAAAAGGCTTATGACATGGTTAGAAGAGAAGAGATATGGCAAGGACTGAATAGAATGGAATTGTCAAGAGAAATGCAATTTAAAGTTAGAAACATGTACAGAAAAGGTCTGAACTGTATTATAATAGACAGCAAAAAATCAGAATGGTTTAGAACAGGCAGAGGAGTTCGACAAGGAAGAATACTTTCACCAGTGCTCTTTAATGTAGTGATGGACAACATTACGAGGAAAGTTCGCCAAGGGTCAACAGCAAATGATATAAAAGTCATAGCTAATGCAGATGATGTGTTTGTAAGAATAAACTGTTGTATGTCTGTAGGGGTAGGCAATGTAGAATGATGGATTGTTTAGAGGATTGAATGAGCAACTGTTGATTGGGATGCAGTGTAAGTGTATGTAGAATACAGTGAATAAGTATTAAGAGGATGAAGGTATAGTGATAAAGGAGAGTTTGGAAGAATGAACTGTTATGTATCTGGAGTGGTAGACTACGTAGAAGAATGGATTGTTTATATGTGTGTAGTGTGAATAGGATCAGCCGGGTATAAGCAAAATGGCAGAGTGCATGACATAAGAGGCGAGAGAGAGGGGTGGGTCTGACCCATCCCAAGGAAGTGTTGATTAGTACATCTGCATGTGGAGAGAGAGAAGTGGAAGGAAGTTCACTGTCAGTGTGACAGGGAAGATGAGCCATGTAAGGAGATCTGGCTAGACAGGAGATAAGAGTGTGACGGGCCATGTGTTGGACTGGCTATCCACCATATGTGGCCAGTTACGTAAAGAATGGTGAGGAACACATTGTCAGCAAGGATCTGTGAGGTTCGGTATATGGCCTCACGAGGCAGGGTTGGTGGCGATATCCATGGGTTGGATGGCATGTTTCCTTACCAGGGGGGATACTGTGACCAGTCAGAGTTAGTCTTAGTTAGAATAAGGTAGTTAAGTAGTTAGTGTAGATAGTTGTAGAGTTAGCATCTGACATGTGGTGCTGGCTATCCATGCATGTGTGGGATGCTACAGAGTAGATGTAGTAGATAGTTAGCTATGGATTTATTATTATTGTTGTTTTTGTTGTTGAATATCCAAAGCCGTTTGGAACCCTATTTTACAAAGTATACTAGGGTTATAGTTAAAATACATATTCCATTTTACAATGAAAATTAATTCATGTCTCAAATCAGAGGAAAATGAACGGATGAAGTTAATAAAATATTTGTAACAGCATGACTTCTTAAACAAATGTTACAGGGGTTTTGATCATGCGATGTTGTAATAATTTAAATGAGAGTTCAAGTCATGCCTTCTTATTTCAAATGCAGCACATTCAAACAGTAGGGGGTCCACTGTTTGTGAGGATCCACAGACACACATGTAGCCATCAGGACGACTGATTCCAAAGCGATGAAAATAATAACCAAATTTGCCATGACCAGTCAAAAAATGAGTTATTTCAAAGCTTGGCACCAACACGTTACTTTGCAGGTG
This sequence comes from Anabrus simplex, assembly GCF_040414725.1. Lineage (NCBI taxonomy): Eukaryota > Metazoa > Arthropoda > Insecta > Orthoptera > Tettigoniidae > Anabrus > Anabrus simplex. Next base: position 271,596,324 of record NC_090268.1, on the reverse strand, counting down.
GTTGAAAACCTCACAAAAGAATATTTCTTTGTCCTGTTCATGCCTCTAGTGGAAGAAGTCCAAACGTTATTCCATTGATGGATTACGTGCTTCTTTATGATGTTTTTAGCGCAGCTAGGTGACGTTTTGTCATAAGTAATTTCCAAATTATATGTAGCCGCTGCTTTTGCCAGAAGATCAGCTTTCTCATTTCCAGATATTCCACATTGACCGTGAATCCAGTCAAACAGATGTGCAGACTTTGTTGAGCTGTGGTTCCAATAAGTACAGCTATTGGATTCTTAATATATTTCTTATTTTTCGTATTCAATGCAGCTTTCGAATCACTTGTTGTTAGATTTGCACCATTTGACCACAGATTTGATCTCCAACAGTTCAGCCTGGAAAATAGAGCAAGTGGGATGAGAACACCTCAGAATCGTTTTCATGAACAATGAAAGTGCATCGAACTTTGTCCTGTTCGTCTGTACTTGGTATGCAAGATCCATCTGTGTAAATAAAGCAGTCATGGGTAGTTGAACAATTTTTATAAATGAAGTTTTTGAAGAGAATTGGGTGGTCAAACTGTAGAAAATGACAAGGTTGCTCTAGACTGGTATTCAGAATGGGCATTGGTGATACTTTGCTTTTCTTAAAAAAAAAAAGTGAGTTCAGCTTCTGCTGTCACCATCAGAAATAGTGGCTCAGTGCCTGCAATAAGAAGAGCTGCATCAGTAGAGGTGGCGCGGTAAGCATGGGAAATACGAAGAGCAAATCCTCTCTGAATTTGCATCAATTTATGCTGAGCCCATTTCTTCTCAAGTGTCGTTCGAAAAGAGGAAACACTATACAATATCAGAGGTACAAATGCAGTATCATAAATAATTCTTAGTACCTCTGAATTTAGTCCCCAAGAAGGTCTGCAGGCAATAGCTAAACCTTGCATAAACTTACTGCCTTTTTGTTGTAGTTTGTTGAAATGAACCCTGAAGGTTCACTTCTTGTCAAGCACAACTCCCAGAGAATATGATTTTCCATAGTGATATTTTGTCTATTCATTTTAATTTTAGGCTTTCTCAGTTTTCTTCTCCTTGTATCAAGCATGGCCTTCATTTTCTGGGGATTAAATTGTAATTTATTATCACAACTCAAAGTAAATAAAATGTCAAGAGACAAATTTGTTCTTACTCTCAGGTCCTGCACATTATCTGCTTTAATTAAAAGAAGGGCATCATCAGCGTAGGCCACAACTTTACAACCAACAGGAAGATGTAAAGTTAAAAGGTCATCGTTGCTATAGACGTAGTTTGAAGAGACTGCTGATCTGACTTGAAGTTTAAATTTCCAAGTTTGGAAATAAGATTGTATTAATTTATATACATTTTTGGGACAGAGCTTCTTTTTCAACTGAGTCAGAACTTTTGGTCACCAGGCATTATTGAATGCACTGGAGATATCCAGTGATATTAGGATAACTACTTCATGCATGGAGAAAACAGTCTCAGCCCATTCTACTACACTAAGAACAGCATCTTCTGTCAATTTTTGTGGAGTAAATCTATACTGGCATTGACTTTAATGATTGTTGCTATAGACGTGGCACATGACCTGATCGATTATTAACTTCTCAAAAATCTTCCCCAGAACTGGAAGAAGGCAAATAGGCCTAAAAGATTTGAGAGTAAACATTTCTTGAAATAATGCCTTTAGGAATTATTTTAACAATTTCAATTTTCCAAGATGTAGGGAAGGGGCCGAACACAAAGCACTTATTAAAAAGGGTGACAAACAGTGAAGGAAAACACAAGTGGATATTTTTGATAATGTTTGGTGATAGTCCATCCCAACCTGGTGCTTTCTTGTCATTTTGTGAGAGTATTATTCATTCAACTTCTTGGCGGGTGAAAAGCACATCATCTGCAGTATTAGGAGGGAGAGTGAAAAATAATCTAATGGCCTTTTGCGTTTCTGTGTCGTCATCTTCTTTGGAGAAGAAAGATTTGATAAGAACATCAGCATTGTTGGAGAAAGATTTTGTAAAATCGGTGTCTGATTCAATTGAGCAAATAGTATTATTCAAGTTTTCAGGTTTTTCTTGTTAATTTATAAACAACACTCCAAGGATTACATTTCATAGGGAGTGAGCATAAATCTTTTCATTTTTCTGATTTCCTTCTTATTATCAAATTATTGTACTCTTTCTTAACTGCCAGATATATTTCTTCATAGTGCTGACAGAGAAGAGGAAAACTTCGTTTGTAACGTCTGTGACAAGCAAGAACACGTTTACGCATGACTGTTAGCTCTTTGTTCCACCAGAAATGTTTAGGAGGTTTCTGAGATATTTTTGGCAGATTTGTTTCAGAAATTTTTATTATGGCATGAGTTAGTTCATCTGTAGCTTTTTCTAGTGTTTCCGCAGTATTGCAGAATTCTATTTCTTTTGATATTCTAAATATACTTCATTTAGCCCTCTGTTGAAAGTGAGCCCATTTGATGTTTTTGGCCTTGTATTTTCTGGTTAAATAATGAGAGGCATTCACTACAGGCTAACTGGCCTTAGGTTTCATACTTACTATAATTAGAGAATGGTCGGAGAAAGTTGGCAGGTGGCTTATTTTCCAGTCGCATATTAAAGGAAGGAGTGAGAAGTTACACACACTAATGTCTAAAAAGGTCTGAGAATTTCTCTACAGATATGTAGGTATATCACCTGTTTTTAGCACAATTAAGTTGCCAGCACAGCAGAAATCATAGAATAGTTTGCTTCAATTGTCATGAGAAAGACTGCCCCAGGACCCGTGTTTAGCATTAATATCTGCTGTTATAAGTAATGGCTTCCCTTTTAGCTCATTGTGTTTTAGTTGGAGAGCATTTATATCCTCAGAAATATTGTGTTTAGATTGAAAGTAAACATTACATATGTAAAGCTCCTCTTGGCCAATGGTTGTACATACAACCACTCTATCAGCTGAGCAGAACTGTGACAACAACAAGACATTCTGAGATTTTGTAACAATTGCCGTTCCGGAATGGACAAAATCTGGAAGAAGACCAATTGGTTGACCACAAACAAGATGGAGGGATCAGGTGGAGGATGACATAAATCGGAGAGGACTACAGTGGCAGACAGTAGCAGGGATAGCAGTTGCTCATCTCTTTATTACCAGTTATCAATGGTGTTTTACTATGGTTGGAAATAAAGATATGTTATGCTATGCTATGTTATGTTATGTTATGTTATGTTATGCAGATGATGTAATGATACTGAGAAGAAAATGAACAAAACTTGGAAGAACAACTAAATACCTTGAGAGGGCAATTGAAGAAGCAGGCATGGAAATAAGTTTAACGAAAATTGAGGTAATGAAAATCAGTATAGAAAACAAAAAATGAAGGATGTTAGGTGTAATAGAAAAATTCTTAAAGAAGTAGATGCTTTTAATTACCTAGGAAGTAAGCTGACTGGGAAAGGAAACATCAAGGAAGAAATTTTGGAGAGGATAGGAAATTGCTCAAAATTTTATTACTGTGTATCAGACATAATTAGAAGTTGTAAAGTACCTACCAAAGCAAAAATCATGATATATAAATCATATTATTTGCCAATATTGACCCATGGATCAAAATGTTGGACTTCGACAAAAAAAAATATCTGAGTAGATAACAAGCAACAGAGATGCACTTTCTACAAGGGATCTTGAGTAAAACAAGGAGAGAAAAGATAAGAAATGAAACCATATGAAACACACTGCAGATCAACACTATAAAAGAAAATATGGATAGAAATATGTTGTGATTATTGGGATTCTATTATTTGGACTCTGAAAATTGCAATGAAATTGTATATATGTAATGTATTTATTCATTTGTTTTACCTTTTGTCTCTCCTCGAAATGTGAATTTTGGAATTGTTTAATTTGTTTGATGTTAATATGATTTTTAAATTATTCTATCGTCATGGTCATTCTGGTGCATACTGTACCACACGCGCCACATCGGCATGGGAGATTTCCAGTTTCGTAAAGTTGCATCAATTTCATAATTTCTCGAGGATTCCCAAATGTTCTTGGTCAGCACTAATTCTTGTGCTCCTATTGGAGAAAATAAAAGTGAGTGTGATTGGTAGGTGAAGGAAAAGATCGGACGCTGATTGGCCATTTGTAAGATTTCCTAATTTCTGGAATGAAGCGTTGTCGCTAGAGCCTGGCTCTGTGAAGGCATCTTTTCTGTTTGACCAGTGAAGGGAACGGTCACCTCCTAAGGTATGGGTCTTCTTGCCCTGCCATCCGGTAAGCACTTTATTATTTTTCACTTTTCTGGTATTCAGTTTCAAATGTAGTGTTTCGTTTAATTTTCTTTGCCGGAGCGTACCCGTGTTTCCTTTAGCTACCGAATTTGTTAATATGACTTAGCCATTTCGGTAAGTCACCTCATCTTTGCAAAGAGACAGTTCCCGTTTTGTTGTTCTGGTAAATTAAATTTTATACGCCGTTCGATGTAACCACTAAATGTAAATTCTCCTCGGCACTGTCTCGTTCTTTCTGCTTCATCGTGGAGTATTCCCCTTTAGGTCAGGTACCCTTTCTCAGAAGTGTTTTTGAGGGGGCTACCCACTGAAGGCACTCTGCTCCATGATTATATTTTAAACATTATTTCCTTACATGTACATCTTCACTTTAATGTAAATTCACCTTTATCTTACTTCTTTCGAATTGCTTTGGTTTTTAAAAGTATCGCCACAAACAGTGGAACATCATGTGCAATGTTCCAGTGAAAAATTACATAATTTATATCTAACCTCGAGGTATACTGTAATAACAGCTGTAATAATGTTGTCAAATTTTAATGGTGTATTTGTTATTGTTTTATATTTGAATTTGCATCAAAATTGTTAAGTAAAGTTTAGGATTACATTGACTTTGCTTCTTCAGTATTACCAATACCTTCCACTCCCTGGATATGGTTCCCAGCCGCTTCCCTGTTATCCTTTCGTAGCCGTCATCTTGGTTATCCTGTTCGTTTTAGTTCCTGTGGTTAAAGTGTTTATAATTTAATTTTGTACACGTTGAGATGCCTCGTGTAGTGTACATATTTGGTAAATGCACCACGGTAGCAAATATTTTCTCTTTATTATTTCTGTAACTTGTAACCCCAAGGGGAGGTTACAGTATGGTAGCAGAGCATGGTTGCTGAAGAAGCAAAGTTGAAGGTAATTCGATGTTTATAACCTAAAATTTAAGTATTATCTCGTTGTGCTTTTTTAATCAACATGTCTCATGCTATCCCAGGTCCATCCCATTTGAGGAAGGAGGAATTAGCTTACGAACTTCATATTCGTAAGTTGAATTCGACTGGAAGGGTTAGGGATGACACGAGCTTGTTGAAACAATCGCTAAATGAACCTGTTTTCGTCCCAGGGTTATCAACAGATGAAGTGTGCACATCTTTGTCGATTGTTAGAAAAAAAATCGTAGAATATAAAGCTATTATTGTGTCATTTTGTTCTTCTAAACCGTCTGATGCACAGTTAACACGTGCGAAAGGCCAAGTGCAGCATTACGTGCACAGGATTCGCGACCTGTTGGCTCATAATTTATCTAAAAGCGAGCGATGCGAGTGCGAATCGTTGTTATTGCAGTTTGGTGATATTTTTTATAAAATTGTTGGATTGCTGGAAGGTAATTCTTTGCCTAGTTCAAGTTCAATAGGTAATGTGCCTATTCGATCTGAAACATGTGATAGTGACACTGTTTCTGTATCTACTGCTTCACAAATTAGTACAGTGGTAACGTGTAATGATATTCCCCTGCAATCTTCTCCTGCTGTATTTACTAGTGCTTCTCTGCCCATCAATAATTATAGTGGTGCTTATTGTACGCAGGTTGCTATGTCAACCGTTCCTATGGGAACTGTTAATTCTAATGTGCCTTTATCTCAACCTCTGGTTGCAACCCAAGTTGTTTCTCTTCCTATTGTGCAAAGGTATCCCCGTGTCCAAGTGTCACCTGTAGCAAATGCTTCAGGGGTGTCACAAATGTGTGAAGATGTTTCACAAATGCGAATATCTGTGTCAGTTTCGATGCAATCTACCTGCAGTTCTAACTCACTTTTAGTACACCTACCATATCCCAGGAGCGTTCAAATCAAGATTTCTATACTACTGTGATGCCTTCTCTTAATCAATCCAGTGCTGTTCAGGTACCTATTACACCTGCCGCTTCTCAAATTTTTTCTAATTTGCCTCACCAATTAACTGCTATATTTAAGGGTGTAGCCAAGTTCACTGCTAATTCGATTGATGAAGTCATTGTGTTTCTATGTTTTTTGGTTGAATTTAAAGATCAGGGTATTGTGTATTCCTTAAGTAGTGACAATTTCTTCCAAGTGTTATATCCCCATGTATCTGGAGCTCTTTCGGAGCATGTCATAAGAGCCATTTCAGAAAAGTGGACAGTTGACCAATTTCATGCACATGTGCTTGAGTTTTTTATTCCTTCCCGTGCTTTGTCTTCTTTGGTGCAAAAGCATTATTTTTGTGTGCAGCATTTGAATGAGACATTGTCTGAATACATCCAGGACATCAAGTTCAATGCTAGGATTATTATGCTAAATTATTCTGAGTCTCAGATGGTTGCTAGCATTACTGAGGGTCTTGCACCAAATTATCGGTCGTATCTTGCTCTGTCACCACGACCCGCTACGTTCGCTCAGTTGGAAGCTATCACTGTTCCTGCTGAAGGCATTAGGTATGCCGACCAGTTTCATGTTGTGTTAGCTCCTCCTCCTGTGAGCATGTTTTCTCAGGTCACTAGTACCGTTTCTACTTCTTCCAAGCCAAGTAATTCACGTGCATGCTATAGATGTGGTTCTACGGATCATTTCCAGTGGAATTGTCCTAAGATTGGGCCCTTAGGCAATTCAAAACCTGTCATGGGTGGTCAACTTAAAAATTTCCAAAGGAATTGTCCTAAGATTGAGTCCTTAGGCAATTCAAATCTGAATGAGAATAGAGTTTCTCCCTCCACTAGTTCTTGCAGATACTGTGGGTCAAATAGACACTTTTGTAGACAGTGTCCTCGCAATTCTTCTGGTTCTGGGCGTTCTGGTAATAGCAATTCCAGATGACTAGCTGCAAATTCTTGTGCCAAAACTCATAGTGTATCTTCATGTTTCGTCTGTTTTCGCTGTCAATTAGATGATGATTCACCCGACCCTGTAGTCGATTATAAGCCTCCGTCTGACCCTAGTGTCAATTTTCCAAAATCTTGTGGTATTTTTGCTATTCCTCCATGTAAATTACCTTACATTTGCGTAGAAGTGAACGATGAACCTGTTTGTGCTTTAGTTGACTCTGGAAGTAGCCTCACCTTGATGAGTGAGAAATTGTATAACTCTGAAAAATCTGTTTGTAAATTCCCTGCTTTAAAACCTGCATCTTTAACCTGCCATACGTCTAATTCTAATTCCTTGAATTTGATTGGAAGTCTGAATCTCAAAATTAGAATACGTAATTTCACATGAAAAATGCCTGTGCTAGTGGCGAAAGATTTATCTTGTCCTTTCATTCTCGGTGCAAATTTTATTGCCAAAACTGGTATGGTTTTGGATCTTCAATACAATGAATTCCAGTTTTAGTTTTCGATGAGGATCTTTAAATTGTGTAACCGTTCTCCTATCCTTCCTTATCATATCAGTGCTGTCTCTGAGAACACAAGTGAACCAAAAGCTTGTGACTTTAATCATTTGCCTGCTAACCAGGCCAACCAGCTTAGGAATCTTTGTGATAAATTTCCTGATGTGTTCACAGTTAGGTGTGACCAATGTTTTGGAATATAAAATTGAAGTAACTGACAATGTACCTGTTCGTTCTCCTCCGTACTGGTTATCACCTCCTAAGATGAAAGCCCTTAAGGCTATCATCGACCAAATGCTTTCTGATGGTGTAATACGTCCTTCTAAATCTGCGTACTCTACTCCCGTATTCCTAGTCCCTAAACCACAGGGTGGTTTTCGGCCTGTAATAGACTATCAGATGTTGAATAAGCGAGTTGTGCTTCAATCTGTTCCGCTTCCTGACTTACACTCTTGTTTCTATTGGTTTGCTAATGCCAAAATTTTTACCACTTTTGATTTGAATCAGGCATACTATCAGATACCTCTTGCTGAGGAATCCAAGCATCTCACGGCTTTTGCCACTGACTGGAACCTCTATGAAGTTGAGCGGGTGCCATTCGGGCTGGCAACGGGAGCCGCTGTTTTGACTCGGCTGCTGGATAACGTGTTGTCAGACATTAAATTCAAATTCGTTTATAATTATCTCGGCGATTTGGTAATTTTTAGCGAAACCTTTGAAGAACACCTTGTTCATATCAGTGAAGTCCTTGAAAGACTCCGTAAAGCAGAACTAACCCTTAAGACTAGCAAAGTTACTTTCGCACAGTCTCAGATGTCCTTCCTAGGACATATCGTGTCCGAGAAAGGTTTTTTCTGTTGACCAATCGCGTACTGCAGCTATCCAAAATTTTCCAATTCCTAAAGATGTCAAAGCTGTCACTAGGTTTGTTGGCATGGTCAATTTCTTCTGTAAATTCATCCCTAATATCGCTGAAAGAGCAGCCCCATTAAATGCCTTGAGGAGAAAAGATGCTAAATTTGAGTGGGGTGATGCCCAACTTGAAGCTTTCTATGATCTGAAATCTGCCTTATGTAATGCTCCTGTGCTGGCGATGCCAGATTTTTCTAAACGTTTCATTCTCCAAACCGATGCCTCATCTACAGGTATATCTGGTGTTCTCCTTCAGGAATTTGAAGATGGACGTCGTCCTATCTCTTATGCTTCCCGTAGTCTTAATCCTGCTGAACGCAACTATTCTATATATGAATTGGAAGCCTTAGCTGTTGTTTTCTCCTTGGAGAAATTTAGAATGTATCTTGAACATCTTCCTTTTGATCTTGAAACAGGTAATCAAGCATTGAGTTGGGTACTGGCCAAGCCAAGAAGAACTGGTCGTCTTGCGCGTTGGGCAGTACGCATCTCAGCTTTTCAATTTGAAGCTTGTCACATTCGGGGAACTCAAAATGTTATTGCTGACACTCTTAGTAGGATGTTCTACCCTGGCAGTTCTGATCCTCAATTAGAGTCTGCTGATCCCTCTCCTGAACAAGTTTCGGCCTTTGTTATTGTGGTTTTGACCAATTCCCCTCTCCTTTTCAAAGCTATTTCTAAACATCAGGAAGACAATCCTGAATTGAAGGGTATTATTGACAGGATTAAGTCTGGTGAACATGTCAAACCATATGTCCTCAAAAATGGTGTTCTGTGTTGTCCTGCTCGTGGTCGCAGAGACCCCAAAATTGTTGTACCATCTAATTTAGTTCCTGCTCTTTTCAAATATTTTCATGAATCCCCTGTTGGCGGACACCTTGGTGTATTTAAAACCAGAGAGAAAATTCGTAAGCATTTCATTTGGAAATCTATGGATGGTGAAATCCGCACCATGGTCAAATCTTGCAAAACCTGTAACATTAGTAAACCCGCTCCTAATACACGCCTTGGTCTGTTGTCATCTGAGCAAACTTCTCGCCCAATGGAGAGACTATTTATCGACTACTTTGGACCATGATATAGATGTTGATTCCCATAGGGAACCTAAAATATTTGTCCTGAATGAGTAAATTTATAATACCAATATAATGGTCTGTTATTGGACATTATAAATTTTCCAGCTAACTCATTCTTGGTTGCCTGCGTTTCGCCCTCGTGTGCTAAGTTAGGCTCGTCAGTTGGGACTTAGCACACCACCCAAGACGCAAGGCTAGTGCATATCATGGAGGCCACTGCATAGGCTATTTGAAGCCACCAGCAGTGCCAATGCACTATGAGAGCTATGTCTCATTTCCAAAAAATAGATGCCTGCCTGGCCATCAAATGATATAGATGTTGATTCCCATAGGGAACCTAAAATATTTGTCCTGAATGAGTAAATTTATAATACCAATATAATGGTCCGTTATTGGACATTATAAATTTTCCAGCTAACTCATTCTTGGTTGCCTGCATTTCGCCCTCGTGTGCTAAGTTAGGCTCGTCAGTTGGGACTCAGCACACCACCCAAGACGCAAGGCTAGTGCATATCGTGGAGGCATAAAACCATCATCATCACGTGGTTGGTTCATTCCCACTCCACGGGAGTGGGCGGGCCACCAGCTCAACCAAGGAGCTCTTTGGCCGTTTGAAAAGAAAAGAGAAGTAAGAGAGATAGCATTAAAGGAGGTATGTATCGTACACACCAGAAAGGAAAAGAGACTAGAGTAGGCGCAGGGGCACCGGGACGACAAGGCGGGACCCAGGGGAGACCCGCAAAGCACCCCGCACAGAGCAAGGCCTCCGCGAATACCTGAGAAAATGCGACGAGAAAGTTAGGAGTGACAATGTATCCCAGGCGCGTAAGGATTACAAAATCGTACAAGAGATTTTACATATATTGAGCAGCTGGAGGTAATAAGGACTGCAGAAATGGAGAGGGAGGGACAGGGTAAGATTGTAAGAGGAAGTAGTATAGTGTGGTAGTCAGGTTAGTAACTGATGTGGCCAGTAGACGGAGAAGGTCCAAGATCGGAAGAGGCGGCAGGAGAACAGGTATGTAGGAAGTAGGGATCAGAGGTTGTTGCGCGTGGAGATCGAGAAGAAGCGGTGATAGGAGGAGAACTGACAGGAGAGGGTTGCGAAGAAGGTGGGGGTCGGGCGTGCCGCGGCGGGGAGCGAGAGGGCTCCACTCGATGGGTTCGGCCGCGAAAGTTGACTCCGGAGGTGATGAGATGATCCACGTCAGCGAAGGAAGAGAGGCGGAGGCGGACCATGAAGGTCGGACCATCGTCGTTGAAGATGCGGAAAACCTTGTTGACAGGAACACCCTCCAGTTGCAGTTCGTGGAGTATATCGTTGTCGGTGACAACTGGATCTATCCCACGGATGACGCAGCTCGGTGTGGAGAACTGATGACGTGGTGGTGTAGAGGTGACGGTGGCATCCGTGAGAGGGGGCAACTGGGAAGATGAGAGGAGTGTAGAGAGGGTGGTGGAAGCGGTGGACATGATAGGAGATGGATGACTGTAGGTGACAGAGGAGGAAACAGATGTCCGGGTAGGATGGACGACAGTGGTGGTAGTGGCAGGGGTAGTAGTAGGAAGAGTGGTAGTAAGAGAAGTAACGGGAAGGTGAGAGTCAGGGAGGGAAGTAGCATAAGGGGACACGAATTTGATGGGAAAGTTAGGGTCGGAGGCCAATTGATGCAAAAGACGGTCCGGGGGAGGAAGTGCTTTATGCTCTTTGTTGAATAGATAGACGATGCCAGAGGCGCGAAGAGACTCTGCTTCCATTGCATCCGTGAGAAAAGCCACGACGTCCGGAGAGGGTTGGCCAGACAAGGCATCTTGTAGGCGGAAGACGACGTTAATCCGAGCACTGTGGTTGAGAAGCTCCTGGCGAATATCTGCGGGAGTATGAACAGTGTCCACATTTTTGATGAGCAAGGAGCAATCTGCCATGGTGAGGGGAGGCGACAGCCAACTAGGCGTCTGCCCGTGTGATTCTTCTTGGGCCGACTGAGAATGCGAGATGAGCGCCACCCAGCCAAAAAAATCGTGGACAAGAACAGAGTATGAGGGGGGGGGGGGTCGTGGAGGCCACTGCATAGGCTATTTGAAGCCACCAGCAGTGCCAATGCACTATGAGAGCTATGTCTCATTTCCAAAAAATAGATGCCTGCCTGGCCATCAAATGATATAGATGTTGATTCCCATAGGGAACCTAAAATATTTGTCCTGAATGAGTAAATTTATAATACCAATATAATGGTCCGTTATTGGACATTATAAATTTTCCAGCTAACTCATTCTTGGTTGCCTGCGTTTCGCCCTCGTGTGCTAAGTTAGGCTCGTCAGTTGGGACTTAGCACACCACCCAAGACGCAAGGCTAGTGCATATCGTGGAGGCCACTGCATAGGCTATTTGAAGCCACCAGCAGTGCCAATGCACTATGAGAGCTATGTCTCATTTCCAAAAAATAGATGCCTGCCTGGCCATCAAATGATATAGATGTTGATTCCCATAGGGAACCTAAAATATTTGTCCTGAATGAGTAAATTTATAATACCAATATAATGGTCCGTTATTGGACATTATAAATTTTCCAGCTAACTCATTCTTGGTTGCCTGCATTTCGCCCTCGTGTACTAAGCAGCTCTTCGGCCAGTTGAAGGAAAGTGTACAGTAAAAAGTCTAATAGAGTGTATGTGTAGTACATACGTAAAAAGAGTTTTAAAGGGTCCGGCGCAGGGGAACAGCGACCAGCAAGGGAGCCCACAGGACAGAAACCGCACCACACCAACCGGGGCCGACCCCCACTGGGTTCACCTTTATTGGGGAGAGTGAGATGTATCTCGGGCGCGTATTTCGAAAAGGACTATTGACAGAAGATGACATGAGTAGTTACATAAGTTTAGACATACGAAGAGAGGACAGAGTGTGGAGAAAGAGCGAAGAGGAATTATATATAGGGCGGAGGGACCGAGTACGCGGACGGAGAAGACACAGAGGAAGGAGATTGATTGTAGTGGTAACACAGAAGGTAGTAGACGGTCGTGGAAATGTTAGTAATAGAAGTGGCAAGAAGTCGGAGAAGTTCGAGAATTGGAAGTGGCGAAAGAAGAAAAGGTTGTGGTGGAGGAGATGAATACACCGCCTGCGGTGGAGGGGGGGTGGGTGGCGGGACTGATTGTGGACGAGGTGGGAAGGCAGACGAGGGAGTGGGGGACGACATAGGAGGGGAGCGTGAATATTCCACTCGATGATACCGACGTCGAAGGCAGACGCCAGAAGTGACCAGTTGATGGACTGCAGCATCACTAGGAACGTGAAGTCGAACCATGAAAGTAGGGCCACTATCGTTGTTGATACGGGTGACACGGTGAGCAGGGATGCGTGCCGTAGAAAGCTCACCCAGGATATCTTCCTCCGGAATGGCAGGATACACGCCACGGACGACACAACTGGACGACGGAAGGGGATGTTGAATCCGAGGACGGGCGACTGCCCGGGCAACTGTTGAGGAGGAAGAAGCACCAACAGTATCCCAGGGGTTAGAGGAGGATTGTTGGTCGTGGGAGGGAGGAGTCGAGAGGGAAGTGACAGTCGTTGATGGTATGGGAGAGGAGTGGCTAGCCGTAGTAGATATACTAGAAGGAGGAGAGGCAGGTGCAGAGGTAGTGACGGAAGTTGTAGTAGTGAGGGAAGTGGAAGTCGAAGTAGGAAGCTGTAGGGACGGCGCGGACTCCAGATGGGCAGTACGGACAGGATAACGCAGTTGATGTATGATCTTTGCTTCATTTGAACCCTGTCAATTTTTGGTGAGTGATAATGCTAGAGCTTTTACATCTGTGCAATTCCGTAACTACTGTTTTGACCTATCTACAGGGTGGCGCACGAATAGCTGACACATTTGAATAGCAAATATAAAATGCAACTTACGTACTATGTTGTTCAGATTTCGCGCACACCTTCCCTGTTTCATGGAAATGGCTGTGGAGGTGACACTGCTGCTTTGTCTCCAAATGCCTGCATTCCAGTGAGCTTTCTGCCATGGCTGACCACGGCCGACTCTCCGTTCAGCAGCGCACCAAAACGGTTATATTTCATTGCGAATCAAAAAGTGTTACGGCGACACAGAGGAAATTTTGAGCTGTATTTCAGACTACGTGAGCACCAGCAAGGAACACCATCCTTAGCTTATGCAAAAAATGTGAAGAAGAAGAAGAAGGCAGTGTGAAGGAAGAAAAGCAACCATGTGCATCAGCAGTTCGGTTTCCTGAAAACATCGCTGTGCTGAGGGTCGCCATGCAGTGCAGCCCACACAAGTCAACACGGGGAGCTTCAAGAGAAAGTGGAATGTCGCGCCGTTCAGTTCAAAGAATATTACATGGCGATCTTCTATTGTACCCGTGCAAAATGACTGTTCTACACAAGCTAACAGATTTTTACAGGCAGAAGGGATTGCAGTACGCTTTATGGACTCAAGATAAAGATCAAGTACTGTTTAACAATTGGTTCTCTGATGAAGCCTATTTTCATCTCAATGGGGAAGTTAATAAACAAAATGTGCATTTTTGGCTACAGAAAAACCAGACATTTTTAATGAAAATCCACGTATGGGTAAAAATTGAGTGTGTGCGTAGCTCTGTCAAGTCATGGGTTAAATTGACCATTTTTCTTCAGTCAGACAGTTAATGCACCACGATACAAGGACATGCTGGAGAATGAATCCATGCCTCAACTTCTTGCTACAGAACACCCTATTCATATGCAGTGGTTTATGCAAGATGGTGCAACACCTCACACAGCTAACGATGTGCTTGAGATTTTGAGGGGAGTATTTGGTGATCTCATCGTTACCCACAGTACAACAATAATGGCGGATTCTTCTGGCCTCCTTAAAGCCCAGATTTAAATCCTTGTGATTTCTTTTTATGGGCCTATTTGATAGAAAAAAATCTTCACTTCAAGACCTCAGAGCCGCATGGTAATGTGTGCTCGGTTTGTGCTGCTCTCCAGTGAAATTGATGAAGACCTGTACCGCAAAGTAGTCAGAAACATGCGTACTCGTCTCGAAGAGGTTATCCACTAAAGTGGAGGCCACATTGAACATGTTATATCGTGAAATGTATTTCCAGGGTCCAAGCTGCCTGTGTCTAAAATTTCATTCGTGTTCTGTGAAAAATAAAGTTGTGATTCTAAAATTAAATGTGTCAACTATTCGTGCGCCACCCTGTAGTAAAGTGTTATTGATTGGTATATGGCTTACTTCTCCCAGTATACCTCTTGAGTCTGGGTTAAATGGAATTCCTTTGGGATAGATCAAAGAAATAGGCTATAAATCGTTTGGCGACAATGACAATAGTCCAGATGCTGCTTTTCTCCGTTAATCTCTGTTCTTTCTTTATGAATAAAGATTTCCTGGAAAACTATGGCTTTTAATGCCAGGAATGTCCGAGGACAAGTTCAGCTCACCAGTTGCAGGTCTTTTGAGTTGATGCCCGTAGGCGACCTGTGCGTTGTGATGAAGATGAAATGTTGATGAAGACGACACATACACCCAGCCCCCATGCCAGCAGAATTAACCAATTATGGTTAAAATTTCCAACTCTGCCAGGAAACAAACCTGGGACCCCCTGTGACCAAAGGCCAACATGCTAACCATTTAACCATGGAGGCAGACAGATTTCCTGGAGGTACTAATAAGCAACAGCATATCTGATTAGGTGGTATCCTATGTTCCATAATGATGATGATAATGATGATAAGAACCAATGACCAGTGGCACGCACTGAACCCCATCTACCCCAGCTCTTCTACGGCAAAGCATTTTACATTTAGATTTTCATTTTATGCCTTAGAATGTTTTTAATGAAGTGTAAAAAACTGCAAAAAGCTAAGTCAAGTTAAGTACAGGCGTTTTAACGATCCGCTCGCTCTACAGCAATCAAGCTCTCACCAGTGAGCTGGGTTTCCTTGCAGGTGTGAAAGAGAGCTACCCTAATAGAATTCAAGATGTTGAATTGATGCATGCACTTCAAGCTATCTTGTCCCAGTGGGGTAGGGTGTGTGGGGACTGTGGGTCTATCTGGAGATTCACAACGTATTATGACGACAGACCAGCTTGCTCATGTAAAGTAGGGTCACGTCACAAATTAGACATAATAGTTAACAGTCAAAGTCTTTAACACTACACACAAAAGTCTATAAGAGAAAGGACAGTATGTTAACAGAGTATAGCCACTTGCACATTGTCTTGCTAATAAAAATAGAGCCATTATATGAAATCGACTATAATAAAAGTTTTAATTTTTTTATTTTTGGATTATTATGTATAAAGGTTTTTGGATCTATTCATTGATGGCCCCTGTAGGAGATGTTTTTCAATACACATGGAAAATATTTAGGTTGCCCAGCATGAACACAGTGCCAGGCGCAAAGAACAAGAATTTGTATTTTGTTACTGCACATGCATGTATTTGCCTGTAATGGTGGTAAGGATTGTGAATTTTCATTGAGATCTTCTTGGGTGATAGATGAAATTTTTGGGCATTCTGTAGCATTCTTTATGAATATAACAGTGTCATTCATCATGAGGAATACTTTTCCATGTGTCATCACTATGAAACTGTAGAACTTTGGCTGCAGTAAAATACCTGCTAACATTTGCCCAATCATTTTAGGTTAAGATTTTCAGTTAAAAAAACAAAAAAGGAAGTCCTATTATATATCTGTGAAAACATGACTCTGCAATTACAATGATTACAAAGTGTCACTGGGTGAAACAGAAGTACATTGTTTAAAATCTGATGTTGTTTCTGTTATGATTGTACCATCAATAACAATTCAGAAATGATAATGTGGTGGGGCTGCAATTACTTTTTATTTGCTGCTGTGATAACAAAAATATTCACTGCATGCCACTGCCAAAGACATGAGCTTAAGTTTCTGTCTAATACTGCTGCAATAGTTAATATCCTG
Organism: Anabrus simplex; assembly: GCF_040414725.1. Lineage (NCBI taxonomy): Eukaryota > Metazoa > Arthropoda > Insecta > Orthoptera > Tettigoniidae > Anabrus > Anabrus simplex. The sequence goes on along the minus strand of NC_090268.1, from coordinate 271,579,772 downwards.
ACTTCTGTCCAGGAGGACCCCCACAGCAATTACATTTTAGGCCAGTTTAATCTTGGTTCCTCCAGAAGAATGTGGGTTCATTTCCCTGTCAGAAAGATAAAAAATTTAGAAATGAGATTTACACTTCTGGCATGGAGGTTCACTCAGTCTACCCCAAAAGTTACTTTCTCAAGGCAAAGGCAGCTGAGCATAGACCAAACCACTCTGTCTTGCTAACTTTAACTTCCACTCTTCCAAAAATCTTATGGCCTTAATGGAGATGGCTTTGCCTTATTTCTCTTCCTGCCCAGAAACACCAGATAGCATAAAACACAATCAAATGTGGCACAGAGAAACTTAAGAACTTAAGGAGGTACTAGTCAAGATGCAAGTGAATTCACTCCCCTAACAAGAAGAAGGAAACATATGTGGACTGAAGGCCTATAACTAGGCATGACAGCCTCTTCTTCTTGAGCCTGTGTTGTGAAGGTTGCATGGGATATGAGATTTATTTAATAACCATAAGATATTCAAAATACTGTCTGCTATGTAGCTATGAAAAGACTAAGACCTTTATATTTCCACTGTTAGTATAGCATATAACCTGGAGTATCTGTTGGCACCTGCAGATTTTCTTTTGAAGCTCACTGGAGCTGTACCTTACTTAGGGCGATGGTTGCTTCCTTCCCATTACTCTCCCTTTTGTACCCCATTTTTGCCGTAAGACCTTTCACATTATTCAAAATCTGGAGCCTCCTATAACATGGATGGAAGTGGAAAATTCCCTAAAGAACATGAATAAAGCCAACACTAACCCAAGTGAGTTCCAGATAGACCATGTGACTATCTCAAGAAAAGTTTCAAAGAAAAATAAAAAAAATAAAGTACCAGGAGGTGCCAACCTGGATTTGAATCACTACCTCTCAAAGATCAAACAGAGACTCCTGCCCAGAAACACCAGAAAGCATAAAACAACCAAATGTGGCACAGAACAACCTAAGAACTCAAGGAGATCCTAGTCAAGATGGCAAGTGAACTCACTGTCCTAACAAGAATAAGGAAACATATGTGGACTGAAGACTGTAACTACACAATAGATTTAAAACAATCAACTCCTAGAAGACCAAGGAAAACTGGAAGAAATTCTTGGAACAGGGGAAGCCACAGCCAAGACAATCTGAGGAATCCAACTTGCCTTTACACACAATGATCTGACCCAGATCAAAGAGAGCTTCACTAAAATAACTCCAAAGACTTCTACAGAACTTTCAAACAGAATCCTAACAAATACACCCAACCAAGCCTGTACTTCAGAGACTCATGGAGCAAGATCCTAGGCAAGTACTCTACAAACCTACTCAGTTGTGATTCACCCAGTGAAGACTTTGACTACCAGCAAATGACACCAAACTTAGACTCACTACCTCCTTCACTGGAAGAAGTTAGTCAAATCATCCAGCTACTTAAGAACAACAAGGCAGCTGGAAAGGACTCCATTAATGTACAAGGTCCTGTCTAAGGCTTTACAAACAAGAGCAGAGAATTCATTAACCCTTGAGGACTTGCGCGGGGTAAATTTTTGCCGAGAAGAAGAAAGGCCCAGGTGCTACGGTACATTGTGAGGTTATTTTTCATGAGCTTGAGAACTCTTCTACTTTCAAGTGCACTTGTCCAGCACTTTTCTTATTGTGATTCATTTCTCTCCAACAATTAGTTCTGCTGTGTTAGTTGTTTTATGCAATTGTCACCATGAATGGAACGTTATTACCCCACGCACACCTGTCTACGACCAGTAATTATTGTAGTTCTCATTTATTGTGTATTGTGGAATAGTGTGATAATATCAAACATGAACAGAGGAAGAAGACTGATGGATAAAGAAATTGAGGCTTGTTTTGAAGCATCAGATGATGAAGTTGTTGGCAGAGATATGTCTTCATCAGAAGAGGAAAGTGTACAAGACAGTGATCATGATTCAAACTCGATACAAAGTGCAGAGAGTGATCAGGATGATATGTCAGAAGATGAAGATAGTTTACACTCTGTAAACATTTCTGAAGATGACATTCCCTTGGGAATAAGACTTCATTCGTTGAAAGGGAAAATGGTACAATCTGGTATAAAGAACCTTCAAATACTAAAGAAACATTGTAATAGAGAGACCTGGAGTAAAACACACAGCTAAAACTGTGACGACTGCTGGCGAGGCTTGGAGCATATTATTTACAGAAGATATGATAGATCAGATAGTAAATTATACTAACATTTACATAGATGTGAAGAGAGAACAATATTCCAGGGAACGTGATGCCACTTGTGGCGTTATTAAACTAAAAACTCTTGTTATGTCATATACTTTGGACAATCAACTGTATATGCGACTGGAATTCTACTCTATGGGAAGTATTGGATTGCTAAACTTTGTGTCTGGTAGAGCTCAGAAACTGTTAACCTACAGGTCATCTACTCTGGCGATGTGCGGCTAATGTGACTTTTCCTCACATAGTTGTTCTGTGTTTAACTTCCGCTGAGGGTATTAGCATTGTGGACTGTCATGCGGACTTGTACGCCATCTATTAGTGCGCATAGCTACTGCAGTGTGGTTGTGGACGGCGCCACCAGGGTGAGTAGCGGGACTTGTGAGTGTCGCTCCTACCAGCGAACACTGAAGGTGATATTCTGCGCGTGCAGGTCAGAGAGATCACGTCGACTTGGAACTGATGGCTGGTGTGACCGTTGCTAAAAATATGTGTCCCGAACTGGTATAGGGTAATGCCCTGAAACTCCACCACATCTAGAGATGGGATTTGTATTATCTTTTGATTCAGTATTAACCATGTTATACCTTCAGTGTATATACGTTAGGGTTTCCCTTAAAAGGGAAAAAAAAAATATTTTTTTTCACTTATTGAAATGCATACCCCGTTATTGTGTTTATTAGTCTATTAGTTACCCAAGAACAGAATTTCAACTTCCTACATTAATATTAACCCATGCCGATAGGGCCTAAAAGTTTTAGAAAATAGCTGCTTAAAGGGTCTCGTAAATGTAGTTGTAGATGATCACTCAAAACAATTATTTTAGAGAAATATAAATGAAAACAGATATTTATGTAATGCTCTTCTTGTAAGTAACAAAAAAAAAGATACAATTTTTATAGTTATTCACTTGGATATTTCCTCTTCAAAGTCTCTTTTTTACAGTCTGGGTAAATTTTTCTATGTTCTTGCACACAATGTAATAAAAACTGCTTCTGTTCTTCATCTACGATAATCAAACCATGAAAGTCTGTCATCAGTTTAAGAGCTCTTTCAGCTGTGTCATTAACTGCTTTTAAGGTAGAAACCTTCTTTTTAGCTTCCACAAACGCCACGTTGTCTTTCCATGAAGATACAATTTCTTGAAGGAAACCACTGTCAAGTTTCAGTCGTGAAAATAAATCTTTACTCTTGACAGAAACAAAATCACTCAAAGATTTCCCTGAAACAAGATAAAAAATACTTGTAGTGCCTATAAATAAAACAAATAAGTTCTAAATTAAACACCAGATTAAACACTACGGTACTAGTCTACTATGTACCATATAGAGAGCCAGACATCTCTTCTTTCGATGGAACATATCTCTTTCTGGAATCACCAAAGCTTTCTTTTTGTAAGTTTTCTACAATGTTTCCTTTAGTCTGCTCATCAACTTCATTATAAAAAATTGAAAGGATGGCTATTTCCTCTGACAAGTACCACAAGTGTTGACTGAACTTGTTTAAAACCGCATTGGAAATCAACTTGTCAACTTATTCGTAATCTTTTAAGGTCTTTAAAAAACCAAAATCTTGATTCGGCGCTTTTATTGCCAAACTACATCCAAGCCAGGGCTTCATGAAAACTGCCACAATGAATAAACAAACATCTTGTAAAGCTTGTTTGTTCTTAGCGCTCATTTTAAAGTGGGACTTCAGTAAATACATTTTTAAGGAGTAAATAGCTCTTGCCATCCATCGTGCTTGATGCATTGCACCAGGAGGTCTGATTTTTATTTTATTTTTAATTTCACCACCAAAAAAAACAATAGCGAGCTCATTGAGCTCACGATAATCATTCGTACAGTTGATTTTGCCAGCTCATTGTTAAAAAACATCACCAATTCAATAATATTTGCCTCACACAGATGTTGTTGGACAAAATCAGTGCACGGTTCGATGGCACTAGGATTAATATTCTTCCAGTTGTCTCTAAACGTTTTGAACAGCGGAATATCAGGACTCCTAGGATTTGTTGGATTTTTGATTCAAACACACTTTTGAGCACCAGTTTGTAAATATGATGGCGGCAAGGAAGGAGTAACAACTCTCTTTCTAGTTTTTGCTCTAAAAGCACACAAGCTCCGTTCAAGCGTCCTGTATTAGATGCTGTTGTATCACAGCACATTATTTGTACCTTATCATCCAGGTTCCAGTCATGAAGGACATTTGACACTGCTTTCGCTTGCTCTTTACCGGAAGAGTTGTCTAACTTCGGCACAGCAAGAAGTTGTTCTTCCTCCTCATATGAAATAATAATTGGCGTTCTTCTTTAGAACTTCTTACGTCCAGAGCAGGTAACAATTTTCCATCCCAATGAACAGTAACTACTTCGGGCACGTTATTCGGAAAATCGGATTTAATGGATCTCGCTCTATCTTTTCTCATTTGTGTTCGAACACGTTGAATAGAAGATTTGTTGATCGGGTAATTGTCAGAACTACGGTAAGACCAAGTGCTTCTACTACAGACTGAATTATACAAACAGAATCTCTGATGCTTAGTTGACATATGTCTAAAGTTGCAACTAATTTAGATGTGATAAAATCTTTTCTTCCTCGTTTTGTCGACGTAGCTTAAGAACTTACAGATTGAGGTGTGGATGGCAGAGATTCTTCCAGGCTTTCTTCAGAGCTTGTGGATTGTTCTTCTACGTCTTCATGTGTATCAAAAGTCTGTAAAGTTGCAGATTCCAATGAGCTCGCGGAAGGCATTTGCTTTAGTCTGTTTTTATCTTCTGTGAGTTTTCTCAGCCTGGCCCTTTCTTCAATATCAGCTACCTTTTTGTCAACACCCGCTAGGCAACCCAGACGCCCTGGCTCTCTTTGCTTTTGCAAAAATATTTAATGTTCTTCGATTTTTATTCTTTCAAGAGCATCAGCATGTGCGATATTGAATAAATTGTCTAATTCAAGTTGAAAGTTTTCGCGGCACCTATGTAAATCATGAATCTTCTTGCTATATTTTTGCAGTTCTCGCCAGACCTGATAAAGATCCACTAACTCCTTAACACAATTAGGCACAGCTCTGGTAGGTATTCTAGCCTATTCCCAGAATATATTGCACTCCCGAATGACAAGGTTTGCGCTTTCACCAACAGTCAACTTAACCTCACGAATGTTGAAAAATAGAACTGCGAGAACTTAACGATTAGATGATAATTTTGCGCCTGTTAATTGGTGATTTACTTCACCAACCAAGAAAATGCTTTTATTATTGCTCCTTAGTTCCACTGACATCTTTGAAATATAAAACAATCCGTGATAGCTACCCGATAAGCGAAAACTAAGTGACAATATTTGCGCGCGAGTCGGCACGGGTTGCACTGTTCCAAATAACAAAAAAAAAAATGTTTTCGGGTGTTTTAGGCCCAAATGAATAAAACAACAACCTATGCATTGCAAAATTAAAACTTTGAAAAATAAGGGACACCCTAATATACGTAGATAAGTAGGTTGTTTTATTTTGTACTTGTGAAGTGGTAGTGTTTTATCAAGTATGTGGTAAGTTATCTTGGCATCCGACTTACTTGTAAATATGTTTAATTATTTTTGTTACTATTATTTTAATGTGTATACATTATATTCAAACTGGTGTGTTACATGGATGTGATGGATATCGAAGTTTGGTGATACTGAGTTCTGGTTTCAAGTGTGTGTGTGTGTGTGTGTAGTACGTAACGGATGGTCATTATTGTGCTGAGATAATATTCGAAATTCTTCGTTTCCTTGTTTCTTGAAGTTTGTGATTCTTTTCTTCTGCCCTTATATTGGCGTATTTGCAAGTGATTTGTTTCTTGGTGATATGATTTCATGCGTGTGCCATTACCTGTGGAAATTTAATTTGTTAATTTTTCTCCTCTTTCGTTTCTGTTTGGTTGGCACTTTTGTCCTGTTCATGTTTATTTATGGTTTCTCTCGTGCGTTTTTCGTGCCTCTTGGCATGCGTTTTGGCTTTCGTGTGCCTGTAATTGACCGAACACTACACTACACTTGTCTCGATAATTTTCTTTAAAATTATATTATTATTATTATTAGTAGTAGTAACATTTTCGTAAGATGGTAAATGCTTTTATTTCTTAGTGAATTTGAGTTTGGTTAGGTTATTTTCTTTCCCTTTGGGGGCATTTAATATAATATTACTCTATTGTTGGTGTAATATCGCATTAATGTTATCTCACTTTCAACAATACAATTGTTAACGTTCAGTAAGTCGAGGGTTTGGGCAGCGAAGGATATGGTGCCTGTATCTTATCTTATCTTTGGTTGGGAATTGTTGTTGTTTTCTATTTGTGCTTGACAGTTACGTAATTTTATTATTGTGGAGAGAGTGTGAATTGTCTCTGCCGCGATGACTGTATCTTGTGTATTGCTCCGTGAATACCACTATGAATTGATTTTCTTCTGAAACCGTTGGGTTGGTTTTGTGTCTTGGTGATGTGAAGTGATCTACTTGTGCTATTTTAGTCATGTTACTGTGGCTTAATTATCGCCCTTATTTACCATGGTTTTTGTGATTGTAAATTATTTGTATCTTGGGCAAAAAAAAAATTTCTTTTCAAACGCGGTGCGAGTTTGTGGTTGTGCCATTACGTTCGTAATTGTGGGCTGATTTAATTTGTCATGTACGGTGGTGTGTCCTTCGTGTCTGGGTTTGTGGTGGCCCATTTACTTTGACTGGGTGTTGCCGGAGTCCTCGATTTACAATCCAAACTCTTCCTTTTTCTAGCTTAAATGTTAAAGTTTAATTTAATTTTAATATACTTAAAACATGTCCTTACCATGGTAATTATATAGTTCAGCTGATGCATCAGTATATAGGCCCTATGTATATATTTTTGGGAAAAGAAAGGTACTATTTATTAGGGATGAATTATTTTACTTTATCTAATTCTTTTATTTACTGAATATTGATTTTACCCCTTAATGTTGTGTTAATTGCATATTTCACTATTCTTCTGAGTTTATTTAATTTTTATTTAAAAGTTTGAATTGTAGTGCAAAGGATGATTTTTTTATTATATGTTATTTTAAATTTTTGAAAATCTTGGTGTTATTTCCTTGGTGTGTCTGCTACGTAATTTCCTGGATCCCCACCTCTATCCTTTAAATGGGTTGGCTTCAGCACCCTTCCTTGCTTCCTCTGTTCCGTATCCTTGAAGTATTTTTCTGATTTATCATGAATTATTTGCTCTTTTGAAATTTCCTTGTGTGCTAACGTCCCTATGACATATGTCATTTGTTCCTCCTATATTTAGGGGCGTTGCACACTGTAACTGATGCAGACAAGATCAAAGCATTATTTGGAATATTGTATATTACTGGCATAATTAAATCTGCACATCTGAACACAAAGGACATTTGGGCATCAGATGACACTGGCATAGAGCTCATAATTTGCACTATGTCACAGAAACGGTTCCATTTTCTGATGAATTCTCTTAGGTTTGATGACGGATTAACTCGGGATGATAGAAAAAGAGTGAATAAAATTACACACGTGCTGGAAATATTTGAAGCTTTTGTAAGAAACTGCCAATCTGCATACACAATCTCTGAATATACATCTATGTATGAGAATTTGGAAGCATTTCGTGGCCTTTGTAGCTTCAAAGTATTTACGAAGTCGAAGCTGGCAAAGTATGGCTTAAAAATCTTCATGCTTACAGACTCTATCTCATTTTTCACATCGAACATGGAGATATATACGGGAATGCAACCTGATGGCCCCTACATAATCAGTAATGCTGCAAGTGACATTGTCAAGCGAATGATAGCTCCCATATCGTTGACTGGAAGGAATATAACTGTCAACAACTGGTTTACCAGTATACCTTTAGCACAAGATCCGCTCCAACATCATAAACTGACCCTGGTTGTGTGACTTTCCTAACTGTCTGACTAATTTTACAAATATTATAAATCTGCATTTTAGTTGAAAAATATGAAATATCTGCATTTAAAATGGAAAATCTAAAAATTAACATTCATTAAATAAAATACACACTCGTCGGACCTTGTACTCACTCTTACTTGTTACCTGCTTACTTACACATACGTTATTTGAAGGGCGCCAGCTGCCACTCAGTGCAGCAATAATAGAATGAGACTCTTGAGTATCTCTAGGGTGTGGGGTAATAAGCTTACTTTTGACAACATACCATCTAAATTCTGGGAAAAGGAGATTGGTGTTCGGTTTCCCCATTAATTTTGAGGTTAAGATATTTTACTGTCAATGAAATAAAACTATGAATTCGTTTGATAGAACAATATATATTCTTTAAATAATATATCAAAAAGTAGTGAGTCTTGTTGTGATAAAACAGATGAGAATATGAAATTATGACGTTGCAACTGAAAGAAACTAGGCATGAATTTGAATTCTTCTTGACCGGACATTTAACAATTTATACGAAATATTTCCCTCACTGATTCACTTGACTGTACCTTCAACACTTTGAGTGTAATTACGACGTATTCCTTTGATCTGGTGTTTACTGTAGATGTGTCACGCCTAACTTGGTGATACATCCTTGTGACTGCTTCTTCTCCATATCATCTGACTTCTTTGTAAGTCAATATGGTATTACCTCTTGGCAGGTCCAGGGTTGCCCTCTCTGACTCCATGGTAAGCCCTTGCGTCCGTGTCTTCAACTAAGTGACCAACTAACTTTGGCCTCACTCTCTCAATGACCAATAATTAATGGCTCACTGAGTCTTCTCCATCTCTCGTTCACACTCGTTGACTGACCGACTGAGGCCTCTTCATCTAGTAGACGTGTTCACTGTACTGCTTCCGTTTAAATAATGACTGATGCTATAATATGCACCCACCTTTTATAGACGTTGGTTGACACAGCTACGTAATCTCCAGAAATAACAATGACATACTCCCACAACGCCTCAAACCGTTGCATGTAATGGTGAAATCCCCCGGGGCGGTTGAGTCTCTGAGCGAATATTCTAAAAGCTCACGATGACGTAGCCATGACTTGGCAATGACTTGGCAGAAATGCCAGCAATATTGCACAATGTAAGGATGTCACACTCAACATCTGATATATCGAAACTCTCACTGTACAGGTACTTAATGTTAATCTACATATATGCATATATGCATACACTCAATTACAAATACGCATGCGACAAGCTTTGCGTACTGGAATTGAATAATAATAACAAAATAATATTAATCTCACAGATAAAATAATAATAATACTGACATAATAATAATAATAATAATAATAATAATAATAATAATAATAATAATAATAATAATAATAATAATAATAATAATAATAATAATAATAATAATAATAATAATAAAGATATTATCTTGTAACGGGATTTGAACCGTTACAGTTGGGATTCTCAGGAAGAATAAAAGGAAAATACCTAGGGAGTTCATTGAAGTAAAGAATAAACCAGTTTATTCCAGTGAATTTGGTTTCAGCAAGGACAAGATGACCCTCGTTTCCTGTGTGCCTAAAATGAACAAGTGTGTACTCTTGTTATCAATAATGCATGACACTCCTTCCATAGACCCAGGAACTCGTGAAGCACGGAAGCCGGAGAAGAACAGCTTTAACAAGACTAAAGCAGGTGTCGTTGTTGTAAACCAGATGAGCCAAAAATACTCATTTAGTGGCTCAGATGGTTAAGGCGCTGGCCTTCTGATCCCAACTTGGTAGGTTCGATCCTGGCTCAGTCCGGTGGTATTTGAAGGTGCTCAAATACGTCAGCCTCGTGTCGGTAGATTTACTGGCACGTAAAAGAACTCCTGCGGGACTAAATTCCGGCACCTTGGCGTCTCCGAAAACCGTAAAAGAGTAGTTAGTGGGACGTAAAACAAATAACATTATTATTATAATACTCGGTTAGCTGTAGATCCAACCGTTGGCCACTAACAATTTTCTATCTCTTGTTGAATATAGGGGGCATCAACACACAAGTAATTGTACAGGAAAACACAAATATAAAAGTTACTCATCATTCCTTCCTGAAAGACCTTGGAAGGAGTCTATTGGATGACTATCTCAAGAAGAGGGCAACAATCAACACCTTGCCTAAACCTCTTCAGGAAAAAATGAAGCATCTAATTGGATCTCAGGAATCAACTGAACCAGTAACCATAATGAAAGGAGGAAGGTGCTGCTATTGTCCTAGAGCCAGGGATCGCAAGACTATGAAGTGCTGTGCCAACTGTGGGAAGCCAATCTGCAAGGACCATGTGGTGGAGTCCTGCCCACAATGTGTGTCAGTGAAGTGAAAGCAAATGTAGGATCATGTGCTGGGAGTATTGTCCGGAATTTTTCTCAGTGAGACAAAAAATGTGCCTAAGTGTGTAAATAAGTGTTAAGTATATATTCTTCAATGAGAAGCACATTCATAAATCATATGTAAGTAAGTGTGTAGTGCAGATGTTTCAATAAAAAGCTTATTGATAATGACAAATAGTCCGGAAGATTTGTCAGCAAGACAAAAATTTTCCCAAGTATGTAAATAGTGTTTAGTGCATGCTCTTGAATAAAAAGATTTATAGTTCATAAATATGTTAATAAGTGTTAAGTGCAGACATTTCAATATTAATCTTACTCATAAAGACAAAGAGTCCAGAAGGTTTCCCTATAAGACAAACATGTGCCATGATATATAAATAAGTGTTTATTGCATATTTTTTCAATACGAAACTTATTCATAACTCGTTGTAAACAAGTGTTTGATGTTCAGTGCACAGTTTTCAATTTAAAAAAAGCTTATTCTGAATGACAAATAACGAGTCTAAAATGAAAATAAGTCAATGGCAAAAATTTACCCCTCGCGAGTCCTAACGTTAATCATGCAAGTGCGCTTCTTCAAGGGTTAATCACTATAAAAATCTGCAGTATGTTGGTGACATGGATCAGCCAATTAACTTGAAAGAAATTATTTCTAGTGATGTTACATATTAACATTGAATAAAAAGAAGTTGTTGGAAATAGTGATGATGTGTTCCAGAAGGACGTCAGCATTGTTATTGATCCAACAATAAGGTTTGAGAGTAACAGTTCACAGGCCAAAGAAGTTGATTCTAAAACCAAGAGACACTACAAACCCTGTTTTAAGTACTTTGAAGAAAAGTATCACATACCTGCCAGTTTCTGGAAGGTGATTGGGTTGTTCTTCAGTGTGCAAGGATCTGTCACAAAATTTATCAGTTAATATCTTCCTTTGCTTTGGTATTCCTGTCTCATTTTTTAGAAGATATTCGTTTAGATGTTTTATGCAATTCATTGTCAATGGTAAATCAACATTTATATGGTATATGTAAAGAAAAATAAAGTTTTCCTGATCAGGGATAGTTGTACAACAGGGAAATTTCAAAATTGAAAAACAAGAAAGCTCATTTTATCTTAAGATAAAACCTCTACAGGTGGGGGACGCACATGTAGAATACACCCGCAGTATTCCCTGCCTGTTGTAAGAGGCGACTAAAAGGGGCCCAAGGGGCTCTCAACTGGGGAGTGTGGATTGGCGACCACGGGACCCTTAGCTGAATCTTGGCATTGCTTCCACTTACTTGTGCCAGGCTCCTCACTTTCGTCTATCCTATCCAACGTCCCTTGGTCAACTCTTGTTCTTTTCCGACCCCGACGGTATTAGAGCATTCGAGGCCTAGGGAGTCTGATTTTCACGCCCTTCATGGCCCTTGCCTTTCTTCGTCCGTTACTTCATTTTTTGAAGTGACGAATCCCTTCTTTCCTCTTGTTTTTTCTCTCTCTCTACCCCCTGTGGGTGGGGGACGCAGACAAAAAATACACCCACTATCCCATGCCTGTTGTGGGAGGCAACTAAAAGGGGCAACGAAGGGATGATTGTCTTAGGTCCATGAAACTACTTTTGATTAGTACCATCACGCAGGGAACACCATGGGTTACCTTTACTTGCGAGTAGTACCGCTATATTAGGTACGAAATAGGTTTGTGATTAGTATCAGCAGAGAGTGGTTCCCCTGTGGGTTTCCAGTACACGTGAGCTGTACCCATGTGAGCAATACTGCTGGTCTGGGCGTTGCCTGTGAGTTGTACCACTATATGAGCGACTCTGTAGGTGTGCGTTGCCTGTGATTAGTACCCACTATGTGAGGAACACCATGGGAATACCGGCACCCGTGACTAGTACACCTAGATGAGGAACCTCATTGGTTTGCGTTGGCTATGAGTGGTGCCATTGTGTGAGAAACACCATAGGTCAGCGTTACCTGTACAACGTACAATATTTGTGAGTAGTACCATCATGTGTGGAACACCGTGAGTCTTCGCTACTTTTGATTAGTACCCCAGCATGACAAACACCATGGTTCTGCTTTACTAGCGATAAGTACCATTCTGAGGTGCCTTTGATCTGGATTTTGTACCCCTTTAGACATCAAGCTTCCTCGATTCAGGATTGTGCTTTATAAGTGGTCCCTTGGTCAGTAATACTATTATTTATGATCTTTTTTGAGTCGGATCCACTGTTTGTTTTTTGTTTTTTGGTTCATGTCCATCCATTCATTCTTCATGACTTTTTTTTTTTGGTCAGTGGATGATTTTGAACTTTTTGTTTGTCATTTCATTTCGTACCATTAGGGGCTGATGATCTCGATATTAGCCCCTTTAAACAACAAGCATCATCATCATCATCATCACTTCCTCCTGAAGACAGGCTATAAACATCTTCATAAACCTCCCAGATTTAAAAAGAGAAAGCATTAGTATGGCCTCATTTTGTGCAATGGTGTGCATTTGTAAGCAATAAGACAAATAGGCAGTGACAGATGACATGTGCCCATGTTTCAGTCTCATCACGGACATGCCTGCATTGGTTATCCACTTGACTCCTGCTGAACAGGCTTTGTATTGGAACTATGACTGCCATCATTTTTATGCTTTCAGTATTAAAATATATATTCATATTATGATAAAATAGATGTTTTTCCATCTACAGAGTAAGATTTAAGCACCCGAATACTCAACTATTCAGTTTCAGGTACATCTGTAGAGGAAGGAATAACTAGTTACCAAGGTCATTATGACACAAACAATTTAGACTTCTAAATCAACTTAGACAACTTGACTTGGTTTGCTAGGGAAATTTTGTGCTGTGAATGGTTTACTTTACTTACTAATTGATATATTTCTAGTGACAACCCTGTACCTCCAAAGGATAAAGCAGAGAGAAAAAAGGATAAGCAGGAAATGAAACGAGTTAAAAAATGGCTCAAAATTATTAAAAACTGGGAGACGTGGATCAGAGAAGGTGCCCTATGTAAGCAGCTGTACAAAGGTCTTCCAACCTGTGTACGTGGCGAGGTTTGGAGAAGACTGCTAATGGTGGATACAGTTAAAAAGGGACAAGATGGAAAATACCAGGTATCTATCTATGGTATATCATATAGAAAGTGTAAAATCATGTAGGCTACTACAAAGTATATCTGGCCTCCTTTGGTTAACATGTGTTCTCTCTCTACCTTGATGGAACAAGGTTTCCAAAATCCTAACAAGTGTCTTGAATCACGCCCCCACCTCCCCTCCCATGTTTTATAGCTGATACCCTCATTTGTACGTATTTGAACTCTTCCTCTATTTTATTTTATTTTTCAGTCTTAGCTTCACACCTCCTCAGGTCTTTGAGTGACAATGGGATAAGAAGGGTTTAGAACAGGGAAGAAAGCAGCCATACCCTTAATTAAGGTACAGCACTAGAATTTGTCTGGGAAACCATGGAATACAATCTTCACATACGGTTTGTAAATAATTTAGATCCTTTATTCCTGGATTTACCATGTCGCTAAAATCTCTTGTTATGGAGGATTTTTAAAAATTGGTAGATTATTCATTACTCGAGGTACACCGAAGTGTCCCGGCATTTCACGAGCTCACGGCTCACTTGTCACGGAGAGTTCGTTCCCACGAGACAGAGAGGCTCTTGAAATAAAAACATGGCTACTCTCAAAAAAGTTGTTTGTAGCTGAAATAAATATTTGGAATTAATTTTTTTTTTGCATTGTAGAATTATGGGTTCAATATAGAGACGCTTCATGGGGCGAGATGCTTGATGTGATGACAATAGCCCTAGCTTAGTGGAAAAGGTGGGCTGACTAAGCAAGCAAGATTTACAAGCTTTAACCATTTCTTGTTTTCACCATCCATATTCTTCCAAATAAACATCTCCCTAATCTTTTCCCGAGTTTTGAAGATGCCTAAATGCCCCCCTAATGGGGTCTCATGATAGTATTTGAAGATCATGGGCATAAGCATAGCTGGAACCACTACTTTCATCTTCTGATCGTGCCTCAAGGGACAACGCAAAATCCCGTTCCTCAATACATAAGGGACAACGTGTTCTCCAGAAGAGAGGGTTTCCATAATGGGAGTCAGCACTGGAATTCATGTTAATATTTCTCAGTATCCCGAAATAACATAGGGGCATCAGTCAGAATAAGACTAATACATGAAGGTATGGGTGTGGGAAGAGAAGAGCTGTCTTCCTGTTCACTGGTCTCAACCTCATTTGAAAACATGCAGCTTTGTCCATCAGCCACTACATTTTCTGATCCTCTAATGTGTCGCACATCAAATTGGAATGTTGAGATCTTGATGGTCCAACAGGCGATATGTCCAGTATGACGAGACCTAGCTAAGACCCAACTTAAGGCTTGATTATCCAATGCTAATTCAAATTTGACATGTTCCAGATAAAGACAGAACTTCTCTAAGGCAAACAATACTGCCAAACCCTCAAGTTCATAGATAGAATATTTGGCTTCTTGAGCTGATACGGTCCTAGAAGCATAGGCAATGGGCCGCCTTCTGAGTTCAGTTTCCTGAAAAGGACAGCGGCAACAGCTGATGAAGAGGCATCTGTTTGGACTATGAATTTCTTAGAGAAATCTGGCATGGCTAATACAGGGGCATTACAAGGAGCAATTTCAGGTCATCAAAAGCATCTTGCTGAGACGGCCCCCCATTCAAATTTGATACCTTTCCTACACAGTAAGTTCAGGGGAGCCACCCTGTTAGCGAAGTTAGGAATAAATTTCCTGAAGAAATTCAACATGCCTACAAACCTGGCAATGCCTTTGATGTCCTTAGGAGGCTTGAAATCACGGATAGTCTGTGTTCTGGAATGGTCAATGGAAATACCATCGGGCAACACAATATGCCCTAAGAACGACGTGGAAGGCTTAGGAAAAGCTACGTTAGACAGTTTGACAGTCAACCCAGCCTTCCGAAGGTGATTGAGGACTTCTTTCAAATGATCTAAATATTCTTCAAAGGTCTCAGAAAACACGACGACATCATCGAGGTAATGATACGGATATTCGAATTTGATATCAGAGAAGACCCTATCTAGCAGTCTAGTAAGAACAGCTGCCCCCGTGTGGAGCCTAAAAGGCACGCAGTTGTTTACATACAAGTTCCAGTCCATGGCGAAAGCCGTTAGATGTTTTGATTCTTCTGCTAGAGGTATTTGGTTATATGCCTGATTAAGATCTAGGATGGTAAAGAACTTGGCCTTTTGAAACCATGGAAAACAAGAGTGAAGATCAGGAAGGGGCACAGATATTACACCACTTTATGATTCAAAGCCCTGCAATCAATAACAGGCCTGAAGCCACCTTGGGGTTTCGGCACAAGAAAAATGAGCGATGAATACACCGACTTAGAAGGTCGAATGATACCATCCTTTAACATCTGATTGATGATTTCCTTAAGAGCCTTCATTTTAGGTGGGGACAGCCTACCTAACTGGAATAGAACTGGTTAACTCAATCTTATATTCAATAAGGTCAGTAACGCCAAGGGTATCTGAAAATACATCAGGAAAGGACTGACAGAACCTTCTAATACTTTCAGCCTATTCCTCAGGTAGATGCCTAAGATCTAACAACATCTCACTCTGGGTAGGCAAAACAGATGAACATGAAACAGAATTACACTTCAAAAGGGGAATGTTACAGTTACTGGCAAACTTTGTTTGGGTTGTTTGGGTTGGGAAGAATTGAGAGAAAGAAGAAGAGCTGCTCGACTAAGTGGTATGTTACAAGTGACTATTCTCATTTTGGTTCCGTATTGAAGTTGACGTATGTCTCAAGTGTTATTACAATATTATAAGTCCACCTGTTCAATACAATACAATATGATCCACTATTTCATATGGTCAAATGTTTTTTATACATAATACATAAAAGTCAAAGGTACATGTTTCACCCTCCTTAGGGGCATCATCAGCCTATATCAATCTTAAAAAATAATAATAATACATATACTTATAAATTATAGGTTAAAATGTTGAAAATGGTTTCGTAAAACATTATACAATAACATCTAAAACAACGATAATGCACCAAAGTATGTTAAAAGAGTGAAATTAACAGTTTGAAGATTAAAACGTGATTAAACATGAGAATTTGAGAGTCTAAAACTAAAATGGATCCATATTTTTATAATATCATTAAGACTGTGAAAGCCTTGAGTATAAAAACAATCATCAAAGGGGGGATGTTTCTTCAATTCCCAAGTTGAATCCAAGGTGGTAAAATCACTTTCAGTTATTTAAAACGGAAGTGTGAATGTAATAAACAAGTTTAAAATGTATATGATTGGGATATCTGAAAGTCAAGAAGAAAATGGAACTTCTGTAGAGGCGATGCTTGTGATAAAACGTATGTCAAAGCTAGCAGAGTTCGGAAATTATGGTAGTCGAATGGATCTAAAAGATAGTCAAGTTGATATATAATTCCGTTGAAACATGTGTTGGAAGAAATGTTCAGGATTTTCTGAAACAAAATGTAGAAGAAAGTATGTTAATAATACCGTACTGTACAAGAGACTTCCCGTACGTCAAAGATGGCTAATGCGGTACTTACTCGTACGGAGCGTATTAAGTACGTCAGGTTGTTACAGCAGCGCTAGCTTGACTGGGTTTTCGACTTCTAGTATTATAACGGTGTGGCTGAGGCAGTGAAGGGCATGGAGGGGGGGTAATGGTGGGTGGATCCTTGCGCGCATGTGTTGTTATTGGCGGGCTGTTAGGAGCAAGATGGGCGGGCCTATCATTTGACGAGGTGGTGGAAGCTTTAGAACAAGAAGTTCTAAAAGTTGGCGGGATTGTATTATGTTTTGAATTCACCATGCCAACTTTTAGAACTTCTTGTTCTAAAGCTTCGACCACCTCGTCAAATGATAGGCCCGCCCATCTTGCTCCTAACAGCCCGCCAATAACAACACATGCGCGCAAGGATCCACCCACCATTACCCCCCCTCCATGCCCTTCACTGCCTCAGCCACACCGTTATAATACTAGAAGTCGAAAACCCAGTCAAGCTAGCGCTGCTGTAACAACCTGACGTACTTAATACGCTCCGTACGAGTAAGTACCGCATTAGCCATCTTTGACGTACGGGAAGTCTCTTGTACAGTACGGTATTATTAACATACTTTCTTCTACATTTTGTTTCAGAAAATCCTGAACATTTCTTCCAACACATGTTTCAACGGAATTATATATCAACTTGACTATCTTTTAGATCCATTCGACTACCATAATTTCCGAACTCTGCTAGCTTTGACATACGTTTTATCACAAGCATCGCCTCTACAGAAGTTCCATTTTCTTCTTGACTTTCAGATATCCCAATCATATACATTTTAAACTTGTTTATTACATTCACACTTCCGTTTTAAATAACTGAAAGTGATTTTACCACCTTGGATTCAACTTGGGAATTGAAGAAACATCCCCCCTTTGATGATTGTTTTTATACTCAAGGCTTTCACAGTCTTAATGATATTATAAAAATATGGATCCATTTTAGTTTTAGACTCTCAAATTCTCATGTTTAATCACGTTTTAATCTTCAAACTGTTAATTTCACTCTTTTAACATACTTTGGTGCATTATCGTTGTTTTAGATGTTATTGTATAATGTTTTACGAAACCATTTTCAACATTTTAACCTATAATTTATAAGTATATGTATTATTATTATTTTTTAAGATTGATATAGGCTGATGATGCCCCTAAGGAGGGTGAAACATGTACCTTTGACTTTTATGTATTATGTATAAAAAACATTTGACCATATGAAATAGTGGATCATATTGTATTGTATTGAACAGGTGGACTTATAATATTGTAATAACACTTGAGACATAAGTGGTATGTTCCGAGCTGTCAGCGGAGAGTTGGCGTGGAATAGACGAATAAGTTTGAATGGCGTTTATAAAAGTAGGAAAGATCACAATATGAAGATAAAGTTGGAATTCAAGAGGACAAACTGGGGCAAATATTCATTTATAGGAAGAGGAGTTAGAGATTGGAATAACTTACCAAGGGAGATGTTCACTAAATTTCCAATTTCTTTGAAATCATTTAGGAAAAGGCTAGGAAAGCAACAGATAGGGAATCTGCCACCTTGGCGACTGCCCTAAATGCAGATCAGTATTGATTGATTGAAACTTGAAGGTGCAGAACTTGCTCTGAATGTCGAGCACAAGACTTGTATTGGACATGAAATCAGCCCCCAATATTATAGGGCAAGACAATTGTTTAGCAACAAACAACTTCACCTTCCAGGTAAATTTTGAAATGCGAACTTTATCAAAAATGAAACCTAAAATTTCTCATGGAGAGGAGTTAGCCAAAACACATTTAACAGAAGAGGAACAATAGTCTGGGAATTTACAACAATTTTTTAATTTAGAATACTACTCCTCAGAAATAATGGAGCTCACACTTCCTGAGTCTAATAGAGCCATGAATGGTTAGTTATTTACTTCAATTTTCAGAAATGGCATGAATCGTGGGGTCTCTGCCGCAATTCTGAGGTATTCTCTAGGGCCTTCAATGACAAATTAGAAGAAATTTTACCCTTAACAGAATTTTTACTGGGATTAATGGGGGGTGAGCCTCGGGAAGGTGATCATGCTGGCTCAGCTGATGACACTAGTCATTTCCTATTATCAGGGTTAGCAAAGGTAGCACCAGAAGTTGAGGAAGAGGGTGTGCTGTTAAGATGAGTGCAATTCTTGGCAAGATGAGCAAATGAGCCACATTTAAAGCAACCTTGAGAGGGACCAGCTCCTTTCCTATTTCCGCTCAATTTTATCAAGGGGCAATTTTTTCAAAGATGTTCCGTTGATCCACATGCATTACATTTGCGAGTGGGAAAGGTTCGGCAAGTTGGTGGCTGAGAACTGTTACAAGACGGAGGGGGCTCCTTGGTGACGTGTAACGTATCGGCGTACCTTACTCCTTCGGCTGACACAGCCATTGCCTCTGATTCTAAGATGGTTCGAGGTCGAGATGAAAAACAGGCGGAGAGATACCTTCAACAATCGTTTGTACAATCTGATTTTCAGGGAAATGAAGAGCAGATACCATGGTGCAAAACTTAATATCCTGGATAAAGTCTGCCAGGTTCTCATCCATCCTCTGCATTCTAAAGTAATACTTCTGAATTAATGATGACATAGCTCTAGCCGGAATGAAGTTAGCCAGTAGATGGTCATGGAAATCTTCTATAGATGACTGATCAGCTACTGCTTTGACTATTTTGTCTGAAAGGCCACCTACAGAATAAGGGTAAATACTTTGAAGTATTTGAGAATGAGACAGAGCAAACACTAAGGCATGGTCTTGAAATTCCACTACAAATCTTAAGAAGGAAATGACTTCATTAGTTGAATGTACTGAAAACTTAGAAATGCATCTAAGCAATATAGCCAATGGGTGAGGCAAACTACTGAAACCGGGCAACATAATAGGTGACGGCACTGAAGGTGAAGAAGGTTTGACCACAGCATTAGTCATAAAGAATGGTGGAAGTTGTCTTGGATGACCAGACTCTGTTTCCGATGGGGCAAATGTTTGCTGAGTAGCCACAGATTTCCTACTCTCAATAGATTTACTAGGATCCTCTTCCGTAGATAAATTTACCATAGGAACTTGGTCGGCCTTAGGAGTAGCAGCCCCGGTCAACAACTGACTAACTCTATTCAAGAAATCAGATAGGTGTTCTAATAAATTACTGGCTTCCTTAGCATGATTCTCCTTCAATTTTCGAGACAATAGGTCCCTAGCCCTGTTGTAGAAATGAAACAGCCTACCCTGCACTCTTTTAAGTTGGTTGGCAGATGGATCACTCACTTCAGAAAAACTAACTACATATGCTAGCTCGGTGGTATTATAAGTGACAGTGGATAGAACCTTATTAATTTCTTTCTCCCCAAATACCGGGATACAAAGAGGAAGTTCTAACGACTCTTTAAGTTTAGCAATATCCGCCACAACCGTGCCTCCAGATTGGACCTTTCTAATGAGGAGCTCGTAGATCAATTCCTTCTTGCGCAAGTACCCGGGAGCGAGGACTTCGCGAGGACCAGACATGATTGCAGAAAAATGAAACAATTTAGAAAATTTCCAGCAACTGAGAAAATTCTTGAGAGAATTCTATGTTTAGCCGTCAAAAGGGGCTTTATCTAACCCATTCAACCACGCTCTGCTATCACTTGTTCTGGAGAATACTGTGGAAAGCAGAGGTGAAAGAAGGTGTGGGTTTGAATGGGTCTATCTACGATAGTCCAAGATTAATTTAAAACTTTAAATAAAGGTTATATTTCTTTCCAGATATTAAATATTAACAAAACAACAAGATTTCAGGTACAGAGGTAGTTTTATACAAAATAGAAAAGCAGAAAAACCAAGAATTGGTAAGTTAAATTTTGAGCTTATAGCTCATAATTTACAAAGGTCCCAATATCACTAAAGTTGCGTTTAGTTAGATATACAAGGAGAGAAATCTCCCAACACATAATTTTCAAGAGCACTTTGCTCCAATGGTTAAAAGTTATGGCCTTCCAAAGGCACCACTCAATATTACACAAATATCTATTACATTACATGAAACAAGCCTCTATACTCTATGATTCAACCAAGGAGACTGCGCTCCCAAACCCTAACTGCCAACTCAAAGCAACTTTTACCTTTTACACTAGAGAGGAGAGCGTCATTGCTCAATAAAACCTACCCTTTCAGGCCTCTCTAGGCGCAACCTAAATTTTACAAAATCGTATCAATTGCCTTTTTTAGTTTATACAGGGGTATCCAGTACCCATTCTATTGGGCCTCTATGGAAATCAACAGGTTCAATTACTGGGCCCAAAAACAAAATGTTTGGAGGCGGACACTTGTGCACCTAGAAATCAAGAGGTTAAAACCCTACTTGGGCTTGTGGCCCAATGATGCAGAGGCTAATCCCAAACTATTGAGGTGATTAGATGGACAAGTTAATTTACAAGCTGCAAGAGAAAAACAGTTACAAAATCATAGTCACCTCAAGATTTATTGAAGGGGAATTTGAGAGGGTAACGCACTCTCTATCCCCGGTTTTCAGTTAAGTACTTTGACTTACTTGACCTTTTACATGAGAAGGAAGAAAGTTTACATTTTAGGAAGTTGGCTCTTACATAGTTAAAGATAGCAACCTTCCCCTCGAATCAGCTTGCGGAGATGACTACTGAGATAGAAATATGGTGGCCATTACCTGGGCTGGTGCTCTGCTTGCTGAAGAATGAGGTCCCCAGCCTCCTTTCTTACCACACAAACTCAGTAATACGACGATCAATAAGACAAGTTAGCTCGAAAAGGTGTCAGCTTTTATACCCGAGAGGAAGGTTCGAGAAGGCTCTGGACTAAAATCAGACAAACCCTCTCATTTTTATTGGATAGTCGAAAAGTTACAAGAAGCCTATGATTGGCGGAAAAATAAATTCACAAAATTTATGATTGGCCAGACTCCAAAGCTGGCAGGATGAGAAGGAAGTGTTGCTGTTGCAACCCTTGAAGTATCAAGAATAAGGAAAGTCAATTCAACTCACAAAACTTCTTTAAATTTCTAGTTATTCCACTTTGCACCAGAGTGCATGACATCAGTTCTTAAATAGAGACATCTATGGAGAAAAGTCCAAATTTCTTGAAATAGTTGTTGCAAGCTGTGATACAGCCAAAAAACAAAAGAAATCCAGTCAGTTCAGGAAACCTTAAAATAACACATTACTCTATCACTTTAGTAGTGCCATCTGTTGATCATTGTCCCAACTTCTTTCACTAGGTGTTTCAAGTTTTGTATGTTAGATAGTGTTCTTCAAGGCACTTCATTTAAATGCACGGGGTTGAAGTGTACCTCCCAGTATTATAATAATAATAATAATAATAATAATAATAATAATAATAATAATAATAATAATAATAATAATCGTGCCCGGTCAGCTTACGTGGGGGTCTGGTTCTGAAATGAGTAGGAGCTAGGCATAACCCTGCGTAAGACACTGGGGAGGGGGCCCTCAACCCCGACACGGCGCGTCCCATATGGCTGATAGGGGAAGCTCCTGTAGATATGCAGGAGAGGTGTGAATAAGGCTTAGCCAAATAAGCACCCGCGGATCAACTGAGGTAAACAGAGAAATGGTCAACGGCCTCGACGGCAGAAGAGGACATATCCCAATGGCAGAGAGGGCGGAAGAACCGAATCAAATCCACTTTGCGTCTGACTTGTAGCAAGCGGCAAGTGGTCAGCGTCTGATCACCAGAGGTGCGGCTGTAAATATGCTCCAGGAACTAACAATCCCTGGTTCTACACCACTAGCGAAAGCTAGAAGATTGCTTACAAGCAGACATGACTCGTACAAGTAAAGACAAAATTACCCCAGGTGGACAATCCACCCACTCTAAAGTGGCAACCAAGCATTCGGATTCTGGGGAGCTTGGGCGAATACGAGAGAGCAAATCGGAGTGCTCTGATAAACTTCCACGAAAGACTCACACTTTCATTGGCACATTCAACATTCAGACACTGATTCAAACAGGAAAACTGCACAATCTCACAACAGAACTTACAAAGCAGAAAATCCAAATTCTGGCCCTGCAAGAAACACGCTTCACCGATTCAGAAACGATGGATTACAATAATTATAGGATCTTCAAAAGTGGAACAAACAAGAAAATTGGTAAAGGAGCAGCATTGTTAGGAATGGCCTTCTGTGTAGACAAAAAAGTTTTGGATTCAGTAATAGAGGTGAAACCCATCAACAATAGGCTTATGACCTTAAGAATCAGGCATACAAACAAAAAATACACCTTTATTAATGTGCATGCGCCAACAAATGGAGACAATAAAAAGGAGCCTGAAAAAACAGAAAGATTCTGGGAAGAACTTGAAACAGAAATGGCCAAAATCCCTAAAAATGATGTGAAAATTCTACTCGGTGATTTCAATGCACAGCTTGGCAGGGAATACAAATACAGGAGGACAGTGGGAGACTATCCAGCCCACAGATTCACCAATAAAAATGGCACACGCCTCATTGAGTTATGCCAACAAAATAACCTCAAAATTGTGTCAACATCACTCCGGAAGAATCCCAAAAAGCAAAAAACTTGGCGATCACCCATCCATCATTTAGGAGAATTTCAGATTGATCATGTGGCAATATCATATGATTACCAAAAGGAAATTCATGATGTGCAAGTGCGCAGAGGTGCTAACATCGATTCGGATCATTATTTAAGCAGAATCAAAATTAAATTCACACCCAAAGGGAAATTCAACAGGAAAACATCGGTGATTCCAAAATTTGATCTGCACAAAATCAAGGACTCCAAAATTTCAGAAGAATGGGAAAAACGACCTGCAGAGAGCTGGGAGAATTTCCAGACTAAAATCATCGAAACGGCGAAGGACCTAATCCCTCTTCGCAAGAAACCAAAACATCCTTGGTGGAATCAAGAATGTGAGACCGCACTAGAAGAAAGGAAAAAGGCATTTCAAAACTACAATTGTAACAAATCAGAAGAAACACAGAAGAAATTCTTCGAAGTTCGCAAGCATGTATCCAAGATTTTAAGACAAAATAAACGGAAATACGTCAATGTCCAACTGAAGTCAATTGAAGACAACTTCAAAAATTACAACACACACGATTTCTACAAGACCTTTGCGAACCAAATTAAAGGATATTCCCCACAGAACCTTTGCTTTCGGAAGCACGATGGTAAACTAGCCCTGACAAATAAGGAAAACTGCCAAGAATTAGCTACATATTTTTCACAGCTTTTAAATTGTCCAGAACCCAAAAAGAGATTCCCGAAAGTACAGCCAGAAATCATACCGGAAAATTCGTCACCACCAACTCAAGAAGAAATTTATTCACATATCAAGAAACTTAAAGACAACAAAGCATCAGGGGAAGACGGAATTGTAGCTGAACTTCTGAAAAATTTAGGCCCAAATTCACTCAGAGAAATTACACAAATAATCCAAAACATTTGGCAAACCGAAAAGCTCCCGGATGACTGGAAGATTGCTCTAATCCATCCACTACATAAAAAAGGCAGCAAGTTAGACGTAAACAATTACAGAGGAATCTCACTTGTATCAGTCACATACAAAATACTATCAGCCTGTCTCTTGCATAGAACACAACAACAATTAGAACCCAAATTATCAGAATTTCAAGCAGGATTCAGACCAAACAGGTCATGCCCAGAACAAATTTTCAACCTCAAAACCATACTTAAACTACGAGCCCTCAGACAAAAGCCGACAGTATGCACATTTGTAGATTTCAAAAAGGCATATGATTCGATAGACAGACCCTCCCTATTCCAAATTCTAGAAGAGAGAGGACTAGATCCCAAAACCCTAGAACTCATAAGACAAACACTAACGGGCACAAAATCTAAAGTGAAATTTATGGGAGAAATTTCAGAACCCTTCGACATTCAGACAGGTGTGAGACAAGGTGATGGACTCTCTCCAATTCTGTTCAACGTCGTCCTAGACAAGGTTATGGAAGAATGGGAGAAGGAACTCAAGAAACATGAATCTTGGAAACCGATCCGATTGGGCTTTCCCAAAAACAACCTCTACGTACCATACCTTGCATTTGCGGATGATCTGGCGATTTTAACAGAGGATGAGGAGACTGCCATCAAGCAGCTTGAGATACTTAAGGAATCTGCAGAAAAAGTGGGACTACAGATTTCATTTGAGAAAACTAAATTCTTCTGTTCAAAGACAGATATCACGAGCCTGAGAACAAAATACGGTAAAATCGACCGGGTCTCGTACTTTAAATACCTCGGAGAATTCATCGAACCGACAGGCCTTGAGAAGATCTCACAGCAAAACCGTCTCCAAAAAGTCAAGAAGGCATTAGGGTTAGTTCAAGACATCTACAACAAAAAATGCATGTCAAGACAGACAAAAATTCGGCATTACAACACAGTCATAAAACCAACAGTCCTTTACGCAAGTGAAACATTGTCACTTAACAGTAAACAAGAATTAGAAGAAATAAAAAAGCAAGAGAGGAAGATCATCAGGAAAATCCTAGGAGCAAGATATACCCAAGATGGTTACAGGCTACAATCAATCAAAACAACAGAAAAAGTTTCAAACATTGAAATTGACATTAAGAAAAGACGAATGAAATTCTTTGGACACCTCACAAGATTACCAGAAAATCGACTGTCAAAAAGAATATTAAATTATGTTAGCTCACTTAAGAATTCAACACCTTGGCTGGATGAACTTCGAAAGGACCTCAAAAACGCAAACATATGTGCAACAGACATTTTAGAAAGAGACACCTTCAGACACAAAGTCAACAAGTGGGAAGTTACATCAGAGCAACCAAAGCAAAAACAGTGCAGACCGAAATGGTCGGAAGAACGTAAACAAGCCTTCTCAGAGAGAATGAAAGCCTATTGGAAGAACAAGAAGAACCCAAAGAAAGCTTGATTGAGTTGTTTGCTTAACGTCTTCCATTATTGGGAGAATACGCTAATAATAAAAATAATAATAATAATAATAATAATAATAATAATTACGGGGTTACCCTGTAATGGAATTACAATTATTACCTGCTAGGGTACTATGTACTCTGCATTACATTTATGCGCTGTGACCTTGTCTGCATCTCTACGAAAACAAATATCGGAAGGAATGATCTTCCTTAATGGCTAATGGTGAGACATCTAGCGGTCAACTCGAACTTGAGGCGAGAGCTCGCTAAGCGGTGCTGCTATCTGGTCGCGATAAGTGAAGTATGAGCCTGACAATTAACTCTGAGCAGCAGTTGTTTGAATTATTGGATTCTTGTGGCTGAATTGGAATAAGACGCTTCGCTACGGGTCCAGTTTCTTCGATAAAATTGTAAAGGAAGAAGGAAGAATGGTCGTGGGACTCGATCCAGGGTGATGTTTCCCCAATCTGGGTGTAAGGCCTGAAGAATTTATGGGTTATTTTTTTTAATATTGATTTGATTCATGCTAGCGTCCGACCTTGTAAGTAAATCTAACCGTTTCTGTACTGTTAACCTACCAAAACGAGAGTGCTGTAATCGTGCTAAGAGACGTGGACACTTTTAAAAGCAAGGATATGTAAGAAAGTCTACAGTTGGTTTTTGAACCTTTCGAGGTTGTTTTAAAATTCAAGAATTGAGAATCGGGTCTTAATCATATCTACATTATTTTCATGTCCTCGGGGTTTCAGTTTTAATGTATGGATGATATTTATTTTTCCTTTAATTCAGTTATTTCTAATTTTCATGTCTGTAAAGGTATATTTACGTTGAAGAGCTCTCAATGAACCTATCATGTAAATAGTCTCTGAATAAGCTTATGGCGCTTGAATTTCATTTCCTTAATGTCATAATAATTATATTAATTATTTAAAATATTTTCAAGTATAAGAAAGAAAAGTGTTTTCTGGGAAGGCTTATCTAATGAGTTATTCGGTTTTTCAAGTTCTCATTTGATTTCGGTGCTCATCATCTGTTTCTGTTCGATGTCATAGAATCCACACATGATATTTTGCCTTGCTGTGTTGAAACTGACATTTGAGAGTGTGTTGATTATTATTATTATTATTATTATTATTATTATTATTATTATTATTATTATTATTATTATTATTATTAAAGGCTTAACTGTCATTCCTTGAGGAATGATCTTGCATGAACGTAGATGTGTTGTGCTGTGATTGATTTGTTTATTTGAGCTGAGTTACTGTCTCTTTGGGTGATACTGAATTAGTTTATTTTACATCTGATTTTAATTGCATGTTCTTGAATTATTATTGCTTCGATATTTGAAATTGTGATTTTGCGGGTTATGACTATTTGTGGGGCAATTTGTTAACTGAGATACTTCATTAGAAGGTTTTCACCGTTCAATTTCTCAAAAACCTTTGAGATTTTCAGACTGTAAGGATTTAATTTAATCTTAATTTACTTCCAACCAACGATTATTAATTATTCTGAGGTGTTTTCCGTTTTCTTTTAAGAGGTTGATGCCTGAATTTCAATATTTTTATTTCTTTTAATTTATCTGAAAAGGTATTATCTTTCTTTGAGTAATTATAAATTTTCACACATCAATTTTGAGGTTGGAAGTTATAAATAATTAGGATAATTAAAGTTTGTTTCTTAAAATTATTGACGAATTATTATTTCAGCCAAGTTTAATTAATTAAGCTTAATTTAAGTTGATTCACTAGACCTCTTGAGTTCAGAGCTTCCACAATTGGCGACGTTCTTTCTCTCTGGATAATGGTATGTATTTCTGATTTTATGTTAATTTATTATCATTATCTGAGGACGTGCCAACACTCTTGCATTTTAATTTTGTGTTGTGAGAACCCGTGGAGCAGAAAGAAGTGAAAGAAGGTGCGGGCTTGAACGGGTCTAACTACAATATCAAAATTAATTTAAAACTTGAACAGAAGGTTATATTTTTCAAAAAACACCACAACTATTTTCACTTGGTCAACATAAAACATAACAGGTACAAGGTACTCTTGAAACAAGATTAGGAAAGTCTGAGGTTAGTGACTTTTACAGATCCTGGGCTTCAAGCCCGTAATTTTACAATTTCCAGAGCTCCCAGCTCAAATTTACAATACAAAAATGAGGACAAATTTAGTCAAGGGCAGAAATCCCCTAAATCAAAGTGCACTAGCTCCTAAAATCAAATATGTAGCCTTCCAGAGGCACTCTTTACAAGACACTATTTACAAATAGAAATATTATTACACAGAGGTATCTAGTACCCAACCTACAGGGCCTTAATGAAAAAGAACAGGTTAAATAAACGGCCCGAGTACAATTTGAAAGGAGGTGAAGACTGAGCTCCGAAAAAAAAAAAAAACCTCTAGGGCTCTTGGCTGATGAAACAGGGGCTATTCCCAAACTACTCAGGTAGCACCCATGGAAATAACCAGGGGTCGAAAAATACTGGGCGCCCAGTCGCCATGGCGCCTGAAATTTTTTATCTGGCGCCTGAATTTAGAAATTCGGTTTTGAAAATTTATTTTCCAAAATCTGGAGTTCCCTTAATGTAGGTCCCCACCACTTTTTTAAAGTAACAAGTCGTGTTTCTCGTATTTACTGTAGCTCATATATTCTAATATCTGCAGCAAACATTTTCACTGCTTTTGGCAGTCTTGAAATTCCGTAATTGGCGCTTCGTACTTTGGAACTTGACGTTTCAGTTCTGTGCGAGAGCTGCCTCGCGATCATGAGAGACATCGTTGTAAACCGTCAAACAAGTAGCTTTTCATGTGGACATATGGAGAAATGCAGATAACTACTACGTTAAATAATTCCACGAACATCACATTACCGCCTTCGTTCCCGTGACTAGCCGACTTCCGTCTAGCGACTGACACTCAGGAGCCGTCTCGGCTATATTCGTTGTTACTCGGCTCGTAGAGCCGAACGCATCGTGTCGTCACTAGTTCCGCTCACCTTTGATTATTTGAGAATCTGTATTATTGAATTATAAAAGAGTCATGAATAACTTCGTGTGCCCAGTATGTTCCACCCGTACATCCTTTAATTATAGTCAGACTAGACTTTCTTTCCTTTCTTATAGTGTATGTTTTCCCGAAGATTCCGCGCAAAAATATGCTTTCTCTCAGCTTGCGGTAGTCAGATGACGTTTGTTAAAACGAGGATTTTATTTCATTTTTGAGAATTCTTGAGTGAAATTATTAATGAAGCTAGTGTATTATTTCATTCTAAAGTAGTCGTGAATAACTTCGTGTGCTCAACATGTGTTGTACATGCTTTAATTATAGAAAATTGAACCGTCACTTTAAGATGAAACCTTCAAGTGAAGCAGTGATATTTACATGTAACTTCTGCATCTACAATATTATATGGGCTTCCACCATATCAATATGATAATGTGAATATTTGTAAGTAGATGTATGCCTTTTCTATTAATATTAGCCACTTATTTTCTGTTTAGGATGTTAGAAATGATGCATGTGTACGAAGTAGCATTAGAACTGATAATAAACTGGGCACGCAGTAGCATTGTGAACGTGAGCCTATAATTATATTCACAATACTCCTTAATACTCTGAACTCGAGGAAAGTTAAAAACCTTAGTTTCGAAAAGGTCAAGCAAAGGGAGGGTGTGTGTAAATATCCTGCCACGACGATAATGCGCGATTTTAGTCGATGACGGCTCCTGAATGTCAGGCGCTAGAACAAAAGTGACTAGAATAGCCAACCTAGCCATTCCTAAACTATTGCTGCCAAAACAGTGCTGATAAATTCCCGTGGAATTCATTCTTTGCATTTAAAACATACGGAACAACGGTTTATCAATTCTTGTATTTTCACTGAACATTATTTTCACTTTTAATTTTATTACAGCATACTTGTATTGAACGGTTTGAACTTTAGAAAATAATACGGTTGTTTTCATTCCTGTGCAGTGGTGGAAAATTGGCAGCGTTGTATTAGACATCGAAGCCCGCGAACTCGTAAGCCATTTAACTCTGGTGATTTATTGTAGTCTATTACGTGTTTTACGTTTCTGTGTTATACTTCAGAAAATTGGCAAAATGAAATGAACAAAGCCGCACAAATTGACTGATGCGAGTAAAAAACAGTGTACTCTTTCAGATTTCTTCGTAAGTAAATGTAACACAAAGTGATACAGAAGCGAGTAAATGTGAGAAAACACTTGATGTAAGTGCCAATTGTAGTGTTCAGGACGACAATGACCAGAGTGAATTTTATGGCGTTCAAAACAATGATAAGTTAAACATTAAAATTACGTCGAAATTTCAGTCAGGCAAACGGAAATTTCAGCAATGGTGGCTTGAATTACTGCCGTGGCTGCACTATGAAGAAGGAATTGTGAAGTGTGAATTGTGCAGTAAATTTCCTAGTATCGCCGACCAAAATTCTAAAGTTGTATCCGGATTTTCAGGACCATTTAAACTGGAAACTTTTAAAAAAACACGAAAAATCCTATCCCCACTGAAAGTGTCAGGAGGGTTGAAAGTTTCAAGAAAAATTCCGAATGTGCACCTTTAGCTAAGTGCGTAAAGAAAATAGATGCTAATATGTTACAGCATATGAACGCAT
Organism: Anabrus simplex; assembly: GCF_040414725.1. Taxonomy (NCBI): domain Eukaryota; kingdom Metazoa; phylum Arthropoda; class Insecta; order Orthoptera; family Tettigoniidae; genus Anabrus; species Anabrus simplex. The sequence goes on along the minus strand of NC_090268.1, from coordinate 271,549,025 downwards.
TGTTCATGGCATCTTATCATATTGCAAAAAATAACAGACCCTACACTGATTTTGAAAGTTTGGTTGCATTGTTGAGCAAGTTGAATGTACTTATTCTGAGAAGTATGTGAATGATAAACAATGCAGAGAATTTATTTCATACATTGCCTCAGATCTTCATGAAGATTTGGTACGTGAAATTAAGGAAATTTCATTTCAGTATCTTACTCGATGGATCAACAGATAAATCTGATGATGAGGAGCTCATACTTTACGTTCGTTCTTTAAAAGAAAATAAGGTGAAGGAGACATTTCTTTCTATTGTATCATTGGAGGATACAACAAGTGATGGCTATATGGAAGCTCTGGAAACAGAATTGCTTCAGTTAGGGCTTGGAGAACTCTTCACAGGTACAAAACTAATCGGTATAGGAACTGATGGAGCACCATATATGATTGGTGTTCGTAATGGTTTGGTAACAAAAATATCTGAAAAACTTGAGAACTTAGTAAACATTCATTGTCAACTCCAACTCACCGTTCTTCACTTACTGAAAAATGTGAAACTTAAAATCATTGATGAAATTGATTCTATACTCAGGAAACTATATACGTTTTATCGACATTCGCCGAAACGACTTCGCGAACTGAAGAAAATTTCGGAGTTACTGGAATGTGAAATGTCTAAATTGCAGTACTTACACCAAGTTAGATGGGTAGCAAGCTAATTAAATGCTTTGCATACAGTTGTCAAAGACTGGGAATGCCTAGTGGTGCATTTAGAGAATATTTCTGAAAGGAAAGGTGAAGAAGGAATCACGGTTAAAGGTCTTTTAAAGAAGATCAAGGACTTCAAATTTGTCATCACAATTCACTTCTTGTATGATTATCTGAGTATATTCAAAAGACTTTCACTTGTATTTCAGAGGAATGATCTGATTTTAAGTCAGATAAGAGTGCATGTAAATAATGCAATTAATTCATTGCTGCAACTTCAGAACACCAAGGGCCAAATGGAAGAAAATTTGTTTCTGCTACAACACTTTCAGGAGTTTTCAATGGAATACAGTTATCAGGTGTGTCGGATAAGAATTTCACGACCGACAAGGAACATATTTTGGCAGGTGGGATTAACTTTCTGAAAGACACATTTCTTCAAAATGAAGATTTTCAAAGTGCCACTGGTGTTTTTGACACATATTCCTGGCCTTCGGGAAAACAATTGGAAAATTATGGCAACAGTGAAATACAGCTTCTTGCCACTCATTTTTCAAAACACCTTCAAATTGAGGAGAACAGCGTAGAAGACATACTGAGCGAGTGGTACGAGTTCAAAATAGTCCGGAAAGATCTTCCACTGAGTGATCCACTTGAAAAATCGCGGACTATGAAAGGACGATTTCCGATTTTAGGAAAGCTCCTCAGTATAGTGGCAACAATTCCTGTATCGACCTCATCATGTGAGCGTGGCTTCAGTACAATGAATATAATTAAACACAAACTGTGAACCAAGCTTGCTGTGAAGAACTTAAGTGATCTCATGATGATATATTTGAATGGACCATCTATAAAGGACTTTGATGCAACAAAATGTATTGATCGTTGGTATTTTGGTGGGAAATCAAACAGGCACATGTAGTATAATTTCAAAAGACGCTGACCTTGAAGGTGACTGGTGACTATTTGGGTTAGTATTTCTTAAATTTAAATTGTTTCTATTCCATTCTTATATGAATTGATAGACTAGACTACTTAGGGACACATTTCAAAAACAATACATAGCTTAATCCTAGTCTAACCTGTGGTTTTTATAATGGTTATTTGAAAAAAAATGTGCTGGCTCCTGATAAAAAGGTGCTGGCTACTGAATTATTTCTACTTTTTTCTACCCCTGGAAATAACTTTAACACATTGCAGAAACAAAAGGTTACAAAAACGTAGGCACCTCAAACCAAGATGAAGGGGAGCTCGAGAGGGTACTTCACTCTCTATCCCCGATTTACAGTTAAAGACTTTCAAAGATTTTACATTAGCAAAAGGAAAGTTACATTTTAGAAAGGTACAGTTACATAGTTAAATATTCGGACCTTTCCCTTGGATTAAACTGTAGAGGTAGCAAGAAAGAATAAAGTTATGTGGCCATTACCTTGTAGATGTTCTAGCTGCAGACGAAAAAGGCCGCCCGCCTCCTGATTAACACACACACACAGATAGATGTCGATCAATTGGCCAAGAAACGTGAAAAGCCACAGTTTATAAACCCTGAGAGAAGGTTCGAGATCATTCAAGACTAAACCAGCCACACCCTCTTAATTTTATTAGTTAAACTCAAAGTTACACTCAGAATCGAACAAGAAGCCTGTGATAGGTTGAAAATTAATTACAGAAATTAGTGATTGGTTAGATTCAAAACTGGCAGAAAGGAAAAAGAAATATTGCCAACCCAAAACTAAATGAACATCAATCAGTTACAAAAACCTAGAAATACAAAACTTCTTTAAATAATAACTTCTTACACTTTGCACCAGGGTACATGATCATAGTTTTTGCTAATGTCATCTGTGGAGAAATGTCCAAACTTTTTGATGTATAGCAAACAAAACTAGGAGAAATTCAGTTAGTTTAGGAAACTTCACAATAACAAAATTACTCAATATTTTAGTGGTGACATCTTCTGATTAAAGTTCCAAGTTGGTGTAGTTTCAGTTTCACTGTTTGACCAATAGAGGAATTCATTTAAGCGCTGATTTTGAATGTGCGGCATTGAGGTGTACCTCCCAGTACAACAATAATAATAATAATTATTATTATTATTACATTAGAGGGAGACAGGATTCAGAAAGTGAAGATCTTTAATGTCTGGGAGAGTGAATATATAACAACCTCTCAAAAAAAAAAATAAGAGACACTGATATTGAGAATCAACAAAATGAACTTGGCATACTAACTATGAACATCTATAACAACAACAAGATTTTGATTAATGCAAAACTCAAACATTACCAGACAGTGATCCATCCAGGAGCCTTGTATGCAGCTGAATGTTTGAACCTGACAAAAATAGGGTTGATGAAGAAGTACTGGTGGAAAGACAAATTCTGAGGAAGATACTGAGACCCCAAAGAACAGAGGATGGATTATACAGAAAGAAAGGAAACCAGAAATTGTATCTCAGGACAAGACAACATGATAAAAGGGTTTATGGGACTAGGAAAACTATGGTGTGCTGACATCAAGAGGTGAAGAAAAACTGAAAGAAATAGGAATACAAGGAATGGAAGTAAGCAACAGGAAAGGTTACAAGTCGAGAAAGAACACCAAGAGTTTCCATGGAAATGTTAGATCCTGGACCCAAGCACCATAGATGGAAGATAGGAGAAGATTGGAGAATGAAATAATGAAGGAGTACTGGGATAGTGTCACAGCCTAGAAGCAAATAAAATCAAATTAAAATGGTAGACAGCCAAAGGAAAACCACTTGTATTGACTCTTGTTGATTTCAAGAAGACCTATGACTCAATCAACTGATTTGGTCTTCTTAACATCCTCAAGGAGATGAATGTAGACAAGAAGACTTATTTCATCATCAAACAAACTTTGACCACCACCTATTTACAAGTGAAATTCATGAGAGAAATTAGATCCCTTGAAATTAAGACTGGTATTTGTCAAGACTCTCACCCATTCTTTTCAACTGTGTTCCTGAGAAGGTCATCAATAAGTGGAAAAGCAGACTACCCAGTAATAGTATTAGGCTGGGCACTGAATCATAAACAGTGAATATTGATGGCTTTGCTTTTGCTCATGATGTAGTCCTAATAGCAGAAGGCCTCAAAATCACTTACATCCAGGTTAACATTACAAGAAGTAGCTGTAGGTCTCCAGATTTCTTTTGAAAAAATTGAAGTAATGATGTCTGACTGTTATAACACCACTACATTTCTCGATACTAAATAAGGAAAATCACATGTTGCATTCATTTATCTTGGGGAGATTATTTCTTTTAATGCATCAGAGAAAGAAGCCCCGAAATATCAGGCTAAACACATGGAAACAGATTTTCACCTCTGCCAGCCTAATCAGTCCAGATTGATCTCATGGCAGACCAGATATATCATTACACCACAGTAATATGTCCTGAAGCCACTCCTCCACTCCTCCCTCAGAGGATTCTGCATTCTTACTATCTGTGATTTGGTTAATAGATAGGATCGAAATGAAAGAAAGTAAATTACTATGAAGGGTCCTCAACTCATGTCAAAATTCTGAGGACAAATATCACTTGAGGACAAAATGCAGAGCTGTACTCTGAATTTGAGAAAGCTCTCTCTTGTTATGAGGAAGCACCATCTTATGTTTCAGGGTCATCTGTCTCGAACGCCTAACACCAGAATATCTTGAAGATTTCTTGACCTTCTCATGACTTGGAAAGGTACTACTCCATGGCCAAATGCAGTGAAAGAGGATCTGGCCACTGTGAGGAACTGGTTCAAGAAAGAAGTAAGTTCAGGACCTGAGTACATGTAAAAAAAGGATCTTCCAGAAAGAATGAGAAGATGACCTAGTGTGAAGTGGTTTCCAAGAGCAAAGAACTGAATTCTCCATCAAGGGAAAGGAGTACGGTATTGGAAATCCAGAAAGGCTAACAAGTGTTAACCATGGTCCTAAGGAGCTGAAATGATATATTTAAAAAATAACTTTATGATGGTGGCTACTTTATATGACACCATTTAAGCTGTTTACAGATAAAATTTTACTCTATCAAATGATAAAGAAGCTGGATGTCCACTGGCTGACCTATTGCTAAGTTTTAATTAAGACCATTAGGTAAGCACCAAATGTATCATAATGAATTTTTAACATGTGGACTTAACACACCGCACCAAAATTCAAGTTTTCTGCCACTGGGATATGAAAGGTTTAAGCAAAAATGTATATGACTACAGTAGTTTCATTACTAATTCTGTTGTGTTGTAGGGCATAGTAGGGTATACGTAGACTCACTTCATTAATATTTTCAGTACTATGCATTGCTAGATATGTTAATTCATACTAACATCATCATCATCATCTTCTTCTTCTTCTTCTCCTTCTTCTTCTTTCCCCTCCCCTCCCTTAGTCTGATAATTTGTGGGGATTTATTCTTCTCCACTCCTCCCTTATGTTAAACTAGCAGTTAGCCTCAGCTTCGCTCACATGGATTTTATAATTTGATAAAAGTAATAGTTCCCGGTACTGTACTAAAACATTATCAGAAAATTCCTCAGTATAAAAACTCACCAAAAAATTGAGTTTCATTTACCCCAGAAACTCTTTGTAAACTACGTTTGTGGTATTGGCTTTTGGGGCTAAAATGGCAATGCGACATAGAACTGTATATGTGAGAAACAATCTTCTCTCAAGTCGAGAAAAAAATACATGTTTCTTTATTTTTAAAGGAGATTCTAAATACCTATTTCCACATCAGTAACATCTTCAGTTTTTGAGATATAAGTATCCCCATAAAAAGAATGTAACCCCATTATCAGTCCTTCCCCCACCCCCACCCCCACCTAGGTGGATTTTCTGAAAACAAAAACAAAAAATGCATGTTTCTTTATTTTTAAAGGAGATTCCAAAACCAATTTTCATGTCTGTAACATCTTCAATTTTTGAGATATAAGCATCCTCATAAAAATTATTCAACTCTTTTTTCACTTCTTTTCAACCCCGTTAAGTGCCTTTTCCAAAAACAAAAAAATACATGTTCCTCTATTTTTAAAGGACTTTTCAAATACCTACCAAGTTCATGTCTGTAGCATGTGAGGTTTTTGACATATACTGTAGATATACAGGTATTCATTTTTTAAACTCACCTGCTTTTTCAATTCTTTTCAGCCCCTTAAGTGGATTTCCTGAAAACAAAAAAGTATGTCTCTCTTTATTTTTAAAGGAGATTCAAAATACCAACTTTCATGTCTGTAACATCTTCAGTTTTTGAGATATAAATATCCTCATAAAAATAATTCAACTTCTTCTTCTTCACTTCTTCCCACCCCCACCCCCCTCCCTCTTCACCCCTCAAGTGGACTTTCCGAAAACAAAAAATGCGTGTTTCTTCACTTTTAAAGGAGATTCAAAATACCAACTTTCACGTCTGTAACATCTTCATATTTTGAGATATAAGTATCCTCTTAGACAGAATTGAACTCCTCCTTGACTTATTTTCACCCCCGCTCCTTAAGTCGATTTTTCGAAAACAAAAAAATACATGTTTCTTTATTTTTAAAGGAAATTTCAAATACCAATTTTCACATCTGTAACATCTTTTGTTTCAAGATATAAGTACCCTCATGCAAGTAATTCAACTCATTTTTCAATTCTTTAAACTACCTTAACGAGGATTTTCCTAAAACAAAAAATACGTATTTCTTTATTTTTCAAGGAGATTCCATTTATGAGATATACAGTAGATATAGTCTTTATAAAAATTCACCCCCTTTGTCATTCCTGTTCACCCCCCCCCCCCATTAATTGTATTTTCCAAAAACAAGAAATACATGTTTCTTTATTTTGAAAGGAGATTTCATGTCTGTAATATCTTCAGTTTTTGAGATATAAGTATCCTCGTAAAAGGTATTCAGCCCATTTTTCACCTTTTTTCCCCACCCTTAATGGGATTTTCCAAAAACAAAAGTTATGTGTTTATTTTTAACCCACGAGAGGTAGCTATATGAGATTTTCTCTCACATTACTTTGTATTTTGAATTTACTTCTCAGCGATGAAAGGTAGGTGACTGTTCCCTCTTCTAGCTGAGTTTATAACTGTCGTGAGTAAGGCGTTTCACATATGAAGGGTAAGCATCCCCGCCTCTAATCGGAACAAAGATTCATATGAGTTTGTGCACCCTGTGTGAGAGGTTCTCTCATCGTGCGACCAGTGGCGTTGGTGTTATGTTAAAGTCGAGAGGGAAACTTTCTCCTGTTGTAGGTGTTAGTACTTGACTTAAGTCGTGTGCGTAACGTTCTCCATTTGCAATTACTGATAAACGAGTCTTCAAAAATTATGAGTCAAGGAAGAATGTTGGGAAATAAACATTGTTACAAACTCCAGCTATCTCAAATGTTAGAGAGAAGACCTATTGTAATTTATTCTCGCTTTTGTATTGCGACTGTCAGAAAGTTCTATATTAATAACAATGTTATTGGTTTTACGTCACAATAACTACTTTTTATGGTTTTTGCCAATGCTGAGGTTCCAAAATATTGTCACACAAGAGTTTTTTTTTTATATACCCGTAAAGCTATGGCTGACGTATCTGAGCACCTTCAAATACCACCGGACTGAGGCAGGATTGAACCTGCCAACTTGGGCTCAGAGAGCCAGAGCCTTGACCGTCTGAGCCATTCAGCTTGGCACTCTTGTGAATATTACATAGTTACATGTGACTGAATTAATGACTAATTTCCATTAAGGAGTAATTTGTTTCTGTAATATACAGACAATTGGTTTTTTTTATCTAAACCGTATAACACAGTCTTTATGTCTCATTTCCGTAATTCGTTTCACTCTTACACCCCGCAAAATTATAGAAGGTTTCAGGACAGGGTGAAGCCCAAACAACTATACAGAATTTCTGAAGAAGAGAGGAAGGCAAGATCTGAAAGAATGAAAAAGTACTGGGAGGACAGGAAAACACGACTCACTAACCATTGATAGATCTATCGTACCCCAAAGAGGGTGAAACGGACAAGAAGAAAAAGAAGTTTAATGTGAGAGAAAGTCTCACATGCAACCACTCGTGTTACAATTCAGCTAGCAACCACTCGCGGGTTAAAGGAGATTCCAAATACCAATTTTTACGTCCATAAACTTTTAAGTTATTGAGATATAGATATACTCATTTAAACAATTGACCCCCTTTTTCACCCCCTTAGTGATGGAATATCTGAAAATTCTCCCTTAGTGAGCACCTTCACTCTAATATATATGTATCCCCAAAATGCATTTCTTTATGTCCAGTAGTTTTGGGAATCCACATCTATATCTTCTGATGGCCAGGCAGGTATCAATTTTTGGTAATGAGACATAGTCTCTCAAAGTGCATAGGCACTGCCGGTGGCTCCAAGTCGCCTACGCAGTGGCCTCCGCGGTATGCACTAGCCATGCGTCTTGGTGGGTGTGCTATTTCCCAACTGAAGAGCCCAACTTAGCACACTGGGGCAAAATGCTGGCAACCAAGAATGAGTTAGCTGGATTTTTGTAATGTCCAATAATGGACCATTTATATTGGTATTATAAATTTACTCATTCGGGACAAATATTTCAGGTTCCCTATGGAAATCAACATCGATATCATCTGATGGCCAGGCAGGTATCAATTTTTGGTAATAAGACATAGTCTCTCAAAGTGCATTGGCACTGCTGGTGGCTCCAAGTAGCTTATGCAATGGCCTCCACGGTATGCATTAGCCATGCATCTTGGTGGGTGTGCTATTTACCAACTGAAGAGCCTGACTTAGCACACTGGGGCAAAATGCTGGCAACCAAGAATGAGTTAGCTGGAAAATTTATAATGTCCAATAACGGACCACTTATATTGGATGATGAATCCATCAATCAGGACATGTTTTTTATATATATTATATAGATGTAGACAGAGTATTCGGTATTCTTGGCATCTGTGATTTGGTTAATAAACTGCAATCTTGGCCTGCCTCTTTCTCCCACTATTTCATCCTCCAAAACATTAACCATAAAGATGTTATGTCTGTATAAGTGTTCAATAAACCTCTTCATCTTAATAGCTTTTACCAGAGACTTCTCTTTCCTTCTCTAGTAAGCATATCCCTATTAGTCATTTTTACCATCAAGAATACTCCAAATGTAACTTTTTATACTTTTATTTTTACTTCTTTGGATTAGACATTCTGAGGTTTTAGTTTTAGTATGATTTTCCTGCTTGTGCAGTGCATTGTTTCAACATTGAAACTCTCAACTGCAAGGTCTCAGAATAGGATTACAAGTCTGTGTTAGACAATGTTGGAAATCCAAAGTGTTTTCTTACTAGATATAGGAGATTTCAAACACTGGTAATCCTTATTGAGTTAATACTACAGTTTTTGTATTGATAAGACAGGAGGCATATACCTTTGCTGGCAAGATGTAATGTTTACAGTGCACTATGTTTTCTGGTATGGGCTAGAATAAATTTGTTACTTTCATTGACTTGTCTCAGTCTCATCCTTGGCTTTGATAATAAGAAAGTCACTGAGGTATGAGCAATGTTAGTAATATCATTCCTTATGCAGCCAGTCCCTGTTATGAATGGTGTGAAAATGTTACAAATAGGGTCAATTGGTGCATGCATTTCAGTGGGCTTGGCTGACTAGTATGTAATAGTAAATTCTGGCTCAGTAAGGAAAGCGACAGGAAACTACCTTACTCCCCACTTCCCTAGTATGCCTCTTCAGTGACACCTAGTTTATCTATGACACCTTTCACCAAAGCTGTTGAGAATCAAACCAGCCTTTGGGCTCCATACCCAACATACATACAAGACAGGCCTTTTAACTGGTTTTTAAAAACTAAGTAAATGTTTGTTTACTTTGTTAGCTTGTGAATTTGGAGGATTTCTCAGAGCATTCTTCTGTTATAATGAAGGTTTCAGGAGGGACCTCTAGTCCCAAATGTCAGAAAAGAGAACCCAGTGACAGCTATATAAAAGGTTGTTGATTTTTTTTTTTTTTTTTTAACATGTTAATAAGTACATGTATTATTTATGTTTCCAGGAATTAGTTGAATATGCTTATCATTTTTCGCATGATATTCAGCAGATTAACAAAGACATGCAACGTTTACTTCGCCGTCACATCATGTTTCGTACAAGTTATGGAATGGAACAAACGGCTGTCTTTAATATCCTGTGTGCATATAGTGTGTTTAACCCAGAAGTTGGTTATTGCCAGGGCATGGACAAATTAGCAGGAATATTGTTCATGTTTATGCCGGAAGAAGATGCTTTCTGGGCTCTTTCTGTGCTTATGACAAACCAAAAGTTCAATCTATATCGTAAGTATATCATGATACTACATATTATAATTATAATCTAACCCACTTCTCTGCAATGATAAATATAACTGTTATTATGCCCTTAAATTAGAAATGTAGTAATGTGGCTATTTATTTTATTCAATTGCTATTTGGTAAACTAATTTATGTATACATGTAGCACTAGTGCTTGCGCCGGTGCACTGCACGTCACAAGGTGCAGAAGACGAGTTCACTAGCTTAACTACAGTCCAAACCCCCACTCCTCTTTCCCTATATCTGTCTCACCCATTCGACCTGTCTCCGACATCTTCACCTTCCCCCACTGATTCTCCCCTTGCTGGGAAGTGTTTATGTGCGGTGAGCAGAGACACCCTGCTGTATGGGACAATGTTACAGGTGTTAAAAAAAACTCTTCTTTCAGTTTGGTTTGAGCAGACAATTTATCTTCTCCAGCTCTTCATTTCCTTTTTCTTAGCAATTATACCAGTAATGTCTGGAATGAGAGATCAGCTGACAGCAATTCTGAGAGCATTCTTTAAATTACAATAACAAATACTCGCACACTATCTAGTTTTCGTACAAGTCAAAACAGAAAGAGAAAAATCCTTTCACATATGCATGTGGAACCAAACATAGAAATAATCTTAGCTGCTTCTTGATGCACCTTAGGAAAATCTTCCTTGGACAAATTCTCGTAGAATTCGAGCAAAGCCTTTGTATTGAAAAATAGATTGTTTTTATGATCATATAATTATTGTCCCACAGATTAAACATTTGGCTTTATTGTCTCGACTGAGAAAAAATACAAATATTCCCAATTCAATTGAAATGGACTTTTGAAAGTCCTTGCTTTCTTCAAAACAGGTTGCTCCATTATTACATTGTTGTCTTGTGCTTATCTATTTCACTGATAAACTAGCTGTCTCTCACCGAATGCTCTGCCGCTCTCAGCACACTACTTCGTCCAAGTCAAGCCAAGTTGAGCCGAGTTGGACACGCACAGTGCAAGGAGCTTCTGTGCCTTGGTTTGCACGCATGAGATTTTAGGCATTTGAGAGGCCCTGCACTAGTGTATTCTTGGACCTTATTATTATCCAAAAGCCATTTCTCCAATGGACAAGATCTACAATGCTTGTATAAAATAGGCTATGTTGTTCATAGAATCCTTTAACCATATCAGGATTTGAAGAAATAATAATAATAATAATTATATGGTTCATGCTGTGGGTTACTGTAGTCACATCCTAGTTCGTGAACCATGATGTACTGTGACACAAATATTCTGGACTTACTTTGCATATCCCCAGTACTTCATTCGAAAAACTACTTTCTTCCAGTCTTGTTCTTCACATACTGGCCGCCATCTTAGTCAGTCATCTGACTCTCCTGCTCCCCTGATGTCAATTCTATGTCTTGTAATTTCCAGAACCAATTCACATTCATATAAATACATGCCACCGGGCCTAACCCAGCAGGCTGAACAAGAGCCCGTTCCCTGCTCAATAGGCGAGCACATTATCTTGGACAGATATCTTGCTCCACATCTACTGCAACTGTTTTCCAGATGAGACATAGAGAGCAAATAATGTGACATTTCTTCTCGTATTATTCTATTCGTCATTGCTGATGGAGTTGGGGGGAGTCATCAAATTACAGGCCACTACTTTTTAACTACACTAGCGCTCACATTGTCATTCAGTGCATTCAAACTGTTATAACCTTTAATGTATTATGCAAATCCTTGTGTGTTTTGGACTCATTGATTCGTGCAACTAACAAAAAAGAATTCTGGTCGTGTCTCTCAGTTTCCTTTACTTTCTCCATTCCCCAGTGTATCCTATATCTTGTTATATTTTTTTGTACCATTCATAGTATATAGAACCTTAAGATATTTTGTGTAAGAATTTAACAACCTTACCTTCTACATTATTTGTCTAGCAATTTTTAGAGAATTTGATTGTTGATCATATTAAATAGGCTTATTTTCTTGCCTAAATTCATATAGCACTTATTTATTGTCCAAATATATTCCCCTGGCACATTAGTGTTTGTAAAAAAATTCCAGCATAGATTTATATACTGTAGAATTCCATTAGTCTGGCATCCAACAGTCCGGAACGCCCGATGGTTCGGCACCATTCCAGGATTTTTTAAATGTTATTATCTCTTAATAATGATCTCTCCTGAACAATTAGATGCATTATTTCTCAAAACCATTGGAAGTGTATTTTTTATTATTTCAAAGTTAATAGTGCAAATGTATCTGATACAGTCCAGTTGTTATGCATTGACTTACTTATCTCTCTCTGGAAATATTGTCTAGAAGGCTGTGTGCTACACTGAGTACTGCAAATAAAACCATATGATAAAAATATATTTCAAAAATTGAATGTATGGGACATGTTCAAAAACGGATGGGAGCATGCCTTCAAAAACTGAAGCGGACAGAAGGAAAAGAGAAGTTGTAGATTGAAAGACTCTAAATGGTAAAGGAAAACTTACAGATTTAAAAAAAAATGATGAACTTCGGCATTATTATGGAATGGCAATAAGAAACAACACGTTTGAAAAGAGGAGTGTGTTATTAAACTAATGAATCTGCTGATGAACATTTTACTGCAAAATGCTGTGTTACAGCTCTTTTCACTGCACGCCTTAACCTATATCGTAGTAAGAGGTACCGCCTGATAGTCCGGCATTTTCGGTAATCCGGCACTGGGCCGGTCCCGAACGTGCCGGACTATCGATTTTTACTGTACATCTATGGGCCTAGCTCAACTGCTTTTACTAAAGTTGTTTCCATCACCTTTTTTTCTTTTTGTAATGTTATTATCTAATTATCTTGGGCTAACTTGTCTTAAATTTGCATTGGAAATTATTCCTGCAATTGTTAGTTGTAATCTACCACTGGTCGGAAATGTACACAGTATATTTATTGAAGTAAAAGTAACTGTTATTATTGAAACTATCACTTTTCCTAACTACATGCATCGTTGCCACTCTCAACATTCCCGGAACTCTTTGGCCTTATTATTTTCCACTGCGTATGCTTGCTATAATAACATTATTATTATTATTATTATTATTATTATTATTATTATTATTATTATTATTATTATTATTATTATTATTATTATTATTATTATTATTGGGGTATAGACCTCTTTGAATGCTTGATACTGCAGGAAAAGGTTTAGAGAAGCTCCTACAGCCCACAATACTCTCAGCAGTTCAGCAAGCTGGGGACTTGTCATCTCGTCAGCATGGCTTTCGGAGAGGACATTCAGCAGTTGATGCAGTACTAGAAGCAGTGAACACTTCCAAAAGAGCACAAACGGGCAATTATTATTCTCGTAAAGTGGCGCTTCTTGTGAGCCTGGATGTGAAGAATGCTTTAAACTTAGCAAGATGGATGGACATGTTGGAAGCACTTCAAGAAACATCAAGCTTCCAGGGTATCTCATGAGAATATTGAAAGACTATTTTGAAGGATCACTTACTGCTGTTTAATACAGAAGGTGGACAAAAGACTAAACGGATTACTGCTGGTCCAGCACAAGGATCCATTCTTGGCCCAGACCTTTGGAATGTTACTTATGATGGCTTACTGCGACTAGAGATGCCTGAAGATACAACACTTACAGGTTATGCTTATGAAGTGGCTGTCTTGATAGTGACCCGTGATCTGGAACTGGTGCAACTGAAACTGAATCAAGTGATGCGACAGGTAAAGGGATGGATGAATAATCGCAGACTAATACTTGCTGATCATAAAACAGAAATTGTTCTTTTGGCAAGAAAAAGAACTGAGACTATTGTGTTGTTCCAAGTTGGAGAGATAGCCATTGAAACAACTAAGAGTGTGAAATGTTTAGGCATTACGCTTGATACCAAACTCACATTCTGGCATCATATCCGGAGGGTGACAGACAAGGCAGCGAAATATATGACCGAACTTAGTCGACTGATGGGCAATATCAAAGGCCCAAGATCTAGCAAACGACGACTTCTGATGTCAACAGTCCAATCAGTACTTCTGTATGGCTCCGAGATATGGGCTGAATCAGGAAAGTATAGGAGAATGATGGCTGCGGTACAATGAAGAGCAGCATTGCGGATAGCATGTGCATATCGTACATTATCCGAAACTGCAATCCACACCGTAGCCGGAGTAGCTCCTATTGATTTACTTGCTTTTGAATGACAGGAAATCTGGAGTACTCAAGGAGAACTCGGACAGAAACGCGCAAAGAAGTCAGCCCGTAGTCGTCGAATGGAGCACTGGAAACAGAAACGAGAAAGTGATCCTCGAGGGAAATGGACAAAGCGAATAATACCATGTCTAAATGATTGGATTGAACGGACTCATGGTGAGGTAAATTACTATGTTACTCAGCTTCTAACAGGGCACGGATACTTCCGTAAATTTTTGCACAAATTGAACATAGCCAGCAGTCCAAAATGCATTTACTAGCTGATGTTCTACATACTTTCTTCGTGTGTGATCTTTGGTTGACAGAAAGAAGAACTGTGGAAGCTGAACTCAAAGTATTGACACCAGATAATATTGTGCTTGTGATGCTGAGAAATCAGCAATCTTGGGATAGGGTGACAGAATATGCTTTTGAACATCAGTGAAAGATAAATGAAGGAAGAAGAAGTCTGAATGACTAAAAGCACGATACTACCCTGAAGTAATGCGAGAGAGGTTCTGGGGTAGAAACAAACATAGTGGGAAAATGAGTCTGTGGCTTTAGTGGGTAAGATCCCACACACTCGTGGAGTGCGGACCCTTCACGAGTGTCTCTTGTAAGATTTTCCACACTCCCTCGCAAAAAAAAAAAAATTATTATTGTTGTTGTTGTTGTCGTTGTCGTCGTAGTTGTGTTGTTGTTGTTACTGCACTATCAACCTGTTCACAATTATCGAACTCGGACTTGCCCAATGACCCGTATCAACATGGTAGCAGAGTCCCACTAAACTCAACTCATTGTTTTACTGCATGCCTTACTTAACCTAACTTTACATTGTGAAATGCACTTGCCTATTCCTATTATTCTAGGATATGATATTTTCTCCTTTACAGGACTTATTTCTGATACAGTACTTTAAATTCTTATATATAATTTCATTTTGATCCTTCACTCCATATTCCCCTTATCAATCATTTTTATTATCCTAGTCAATATTCTTAGCACACTGAGGCAAAATGCTGGCAACCAGTATTGAATAGGTGGTTTCAATAAATTAATTGTTTAACATTTAATAATTGAATTTCAGAACGGTCAAAATGAAAGTATTCACTTGTAATAAGTGGTATGTTCCGAGCTGTCAGCGGAGAGATGCTGTGGTATGACATTAGTAGACAAATAAGTTTGAGTGACGTCTTTAAAAGTAGGAAAGATCACAATATGAAGATAAAGTTGGAATTCAGAAGGACAAATTGGGGCAAATATTTATTTATAGGAAGGGGAGTTAGAGAGTGGAATAACTTACCAAAGGAGATGTTCAACAAATTTCCAATTTCTTTGAAATCATTTAAGAAAAGGCTAGGTAAACAACAGATAGGGAATCTTCCACCTGGGCGACTGCCCTAAATGCAGATCAGGATTGATTGATTGATTGATTGATTGATTGATTGATTGATTGATAGATAGATAGATAGATAGATAGATAGATAGATAGATAGATAGATAGATAGATAGATAGATAGATATTTACCAACTTAGCACACTGAGATGAAATGCTGGCAACCAGGAATGAGTTAGCTGGAAAATTTATAATGTGCAATAATTGACCGACTATATCGGTATTATAAATTTATGCATTCCGGACAAATAGTTCAGGTTCCCTATGAGAATCATCATCTTTATCATCTGATGATCAGGCAGGCATCAATTTTTGAAAATAAGACAGAGTCTCTCATAGTGCATTGGCATTGCCAGTGGCTCTAAGTAGTCTATGCAGTGGCATCCACAGTGATCCACCAGAATCACGTCCAGTCCCATCATTTTTTCAGCTGGGTGGCCCTCTCCTCTGCGGCAACTCAGTCGGGCCAAGAACAATTCAATGGCAGACGCCTAGTTGGCTGTCGCCTCCCCTCTTCACCATGCATACCCATCACATAAATAGTCGCCTCATCATTGGTGTGGACACCGATGTACGAATGTACGATTATTGACAAACTCCCAGTTCATTATGCTATGCGACTTAAGGATCGCACCACTAATGGAATGCCAACGCAGATCATGGTCAACTTCTTTGATCTAGCCGATGCAACAGCCTTCCAAACCAGCGGAGCAACCATCAACGGACGACTTTATGAAGTGGTACCCCTTCCTGAGTCTATCCTCCAACAAATGTGCTCTCACCCCAACACTGTTCCAGCGTTAATCCATATCCACCTCGCACACCTCAGCAGTTCCCACCGCCCCCCACCTCTACTTCGTCCATAGTCACCACTACTACTACTACTACCTTCACCATTTCTGCCTATACTCCCCCCTCTACTTCCATCCTTACTACCACTATTAGCCACCCCTCTCTTATTATGTCAACATCCACCACCTCCCTACCTACCACATCACGCCATCCCCAGCAATCCCCTGCCGACCACACGGACGCCACCTTCTCAGCTCAGCCAGACTCCCACGACCAAGCAGACACCTCAACTCCAGCCCAACAGCAACTTCCATCTCAGAGCTGTGTCATCCATGGCATCGACCCTGCCATCAGCGAACAGGATATAATACACGAATTGCAACAGGCAGGCGTCCCAGCCCGACGGGCGTTTCGTATCTTCAACACCAACTTTCATGGTTCGCCTACAGCTCTCATCTGCTGCCGACATCGACCATCTACTCACCACCGGCGTCCGTTTCCACAGGCGAACCTACCGAGTGGAACACTCTCGCTCCCCACCCCGTACCGACCGCTCCCCTCCAACTCTCCCCTCTCCTGGCCCCCACCCGTTCCGCCACCCTCCCCACCATCGCAAACCGTCTACCAACCTGCCCCCCAGCCACCCGTTTTTCTCCCGCCCCTCCCCATCATGGACCTACTTCACCTACTCGCCACCTCAGTAACCAACATTACCATGACCCTCTATTATCTCATGTCACAATACTACCCTACTCCTTATGCCAACTTCCCCCTGAACCCCCCCACCCCCCTCCCCGCCCATTGTACCAGCTCAATACATATAACTATCTCTGTAACTCTCTGTAATACTATGTCTTTTTCCGATTTGCGCGTCCAGGATAACTAGACATGTAAATAAAATTCTCATCCCTCTTCCCCTGATGTTTGTGGGGGTTTGCTAGCACGGGGTGCTTTGTGGGTCCTCCCTGGGTCCCGGCTTGTTGTCACGGTGTCCTTGTGCCAATTCAATCACTGTCTTCCCTTTATGGTATGTCCGACACATACCCCCTACACCTTAACTTCTTCTCTGATTCTTGTTCTTTATCTACAGCCGAAGAGCTCCTCGTTGAGCTGATGGCCTGCCCCTCCTCATGTGAGGAGAGGGTATGAAATGGTGATGATGATGGCCTCCACAGCATCGGTGGATGCAGAGTGGGTTTCGCCCCTTAAGAGGCCACGGCTTGTCCATGGTCCAACAGCTCTGTACTCTGATCGGCCAACCGAGCAGAGGAAGGTTGGCCACAGCTCTATCGTGGCTCTACGCCTCTGCATTCGGGAGACGGGCCTGAGGCCTGGGGCCGGACTTCATGCCTGGTCCCATCCGTCGGCTGTCCTGAGAATGGTTTTCCGTGGTTTTCTATTCTCCTGAACAAAGGCGAATGCCGGGACAGTTCGTAGTACTGTATAGGCCACGGCCGCCCACCCCCTCACCTTCTCTGCACATCTCCTTCACCGTAACAAATCTCCCAGCCTGAGAGATGGCGTCACCATCTAAGAGACCCGCCTCCCCCTTCAGGGGAGGAATGAAAACGTTTAGTAGTAGTAGCCTCCACAGGGTCAGTAGATGCAGAGTGGGTTTCGTCCCTTAAATAAATAAATAAATTAATTAATAAATAAATAGATAAATAGATAAATAAATAAATAAATAGTGCCCTGATAGCACCTAGCTTTGAGCTGTCATTAATAGCACTGTGTAATAAATATATCCAATTAAAAAGGAACTACCTACCACAACTGCTTCATGATTTAGCATTTATGAACAGCAGTGTATAAAGACAGAGTTGCAAAAAGTTTTCAAGAGAAGATAACTGTGAAATCCCTTTAAATATGTAATAAATTCTATTACTTAAATCATTTTTTCTGTCTGTCTGTCTTTCTTTCTTTCTTTCTTTCTTTCTTTCTTTCTTTCTTTCTTTCTAGTTTACTTAACCAAACTTGGTAGCATTATAAATAGAGGGTGGATTTATATGCATTCATAGGCTCATGAGATACTTACAGTCAGATGATTGCATTTGAAATATTACGCTGTTTTAATTTATGCTACAACTTGGAAAGATGTCAAATAACTTTTACAAATTGTCTTCCAAACCATAGTGTACCATCTTGATAGTCCAAAATGCACCTTAGCAACATATAATTTTAATATTCTTATTTTGACCATCAAACAAAGACAAAATATAGACAATAAATCAAGCTGGATGAGGAAACAGTAGGGAAGAGGGACTTAGGTTAAGGAAGGCATGCGCTTAGTTGACCAAAATAAAGAATGATTCCACTCTTCCTCTCTATTTATTTTTACTCCTTATATTTAATTTCAATTAAAGGAACGGTATACCAATATTCAATTTATTAAAAGTGTGCAATCATCTTCTCTGAAGGTTACCATTGACTGGTTACCATTGGCTGGAAGTATGAATGGCAACATGTTGTCTTTTTAAAGGAATCACACTTATACCACTGCAGAACATATAAAATACTGGTACTGGCTTTCACAAGTGGCACCTAATGTCTTGTCTTATTGTCTTGCATGTAACTTGGCTCTGTAGTTTTAGAATAATTATTATTCTGATTATGAGAGCAGGCTTTCTCAAGACTACTTTCCTAATGCAAATAAAAAGAAATGTTATATTCTAAGACAATTATACATCAATCTACCCTTACTAAATTGCAATCTAACCTATTAATGCATACAAATCTGCCCTCTACTTCAGGTGTTCAGAACAAATCCTTGTACACCAGAAGAGCTAAGAGACAATATTAGAGAAGAAATTGCATAAGTAACACAAGCGGAACTGCACTGGGTAAATTTTTATGGAGGGAACATGGACCACCAGACTCAATATTTCTATAATATTCTGTAAACAAGGTAAGTCTTATACTAAATAAATCAGTGTAATCTATACTTCTATAATAATATATAAAAATAGACTGGAGTTTGTTTATGTGTGATGGGTAATCTCAGAAACTACCAGAATCATAGACAAAAGTGAGGAGCCTGGCACAAGTAAGTAGAAGCAATGCCAAGACTCAGCTAAGGGCCCCATGGTCGCCAATCCACACTCCCAAGTTGCAAGCCCCTTGGGCCCCTGTTAGTCACCTCTTACAACAGGCAGGGGATACCGCGGGTGTATTCTATATGTGCGTCTCCCACCCGCAAGGGTAGTGTGTTTGGTCCGCGAGAGGTATTTTATTTCCCTCAAGTCCACCGGCAAGCCAGTTAGGACCCCCCTATCTGCCACCTGAGACGTGCCACGTGGGAGTATCATCTCTCCCCCTGCTACGCCAGCGTAGTAGGTTCATGGTGTTGTCATTTGACACTGGCAATATTGTTAATAAGTATGTACTTGTTGACATCAATGACCAAGATTTGAAGCAATGAATTAAAATGAAGTGCAGTTGAAAGGGACATAATTTGACGAACTGTGAAGCTAAAAGTTGTTAAATAGGCATCGGTTGTTGGCATGTCCGTAACAAGAAAAAAAGATTCGTGTGAGTGTCAACATTTTTCAACTTCCAGCAATAAAATATTAATATTAATCATTTTCCCTTTGAATTTGTACCATGGGTCGATGACCTTCGATGTTAGGCCCCTTAAAACAACAAGCATTATCAATTTGTACTTACGTAGACATGTATTTAAAAAAAAGGTTTAATTGCATATTGCTGTCATGTTGGTTTTCTGCCCATTGGCAGATCCTTTAAGACTGTGAGAAAACCACTGAGACAGTCTTTATGAGAACATAAAAAGGCAAGTGGAGAGAGAAAGTGTCTGCCATTATAATGAAAACTGCCCAACACGATTGTGATTGGTAGTAGGCTAGCGGTCCTGCGATCGTAATGAAAACTCCCCAATTCAATTGTGTCTGGTAGTAGGCAATGGGCCTGTCGTTACAATGAAAACCTCAACCCCATTTTCATATGAGAAATGACATATGGCGACTTCCCCATCATGTTTCCAGGTAAAACTAAGAGCAATGGAATTAAATAAAATCTTAATCACAGTGTGTGCACTACTTCATGTAAAATTCTGTATACAATGTAGAACTCTGTAGCAAAGCACAGGTACATCAGCTAGTACTAATATATAAAGAGAGACTGGGAGTTTTTTTATATGTAACAGGTAATCTCAGACACTACCGGGCTGATTTTGGAACTTCTTTCACCATGTGAAAGATAATATCACTCCAGAATATCAAAGGATTCCTACAAGAATCTTGATTTAAGGAAAAAAAACAGCAGCAATAACAAATCTCAAAGTTTGAACGTTTGCCTGTCTGTGTTTTTTCACGTCAAAGCTATCTGACTGCTGGAGCTCAAATTTGACAAGCTTCTAGCTGATACCTTACTACTTACTATCATGCTATCTTTTAAAAGGGTTACATAGCAAAAAAAGAAAAAAAAGTATGAGGAAAGTAAGAGGAAAACGTATACTTAGGACCCCTTAAAATTGAATACACTGCTAAATGGTTAGTCCTGTTAAACAATGGAGTGCACCAAGTGTACCTGTAGTTTGATTTCTCAGAAAAAAGTTTATATGAATGTTCTTCATATTTTTAATAATTTTCCAGAAAAAATGTTTTACTGTGTTTTGACACATGCTTTATACTAGGTGTCTTTGTCTTGGTTTCTTTCATGTAAAAACTACTTGATGGACTGTGCTCAAATTTGGCAAATGGAATATTTGGTTAACATTTAGGCTACTTACTATTACAGTATATCTTACAGAGGCCCTGGAGGGAAATAAAATGTGAAGCAAGTCATAGGAAAATGCACCTGAGACACTTAAAGGTGAATACACTACCTAAATGGTTAGTTCTATTAAATAAGGGAGTCAGCGAGTGTACTAAAAATTTTATTATCTAGAAAAAACTTTATAAGTATTTCCTTCATAATTCTAACAGTATTTCAGAAAAAAGATGTTTCCCTGTGTTTTACTATCATCCTATCTCTTAAACGGGCCATGTAACAAAAGAAAATGTGAAACAATTCAGAGAAAAATGTAAGCCTGGGACCCTTAAAAGTTAATAAGCTGCCTGAACAGTACTTCTATTAAACATTGGAGCAGAGTAGGTGTAATTAAAATTTGATTATCCAGAACAAAATGGTATGAATTTTCTTCATAACTCTAATAATTTTTAAAAGAATAATGCTTTTCTGTGTTTCGGTGTATACTTTTGATCGTTGGATTGTGATTTCCTTACTTTGAATTAATAAAATAAGCCACAAAATGGCAGAAGTTGTACCATTTAATTCTAAAACTGCTACACACATTTGTGGGTAATTACAGCACCCATACTCTCACCTTTCCTTTACTTTTCGCAGTAACCAAATGCAAACTTTATACAACTGACTCCAGTTCAATTTGAGGAGAGTACACTAACGCTGTGCGTGAGTCTATCTTATTTTTAATGCCTTTGATTGACAAGGAACTTGAATAGATTAAACAAATGATAAAACAGAAACACACTTGGTCAGCTATTACAGCATAGAGGTTAACTGCAAGATACTGCAATAATATAGATAGTTTTAACTCTCATTTAGTCGCAGCCTTCCTGATTCTTGATATTGACAAGTTGTTATAACAAATTTTAGCAATATATCTTGGAAACATATTCTTCTTTAGGGAACCGTTTTACAAGATATCTACGCACAGTCCAATTATCCCCAATTCCAATAACAAAGCATTAATATTAAGTATTTATATCTTTTCCTTTCAATTTGTACTTATGCAGACACGTATTAAAGAAACAATTTATTGTATTAATATTGCTGTTGTGTTGGTTTTCTGTCCATTGGCAGATCCTATAAAACTTCAGGAAAACCACAGAGACAGTCTTTCTGAGGCAGGCGGAGAGTGCCTGCCATTATAATGAAAACTGCCCAGTTCAATTGTGACTGTGCTGTATGGAATGTTTCAAAACAGTCAGCGGTGTCACTTTACCCTTCTCTATTATCTATTGGATGACCATTTAAACATTGTAATACATTAATGAGTTCAAAGAAAAATTGAGAAATAGTATGGAACAGAATACCTCACAGAACTGCTTGGAAAGCATACTATACGCAATACAATATTAGAGTCAGCCCTAACACAATTGACCATAGAACACCATTCTCTTTTTACCGAAACACACCTCACAGCCTCACTCTGTCACTATCATATATATTGGAAACATATGCTACTGTCAGACTGAAATAATGTTACAGTTATATTTTCCAATATCATTTGCCTAAACTTTAGCCCGGCATTAGTCACGGCTGATCTAACAGATCGGGAAGAGACTTTTGTGGTTATCCCTTGGAGAGGGTTGGCTGCCTCGCACTTCTCCTCCTGTTATCTTCCTAGCTCAACAACTGATATAGTCAGTATGACTCACAAGCTTCGTCCATTACCATTGTTACCAGCACAAGCCTTCATGATCTCGGATATCGGCACGACTAAATACGTACGGTTTTCTGATTTCAATATTTTATTTTCATTTAGCATGTAATCTTCTTATTTGATAGAGAATTTATGAGTTTGAAAATTATATGAAAATTAGATGTAAACGTAGGTTTTGATCTGAGGGATCATCGCGACTAATATTCATCTTTTCAGGCTTTTCAGGTTTACCATGGATTCAAACAGAACCTATTGCATGGATAATGTTGAAGATGTGGAGGAGGTAGTCAGGATGTTCCAGGAGGAAGACAATGAACAAAGTGACATTGACAGTGAAGAGGAAGCAGACACAGAAACTGATAGTGTAGCTGATAATGTGCTGGAAGAGACAGAGCAGAATGAAAGTGATGACTGTGCTAAAAATGTTTCAAATGAAGGAAATGACATTTCTAGCTATTTCATCACAGTACAGAAAGGAAAAATATAATTATTAATTCCTGGAAGTGGGCAAAGTGTCTGATGAAGACTACTATAAAACGGGAACCACAGAATATACTGGTACATCTCCCTGGGGCAAAGGCGATGCAAGAAATTTAAACGATGTTGAAGATACCTGGTAGCTCCTCATTGATGACTCTATGCTGAATTCTAAAGTAACTTACACCAACCAGTGCATACTGCAAATTCAAAATAAGTTTCAGACACTGAAGGATGCTAAAACAACAAATATAATAGACTTGAAAATCTTCATTAGGCTTCTGTATCCAGCAGGAGCATACAAAGCCAACTGTTTGAATCTGGAAGGTCTATGGGATTCAAGTGGTGATGGCATTGAAACTTTTAGACTAGTGATGGGTCTAAGCAGATTTAGGTTTCTGATGCAGTATATCAGGTTTGATGACTGCACAAGAAAGCAAACTGACAACTATTAGAGTAATTTTTAAACAGTTTGTATCTAATTGTTAAAAGCACTATTCTCTTGGAGAAAACTTGACAATTGATGAAATGCTTGTTGGTTTCCTTGGGAGATGTTCATTTTGCCAATACAATCCCAAAATACCAGCCAGGTAAAGGATAAAAATATTTTCTCTCGATGCTATAGTAGAACCGTTAAGAACACCGAAAGAAACATCACAATGGACAATTGGTTCATGGACTACAATCTGATGGTTAACCTGGAAAATGATGAAATCGTCTATGGTGGGAACAATGAAGAAGAACAAACTGCAGATTCGCCATGAGTACAGGAAGAATATAAAAGAACTACCTCTATTTGGATTCCACGAGAATGGAACTATTGTTTCCTATTGTATGAAGGAAGAGCGAAATTTGATTCTGCTCTCCAGTTTTCACAACAACGTCAAAATTGATGAGGGGCCATGTGTTTCAAACAAGCCAGAAATTAGTACATTTTATAATTCAACCAAAGGAGGGAAAGATCTTCATTGGGGTAATCACATAAATGGGATTGTAAATAAAGGGTACAGATCTCTGCACATGGTTATGAGGGTGTTTAGGGGTTGTAGTAAGGATGTAAAGGAGAGGGCACATTAGTCTCTGGTAAGACTCCAAATAGAGTATAGTTCCAGTGTATGGGACCCTGACCAGGATTACTTGATTCAAGAACTGGAAAAAATCTAAAGGAAAGTATCTCGATTTGTTCTGGGTGATTTCTGACAAAAGAGTAGTGTTAGAAAAATTTTGCAATGTTTGGGCTGGGAAGACTTGGGAGAAAAAATATGAGCTGCTTGACTAAGTGGTATATTACACATTATAATTCTCATATTTTGGTCTGTATTGAATTGTACATTCAAGTCAAAGAAATATTAATATGTATTAAATTCCACATATTCAATACATCACGAGTAATTTTAATTAAGAATTAATACTTATGAAGTAAACTATAGAGACATGTTTTGCCCTTTTTTTTAAGGGCATCTTCAGCCTTAATCTCAAACCTGAAAGATAATAACTCAGGATCCTGATCGCTCTTATTTGTAGTTTTTTAAGAAAAATTATAAATGTGAGGAATGAAATTGTAGGTACATGCATCAAAAAATTTTTAGACAAGGACATTCATAAACGTATATAAATTAGGACTTTTTGTAAGGCTTTATAAAGGCTTTATTATAAGAATATTTTAACTAGTCACCCTTCTTGCTCATTTTTTGACGCATGTGCCTACAGCATCATTCCTTACATTTATAATTTTTCTTAAAAAAACTACAACTAAGAGCAATCAGGATTCTGATTTATTATCTTTCAGGTTTGAGATTAAGGCTGAAGATGCCCTTAAAGAAAGGGCAAAACATGTCCATATAGTTTACTTCATAAGTTTTAATTCTTAATTAAAATTACTCTTTATGTATTTAATAGGTGGAATTTAATAAACATTAATATTTCTTTGATTTTAAGTGGTATGTTCCGAGTTGTCAGTGAAGAGATGGCATGGAAAGGCATTGTTGTTGTTTGAGTCATCAGTCCATAGACTAGTTTGATGCAGCTCTCCATGTCACCCTATCCTATGCTAACCTTTTCATTTCTACGTAACTACTGCATCCTAGATCTCCTCTAACCTGCTTGTCATATTCATACCTTGGTCTGCCCCTACCATTCTTACCACCTACACTTCCTTCAAAAACCAAATGAATAAGTCCTGGGTGTCTTAAGATGTGTCCTATCATTCTATCTCTGCTCCTCGTCAAATTTAGTCCAATCGATCTCCTCTCACCAGTTCGATTCAGTATCTCTTCATTTGTTATTCGATCTATCCATCTCACTTTCAGCATTCTTCTGTAACACCACATCTCAAAAGCTTCTATTCTCTTTCTTTCTGAGCTAGTTATTGTCCATGTTTCACTTCCATACAATGCCACGCTCCACACGAAAGTCTTCAAAAACATCTTTTTAATTCCTATATCAATGTTTGAAGTGAGCAAATTTCTTCCTTGCTTGTGCTAATCTGCATTTTATGTCCTCCTTACTTCTGCCATCGTTAGTTATTTTACTACCCAAGTAACAATATTCATCTACTTCCTTTAAGACTTCTTCCTAATTTAATATTTCCTGCATCACCTGCCTTCGTTCAACTGCACTTCATTACTTTTGTTTTGGACTTAGTTATTTTCATCTTGTACTCCTTACCCAAGACTTTGTCCATACCATTCAGCAGCTTCTCAAGATCTTCTGCAGTCTCAGATAAAATAACAATATCATTGACAAATCTCAAGGTTTTGATTTCCTCTCCTTGGATTGTGATTCCCTTTCCAAATTCCTCTTTGATTTCCTTTACTGCCTGCTCTATGTAAACATTAGACATTAGAAGACGAATAAGTTTGAGTGGTATCTTTAAAAGTAGGAAAGATTACAATATGAAGATAAAGTTGGAATTCAAGAGGACAAATTGGGGCAAATATTCATTTATAGGAAGGGGAGTTAGGGATTGAAATAATTTACCAAGGGAGATGTTCAATAAATTTCCAATTTCTTTGCAATCATTTATGAAAAGGGTAGGAAAACAACAGATAGGGAATCTGCCACATGGGTGACTGCCCTAAATGCAGATCAGGATTGATTGATTGATTGATTGATTGATTGAATTGATTTGAATTTGATTGATTGATTGATTGATTGGTTGATTGATTGATTGATTGATTGATTGATTGATTGATTGATTGATTGATTGATTGATTGATTGATTGATTGATTGATTGATTGATTGATTGATTGATTGATTGATTGATTGATTGACAGAATGTACTTGTAATTTTTCTTTCCAAAGAGAGCTTAGGCAGTTCCTGAGAAGTTGGTTCCAAGGTTTTTTTTTTTTTTTTAAGGTGTAAGGCTGTAGGTGTAAATAATGTTTAATTTATAACATCTGTTTACATCATGAAAAGTTTCCTGCCTGGTTCCTGATTTATTTCTCTACGTTTCCCACATGTATCCCAATGATAAATAATAAATGTAGGTGCACTGAAAGTAATTTTTAAACAGGGCAATCTGAGAGATCACTGCAACAAACATGGCCAGCTTCAGAGGCATGACTAATGCCAGATTAAATTGCCTGATCGAATGTTACACCTATTTGCAACACATCTCTACTCAAAATGTTGTCGGTTTCCTACATTTTGCAACACGCAACCTTGTCGTGCTGATTTTCTGGTAACACTACTCATGATGCTTTACACTTCTCTTAATACAGAGAAATCGCTGCCAGCAAGGAGAAACAAATGTAAAAACAACACTTTTTACATTCTATAACTACACTTAAGAAAATGGAAATTGCAACCCCATGAAGGTATTAGTCATTTGTGTTGATTTTCAAGATATGGAACGATGCCATGCAGGTATGTAAACGATCAAAGTTTCAGACCCATTGGATTGTTGCTACAGGTCTCCCCACATGATTGGTCGCGGACGAATCAACTCCAGTATACAGACTCTGGTGTAGCGTAGTTGAATTGCAGTCCGTGCAGTGAAGTGTTCCCCATCAAACATGCCTCGATGACAGAGAAGAGCATGCTATCAAGAACTGTTGCTGTTTGAGAGGGCTCGGATAATTGTGCTGTGTGAGGCTGGATTATCGCTAAGGACTGTCGCTGCACGTGTTGGCCGACAGGCATCTACGGTACGTGTACGGCAGCAGTGGTCAAATGAAGGTACCCACACTCGTAGACCTGGCACAGGCCCAGCATGACAGACAACTGTGAGAGGGGATCGCCGCATTATTCGGATGGCCCGGATGGAACCCCATGCAACAGCAGCACAAATTCGAGCAGCTGTGGCACCCCACGTTACACAGCAAACAGTTGGTAATCACCTGCGTGCAGCTGGCTTATGAGCCCGTGTCCCTGCAGAAGGTGTTCCATTGACCCCACAACAGCGACGTGTAAGGCTGGCCTGGTGTCGAGAAAGATCGACCTGGGTTGACGAATGGCATAGGGTCGTCTTTAGTGATGAATCGCGCTTCTGTCTTGCCCACAGTGATCGCCAGAATCGTGTGCACCGACGTACCGGGGAGAGGGGCCATCCAGATCTTATTGTCGAGAGGCACACAGGGCCAACACCAAACATTATGGTCTGGGGAGCTATTGGCTTTAATGTGAAATCACAATTAGTGCTTGTTGAGGGCACTATGACTGCTCAACAGTACGTTGATAGGGTACTCAATCCAGTGGTTGTCCCTATGATGGCGAACATTGCTAATGGGGTGTTTCAGCAGGACAATGCCCGGGTTCACACTGCACGCATCTCCAGAGAAGCTCTCCACGACATCACAACTTAGAATGGCTCGCCAGATCCCCGGACCTCAGTCCTATAGAGCATGTGTGGGACATGATGGGTCGACAACTGGCCAACCATCCTCAACACCTACAACTCTGGAACAACTGACCAGTGCTGTGCAGCAAGCATGGGCCACAATTCCTCAGGAAGCGATCCAGGGCCTTATTGACTCCATGCCTCGATGAATTCATCAATGTATTGCAGCTCGTGGTGGGCACATCCTGTATTGATTGTTATCCAAACTTGCGGTCAGAGGGACCTGAAAGTGTAATAATTGAAATACAACCAAACACTCGTCCTGCATGTTCAATTGCAGCAATATAGCACCACTCCTTCTGGGTGTTGCAATTTCCATTTTCTTCAGTGTACTTCACATTGTTAACTAGGTTCTTAGCTTCACTGTTTATCACTATTAGCAGTGAGAATCACATAGGCCTAAACAAACAACACTTCTTACTTTAATTTACTAATTCACATTGTGATCTAGGTAGTTAGATTCAGTGACATATTTTGAACTACAAACCACAGCCATTACGAATGGATAACAAAACGTTTCACATCCACATGGTCACCATTGCCAATACCACTTATTTAAAAATGCTATATATTAATTCTTTTCACTTTTAACTTTTAAAATTTATCAACAAACATTTTAAGTTTTCAGTGTTTTTGCACATTTCTTGAGTTAATAGCAAATTGAACAGACATTTTGAATCATCATAAATGCTGTAGCTATTCCATAATTTTTGTGTACATGTAGCATTGCAATGCAATTTGATATATAGATGCAATCTCTGTCAGTTTGATCTCATGCACTGTAAAGTTATGAATTAAGTACTGAAATTTCTGTTACCGTATTTGAGTATTCACATTTTTATTAAAGACTTTTGTAATATTCAGATGTGTTGATACATACTTGAGGTAAATGCATAAAAAAGGCCATATAATAATGTTACTGGTTTTACATCCCACTAACTACTATTAGGGTTTTTGGAGATGCCAGAACTTTGTCCTGCAGGAATTCTTTTATATGCCGGTAAATTTACCAATCCGAGGCTGGTGTATTTGAGCACCTTCCAGTATCACTGGACTGAGCCAGGTTCAAATTTGCCAACTTGGTGTCAGAAGGCTAGTGCCCTACTGTCTGTGCTACTCTATCTGGCACTACTACTATTACTACTACAAAATAAAGAAAAATGATTTTTAAAACTAATTTCTCTAATCTGGAGGCCATAATCAGGATTTATATATGAGTTATCAATGTTTGTAATTCAGCACATTAAGGTCCAGCTCCATGACTGGGTGGTTAATATCTTGGCCTTCAGTCCTCAGGGCCCCAGGGTTGATTCTCGGCCAGGTTGATGGTTTTCATTGTAAATGGTTAATTCATTTTACTTGGAGACTAGGTGATTGTGTTGTTTCCAGCATTCCTGCAACTCACACACAATGCATAACACTAACCTCCACTACAATAACACGTAGTTTCTGATACACAGTAGACACCACCCACCCTCGTCAGAAGGTCTGCCTTACAAGAGCTGCAGTAGGCTAGCAATAGCCATACAACATTATTGTTACCACTTGTAACTATTTCACATGGTTAACTTAAAAACATTTCATCTGTTCAAATGAGCATAAAAATAATGTTAAACCTCCTTGAACATTGAGAGCCCTTCATGAAAATTACAAGCAATTTGGACTTTATTAAATTTTCTGAAGTTATTTATTACACATGGATTTAACAAACTAACACTCACAAAAGAAAATGAGGGTGGGGATGACCACACTATAACTTGATGCTTCTGGTGACGCACAGTCTTCCTGAGATGGAACCAAACAAAATCTTGCATGTTCTTACTTGGAGTCCTGTCGGTGCTGGAGCAGTGATGCTGACTCGGACGAGAGGATGACTGCTTGGCCATTGCCACCAATGCTTCTACATCACTTTTCAGTTCCACCTATACTCCAACACCATGGTTGCTCACCTACACTGCATGTTTTTCCTCGTTCAGCAGGATAGTACTGCTCCCACAATAACACAAGGAATAGTGACATTTTTATGATACAGGTCACACAGGCAAGATTTTGATCCAGAAAGCTACGTCAATGATGTTGCCACAGTGAAGAAAGGGTTTGAATACATTACTCTCAGTTATGGAGTAAGTTTGACAACATCTCTTGAGAAAAATCTAGTCCTGCTTTGGTTCAACAAAACTTAGCCTTGCTCCAGAGGAGTCCAGCCATACCATGGGATAAAGTAAAAGAAAGGAATTCCCAGTTACAGCCATTTTGCCTCTCAAAAAAAAAAAAGGTACTGAATTAACCTACCCTAATGAAAAATCATTACATAAGAACTTGATATAACTAAATCCTACCTAGGCTTTTATCTACATCTAGAGTGAAGTATAAAGAAAATACCCTAACATAACTGATTATTACTGTAGGCACTTAACACAATCACTGACTTCCTAATACAATCAACCAATCAACCATATTCACAGATATATCAATACAGTTAACTACCCATATCTAAAATCAGCTAACTAAACATAACTAGACATTCACTAACTAACCAACAACCCAATATAATGAACTAACCCTAGGGTACACACAATTAGCAATTTACAACATCCCTCTAGATATTTACACACAACATCCTTCTGAATTCAAACACCAGAGTATTTAATGAACATGCAGATTCACACTTGGCTGACCAGCCAATAATAAGCGCAACAAATTGCAGTCCTTCATACCAAATATTTAATACAATCAAAAGAATTTTTAAACTCCAATTTAAAACTTTATCCTAAGTAAAATATTACAAATACCTTTCATTATGATATCTTTACTTGCAATAAATGAACACAGTTGATTCTTTTACTTTGTGGATCACTGAAAAGGATTATAACAAGCATTAAAAATTCTAAACAGCACAAGGCCCTGTGAATCTAGGGGAAAGTTTACCAATAACATGGTCAGCCACACTACTCGTTGCAAAGGTCTTTAGATATACTTGATCCCCAACAGCAAGATTAAGTGGTCATCGTCTATGATTTTACCTTGCTTGCTCTTTAGCATAGGAGACCTTTAGATTCCTACTAGCACATTGCCAAAACTCACGGATCATATCTGGGTTTAGCACCTTGGGCAGCAGATCATTAATTGACCAGAGACAGGATAGCAGAAAATCTGGAGAAAAAACTAATATTAAGGACTCCGGAGTTAGTTTGTGGCTTTCATGAACCGTGTTATTGAATGTGTATGCCAACCAGTGAAGAGGTGAATCATATTTTGCATGATCAGAAGAGTGACATGCAATTAGGGAAGATCTGAGGTTACACTTCACCCTTTCAGTCTATAGGCCTGGGATAATAGGGTATCACTGTCATATGAGAAATACATAAATCAAAACAGAAACTGCAAAATTCTTTTGAGGTAAATGCTCTAGCATTATCACCAACCAAAAATTTACATAGACCAAAAGACATGAAGACCTGTTTTAGGCAAGCAATTGTCACATTAGCATTAGCCATACAGGTTGGAAATAGCCATGTAAAATGTGAGAAGGCATCCACACACTCAAGAGCAAAACGATGACCATTTTTGGACTGTGGAAGTTAACCAACATAATTGATTAATAATCTCTCCATTGGATGGGAGGCTTGTTCAGATGACAAAAGATCTAAATGAGTATTGATGGTAGGCTTACTGATGTTGCAAATTTTGCAAGTTTTGACTATGGTACGAATTTTGCCTTCCATGGTCTTCCAAATGAAATGTCTACGTATCTTCTCCCTAGTTTTAAATATATATAAGTGCCCACCAATAGATGACTCATGAAAGTACTTGAACAAGGTTGGAACGACAACAATTTTGGGATCTTTTCTTCCACAACAAGGACAATACAGAACACCATTCTTTAGAACATGTGGTTTAACTTGTTCACCCAGTTTAATGTGGTCAATGACAGTCTTGAGACCAGGATCATCTTCTTGATGTTTAGACTTATCCTTGAAGAGGAAAGGAAAATCTGTTAACATGCACTAAGGAAGGAAAATCAGTATAATCAGCTTTATCTTCAGAGTCCTCAGGATAAATCATATGACATAGACCATCTGTCACAACAATTTCAGTGCCATGAATGTGGCGAGCTTGGAACTGAAATGCAGATATCCAAACAACATAACATGCATTGTGACCAGTACATCTTGGTTTGGCCAAGACTCAACTCAATGCCTCGTTTTCTGTTTCACGATCAAAAGGGAGATATTCAAGGTACATGCAGAATATACTGAATAATCCTTCTCAGCAGAATTAAAGCTAGTAGAAGATGCATCAGTTTGCAAGAAAAATCATTTGGCAAAATCTGTCATTGCCAGGACAGGAGCATTACAGTACACAGAGAAGACTTTTACTTGCCCGTTACCCAAATTAATTTGGCATAAATAAATAAGTTAATAAAATGAAATATTTCCTTTTAAAAGCATTTAAGGGTGCAGCCCTTTCAGAAAAATTTGGGATAAATTTACTGAAGAAGTTGACCATGCCAATGACTCTGACTACAGCCTTGACATCTTTAGGAGTGGGGTAGGCTTGAATTGTGAAGTGCAAGATTGGTCAATGGAGATACCTCTATCTGTCACAATGTGCTCAAGGAAGGACATTTGTGGCTAAGCAAAACTAACTTTAGAAGGTTTAACAATTAGAGCTGCTTTATACAGTCTTTTCAATACTTCGATAAGATACAGGAGATGAACATCAAAAGATTCGCTAAACATGACCAAATCATCTAAGTAATGGAACACAAACTTATATTTAACGTGGGACAAAATGCTGTCTAACTAGCAAGTTTGAACAGTTGCGCCAGTGGATAAAACGAACAGTACAAACATAAACTTGCATAGTTTCCAATCTGTTGCAAAAGCAGTAAGTGTTTTTGACTCTTCATAAAGTGGAATGTGATAGTAAGCCTGATTCAGATCCAAGATTATGAAAATCTTAGCATTAGCAAAGCAGGAAAAACAAGAGTGCAAGTCTGCTAAATGGCAGAATGCAGAATGACCTCTTGTTGAAAGCCTAGTAATCAATAACAGGTCTAAAATTACCTTACAGTTTAGGAACAAGAAACATCAGAAAAGAATGTGATGACTTAGAAGGATGTATGACACCCTTTTTTTAGCATTTTATTGATGATTGCCTTAAGAGCATTCATCTTGGGCAGAACCAAACGGTATGAGGGGAATGTACAGGAACATGATAGTGATCTCAATTTTGTACTCCAATACTGTGCCCTTCCTGCATCCAGGATGGGTCATGTAAAATAAACTCCAGCTAACTATCATCTCAGGGTAATCTATGCATATTTTTGTTTTACGTAGGATCCAAGGCAATGTTGATATGCTGATAAATATCTCATCTGCCATTTAATAGTGAAGGATCTCTCCATCGGACATATCGTTATAACGCAGGAGTATTAATTAGCAAACACCTTAATCCTAATTTGCCTTATTGTTTTCAAAGTTATGGATAACATCTCAAGTATGTCTTAACTATTATCATTTATTTAGAAAAATATAATGGATAAAGAAACAAAATCAATGAACTGAAATAATGAAATTAATTAATTGAACCTGCTTTGATAGCTTGAATCATTGTCATTGATCACTGTTAGATCTGTTGCATATTTTACAAAGTATCAGCATTGAAATGAACTAGTATTTCTTTTATACTACATAATATTAAAAAATAACAAAAATATAATAATAAATGCAAAATTGCATGGGAAATTTTTAGGGTTAAATTAAGCTGTTATTCTTATTTATGTACATTATTTTGCATCAGTATCATAGTTCTTCTCTTCTTAGGACAGATACTATGTATTGCGTCTATCTCCAAAGTATCTCTGAATTTGAGCTTAAGGATAAAGATAAGTTTCTTATTTTTAACAAAAACATGTGCTAATATTAATTTAAAATCATGATGTCACCCATCCTTGTATCCTATATTGAGCTAATCTCCAATCTAGATCAATTATATAACATAAATAATTAACTAGATTCTCAAATGTATTAGAAATTTATCGTGTGACCTTGCGTGATTCAAGCAAATACATATAGGGAATACCACTGTCAGAAATACTATGTGACTTCTATTTATTTTGAATTATTTATAGAAAGTAACAATGATTAATCATGTCAATTAACGCCTGCCATAGTTAATATTTGAAAACATGTGTTCTTACAGTAAAATTACTAAGTTAAAATAGTCAATTAAATGTACTACTCTTTTCATAAGGATTCATTTTGATGATCTACCCTGTTATAATATCTTATAAATATCACAATACGTCGTCACTATCATAGGATATGGATTCATCATCATCATCATCATCATCAGTCAGTTTACGCATTGCTGAGCATCGTGACCTCATTTCTTCACTTCATTAGTAACTGCATTCTTAACGAGATTTTTCCATGCTGAGCGGTCTTCAGCTCTTCTTAAGATATTGTGAAGAGGTAGACCGGTGATCTTCTTTGCTTGGTCTAACCATCTACTTGTTGTTCTGCCTCTTGGTCTGGTGCCTTCAATTTTGCCTTGCAGAGGGGTCTTTTCTAAACTGTCTCCTTCTCTCCTCAAAATGTGTCCCAGGAACTGGAGGTAACTTTCACTAACGCGGGAAGATAAATGTTTTGTGATGCTCAGTTCTTCTATAATGGAGGCATTTGTTCTTCTTTCTGTCCATGGTATACAGAGCATTCTCCGCCAACACCACATCTCAAAGGCATCTATTCAGTTCTTGTCACTAGCCTTCACAGTCCAGGTCTCGCAGCCATATAGGAAAACAGAGAACACCAGTGATTCCACCAATCTTATTTTCACTGTTTTGGATAATGCCCAGTTCTGCCAGATCTTTGTGAGTTTAACCATTGTGGCATGACCTAGGATATGGATTATCGATCAAATAATAAATAATAATCGTATGGCCTCAGCTACCGTGTGCAGACATATCGATTTGACACCATCTGGCTGTCTGCTCATCAATTTCGACATTCCGTTTTACTCTAGGTTCGCTAGATGGCAGGCAGAGTAAACTGGATCTCTCTTGGGCGTCTATGGCTGAAATTTAATTAATTTTGTCGGGTAAATACCAAATGTATCACCAGAGATCTTTTACATGCCGACATCGTACGACATGGAGTGTCGAATGGACTTTTTTCCACCCTTCAAAAATCCGACTACCTCTGCAGGGTTTGAACCTGCTATCTTGGGTTTCGGAGGCCAACACTCTACCACGGATCCACAGAGGCAGCTTATCGATCAAAGAAATAATGTCATTGTATATTAAACATAAATGATCCTAGTCTGCATCAATATTTTCTTCTTTCTCTTCAAATGTAACATTTATTTTCATTATATCATCATAGCAATATATATTCTTTCATTTCTTCCATCATTACATTCATATAACATCGTAATATCTCCCTCTTTTACTATCGCATATTATATCTCTTCTAATTCTTTCAAATATTCTACATATATAACCTATTTTGATGCATAAATAACTTTACTTTCAATTAACCATATCAGTGGATCAATATCTTCATATTAAACATCAACATATATTCCGTTCACTGTCATATCCATATCTAACCTTAATCTGACTTCCCTTAACTATGTATAACCTGCATATATTAACATAATGTTCTGTATTTTATCAAAGATCCTAAAGTATTCTACTTCTAAACACTTCACATATTATATGGCATAATCTGTTGTGACTTTTTTGGTTTCATTGGAATGATATTGTTACACGATTAAATCACATTCCTTGACTGGAGTATGTCTTAAGAAGTATACCTATTTCCACTACATCAACACAATGTCCGACTCGTTGGTTGAATGGTTGGCATACTAGCCTTCGGTTCAGAGGGTCCCAGGTTCGATTCCCAGCCGGGCCGGGGATTTTAATTTTAACCTTCATTGGTTAATTCCATTGGCTCGGGGGCTAGGTGTTTGTGCTGTCCCCAACATCCCTGCAACTCATATACCACAGGTAATACTATCCTCCACCACAATAACACACAGTTACGTGGCAGATGCCACCCACCCTCATCAGAGGGTCTTCCTTACAATGGCTGCACTCAGCTAGAAACAGCCACACGAAATTTTTTAAAAAATCAACACAATAAATAAGCCACACACGAGAATCTAACACAACTTGAATCATTCTGAAGATAATAATGACCTAGCTTCTACTTTTCAACTTCAAGCAGCCTATATTTTATTTTATTTAGCAATTCAATTCATTTGCCTACAAAACTTATCTTTGTCCTTTCGCTCTCAGGATTAGATCATTTCTCATTCATTATCGGCAGCTTTGGTTGGTGACCATTCCCCTCTGATAGCCATTGGAGTGTCATTTGGGATTGTAGCTCCTCTCTGCTGTCATCTCAGCTCGATTTCATCCAGACAGCCGGCCCCGTAGTTTTCTTTGAAACTCATAGCAGTCTCGTCTTGCACAATTGGAAGATAAAAATGCATAGATGAAAACAGCTGTAACATTCTGACGTGATCAAAGCCTTCTAACATAATTATTTCAATGATAATCAATTCAGTATTGGTTTATGTATCTTTAACTTCACGCAGATCTCCAGTATGTCTGCTATTGCTTTAATTTTATATGTCATATAGAGTTGTTAAATGAACTGATATATAGAGATGTGTTGTATCAAATTTCTTTTTATCAGAATCAAAGCTTAGACTATGCCGTCTTCTTGACGTTTTGTCTTTTACTCCTTACAATCTATATATATATATATATATAAAATAAGAGTTTTGTCTGTACATTGCTCAGAATTTGAAAAGAATGGCTTTCTGTATCGATCATCATTTCCAATCATTTATGTCTTATGCCTTTTTACCGTACCGGCTATGATGACACAGATATTCATGAATTTGAATTTTTGTTGCTAAGTCCTTATCAACGCCGAGCCCCGAGAAAATGGGTAAACAGAATTTAATGAAAATCATTATATTTAGTCGGGGAATAAGAAGCTACAGTTTAAGCTATAAACAATGTTATTCACCCTGAGTGAAATGGTAGCTTAGGGGAAGGCACTTAAAAATTTCATTTTTAAATACCTATGTTCTTGGTCCTATGGAAAAGTACTACATAACAAAAGTTATAGAGAATACAATTTCTGATCATTTATGTTTTATTCAGTTTTACCGTACCGACTATGATAAGAGAACCAGAAGACAATTAATAATGTGAAGGCCTACAATATCAAAAACGCGTAACATTGATTAACAATAACATTACATAACATTACACTGACCGTTGTTTGTTGTAATGTTCTTTGTCTCTTATGCTGACATTCAACTCTGATAGATGGGATTGCTGCTGCGTACAGAGTATAACAGCCTAACTGAATATTGGCGGGAAATAGCTGAGGAGTTAGATAACTTTCTTCTTTAGCATGCCATTCTTCTGGCTCATACCTTTTCTGATACTGCTGGTACGTAACACATTGGTTCATTATAGTATTCCAGCTATTCGATACCTACTTTGATGCACTGTTTTGAATTAGCAGTGTGCGCACTTAAGTCAGAGGCTCAGTTAGTAGTAGTATGAACTGGTCTAGAATTACAATTTAGGCCTATTCCAAATTATAGCACCACTAAATAACTCAAAATTCAACCCTGAAAAGAGCCGTTTGTTAAGAAAAGCTTCTTCCTCGTCACTTTTATTAAATCTACATTCATTTTATTCCAAATTAGCAGCGAAGATGTGGTTTCTTCTCTGGCTTGGGGGAAAAATTGCCTCCACGTCAGATAGTTCTTTCCCCCGTCAGTGTGATGAATTGAGATTTTCCGACTCATCGGGTACTCCCAGGAAACAGATAAGTAAAAAGGCATAGTTTTTGCCCTGCAACTATCGACTAGTCGACCCCCCTCTCCCCCCACCGCCGAAAAAAGGACAAAGATTGTTCACGGATGTCTGCGTCTTGGTCATTCCAGCTCTGTAGCTTTGGGCTGTTAGTTCTGCAGCATAGTACTGTTCGTTAAAAGTGAGAAAATGTGTGGGTTTTTATTTGATCGAGTATTTCGTATGAAAGCATTGCTTGTAATTGCGCCATTCCTACTGATGTCATTGTAATGACCCATGTTCATATCAGTTGGGAAAACCACTAAGAGAGTCTTTCTGAGAATCTATAAAGGCAGGCGGAGAGTGAGTGTCTGCCATTATAATGAAAACTCCCCAACCTGATTGTGACTGATGGTAGGCAAGCTGGCCTACCATTACAATGAAAATTCCCTAACCCAGTCTTCATATGAGAAAAGACGTTGGTGACTTCTCCGTCGTCTTTCTAGGGCAACGTTAAGAGCTATGCAACTTAATACAATCTTGCTCACAACGTTTACACTACCTAACCTAGAATTCTGTATAGCCTACAGTTTAGAATTCCGTAGCGAAGCACGGGTACATCAGCTAGTATTTAATATATATAACACACGTATTATATTATTATTAGATTTATGCATTACACTTTAGTATAATTGCTATAAATATCTCTTCCTTCTCAGGATTAATTCTATTTCAATACTTTCAAGATGTGTGTTTTGCTTCTCTACCATAGTATGTCCGCTTTGCTTGAGTGCTTCTTCATTTGTATTTTTTTTTATACTGTTGGCTTTAACAATTCAAACTCTTATTTTGTCACAGTCACTGCCATTATGATCCTGATCATTTCGACTTCGCACTGCACCGTATTCCTTTGACATTTTACAAATTTATGCATTGTGTTCAATTTCGTTACCGGTAATCATGTTCATCTCTGTCCGACTTAGTTTTACTCTTGGAACAATGGAATGGGACAATATATTGGCAACACCTAATTTGTAGGTAAAAACTTCAGGAAATTTATTGCACAAACTCTTAAGTCTAGTAGCTTGTTCACAGACAAGTGAAGAAAATTAAAGTGACATGAGTTATTTTAGAAGTAATATGTTAAGGTTGCCTGCCCCTAAAATAAAAGTGTGATTGCACAAGATGCAAGACTGCCCCACCAAATTCCTGTAACTGAAGAGTTTAAGTTAAGACAGTTACGGAAAATAAAACTTACATTATCCTGTTACCTAGACCGGAAGTCTCCCTCACAGTGAAAGCTTGCAACAGACATATCCACCTTCACAGTGGACCAAGATGGGAATAGATGATGCTCTATTTGCTTCTTAGAATATATATCCTGCCAGTTTGCATGCATCCCAGAACAAGGGAAGCAAACATTCAATCATGTGCAGTATTCAACCAGAGCAGACTACGCATATTTTTAACATGACGGTGGAA
This sequence comes from Anabrus simplex, assembly GCF_040414725.1. NCBI lineage: Eukaryota > Metazoa > Arthropoda > Insecta > Orthoptera > Tettigoniidae > Anabrus > Anabrus simplex. The sequence goes on along the minus strand of NC_090268.1, from coordinate 271,509,578 downwards.
TGTTATCACACCCTCTGAAAATTACCAGAAAACCCTGACACTTGCCAGAACCCCTGAACCAAGAGTTCTTTCTGGCATCATTCCCATGCTCTCTGATGTTCTGCATACCACCAGAAACAAGACTTGTTTTGTTTCTGGTGACAACAAGACTTAAGAATTAACAAGCTAGTCCTTCATAGGATGCCCACACAGTCCCTCTCTTACTGTGTAGTACTCAGACTCAGATTTCTTTATAATAACAATAATAAACTGCAGAACAAAGATCACCCCCTCCTTTACACATGCAAGCCCAAAGATAATTTTATATGCATATTACAAACTGGTACATTCACCAAGATAATTTTGAAAAGCATGATATTTTTAAGATACTTGGTATTCTGCACAGACTGCAGGATAAGGGTTAAAAGGAGTATCATGCAAGAAGCAGGACATCTAATCACTCTATACTAGAGTCTCTTATTAGAATGTGGCATTATAATAATAATATTAAAAATATTAAGAAAGATTGAAGTATGTAATAGATAAATAAATGCAAAATCATACATAAAATGTAGTTATTGTTATATTCCAATTAATTCAAATGATACTGTACTCTCATATGGTTCAGAAACATTATTCTTTTGACTGATATTTGAATTATTGACCTATAATAACTGTTTATTTTGTGTTTAGGTTTCTACATCCCAACATTTCCAAAACTCCATCGTTTCCATGAACATCACAACAAGGTAACAGAGCGATTTCTGCCAAAATTAAAGAAACATCTAGATGAAAATGAAGCTTTTGCAGAAACATATACCTTCAAATGGTTTTTCATATCATTTCTTGAAAGTGTGAGTTCAATAATATATTTGTTTATTTATTTACAATAATTATAACAAGAATCTGTCTTTCCCCAAAAGATATGGATTTTTATGAAACGGACCTTTACTCCTTGCTCCTTTTAATCATTAACAGACATCTTTATTATGTATGTTGAAACAGTTGAAAATGTGACCACCTTTAGGACTCAATTCTGAGAGTCGAATCCAATAGTGTCAGTAAAATTTACTTCCAGGTATTCAATATTCTCTGTTGCAGATGTGCATCTTAAAGTTTCTCCAATTGGCATCTGGAAATTTTCACATCTCACTTGATAGTGATAATTAGGGCTAGGATCGATATGCCCGATAAAATCTTCAGATATGCTCGAAAACCATGTGTTATGTGCTCGATAGATGTGCTAAAAAAACCATTATATGCGGTTAAATATGCAGAATATGCTTGAAAAACACTGTTTAAAAAACTATAGAAAGGAAAGTGAAATGAAAAAACTAATAACATATCTTTATATACGAGCTTTATTTTCTAATTGTGTGTATGATACACTGCAATATACTCACATTCAAGTTTCAAGTACACAGTATATGAGAAGTTTTCTTATAAAAGTTACATTTTAAAAGTTCATTTACAAAATGTTCAGAATTAGGTGAGTCAGTGAAGTAGATCTGCATTGCTCTGTACAACAAGAATTTTTTCTATGTTTTCAGTTTTGAATGATTTTCTTAAATCAGTCAATAAAAGTTTTAATGATGAGAACCATCTTTCAACATCAGCTGACATGAGAGGTAAATACTTGAGTTATGCTGCTTCTTGTGCAGAGTAGTTCGGAAATCTTTTGAGGGTGCAGACTCGCCATGCAGCATCCTCTCCAAGTCCAACACTGCACTCCAACCGGGATTTCGAGCCAGCATGAACTCCAACTTTTGTTTCACGGTTTTTCCAGTCCCTCCAGGCCACGAGTCGGCTTCTTGGATGACTCCTTGTATTGTAGCGACCACTTCAACCAACTCCATCCCTCGCAATTCCAACTTTAGGATGGCCTCAGGAATGACGCTCATGTAGACTTTTATGAAAGTCAAGGATGGCATCAAGCCCTTCATTTTAAAAGCAGCCTTAGCTTTCCCGATGTACTTTCTGTCAGCCTCATCAAACGTATTGATCACCTGGAAAAAATATAATTGAAAAACATAAGCCGAGGAGAATAACTGAGAAAATTACAAAATTAGGCGCCGTATGAGGGAGTAAACATAAAAGGTATGAAAAAAATGATAGAGAAAACCTCAAAAATGAGAAGATTTTAAACATTTCAAGTAGTGTTACCTCTTCAATTGCCCTATGATTTTCAGCATAATACAAGGCAGCCAAGATCCAAGTTCCCCATCACATCAATATGGGCTCGGGAGGGAGCTCTGAATGCATCGTCTTGAAGGCACAGACGTGAGAAGGAGCCTTGACGAAAATTTTCTTCACTGAAGAAATAACGCTGTTGACGCTGGATGATTTTTTGTGCAGCTCCTCAGCAACTCTGTGCATTGCATGGGCAAGACAAGTAACATGTAACATCTTTGGGTAGAGAAGCTTGAGGCTCTTCCCAGCCTTAATCATGTAGGGAGTAGCGTCAGTCACCAATGCGAGTACTTTGTTTACCTCCTCATCTGAAAATGTTGGCCACAGCAAGCCTGAAATAGGAATGCATAAAATGATGGGTGAACTGTTCAGTTGATGGGATTCTGACATGTCTTACGACTGTAAGAGATATTTAACTATCAGAACTATCAGAGTCTTTACTGAGCATATGTAGAATGCATTGAAATTATAGTCAGATTGTACTTATTCTTCTTTAGCAAGCCTGAAATAGGAATGCATAAAATGAAGGGTGAACTGTTCAGTTGATGGGATTCTGACATGTCTTACGACTGTAAGAGATATTTAACTATCAGAACTATCAGAGTCTTCACTGAGCACACGTAGAATGCATTGAGATTATAGTCAGACTGTACTTATTCTTCTTTGGCAAAATGCTCGAAAAATAAATTAACACAAATATACTAAGGCAGAGCTGCTTGCACTGTTCGTACAATGGTACCATGGTTTGTCCCATCTAGTTCCCTGCACAGAATTAGGTTGCCCTTCCCCGGTTCACTGGGACTGAGTTTTCCAACAACAACATTGGCCATGTATCTTCCACAATTGTCTGTGGTCTTGTCAATAGACAACCAAATTGGTGGCTCCCGATGTCATCCCTGATTGCATGTAGAACCTGGTGGAAAAAGTACCTGAATGAATATTCTTCATGGAGTGAGGTATTATCGAGAGATTATCTTCATTACGACAGAGCCAGATCCATGTTAAAATTACTTCTAAATTGTTTAAATAAGAATGCAGAATACGGCAATCGTGCATGAATTCATAACTTTTCATACTTGAAAAAACATAATTTTTAAGTAGGGTCGACTCTTGAGGCTCTAATCTCTGCATGTTCAACCTTGTAGCGGGGTATGTTGGCGCTTAAGAACGCTCTACAAACTCTGCAAGAGAACTCGTCCGAGTGCTGTTGCTGATTGAACAAAGGTTGTATCAGCGCTTGTTTCTTTGATTTCCTTTTTTCTAAATTCTTCGGCTTTTGCTGAGTGCCCACTTGTGGCTTTATGCTGGGAAAATTGAAAACCCTTCAAAATCTTGATCAGAAAATAAATAGGTAAGTATGTATAAGTGAGAAAAAATACACTGAATGAACAAAAATAAAGCATTGTGGACTATGAAATTATTTTCAAATATTGCAGTAGAAATATGAGCACCCTCTCGACGATCCCATGAAAACCCAACAAATCCAAATGTCAATTTCTGCCTCAGAAATGTGAGGATCTTTTTTTTTTTTTTTTGCTAGTTTCTTTATGTCGCACCGACACAGATAGGTCTTATGGCGATGATGGGATAGGAAAGGCCTAGAAGTGGGAAGGAAGCAGCCATGGCCTTAGTTAAGGTACAGCCCCAGCATTTGCCTGGTGTGAAAATGGGAAACCACGGACAACTATCTTCAGGGCTGCTGACAGTGGGATTCGAACCCACTGTCTCCCAGATGCAAGTTCACAGCCGCGTGCCCCTAACCGCACGACCAACTCTCCCAGTATGTGAGGATCTAACGGGTCTACACTCTGAATTCTTAGACTTCTCTCTACTTACCTAGTAGGTAAGCACCATATTCTACACATACGGCTTACTTGAAATATCGACTGTTTGACCAGTAATATCTTTAAGAACGTAGATATGAAAATGTCAATAAGAACTTACCTCTTTTTCGCACATTTTGCAGAAAAGAATTTTCTCGTCAGTAGAAAATGAGTCAGGGTTTTACTTTGCACTTCGTCAGAGTAAAACATTCAGAGATTCCTTAACTTTAGGCATCGCGTACTTAGAAATCGCAAGAACTCAATAGGTATGTATGGATACGATTACGAACTGAGAATAGAATGCAGAAACTTCACTTGACCGGGTCGGATCTTCCACCACTTCATGGGAAAAGCCACCTAAACAATACTAATTCCCAAAATAGGCTCACCACTAAAATACCTCACATTTCAAAGTGAAAGGATGCTTGGGGCTTCCAGAGCTTAACTGACGAGTCGCACTCTAATCCAGCAGAGGCCAATTAGGGTGTGTAAATGACCTCACTAAAGGTTAAAAACCTGTGGTTCTATTATTCTCACCGGATAGACTTTTCAATAATTATTTATGTTTTCGAACCTTAAGGATGGTTAGGGCCCGAATTCAGGGGGGAATTCAAAGAAAAAGAAACTATTTAGACAAAAACCACAAGAATATGCATTTATATGCTTCTATTCTGAAAACCACAATTTTATGCATTTATATACTCGATAAATTTAAATTCTGTTGGTCATAGAGAGATGAAAATACCACCGGAAGGCTTCTTTCAATGTGTACTATTCAGGAAAAAAATATGCTAATACGCTTGAATCTGAACCCTAGTGATAATGACTGATTTAGCAGTATTTAACTCAAGCCCATTTTCCTGAAACTTTGTGATGGCTGAGTTTGTGTTTTTACCAATCATTGCTCAGCAGTGTTAATTCAATAATAATGTTACTGTTTTTATATCCCACTAACAACTCTTTGACAGTTCTGGGGGACACAGAGGTGCCGGAATTTGGTACTGCAGGAGTTCTTTTACATGCCAGTGAATCTACCAACACGAGGTTGATGTATTTGAGCACCTTCAAATACAGTACCATCAGATGGAGCCAGGCTCGAACCTGCCAAGCTGGGGTCAGAATGCCAGCGTCTCAACTGTCTGAGCCACTCAGCCCAGCAGTATTAATTCATCAGTTATGTTATAACTATGAGCTTCATATATTTCTCTTTGACAGAGTTCCCTAAATATGTGGTCAGTTGCATGATTATAGAGGGTGGTAGACAGGGCACAGTTGAATTTTTGTAGCCTCTTAACCTTAAATGGTTAATTCTCTTAGCTCAATGACTGGGTATTTGTAATGTCCCCAACATCCCTGCAACTCATACACAATGCATTCTCCAGTAAAATACCACAGTCCCTCATACATGGTAAATGCTGCCCAACCTTGTCAGAGGGTCTGCCTTATAAGGACAGCATAGGCACACAAAATTAAAATTAAAATAATAATAATAATAATAATAATAATAATAATAATAATAATAATTATTATTATTATTATTATTATTATTATTATTATTATTATTATTATTATTATTATTATTATTATTATTATTATTATTATTATTATTATTATTATTATTATTATTATTATTATTATACCGTTAATAGACGGTGGAAGGCAAAGAAGTTGTGGGCAAAAGATCAGAGGCCTAAAATAGTCAGGCTATGATAACAGTGGAAAGGGTTAGCGTGAACCAAGGCCATCTGTTATGCTGAACATTTATTAATACAAGAAAACCCAAACATTAACAAGAATTGCTCAAACGCACTCGGTTACAATGATCAGGGTGTGCATGTGTATCACTTTCGAATACATAATCTTATGAATGGGGACCTGCCCCTATACAATTCAAAGTTTCATTAATCCCTGAATATGGGTGAGGTGTACCTCGAACATACACTTCCTTCAATATTATAAACCATCTCCATGAAAGATTAAGTAAAGACAATTATTATATACAGTTCTCAAACAACCTGAACATTTAAGAATTTTAAAGACATTTAGCCATATATGATTCAACATTTTTGAGGGCAAAATAATACACAATACCCAATCAGCTTAAAGGTTAAGTTAGAATGTAACATACAGGGCTCAGCCTCCCAACCAATCCTGTAACAATTTACTATAACAGACTATATTGGAAGCAAACAATCTAATACATTAACATGACTTCTAAAGCCTTTGCTGGCGGGACCTAGTGTTTAGAGTGCACTATGTCTTCTGCTATAGGCTAGAGCAATTTTGTTACTTTCATTGATCTGTCTCTGTCTTATCCTTGGCTTTGACAATGTGAAAGTGACTGAGGTATGAGTGATACTAGTAATGCCATTCCTTATGCAGCCAGTCCCTGCTATGAATGGTGTGAAAATGTTGCTCATAGGGGCAGTTGGTGCATGCATTTCAGTGGGCTTGGCAGACTGATATGTAATAGGAACTTCTGGCTTGGTGAGGAAAGCAATGGGAACCTTCCTCACTTCTCATTTCCCTAGTACGCCTCTTTAGTGATGCCTAGGCCATCCATGACAGCTGATGGCAGAGCTGTTGAGGATCCAAAAGACTGAACATACACACAGTGCCTTTGCTGGCAGGACCTAGTGTTTACAGTGCACTATGTCTTCTGGTATAGGCTAGAGCAATTTTGTTACTTTCATTGATCTGTCTCTGTCTTATCCTTGGCTTTGACTATATGAAAGTGACTGAGGTATGAGCGATGCTAGTAATGCCAATCCTTATGCAGCCAGTCCCTGCTATGAATGGTGTGAAAATGTTGCTCATAGGGTCGGTTGGTGCATGCATTTCAGTGGGCTTGGCAGACTGATATGTAATAGCAACATCTGGCTCAGTGAGGAAAGCAACGGGAAACTACCTCACTCCTCATTTCCCTAGTACGCCTCTTCAGTGATGCTTAGGCCATCTATAACAGCTGAAGGCAGAGCTGTTGAGGATCCAACCAGCCTTAGGGCTGAAGACTGAACATACATACATACTAAAGAATTAATTCTTTTAAAATAACTACGCCCATAGGCTTTGCCAAAAACAACTACAGTAGAATCATATATTTCCAAGATAGAAAAATTCTCCCTCCCTTAGCCCAAAAGAAATCTCGAGAAGCAAACTTCCTACCTCCACACTCTTAGACAGCCTGGGGTCGAGGAGCGAGCGGGGTAAGCCCACGTTAGCAGCCAAGCCAAGTTACTCGTACACAGCCGATGTCAGGAAGCGCCTGCTAGAGGCACTGACCCCAGTATATATGTGCCACGCCCCCTCTCCAGTCAAGCTGGGGCGTGAAGGGAAGAAGCAGGCCTGTCAACCAGAATAGAGGAGTACACCAAGGCGGAAGAAAACTTCCCTTTTCCCTGGGGCCATAAAGGTGAAGGGGCAAAATATAATTTATTAACAGACAGAGAAGGATCATACAAATAAGATAACAATAAATACAGATCGATCTGTCAAAGTTCATAGAATTCAAAATGACAAAGGAGACCGACGAGGGAGAGAAATTCACGGTTCAATTACTGTTGTTATTATTATTATTATTATTATTATTATTATTATTATTATTATTATTATTATTATTATTATTATTAATACATACATCATCATTGTAGACCATTATGCCTTTCAGTTTTCAGTCTGCAAGCCTCTGTGAATTTATTAAACGTCGCCACAATCTTCTATTTGCAATTAGTGCTGTAGCCTCATTTAGTTCTGTATCTCTTATCTTTAAATCGTTAGAAACTGAGTCTAACCACTGTCATCTTAGTCTCCCTCTACTTCTCTTACCCTCCATAACAGAGTCCATTATTCTCCTAGGTAACTTATCCTCCTTCTTTCGTCTTGCATGACCCCACCACCAAAGCCAGTTTATGCGTACAGCTTCATCCATTGAGTTCATTCCTAACTTAGCATTTATCTCCTCATTCCAAGTACCCTCCTGCCATTGTTCCCACCTCTTTGTACCAGCAATCATTCTCACTTCTTTCATGTCTGTTACTTCTAACTTACGAATAAGATATCCTGAGTCCATCCAGCTTTCGCTCCCATAAAGCAAAATTGGTCTGAAAACAGACTGATGTAAACATAGTTTTGTCCGGGAGCTGACTTCCTTCTTACAGAATACTGTTGATTGCAACTGCGAGTTCTCTGCATTAGCTTTACTGTACCTTGATTCAATCTCAGTTACTGGGAGAACACACATCCTAAACACTTGAAATTATCTGCCTGTTCCAGCTTTGTATCACAACTCTGACATTCAATTCTCTTGGATTTATTACCTACTGACATCAATGTAGTCTTCGAAAGGCTAATTTTCATACCATACTCATTGCACCTATTTTCAAGTTCCAAGATATTAGACTGCAGGCTTTTGGCACAATCTGCCATTAAGACCAATTCATCAGCATAGACCAGACTGCTTACTACATTTCCACTTCATTGAATTCCTCCCTGCCACTTTATACCTTTCAGCAGATGATCCATGTAAACTACGAACAACAAAGGTGAACGATTACAGCCTTGTCTAAACCCTCTCACTACCCTGAACCAAGAACTCATTCTATATCAATTCTCACTGCAGCCAAATAGTCAGCATAAATGCCTTTGATTGATTTTAATAATCTACCCTTAATCCCATAGTCCCCTAGTATGGTGAACATCTTTTCTCTCGGTACCTTGCCATATGCTTTCTCTAGATCTATGAAACAAACATAACTGTCTATTCCTCTTGTAGCATTTTTCGATTATTTGGCACATACTGAAAATCTGATCCTGATAGCGCCTCTGTGGTCTGAAACCACAGTGGTTTCATTAGATTTCCTCTCAACCACTGATTGCACCCTCCTTTCCAGGATGCCAGTGAATACTTTGGCTGGTATACTAGTCAATGAGATACCTCAATAGTTGTTGCAATCCTTCCTGTTCCCTTGCTTATAGATAGGTGCAGTTACTGCTTTTGTCCAATCTGAAGGTACCTTACCAACACTCCATGCTAATTTTATTACTCTATGAAGCCAGTTCATCCCTGCCTTCCCACTATACTTCACCATTTCAGGTCAAATCTCATCTATTCCTGCAGCTTTATGACAATGGAGTTTATTTACCACCTTTTCCACTTCCTCAAGCTTAATTTCACCAACATCATTTTCCTCCTCCCCATGACCTTGGTTGTTCACAAAACCACCAGAAAGATTTCCTTTTATGTTGAGATGATTTTCAAAATATTCCCTCCACTTGTCCAGTGATTCCCTTGGATCTATTATGAGTTCACCTGAATTATCAAAAAACACTGTTCATTTCCTTTTTTCCTCTCTTCCTAAGATTCTTTGTTACTGTCCAGAAAGGTTTCACTGCTGCTTGACCCAGCCTTTCCAGATTATTACCAAAATCTTCCCACGACTTCTTTTTGGATTCAACAACCATTTGTTTCTCTCTGTTTCTTTCATCTATGTACAATTCCCTGTCTGCATCAGCCCTTGTTTAGAGCCATTTCTGATGAGCCTTCTTTTTATGTATATAAGCTGCTCTCACTTCATATTCCACCAAGATGTTCACTTTTTCCCATCTTTACACACAGTTGTTCCTAGGCATTCCCTTGCTGTTTCTACTGCAACATCTCTGTATGCCACCCATTCTCTTTCTATATCCTGAACCTGCTTACTGTCCACTGTTTGGAACTTCTCACTAATCCTACCCATGTACTTCTGTCTAATTTCCTTTTCCCAGAGATTTTCTAACCTTATTCATTTGCAGACAGATTACACTTTTTCTGTCCCAGCTCTAGAGATACATAGTTCACTACAGATCAGACAGTGGTCTGTATCATAAAAAAAATAGTGAATAGCCTTATGCTTCAAGAATGTATTCATAACTGCTAAATCCATACTAGCACGGAAGTCCAGCAAACGCTTCCCATTCCTATTATCTTCCATATCTTCCCTACATTTACTAATCACCCTTTCATATCCTTCAGTTCTATTTCCAAATCTCGCATTGAATTCACCCATTAACACTATCCTATCCTATCCTTGCTGTTGACCCTGACTACGATGTCACTCAATGCTTCATAAAACTTGTCAACTTCATCCTCATCTGCACCCTCACACCAGAATAATTCTCGTCCTAATTCCTCCAACTGCCAAATCTACCCACAACATTCGCTCATCACCATGTCTAACAGAAACTATGTTGCATGCAAGAGTATTCCTGATGAACAGCCCTACCCCACTACATCCCTCCCCTTTTTAACATCCATCAAGTACTCTTTATAATCTCCTATTTCTTCCTCATTATCTCCCCTTACCGAAATAGCATTTAGTCCTAGCCGTCCAGATGCATCCTCTTTGCTGACTCAGCCAGTTCTACTTTCTTTCTTCTGTAAGCCATTAATATTGATAGTTCCCCATCAAATTCCATTTCATTCACCATTTATTTCCAAGGAGTCCTCACCTGCCAAATGGGAGTTGGACTCCATTACTCCCATAGGTCCAAGGCTTGCTTAAAATGTTCTGAGGTAGGTAAATTTGTGAAGCAGGTTGCTGCCCTACTTACACATAGTCCAAGTGAGGACAAGGAGGGCCATGAGTGAGAATATGTCCAAGATGCCTAACTAAAACTAAACCCAATTCACGTAATAGCAGAGCATAATGGATACAATAGAAACATGATAAACAAAATCATTCACAAAGTAAAACATCAACCAAAATCCAAATTAAGTAGAAACAACAAACCTAAGGAAGACTATGCACTTTTTACCTTTAACAACACCTACATCCACCCCATAACCAATATTTTCAAAAAACACAATCTAAGAATAGCTCACAGAACCACACGTAATAATTCCTCCATTTTAAATAACACTAACTCTGTCAATGAAAACAATAAAATAATACAGCCACTCAGGAGTATACCGCACAAAATGCAACGAGTGTGACATCGACATCGGGCGCACTGGCAAATGTTTTTCTATTCACTACAATGAACATATCATTGCCACTAAATATAATCACTTTTCATCCATAGGGCAACATGTCGAGGATCATAAACATAAGTTCACTAAAATTGAGAATGACATGGAAATTTCAAATATGAACCCCACAGGCCCATTGCTCAACATAATGGAAGATTTTTACATCAACATGGACCAATACGCTAATCCAAACTTCAACTTAAATTAAATCACAGATAAAACAAATATTCTCTTCAACACAGCCATTCCCATTCTAAAAGACACATATTATAAAAAGAATCAGCAGACACAAACCCACACACAACCCAAAAGACATATCTCACTCCACCCCATCCCCTCTACAAGCTGCTTCCCCCTCCCCACTACATCTCAATCTGAATGCTGCGACAGCTACATGACATACATGCAACAATGTGCAGCATGCTCCCGACCATACTCGAAGACGTATCTAGCCCATACGTAACACACAAACTATAGCACACAAACCATTTAGCAGGCACTCTCTATCAGTTATTCTAATTCCTACCTTTCGTTTTCTTCTTTCTTGGATTTTTTTAATTTACCTGAGCAGGAATGCAAGTATGAAGAGGGGAGATCTCTCAACCTTCATATAATTCAATATGTCATACACAGCATATTATGCCTCAACAAGGATTCAATTAAAGCCAAAGCCCTTTAATTGTACCATCTTGTATGACATAATGTTGGCATACAGCATAGAGTTTTGAACTTGACACCAAAACCCCAGTGCTCTTTGAACTCTAAGAACGGTACCCTATTTTTAAACTTTTAGCAATAATGTTTTTGGAAAATGTGGCATTCATAGGACTTCAGCAAGTCCATACCATATGTAAATAACATTATGCATTTTATTAAAATAGTGGCATTCTGGTTTAATTTTAGTAGTGTTTTATTCTGCACTCTAAGAACTCTAAGAACGGAAAATATGGCATTCATAGAACTCCAGCAAGCCAAAGCCCTTTATTGTACCATATGTAAATATCATAACATTTTGTATTCTTTTTGGAGTAGTGGCATTCTTGTTTAATTTTAGTAGTGTTTTATTCTGCACAATCGCTATTAAGCAGGTTCATCAACAGCTGATGATGACCTATTTACAGGTCGAAACCGGTACTGTCTTTTAATGTAAATATTCTGGACACTTTGTAAAATAATATATTGATTCCGTGGACAACTCATCCTTCATACTTGTGTACTCAAATTATCAATACGGACATGAAGCCAACCAGCCAAAGAACATTGCTTTCAGATATCAGAACCTGAAGATCAAAATTGTGAACGTGATTAAGAACATTGCTTTTTTAAGACAATGCCTGTCTAGTAACTTAGTACTGAATTTCCTTACGAGATACAACAATAAACACAGGAACACCATCCAGACATGGAACACACAGAAAAAGACTAATAAATTGTGATTAACAGAAGAAATAAAATTCCTTTATAGGAAAAACCAATACCTTAATACCAAACTCTATGAAACACACCTAGAAGCATCCCATGCTTTACCACGAAGCTTCTGGGATAACTTCCAACAAATAACCCAAGACAAAATAACTAACCGAACTATCTGGAAGATAAGAAGCTAAATGCACTCAAACAGTACAAACCCAAAACAAACAAGACAGTAACACTCCCTTCAAACGGAACAAAGAAAATGAACACACCTTTCACCCACCCATCATGATTTTAACAGACACAAACTTTGATGAAACAGAAACCAGTATATTGAGCAAAGAACCTAAACACAATTGGGAAAACACATCAACCTTTCATAACCTCATAACCATCATTGCTGAAGCCAAAAATGCTCTAAATAAAGATCCCCAAGATTTATGCGAAGAGATCAGACACGAGGTTTAGAAGAAATTACCACAATACATAAACAGGATTAGCAAAAACAACAACAACAACAACTATAGAAGCAAAACTGACAATATCTAACCCAGGATACTCAAAGACAAAATTAAACATAACAGTCTATTAATAATTAAGGCAGACAAAGGTAATACCACAGTCATCATCGACAGAAACGAATACATAATTAAAGCTAAACAGTGTTTCTTAAATGACACCTTTCAAATTTAACAAAATGATCCAACTGCCAGTATCCAAAACAATCTCAAAACATTATTGAATAACACCCAATTTCTCCTTAATGAGCAAGAAACCATGAAGCTGACCATAATTAATCCAAAACTGCCAACTGCAAAAGCCTACCCTAAAATCCACAAAGAAAAAGTACCCATGAGGCCAATCATAAATTGTAGATCAAGCCCAACTTACAAATTATCATGCTTCATACAAACATTTCTCAAAAACCACTACACATTCTTAGCCAAGAAATCAGTACAAAACTCAATAGAATTCTGCAACATCATGAAAGAGCTGAAAATTGAGCAACACCACATTCTAGCATCATATGACATCATTAACATGTACCCTAACATACCTACACAGAAAACAATAAGACTAATGGAATCAAATTTAAGAAATCACAGTAATCTGTGATCTGGAACAGATTGTGATGGATTTGAGCAAGATAGTGTAATGAATTTGTGGAGCACTGGTATAATTTCTTTTACACACTCGATAAATTAAGATGGTAGTAGGATTATGCCTGCCTAGATTTTCATTGTGATTTGCCCATATTTTTAGAGAGAGAGCATTGAGATTTGATACTTGATGGCGTTGCTTATGATTATCCTTTCTCTGATATCTTGTTTTATTCCTATCTGGATTAATTTTTACCCAGGGATTTGACGCAAGTGCGATAACAGGTATAACTTGAAAACAGTGTTCTCTCACCCATGGGAAACTAATGCAGATATCGAGCTTGAATTATTATTATTATTATTATTATTATTATTATTATTATTATTATTATTATTATTATTATTATTATTATTATTATTATTATTATTATTATTATTATTATTTACATAGTTGAATGATCGTATTGTGCATGAGGTTATGTCATGAAACATGTGTCGTACATAGACATTTATATCAGTTCTGTTAATGTAAATACCTGTAAATTAATATTATAATTTATTTTTACCTGTATATATAAATTGTAATCCATAATTGTGAAATACACTGTAACTTCCAGAATGGTAATAGGCACGAGAACGATTGAGAATATTCTGTACATTATAATATATACCATATGGTCGAGCATCTCTTCTCCTTACTCCCAAGTCTTCCCAACCCAAAGTTTGCAACATTCTCGTAACACTACTCCTTTGTCGGATATCACCCAGAACAAACCGTGCTGCTTTCCTTTGAATTTTTTCCATTTCTCATATCAAGTATTCCTGGTAAGGGTCTCATACACTGGAGCCATACTCTAACTGCGGTCTTACCAGAGACTTATAAGCCCTTTCCTTTACATCCTTACTAAAACCTCTAAACACTCTCATAACTATGTGAAAAGATCTGTAACCTTTCTCAACAACCTCGTTAACATGATTTCCCCAATGAAGATCATTCCTTATTTTAACACCTAGGTACTTACGTCTCTCCCTTAACGTACTAACATTCCATCAACACAATAATTAAAACTGAGAGGACTTTTCTCTTGTTGAAACTTACGATTTTACCTTTCATTCCATTTACATTCATACCATTGTCTGCTGTCCATCTCAAAACATTGTTTGTTTAAGTCCTTCTGCAGTCGCTCACAATCCTGCAACTCATTTACTACTCTATACAGAATTACTTCAACTACAGAAAACCATTCTCAGGACAGATGACGGTGGGGACCAGCTCCTCTCCATCTCCCGAATGCAGAGGAGTAGTGCCACAGCAGGCCGTGGCCACCCCCTCTTCCGCTCCATTGGTCGGAGTGCAGAGCCATCGAAGCACGGACCAGCCATGGCCACTTGTAGGCAGAAACCCACTCTGCAACCACCAACCGTGACGATAGATAGTCCATTGACGCAAATCACTTGAGGCCATCGAGCGTGCATGCGTTCAGCCATCTGAGACCTCACTATTTGATAGCGCAAAAGCCCACCCCATTGAATGCCCTCCCTCCACCTCATCGCCAATATATTGTGACCTTTAGGGGAAGATGTACAACAAATGCAGGTGACAATATATTCCACTCTATTTAATCATACGTAACCAACCACAGACTTAAGTGACGATAGTGTGAATTATGTCTTTCCTTCATATGAGACATGTGTATTCAAGGGTATTCCTACTTATCTGTGCAATGTGTAGCTAGTATTTCTCTTCCAGTGCTTTGTTGATTGTATGTGAATTTTTTATTGGTTGTGTTTTGGTCATTTTCTGCAATGAGTATCGTGATTCATCAATATGTATTGAATACCATTACCATCAGAAATAGAAAACATATTTTTCTGTTAACTTGATCTTATTGAGAGAATGAAGGCAAGATCATAGCTTGGTAGTTCTGTTTCAAATTGAAAAGATTTGATTTGGTTTAAATAGTAAATTTAATTCTGGTCGAATAGAAATGCAATTTTGTTAATTTAGGAAGATTTAATTCTGTTCATAAAAGAAGGTTTAAATTGGTTCAAATAGGAGTACAATGAAACCTCGTTAGTGCGTTCCTCATTAACATGTTTTCCTGTTTAGCACATCATAAATTTGAAGTCCCAATTCTCATCGTATTAAATCTATATAAAAATACCTCACTTATCGCACACAAATCCACATTTTTCCTTGCCCTGGAAATGTTATTTGTCATCACTTGTGTAAGAGCCATCACCACAGTTACATGATTATGGGAAAAGGCTTCTACTAACATTTGTTTTAGAAAGAGTGAGATGTGCAAAACTATTTTGATATTTTTATTGGCCCTCGTGCACAGGTTTTCATATTTGTTGTCTGGTGTTTTTTACACCTTTCAGTGCACTGTTATTATTTAACAGCCCCAGCAGAAAAGGTTTTCATATTTCTTTTGTGTTTTTCACACCTTTTACTTTCCTCTCATCTTTAGTACTGTTAGATATAGTTTTCACTGTACCCGTGGGTACACAACATAAAATGCCCTCATGTCAGAAAAAGTTGTATCTAGTGTTTCTATTTCCCTATTGGATAGTTTTTATTCGTATATCCAGTAGTACATTTTCTCGCTTAACACGTTCTTTTTCCTTTCCCCTGCAGAAACATCTTAACAAAGTTTTACTGTATTTAATTAAGACCTATTTTCTTTCTTAGTTTTAGTGTTCAATAAATAATTAATTTATTATAAAAATTAATGAAATTAAATTTGAGGGGTATTAATGTTATTCTGGATCCAATTTGAAGTTATCTTTCGATCACATGTGTATTTGCGATGTATAATGTGAATGGTCTGATCCATACTGATAGTAAAAGAAAACTGTCTGTGAGATCAGATTTTTTAAAAATCATTACAGTACAAATGTGTATAAACAAGTTCACTATTTATAAAATCTTGCATACCATTGTGATATTATCAAAAGAAAGGACTTATCTGAACTGTTTTATTTTAATTTGAACATCATGAAATGGAACAATGATGTTTGTTCATGTTTGTTTCCTTGCCAAATTTATTTCTCTTCACTTTATTTGTTAATAAAGTTGGGTTACCATTTTACACTTTCTTTAGTTATTTTGTGTTACCTTGGTAAATTCATGATATTCTCGTGTCCCTGTTGCAAGCATCGGGCTCACAAACGGTCCACCCCTGTGGATCCTCATGACTACCGGCTGCTGGATGGGCTCAGTATGTATGTAATGTAATGTAATGTAATGTATGTATGTATGTATGTATGTATGTATGTCTTGTGCTGGTTACGAGTGGTATATGCCATATTTTTTTATGATTAATTATATTTCATCTTCATGCAAGACATTCACTGCGAACTGGGTTTGTTTACGCTCGGAGAAGCCAGCCAGCGACAGCTGTGTGTGAGTGACATAGCTGCAGGAACAAGATAGGCCACCCGCCTGATGCCATGTGTAGCCTGCCTGACGTGGTATATTCTGGACATGAATGTCACCCCTTCGCGAATGTTCGATGTGAAAATTTTTTAAACTTCTATAATAATAATTGCAGTGACTCGAGAGATACGCCATTTTGAAGAGGATCACATAAACGTCTCCAATTCTGAATCTCAATAAATCCGTCAAGGGATTCTCGAGATAATCAACTTCAAAGATACCACGCTATCTGATGACATAGGAGCCCAATCTGAATATAAGGTGAGCTCACTTGACCCAAATCAGACAGTCACAGCTGGGAGGCCAGCCTGACTCTCCATGTTGCAGCATTACTGTTCGTCGAAGTGCTGACCGAGTCTATCTTCAAATTGTTCAAAGTCTTCGGATTGGACTTAAACTCTGACACCGAGTTGAACTTTGAATTTGTGCGCATGTTATAACTCCAATATGTAACAAAGTCTTTATCATGGACATTGAGTCTATCAGTCGAGTTGAACTTTGAATTTGTGCGCGTGTTAAAACTCCAATATGTAACAAAGTCTTTATAATGGACACTGAGTCTATCAGTCGAGTTAAACTTTGAATTTGTGCGCGTGTTGAAGTTCACGTTATACAAAGTCTTTATAGTGGACTTGGATTATATCAGTCGAGTTGAACTTAGAATCTGTGCGCATGTTGGAACTCTGATTGTGACAAGTCGTGTATTGGACTTACGTGCTAACGGTCAAGTTGTGCGCATGTAGAAACTTCTCGATGTGACCTACTTTCGTGAATGTGGAACCTAGTTTATTACCACGTTGTCATTGCAGAATTTAGTCTCTGAACAAATCTTATTAATTTCAATGTGACACTACTGCGATATATTACGAACTGTGATTTTCTTTTAAAATCTCAGTCAGCATAATTTCATAATTAAATAAGAGTGTTTATGAAAGTGTTCAAACTTTCCCACTGATGTTAATGCAAGTGATTACCTATTGTGAAAGGTTTACTTGTGTGCTTCGACACAAGTGGGTTATTCTAAATTCAAACTGTGTTAATATACAACGGTACTTGCCAACTTTCATATTTTTCAATTTATGAATTGAAGTGAATGTTATTCAATTCAAACAGAACTAACTTCTGAACTGTGTATTATTTCTTCTTCAAAGTGTTAATTATTTGTGCGTTACTGTCAACAGTGTCTTTTGATAAACTCTTGAGCAGTCGCATATTTTACTTTACGTCATGTGCTTTAACGTCACACAGGCAAGAAAAAATAGTTTGTCCTTTATTATGCCTCCTTACTATTATTTGTCTTTGTAGAATTTATAGTTACAAATACTGTTTGATATGGCCTCCCAACTCAGCAACATGCTGCATCCGTAACACGGCATCGTCGACAGTTGCCCGCCATTTAATGTAGACAAATTAGGGAAAATATGCATTCATGGGAAGGGGAATTAGGGGTTTGAATAATTTACCGTCGCGTTGATCGTCGTTCCTTTTGGCATGGATTCCACATGCAGCAGAGTATGTGAATTTTGGTGGGTTGGTAGTTGACACACATTATTCATAAACTGTGCTTTATTTCTTTCCAAACTCAATGCTATCCACATCTTCATCTTTAATGGACTCATAAATTCTATCTACAAGGGATTAAGAGAATTTGACTGCATATCATGACAATATTAAATGAAACAGTGCTGTTAAACAAATGTGTCGGGGGACTGCGCAATTGTGGACTCTTCGTGTGAGTTAAGTGACGAGTGAATACCCCGCAACATCGTCGGAGATTGTCGGAGGATGTCGGAGACCAGCCAGAACGTCAAAGGTTTGAGCCCAATCCTGTATCGAGCCGACCTGGGTGTTCCAGCCTCATCTCATCATAACGTAAGCAGCCTACAGGACGAGTTCCAGTCCAGTGACGGTGACCTGGGAGCACGGATCATCTGATAGGCGATACTGAAGACAGCAAATATCTACAGTAAGGTGATGTGCACTACAAACATGCATTTTTCTGAATACCAAACCATACACATGATTAATGGCAGATGATTAAGTTAAATACACAATATTTATAAATATAGAGCGGAACTTGACATGAACTTAGCATCAACTGTCTGTTTACAAAATCTGTTTGTTTCATCTGATTCCTTTGCCAACACCACTTCATTCACAAATACCTCAAAATCAATTTCAGGGCATCAGGGCTCATATTATTATTTGACATAGTTAGGTTCGACACTTGAAATGCATGCACCTTAGGCAAAATCTCATTGTCCGACCATATGGGCAGGGCTAAGTCAGTGTCATTTTTTCTCTGTCTCTGGCAGCAAATCAGCACCACTATCGACATCACCATCACTCCCTATAACTTTACAAATATCCTCAATATCGCTACCACCATTATCAAAATCTACATTGAACATGACCTCCTCTAAAAGTGTAACATTTCCTTCGGACGCATCTTACGTTTATACACAGCATCCATAATTCAAACACGATGTTTACAACTCTGTGATAAAAGAAAAATGTTTTCCTGCAGAACTACAAGCAGAAATAGTATAAACTAATTAGTTTAAAGTGTTGCTAATAGATGGCAGAAGTATATAACTCAGTTATAAGGGAGATCAAGTATATTCGATCACATCACTGGCGGCACAAAGTCCTGCTCGAGTATTCTCAATCGCAGTACTGGCAAGCCATTTCAGACAGCTTGAGTATATTTAATTGCAGCAGTAAAGCGGACCCATCATTAATACGTAGGGGCTTTGAAAAGTTGTCGGAATGTGCTAGAATTAAGTATCTTACCTCGGTGAAACTGCTTTTATTTTTCAACAGTTTCCTTGTAGACTAATGCATTTGGTTTAGCGATGTTCCATTGCCTTGATCCCATCTCGAAAATGAGATTCCTCGAGGCCTGCAAAATACCTTTCCAATTCGGCTGTCAGTTCTTCCCTTGTAGAAAATCTCCGTCCATTGAGGAAAATTTTCAGCTTGGGGAATAGATGAAAGTCTGATGGTGCCAAATCAGGTGAATAAGGTGGATGTGGCAACAATTTGTACCCCAGTTCATGAAGTTTTGCCATGGCAATAACACTTGTGTGCGGCGGAGCGTTGTCCTGATGAAAGATGACCTTTTTCCTTGCCAAACCAGGCCTTGTTTCACGTATCTTTTCCTGTAGTTGGTCTAGGACGTTTCCATAGTATTGCCCCATAATTGTTTGGCCAGTAGGAAGATAATCTATTAGCAGAATGCCTTTTGCATCCCAGAAAACTGAGGCCATGACCTTTCTGGCCGAACACACTGCCTTTGCTTTCTTTGGTGGTGGTGAATCAGAATGTTTCCACTGCTCTGACTGCTGTTTTGTCTCTGGGGTATAGTAGTGGACCCAAGTTTCATCTGTAGTCACAAACCAGCGCAAAAAAATCTTGTTGGTTGCACTGAAAACGGGCCAAACTTAGTTCGGACATTTCCAGTCTGGTGCGTTTATTGTCCAATGTCAAGAGCCTTGGCACCCATCTTGCGGATAATTTTTTCGTACCCAATTCTTCAGTTAAAATATAATATACCCATTCAGAATACATCCCTACAGCTTCAGCAATCTCCCGCACTTTCAGTCGACGATCCTCCATGACCATTTTATGCACTTCTGCAATAAATTCTGGGGTCATAACAATTTTTGGCCGTCCACTACGCGGATGATCATCCAAGCTCTCCCGACCAAATTTAAACTTACTGGTCCTCTTGGCAACAGTTGAAAATGAAGGAGCAGAGTCCCCCAGTGTGTTCTGAAAGTCGGCATGAATTTTCTTTTTCTTTCATACCTTTCTTTACAAAGTATTTAATCACTGCTCGAATCTGTTTTTTCCATTGTCACAAATCACTACACGGGAACAACAACAAAGAGTCGTCACTACCACACTCCTGCAGCTAGAGCACTGATGCGCCACATGTTCACTCACAAAGAATGTGTGATTATTGCGCGGGAACCTCGTTGCTCTAGCACTGACATCTAGCGGTGATTCCGAGAACTTTTCAAACCGTTCTCGTATATTGAATGAGATTGATTATATGCCCACAGCATGACTTCCCAGTACAGAACTCTGCTTGTTCAAGAATGAACTGATCACCCAAGGCGGTACTGATATGGTTGAGCACCATACATTCCAGAATTTTGAATCAGTGACAGAGCTGTGACATGGGACATAAGTTCCTCCAATCGTTCAGTTTCTTACCCCATTTCTCAGGGTTTGAGCCTTCTCCAACAAATAAAATGCTTTCAAGTGATATGAATGAAAATTGTTGTTGCAGAGATACTACTGATGGTTCATAGATTTGATGCATGGAGAACAAAGGTATAAATATTTGTCATCATGGAGGTGGAGGTCAATGTCAAGGAAAGTGAATGAGAGATCTGCCAAGTGAAATGGAACCTGTAATTAGAGTCAGAGCAGTCCAGAAATGAGTCAAGTAGGATAACAATAATAATAATCTTATTGATTTTACATCCCTCTAACTACTTTTATGGTTTTTGGAGATGCCAAGGTGCCGGAATTTTGTCCTGCAGGAGTTCTCTTACATGTCAGAAAATCTACTGACATGAGGCTGACATATTTGAGCATCTTTAAATACCACCAGACTGAATCAGGATCGAACCTTGCAGTCACAAGGCCAGCACTCTACTGTCTGAGCTACTCAGCCCAGCAAGAGTTAAGGTGGTTTGGTTTATTATTTCATCCTGTGTACTCTATCCACACGTGCTTACATGTTAAGTTGCATGCTCCCCATTTCTATACCTACATACTATATTTTTCTCCTCTTAGCTTTCTTACCTGTATGATGAAAAACTGATAGCCATAGCAAATTGTTTGAAAAGTCAGCATTTTATAAACTGTTTGGTTTTCCTGTCTTACAGGTTCCAGTATCCCTAGCATTAAGATTCTGGGATGTATATCTTCATCAGGGAGATTGTGCATTAATAGGAATGGCAAACACCCTTTTAAAAATGCACAGTAAATATCTCCTTAATCTTGAAGGAATGCAACTTCGACAGTTTCTACATGTAAGTGATCTCATTTTACAATGCAATAGTATATCAAAAATAACTCTGATATATGGGGGAGAGAATATAAGATGGCAATATACATATGCTGTGTTCTTTCCACTCATGATACAAGGATTGGGGCAAGTCATGGCAACTATTTTTTTTCTTGTATATATGTGAACGGATCACAAACGTATATGTGTCGTGTGGAAGTTCTGCAGGCATAGTGTGTATGCAGAACAACAGATGGCTCTGTGATAGCTGGTAGTAACGCAGCGAGGGCTGTGAAATCACTCAGTTGGTGAGTGTCGTGCGAGATGGAAGTAACCTGTGTTGAGCAGCGCGCTTATATCAAAATAGCCATTCTCCGAGGGAGAAATGTGATGGAATATCACAGTGAATTAGTGGAAGCCCTTGGGAATAATGCCCTACCATACTGTACAGTAGCACGGTGGGTAGGAAAGTTTCAGGAAGGACATGTGTCAACCAGTGATGAGCAACGTTCGGGACGACCTGTCAGTGTGCGGACTGACGTGGCACGTGCCGTCATCGAGCAGCTCCTGGATGAAGACAGACAATGGACGCTACTGGAGTTAGAGAGGGCAAGTGGCATTGAGAAATGCACCGTCCACAGGATATTGCATAATGAGCTGCAACTGCACAAAATCACATTGCGGTGGGTACCACATGCACTGACGGAAGTTCAAAGGTGGGTGCACTATGCAATATGCTCCAACCACCTTGCACGCTGGCAACAGGACGGGGATCAATTCTTGTCATGAATAGTTGCCATTGATGAATTTTGGGCCAGGGCGTACGAACCAGAACTGAAACATCAGTCCGCGGAGTGGTGACATGCTGGATCACCAAGGAGGCAGAAGGTCCGTCAGAATCCTTCCCCAGTCAAATTGATGGTGATCGTCGCGTATGATGTCAGGGGTGTCATTGTTTGCCACTTTGTTCCACATGGCAGAACAGTGACCGCACAGTACTACCGGGACTTCCTGGTGCGACAGGTACGATATGGCGTTCAGGAGAAACGTCCAGATCTTGTGGAAAGTGCATTAATCCTGCACTACCATGCAAAACCACATAACGCAGAGTGTATAGAGCAGCTACTGCGTCGTTGGGGATGGGAAGAATTTGAACACCCACCGTACTCTGTGACTTTGATTTCATTCAAAAGATTAAGGAACCACTACATGGTAGGCGGTTTGCAACACAAGAGGACATTGCTAATGCTGTCCACCAACAGGTGACCCGATTCACACATGGTGTGGCAAATGCTGAGGCAGATGGTATTCAGCGCCTCCCACATCATTGGCAGCGTGTGGTGTCAGTAGCAGGGGACTACTTTGAGAGTCTTTAGGCTCAGGTTTGTCATGTCAACTTTATGTGTACTGTGTTGCCATCCATTTGCACCAGGAAGGCCATATTGCCCTGTATACTACCGTAATAAATTAGTGTGTTACGATATTTCAGTGCTATTCATTGTCTACACATGTAGTTAACACCTTGTCCTTTCATCTGTGTATGTCACATTTTCCTACCAGACTGGTATCTTCAAGAAAAAAAATTGTTGCGATGACTTTTGCCCCAACCCTTGTATCAATTCTTTTATGACATTGGTGTTGCACGGCTGAGAGAGGGAGATTTCCTGCATGTTTATGTTACTTCATAGCTTCAAGCATTTTGTAATATGTCAGGAGTACATGGTATTCAGTTGGAAATACTGAGAAAATATGACACTACAGCATTTTCAGTTGATAGGTAATGAATGCTTTTTTTTTTTTTTTTTTTTTTTTTTTTTTGCTAGGGGCTTTACGTCGCACCGACACAGATAGGTCTTATGGCGACGATGGGATAGGAAAGGCTTAGGAGTTGGAAGGAAGCGGCCGTGGCCTTAATTAAGGTACAGCCCCAGCATTTGCCTGGTGTGAAAATGGGAAACCACGGAAAACCATTTTCAGGGCTGCCGATAGTGGGATTCGAACCTACTATCTCCCGGATGCAAGCTCACAGCCGCGCGCCTCTACGCGCACGGCCAACTCGCCCGGTGTAATGAATGCTATTATAGCTGCTAAATCTTCTAAAAATGTTGAACTTAGAGAGTGAAACATTTGAAATGTGAAGTATTTGTCAGAAAATTATGTAGGAGATGAGTTTAGAAAATTGTTTAAAATGTAGATATTTTACACCACAAACCTTTTCATATAGAAATATGTAGCATACATTGAGAGAGAGAGAGATCATCATGCTTTGCCATTCAACAGAAATGTCAATAATGCTTTACTGTACAATAGTAATGATGAGAAGAATAACAGACCAACAGAAGGAAATAAGAAATCACTTATGATTAATCTGATATATGCATGGCTCCACTTATGAGAGACATGAGAAACTAGAAATGACTGGTTATGCCATAGTAACAGTGATCAGAGACTTAACAAGGCTTAAGTACAGAAGTACGTAAAGATTTTATTGTTTGCCTGAGAATAACGCTGTAGATATCATCAGAAAAACTGAGTTCTTGCTGGTTTGTTATACGGTATGTCTTAACATTTACCAAATGTAATTTCATTGATAGGATTTACTTTTCTGAGCAAAACAATCATGATTCCAGCAATTATATTGTTCGGGATAGAAGATTAATTATGAGATACAAATGTGTACACATGCTTTGGGACATATTAAGTTAACAATACTCAGATTATATTAAAAGACATTGCAAAATCAAACAAATATTGAAAGGATGTTGAAGTGAACTGGACTGGGTCCTACATTTTTTAGCCTGTGTAACTGCAATCATGAGCAAGAAATCAGATTCTTAGACTGTATGATTATACTCCTAACATCCTCAGGAAACAACTTACCGTACAACGCAGTTTAGAGAAATATGCATTTCAGCCATTTGGAAGATATTTTCAGGCTGTGGAAAAACAGTTTTTCAGCACTTCTCGAGGAGAATGATATACCAAAACAGAATTACCATATATATCTAAGTGTTACAGCTGCAAATGACGGAAAGAAGGGCAGAGAAAGCTGATGTATTGTTTTGGCTCTCTCTCTTGATATAAATCCAAACCCAACTTACACAAGTTTTTGAAATATATGTTTTGTTTGAAAGTATGTTTTTAATATGAATTTTGTGAAAAAATTCCAGATCCAGAATTAATAATGGACACCTGAGGGATTACTTAACTATTGCTGGAACTTTGTGCATTCCAAAATATAAAAAGATTTCACAAAACAAGACATGCCGCTTCCCTCACTAATGAAGTTGAGAGGGTGAATTGTATATTTCAAATGTGTATATAATCATTGCTTTTAAAATATCATTGATCTGAAACTTTGTTTGTATGTGAATGTATTATATGTTAACACTCCAAGGGATGAGTTTAAAAAAAAATGCCATCAAACAATACTAATTGATACTAATATACATGGTATTTACTTTGTTCTGTTGTTATTATTGAAACTGGTGCTTCAGCGGCTACACCAAATGCAGTAAAGGGAGGAAAGTAAGTGCAATTACATGGTACCTAACACAATACACACACTAACTCCGCCGGTAACAACACTGGTAAATATCAGTAGGGGCAACTTGATGATAATTAACCAGGAACATGGGAATGAGGCTGGGAAACCTTACCAAGGGCCATGGAGGTGCAAAGGTTGCAATTTTCTGAAAAGCCAACAGTGATCTCTTGTTTTCAAAATATTATTTACAAAATTGACAAGACAAATTAACTTCCGAAACAAATTCAGCTGTACACCAAATCTAGATACACACTACACACGATATACATGTTCGTTGACAAAATACAGTTTAGATGTTCCTAGACAAGAGCTTTGCCTTAAGTACAAAGAGTTAAGCAAGTGCTTCTCAGTACAAATCAAATTCCACCAAAACAATATTGAAGGTAAGAGGAAACACAAAATACTATTACATTTTAGAGTGAAATCAAAACTTGCTTTTCACATCTGATCAAAAGAGTGGCGATTAGGGCAAACTCCTGTGATAAACCAAGAAAAACTAAATGGAACTTAAAACCAGACAGAAAGCAACAGCGCTTACCCCAAGGCAGCCCATGCTGGTACCGAGGAGACGTTCACGACGTCAAAAACTTCGGCAGGCTCAGGAGGCCAAGACCAAGATGGCTCAGAGACTTAAGACCTCAGACTACTCACGAAATGCTGCCTAGCTCCTTTTAAAGGGAAATCTGGCCTTGGAGTAGCCAATTAGAACACAGGAGCTTGCCCAGATTGACCAATCGCAACACTTTCTTCAGTCGCGATATTTAAATAACTTTCTCGAACACATACGATCGCGAATCTTCCATTTCCAGAATAGTTGGAACATACTTCTAGAATGCGTAACTAACAAAGGCCAACACACCCTGTTCAAAAATTTGTATCACCAACTTTCTGGACTGTTCCAGTTAATATAGAAATGTAATCTACTAGTTACCAATACAATATGTTACAAAAATATTTACACTGTACAGGTTAGCTAGTTACACGGAATACAAATAAAATATTCTATCACCACACTTCAGATCATACAGTAAGTTCTAGTTAAAAAGGTTTACAAATAAAATCCTCTACAAACACTTTCCACTTCCCATATATTCTACACCTGTGTCAATTATTATACAGAGTAACCAATCACCGTAAGCAAGACAAGCACCTGCCTTACTCAGCCATATATTTGGACCCCAGAGCCAACTTTATTGCAATTTTACCATCAACCCAGACTCCATAGAAAATAATTGAAGACCCCTTCTCTAGACTCAAACCAACAGCCTTCTGCTGTCATGGCAGGGTTACTGAAACTCCTATCTAATTTATTTGAGAGAAAGGATGGGTTCTATTACTTAATAATAAATGAGAAAGATGCATTCAAGTGAGCATTTATACATAAGTTATTCCTTGCTATATTCAGTTATTGATTTTAGTCTATTTTTGCACTTCATTATGTGATACATATCACAACTCTCCCTGCACAGCACACAAACCAGTATTTGTCAGGTTTATGGTATCTTGTGATTACACAGATTTTATGGTGAAGACCATGTATGGTCAGTTGGGTAGTCACATGTCTTTGTTCTTGGCACTCTCTGGTCCAGATCCTTTATAGTATAGCAGATGTTTAAAATACTTATGAAATGTACCTCCCATTTTTCCACTGGTACTTCTCCTGTACTGTGGGGATTCCTTCTTAAGAGCTAGGAAGTGATCGGCCTTAGCTTTCTCTGCCAGCTTCTTTGCCTCATTTTTCATGTGGTCTGCTCTTTTCCTCTTTTATAATTGTTTGTATTTTTCCTCTTCTCTGCACAGTAGGTTAGGCCATACTGCTGTTTATGTGTTTTCCTATCATTTACCGTTCATTAATTGGCTATATTACATGGCAGTGAATATAGCTCCTTACATTTGAAACATCTGGAAGATTTAAATCTTCCCTGTGAAAAATACTGCAGTTCCCAGTAGCAGCATGACCTCTTCATTGTACCCTCAGCGTTCCTTCCTCAAGGGTCATTCATTTCATAGTGAGACAGCTATGGCCTCACATAATCGAGGGGAATGGACATGCTTCCTGAGGGCTCAGCCAACAGTTCCATATTCTTTCAATCCAACAGGCCCTTGTAATACAAATTCTCCATATCAAACTCCTTCATACAATAACTTCTTGCATCTCACTATAATTAGTGTAACCTTAAGTGGCAACAGTAAACATTAAATCTGAAATAATTTAAAACATGGAAAATTATTACCTATAAAATTTCAGACCAGTTTAAAACAATCATATAAAGGCAAATAAAATCAGGCAAAACAAAATCGACTACTGAAGGACAGGATGTGGAAAGCGGTAAGAACCCTACGAGGTCTGAAATGAAGGCATCTTAGTGAACTAAATGAGCTCAAAATGTGATAAAACAGAAGTAGAAAATATGTAAATTTACATAAACTTCTTAACTTAAAAATATATTGAAAGATGTAACTTGAAATGTTTAACATACTCATAAATTAAAGGAAAGCCATGTGTGTTGAAAAAAATCTAAATAACAATTAATAATCATAGCCCCACTGTTGGGTGTCATT
This sequence comes from Anabrus simplex, assembly GCF_040414725.1. NCBI lineage: Eukaryota > Metazoa > Arthropoda > Insecta > Orthoptera > Tettigoniidae > Anabrus > Anabrus simplex. The sequence goes on along the minus strand of NC_090268.1, from coordinate 271,481,493 downwards.
TGAAATATGATTAAAATAATAAAATATGAGTAAACTAGAATACGTAATTGCCTCACGCTTGGGCGAGATTTGTAATATATATGACATCTCATTAAATAAAATAACTCAAATAAATCAAATAAATGAAATAAAGTAAATTAATAAAAACAATTAATTGAAATGTCTGTAATAAGGGCACCATTTTTCACATAAATGGATCCCTCATATTTTAATAGAGTGAGATAATTTTCTCTCCCAGGGCATGTACTATCTGCGCACTTTTTAGTGATAGATTTACACCCTAGTGCTGAAGGGGTCGACTTCGGTTATCTTCGAGATTCGTATTGGGAACCTTTGAAATACAAACTAAGAATCGCTTATCATCGCTGTGCGACAACTGGCGTACACTTTAAGTACTCGTACTGTTGTTGTTTACACAGCAAAGTTAAACTATAGAATTCATGCTAGGAACACGTTTCGCAACGGGAAATGTTATATAGTATTATATATTGTGTGTGTGACACAGTTGTTTGCTTAAAATAATAAAGGTTTATAAAATTCATATCGATCGATCATATTATCGATTCAATTCAGATTTCATTTCCATTCAGTTGGCAGTATTAACGGAACCCTTCTTACTTCTCCAACGAGTACAAAAATCTATCACTAAAAAGTGCGCATACTATACATAAAGCTGTATACTGGTACATCTGCTTCAGCCCTTACCTAACCTTCTGAAAATTACTAAATAGGTAGGAACTGCACCCAGGTTCATCAATAACTCCACTGATTATAAAATAACTAACTATATTCTGAATAATATCCATGCATGAGCACCTCATCAACACACCAAAATATACATAGAATACACTCTCAAAATACTGCTGAAAGACTCCATATTTACACAATTATCCAACAACAACAAAAATGGTGGGAAACCAAAAGTGAGGATCAAGCTACCATTTGTTGTTAACCCAATGAACACTAATTACAAAACAAATATATGGATAAATACCCTTCACTGTCTCTATGTATCAACACCACTTGCAGATTCTCACTATGGGCACTTCACATTGATACTGTATCTTTATAATTCTGTGTTCACCAAGCCGCCACAAGTGATAATACCAAGTGCCTAAGCACTCCATAGTTTATAGGTAGACCTCAGCTTGCCCCTACTCTCTCATGGTACGTCTAGATTGATCCTGGCCATGCAATCACTAGGGGAAGATCCTCTTGCCATTTCAAAACCATGCCCTGAACCTCTTTCTGGTCCCAAGACAATAACAAAGCCACGTAATCTGACTCTGGGCTGCTCCACATGACTCACTGAAACTTTCCAAGTTGTAAAAGCACTGCTTTCCCATCCGTTTATACAAAGAAATTACTCATATCTATAGACAAGAATTATAGGCACTAAAAACAGTTAAAATAGGCAGGCATATAGGCTCTTAAATTAACCAAAATAGGCACTAATGTGCAAAATAGGCAAGAAAATAGGCATGAGAAAAATACTTATAATTTAATAACATGCTCAATTACTATAAAAGGAATTTACAACAAGCAATGTTTAAATATTTTCCGTTAACAATCTTGTTCTCCTGTCGGGCAGAATGTTTTGTACTGAGAGAAATCTCTCAACATCACAGGGAGAGATTGGACAAAACTTTAATGAAGCCACTTCATCTGGTTTTAGTTCAACCATTTCATCTACCTCACCTCGCAGCACCCTGGCTATTTTACCATCGCTTTCTATCATGGATTCTGCTACAGGACTCTTATGGAACCTTTTGCTGACAGCGGCTAACTTCCCAGAGGTTCGATTAAAACTTCTCCTGACTTCTTCCACAACCCTAAATGACTCCACCGGGGGGAAAGCTACTCATCTCCAACTCAGTGACTGCTCCCGGCAGCTTGTTAAAATTTGAAGATGCTCCAGTTTATGCAGGGGAGTATTAGCTCCCACCATTGCAGTGCACAGGTCTATAGAAAACTGTTGTTGGTCGCTGTTCACAATGGATGGGTAGACGGGTAGAAAAGCTGCGATGACAATGCTTTCTGTACTCGTGTCAAATGCATCGCAGTAATTCTATGATGATCTATATGGTATCTTTTCACATTTGATCTGAAAAATAAAATGGACTTAAATTTCAATGTTCTTATATTTCTACAGGTGGGCTAATGGGCAATAATGCTTAGTATAAACGTAATAATGGCGTATGGCCTCTGGAGAGGCCTGGTGCAGGTCTTTCTCTCGTAGATGGCCTATTAGGCGACCTGCATGTATGTGAAAATGAGGGTCCTACCTAGGATGATTTTGAATGCTGAAAATGTCACACACACTCAGCCCCAGAGCCATTGGAATTAACCAATTATGGATAGGATCCCTGACCCGGCCAGAAATCAAACCCAGGACCCTGTGAACCGAAGACCAGTATGCTAACCATTCAGCCAACCAGTCGGACAGTATACACGTGCATTTGTTTCATAAAAAAGAGAAAGACTATTGGAGGTGATGTTTCTAGAAGTACAAAACTTTAAAGTAGGAACAAGAGAATTTGTAATGTACATGGAAATATGTCCTCAAAAATGTTCATTTAAAATCTGCCAGTTTTCTGTCAAGTTCACCAGGTGAAAAATAATAAAAATGAAGTGAAATGATACCTGAGTAGCGTAGAGGAGAGATCCTTCCTATATGCTTGCCAGAAACTCACCAAGCTGCCTCTAGCAGTATTCTTACTTATATAGAAGAATTAAAATGGAGGCACTATAAATCTCAGATATGTGAACATTCTATATGTTGCTATTCACTGGCTTTGGTCAGCCAGGTCAGCTGTCATGAAGACTATTTTCTGTTGCCTGCAGTAGATCCTGCATCATGTGTGCCCACAAGGCTGCCACCCTTGCTGAAAATTAGAAAACCACATGATTTGAAATTACATAAAATCAGCTTCATGGTCCGTATCGCACTTCAATAGATTCACAATTAAGTACTTATTTATTTTCCACCTAGTCGATACAATGATTGCTTAAGGCAATTTAATGGTTTAGATGAAAAATATATAAACAGTGTTATGTGGCTGAAGATGTTGAGAATATACGAAACATGTACCACTTTTAACCATTAAATTGCCTTAAGCAATCATTGTATCGACTAGGTGGAAAATAAATAAATACTTAATTGTGAATCTGATTTGAAATTGTCGTGGCATGCGACCATAAACTTACTTTGTGTCATAATTTAGCAAGAATCTAGATGGGATGCTAGAGCTTACACACCCCAGACTCTCTTTGCTTGCCCCCACCCCCAGTACAATGGTTACTAACTGGGCCTCACCAATCCAGACCAACGATCTTTTCACTAGCCTGGTCTTGTAAAGATAGTCTTTGTAGCCTTGTTAAACATGCTGTGACATTGTCCAAGCCATGCCATCTTGTATGTCTGGCCTCTGTGACATCGTCCTAGCTGCACCACATTCGATCTTCAACCTATGTTTCGTGAAGGCTTAGCGGAAGAGTAATAGAGTTCACCAGAGCCTACACATAGTGCTGGTGGAAGTTACTCATGATTTAAAAAAATTACATTTCAATTGTAGTCCGCTTCTGTGGTATAGTAGTTTGCATGATTAGCCGCCACCCACAGAGGCCCTGGTTCGATTCCCGGCTCTGCCATGAAATTTGAAAAGTGGCACGAGGGCTGGAGCGGGGTCCACTCAGCCTTGGGAGGTCAACTGAGCAGAGGTGAATTTGATTCCCACCTCAGCCATCCTCGAAGTGGTTTTCTGCCGTTTCCCACTTCTCCTCCAGGAAAATGCCGGGATGGTACCTAACTTAAAGACGTGGCCACTTCCTTCCCTCTTCTTTACCTGTCCCTTTCAATCTTCCCATGCCTTCACAAGGCCCCTGTTCAGCATAGAAGGTGAGGCTGACTGGGCACGGTACTAGTCCTCCTCCCCAGTTGTATCCCCGACACAAAGACTCACGCTCCAGGACACTGCCCTTGAGATGGTAGAGGTGGGATCCTTCACTGATTCTGAGGGGAAAACCTACCCTGGAGGGTAAACAGATTAAGACAATGTATCGGTGAAATTTGGTGAAAATTGTGAAAAAAATCCATTTTTAGTTTTTTACGTTCTCATAATGTTTATACCTTGTACTTTTTTTTTGAGCTTTGTTTTATTTAAATATCAGCCATTTAAAGCCCTTAGCGGCCATTTAAATGACCCGGCTCAAGTGGGCATTGCTGCCCATCGACACTATTCTCATGAATATCTTTCGTTTTTCGAAGATTTTGAATTGAGCGTGCCGGTTGAATGTAAGAAATTTTGTTGCTGTGGGTCTTTAAGTTGGCTATTCTGATGGACTATTGATATATCAAGTGGAATTGGAGCTTGTAATGGAGAGGCCAGCACTCTACCATCTAAGGTACTCAGCCTAGAATGCCTTAGTCATTTGTTATGTTCATCATCTTGGAAAATACTATGATCTTCAATTTTAGCATGTTGCCATTAACAGATAGGCTGATTGCATAGTTTTGTTGAAATCAGTTGTAAATTGCCTTTTCAAAGTCTGTAAATTTCTCCTCTTGTTGAAGACTGTGTTTTGATTTGACCCGAGCTTAACCCGTTAAGTAGGGAGGTCATAAACGAGGAATTCCTGCATAGTGGGGAATCATTTTCAGTAAATTTTTTCTTTAAAAAAGAAATAGTTTTTGCCAACCTATATATTATGTTAAAATTAGCATAAAATTATTCGTCGCAGTGTAAATTGCGTTATTATTTACAATTAAAATGATTTTTCAATTAATCCAGTGTCAGTGCAAAAATTGCATATGTGCCATTTCATATTTACTCCGATTCGGAGTATTATTTGTGTTGCTTATATTAATTCAACGTTGAAATGTGTAACACACAAATAAAAAAGTATCATATACTCCAAATAATAGAGACACATTCACTCAAATATTACATTTTCCTGAAATAAAATAGAAAAATGTACTCACCACGTAGGCCTATAACTTACCATTGAAGAGGGCAGCGAGTAATCCATGAGTTCATTCATCACAATTTTGTCACCACATTATACAAAATTACACTACACTGTTCAACACTATTTACACTAATTATTTACACTCAAAAGCTATAACAAATGACTGGAGGAAAAAAATTGAAAAAAAACTATTTCAGGATGGTCACTGATAGTTGCTGGCACACAGATTGTACAACGGTCACCGAGTGTAGGCTACGAACTTCTCACATTCCCCAAACATGGAACCTGAGACTCACTGGCATATTTGCAATGCTCATACTTCAGCAGTATGATATAATCTGAAGCAAGGAGAGGGGCACAAAGCGACATTGCAAACTACACAGCAATACTGAGTGTCTCGCCACTGGCCTTTTGCCACGCAAACAATGCATCTCTTATTTGTGTTCAGTCTTGATTTTGAGGCTGTATTGAAATCTGGAAAATGCCTTCCCGAGAATCGAGTTAACAAGTCAACAGGTGTGGGTCTCACTGATCAAATTGGCAAGGCTGCATTAGGGGTAGCGTTCGCATACTTCTGAAATCGTTTCTGCACAATTTGAATACGAAACTCCAGCTGAGTGAATTTACCACCGTGTTTCTTGTATATAACAAAAGCATTGAACACTGTTATATCCAGTAGGTGTCTAAAAATCTTGTGGTAATATTTCTTCATTCTTTTTCTCACCATACTGTATGGCACGATGCATTGGTCTGATAAGTCCACCTCTCCCACTGAATCATTGTACTCAATACATACAACTGGCTTCTCTTTGGTTTCTCCTTTCTTGTTTAGAACAGTGCACATGTCCGCATCATGAATACTACTCATCATGCAGACATCCCTCTTGTCTTTCCACGTTAAGGCCATGAGTTTGTTTTTATAGGCAAAAGCCACCTCCCCTTTTTTCAACTTTTTCCCCATGACGTCCTTCGGCAGATTTTTTCTGTTAGATTTTACAGTGCCGACAGCGTCTGTCTGAAACTCATTGAGCTGATTGAGGAGTTCCGGGCTACTGTAATAATTGTCTAGAGCTATGAGATATCCCTTGTTTAGAAGAGGTTCGGCTAGAGCAAACACTACTTTCGAGGGCTTGGTATACTGAGAAATATTTACCCCACAAACCTCATTTACTAGCTCAGTTTCCTTGCCTGTGTACCATAGGATATTCCACACATATCCTGTTTTAGCCTCACATAATTTGAAAGATTCCATCCCAAAACGAGCTTTCTTTTTCAGAATGTACATTTTCCACCCCAAGTGACCTTTCCAAAGGAGTAAACTTTTGTCAATTGATAGACGATCATCTGGTAAATAGGAAATTTTAAATTTTGATACAAGAATGTCTAGAACTGGCTTCACTTTGTGGAGTTTTGGGGATACTTGCCGATCATAAGCCTCATTATCTGAGAAATGTAAAAATTTCAGTAGAAGGAAAAAACGTTTCTCGGAGATGGTCTCGTAAAACACAGGCATAGCAAACAATCTATTATGTGAAAAATAATGAGATAGCTTCAGCTTTTGAATTATACCCTGAGGAAGAAAGATCCCAAATAAAAGTTTTATTTCTTCCTTGTTAGTAGGTACACAATCCCTCTCCCTGCTTCTCCTTTTCATTTTAGCTTTTCCTATACTAGCTTGTATTGACTGCTGAGCATACAGATTACTTGGCTCTGCAATAAGTTTGCACAGTTCATTGTCAATGAAATGTTCAAATATTTCGTCCGGTTCTTTTTTATTTAAAAGTTTGCTCAGAATTCCACTTTGGTATGTAACTGGAAATCGGCCTCTCCTACATCCCTTTACATCCCAGTCACTAGGCGGAATAGGAGGCAAATCACTCTCGCTTTCTGATTCACTACTCTCATCGGAGCTCGAACTCGACACTTGTCCACGGCATCTAGGCAACAGGCCTACTTCGGCGGAAGCACTCGCACTTGGAGCATCTAATAGAGGGATAGTTTCACCATTACTATCTAAACTAGAATCACTGCAACTATTTTCCTCACTGAGCTCGAGAATATCCCGTATATCATCACTCGGAAGATCTACAATTCTTTTGGACATGTTGACTACAAATAGGAAATGCTACATGTAGAATTAAAACAATAAATCACAAGGTAAATTTATATACCAACAACTTATGAGAGCTGAAAACATTCACACCGAGACATGAAATACTACGCTCCTCGCGGCACACTGACTGAGCTTCTTGCCAAGCGCCACATAGGTTGTTCTTGCGCTACGCAGCTATGTAGCAGATAATAAGGGGATTCCTAGATGAGAACTGCTTAGATACATGAAGGTGAAAAATATTCTGTCAGATGGCAGCACCTCTCGGAACATACGGAGAAAGTTTCAAGCCTACCGCTTGTTTCGTAACAGAGATAAAAAATTAAAACTTCCCGTGCTTCACATGACGCGCGCCCACCAGCAGGCTCGCTCCGACCGCGTCACCTATGGGTTAAAAAATTGTTGTGAGACTGACTCCTTCCATAAGGTAGTGTACTTTATATTTCAACCTTGTCACTATTTCTGCTTTCACTTTATGTGGGTTCTCTTCCACTTCCCAGATAAACCTAAGTTCATCCTCTAACAAGTAATTTATTCTCTTTCTATCACCTATGGCTGCTGAGAAGAAACTGAAGTTATTTACTGTAAGTATATAATGTAGAGCAAACACACTTCTAGGCCAGTACCAAGCTCTGCAGAGCAGTCTAATGTCTAGACAGAATACAGCAACAATAAATGTAAGACAGCATAGCAGCCAATTTACTGTTATAACTTGAAACAAGTACGCACAGTTCAATGACAATTTGGAAATTACCCACATATAAAGAAGAATTACGTATAAGTCAGTTATACACAATTCAGAATACATACATTCAAGGACGTCTAATAAGACATAAAAAATGAAATATAAATCAAAACAGACAAGACTGACTCATCTTCTGCATACACATACAATGGGCAGGATGAGTTACTGCATCACTCACATCAAGGTGTTGTTCATGATGATTTAATGATTAACTTGTTTCCAGTCAAAATATATTCCCCACTACAAATGTTCATTCCTTAGCAGAAACTTTCCAGCTAAGAGGTTAGAATGGAAATGTCTATATGCTCCTGGAGGACCAATACTCAGCACTCCGAATGGCATTGTCATAAGCTCTGAATAGATTGTCTAACATCAGCAGTTCAATGAAATTTTAACAAGATGTTCATGAGTCTGCACTTCACCACAGTTGCAGGTTCCATCATCCAAGATGTAACCTCAGGTCTTCAGAATGGATTTGCACTGTGACAACTCAGTTCACATTCTGTTCAAAGATTTCCATATCCCATAAGTGAGATGTTGTTCAGTCACAGTTCACAATCATGGATGCAGATCTCCCACAGAGTCTTTCTGTGGATTTCTTGGTGAGTGGGAATTGGCTCTGTCAAGATGATGATTTTGACAAGTTATTAAATGGCCCTAATGAGATCTCTGTTGAGGATGTGGATGTAGGACGGAAAACAATAGAGGAAGATATCCCAATTGTTGTTGTTGTTGTTCTTCTTCTTCTTCTTTCTTCTTTTCTAGCCTATTTCAATCCACTGCTGGATATAGGCCTCTTCCATGTGCTTCCATCGTCTTCGGTCTTGAGCCACTTGGAACCAGCGTGTTCCAGCCAACAGCTTTATGTCGTCGAGCCATCTCTTCAGGGGTCTTCCAATGCCTCTCTTGTGTCCCCATGGTCTCCAGTGAACAATCCTAGAGGTCCACCTGTTGTAGTCTTGTCGAGCAGAAGCTCTCCATAAGATGAGAAGTGGTAAGTCAGCAGGAGCTGATGAAGTTACAGTTGACATGATTAAAGCTGTTGGTCCATCAGGAATTACAATGCCTGTATAGAGTTCTCAGAACAATATGGAAGGATAACAAAATACCTGAAGATTGGACAAGAGGGATGATAGGCCTAGTTCCTATCTTTAAGAAAGGGAGTAGAAGGAAATGATAAAATTTCAGAGGCATTACCCTCCTATCACATGGCCTTAAAATTATGGAGAAGATCTTTGAAGCCTGAGTAAGGGATATACTAGAGCCTATCTTAGAAGAGGAACAACATGGCTTTAGGGCTGGATGAAGCACAACAGATCTGATATTTGCTTTGGAGATGTTGGCAGAGAAACACTGTGAAAGAGAAAAAGACCTAATTATTGTGTTTATGGACCTTGAAAAGGCGTATGATAATGTTCCTAGGTCAATTATTTGGGAAAGTCTTAGAAAACCTGGTGTACTGGAGTATCTTATTAGGAAGATCCAAATGTTATATACGAATTGCAAAAGCTGTGTCAGTATTGGAGTTGGTCACTCTGAATGGTTCAATACAACCAAAGGAGTACAACAGGGAAGTGCCTTATCACCTCTTCTATTCATAGCAATTATGGATACCACTTTAAAGGAACTAAAAGGAAAAGGTAATAAAGATCTTCAGGCTCTGGTGTTTGCAGACGATATGTCAATATGAGATAAAACGGAGGAGGGAGTGCAAAATAATTTGAATGCATGGTGTTAGAAGTTTGATGATTCTTGTTCATCCATTCACTTTTCCAGATTCTCTCTGGGTAGGGTAGTGTACCAAAGCCCTCCAGCTTACTCGAACTTTTCACCATTCCTCTTCTAGTACTTTATTGCTATCGACTCCTTTATTTGCAATACAGTCCACCACAGAGCTCCTCAATCTCATTCTAGGCCATCCCCTAGGCCACTTTACACTCTCTGTATCCATGAATATTCTCTTTGGTATTCTCTCCCCTGGCATTCTCATCATGTGTCCAAACTATTTTAGCTTTGCTATATTAACCTCTTCTTGTAGTTTACACACTCCCATGCTTCTCCTTATTTCCTCATTTTGTATTCTATCTCATCTTGTCTTTCCCTGTATGCTCCTTAAGAACCTCATTTCAGCTGCTTGTATCTTACTTTGGTTCCGCTTAGTCAACGTCCAGGCTGCTGAAGCATACGTCAGTATAGGTTTATGATAGGATGAGTATAAAACCTTCTTGCACTTCATTGGCACATCTTTGTTCCATACAATGTCTCTCACACACTGGTAGAAACTTGCAGACTGCTGTATACGTAAATCAATTTCTCCATCCAAATTTCCATCTTGTGACATCATGCTACCCAAATATTTGAAATTCTTCACTACTTCAAGAGGTTCATTTTCTATTTTTGTTACTCCCCTGGATTTTCTGTTACCTCTCATCATGATCAAGGTCTTGCTTTTTGCAGAACTAATCTTCATTCCAAAATTTCTTATTTCCTCATTCCATAAATCAACTTGTGTCTGTACTTCCTCTTCATTATCCCCCCAAACTACAATATCATCAAACTCCTTTCGTCCACTCTTTTGGAACGGTCTTTTCTCTCCATATCACTCAGTGTCTATACAACCACTGTAGACCAATTGCTCCTGCTGCTGTTATAATTTCTATGGTGACCTCGTCAATTCCAGCTGGCTTGCCTCATTTCACTCTTTTAGTGGCCCACTCAATCTCTGCCATGGACACCTTGTTTTCCTTATCTTCCATCTGCACTAAATCTGGTTCTTCGATTTCTCCTTGTACCAAGGTATTTTGCACGTTGTAAAGCTGTTCAAAGTATTTTCCCCACCTCTGTAATATATCCAGACTTCACTTGCTCGCCCATCATCTTCTCCTTGATGTTATATACAATTCTATCCATGGTGATATTGAAGAGTAAGGGAGAAAATATACTTCCCTGTCTTAAGCCTGTCTCAACTCTGAACCATTCAGTTTGACACACTTTGCTTCTAACACAGCTTTCACAGTTTTGATACAATGCTATTACCATCTGCATTGTTTCATTTCCAATCTGTGCATCTGTCAATGTTTTCCAAACCAAATTCCTTGGGACACTGTCATATGCCTTTTCAGTATCTAGAAACATTACTACCATGTCCTTTCCATATTCCGAATACATTTCCACCATTTGACGCAATGTAAATATTGGGTCAAATGTGAACCTGTCTCTTCTGAATCCATACTGGTGTTAATTTTCCCTCTACTCTGTCTCTTATTTGTTTATCCAAGATTCTTTCAAGGATCTTAGCTGTATGAGGTATCAGTGTCACTCCTCTGCAATTTTCACATTGCTTCCAGTCTCCTTTCTTGAAAATTGGTATAATGACCCCTTTCATCCACTCTTTTGGAATGGTCTTTTCTCTCTATATCACTCTGAGAGTCTATACAACCACTGTAGACCAATTGCTCCTGCTGCTATTATCATTTCTATGGTGACCTCCTCAATTCCAGCTGGCTTGCCTCGTTTCACTCTTTCAGTGGCCCACTCAATCTCTGCCATTGACACCTTGATTTCCTTGTCTTCCATCTGCACTAAATCTGGTTCTTTGATTTCTCCTTGTACCGAGGTATTTTGCACATTGCAAAGCTGTTCAAAGTATTTTCCCCACCTCTGCAATATATCCTGCTTCTGTGTCATCTTTTCCTCCTGTTCATTTTTAATGAAGTTAGCACCTTCACCAGAGTTTTTCTTCTTTTTTACCCACTGGAATAAGATCTTTTTGCTTTTGTTTGTATTTTATTGCAGAGATTCAGTGAATTTTGCCAGCATTTCTTTTTCTCTTCTTGAACCACCTTGGAGCACTCCTTGCAGTGCCTGTATTCTGTTTTGCATTCTGTTGTTCTGTTTCTCAGCCATCTTTTCTAAGCTTCTTTCTTCCATTTAACTACATCTTTTACCCTATCATTCTACCAGGGCATTTCTCAATCTTTCTTCCTTCATGATAATCTTCCACAGGTCTTTTCTGCAGACTCCATCACGACTGTTTTAAAGATTGCCCATTCTTCTTCAACCCTTCGTTCTCTTCCTTAGGTATATTTTGTAAATGTGTGTCTGGAACTCTTCATTTATTTCCTTCTCCTGCAATTTCCACACCCTTAGTTTTCTCTGCCTAATCTCAGTCACTTTTTGTATCTTTCCCATCTTTAACTCAGCTATCACAACTCTGTGATCTCCTTCAAAATATGCCCTTGGGAGGGCTGTTACATCTACAAACATTTTCCTGTTACCTTCCTTGACCAAAATGTAATCTATCATAGTTTTGATTTTGTCATCCCAGCTGTATCTCATTATCTTCTGACTGTTTGTTCTTTCAAAACCATGTGCTACCAATGATCAGCTCATTCCTTCTACAAAAGTCTACCAAAATATCTCCAGCCTTGTTTCACTTCCCATATCCAAATGGTCCTATAATCTCTTCATCTTCTTTTCTTTCCTGACCTACTTGGGCATTCATGTCCCCTATGACCACAACTTGTTTGTCCTGTATAAGGCCTTCTAGATATTCAAGGTATTCCTCTAGATCCATATCTGTACAGGGTGTTTCAAAACGAATATACATATTACAAAGTATTATTTTGTCCAAACTATCGATCGCTGCACCTCAGCTCAGCTATTGGAGAAACAAATACATAGTCTAGTTTATATTAATAGCTGCTAGATGTCAGTTGTCTTCTGTTTTGCTTGGTAACCGTCATATGTTTAAAATGGCTACTCCGCAACAGAAATCATTTTGTGTTCTTGAGTTTGCGAAGTGCAATTCCGTGATTACAGTGCAAAGACATTTCAGGTTGAGGTACCAAATTGATCCTCCAAATGGGTGGAACATTCGCAGATGGTATTGACAATTTGTAGATACAGGATGAGTATGTAAAAGAAAGAGTCCTGGCCGCCCACGTGTTCCTGAAGAAAATGTTGCACGAATTGAAACTGCTTAATCAACTCGTCATGCCAGTCAGGAGTTACAACTGCCTACAACAACAATTTGCCATGCTTTGAGATGTCGGTTGGTTATGAAGCAGTACAAGTTACAGTTGCTACAAGCTCTGCGTCCTGATGACAAACTCAAACATATGGCATTTTGTAACGAGATTCTTGATGCTATTCACAATGATAACACTTTCGCACAACGCATCGTGTTCAGTGATGAAGCGACTTTTCATGTTAGTGGTCAGGTGAACAAACACAATGTTTGAATTTGGGGCCTAGAGAACCCATATGCAGTCATTGAACATGTACGAGATTCGCCCAAAGTCAATATGTTTTGTGCAATATCCCAGTCATCTGTTTATGGCCCATTCTTCTTTGATGGAAACATGGTTAATGGTCAGCAGTATCTCGCTATGTTATAAAACTGGTTGTTTCTGAGGCTGCATGAAGAAAACTTCATTTTTCAACAAGAGTTGACTGGGGCCGATGACCTTCGATGTTAGGCCCCTTTAAACAACAAGCATCATCATCATCATCAAGAGTTGACTGGAGTTGACAAGTGCATGAATAATATTTGAATGAAACTCTACCGAACCGTTGGATTGGTCGTCAAGGAGCTGGCAACTTAGCATGTCTCAGCTGGGATCCACGGTCACCTGATTTGACACCCTGTGACTTCTTCCTGTGGGGGTTTTGTTAAAGACAATGTTTATGTACCACCACTCCCACAGAACCTGGAAGAGTTGAAGAACCAGATCTATGCTGCCATAACATCAATGACAAAGGACATGCTTGCCCGGGTATAGGAGGAATTTGAGTATCGATGTGATATTGTTCATGTTGCTGGTGGAGGACATATTGAACATCTGTAATCTGAACTTGGGAGGTTCATAAATATGTGTGTAAAGTTTCATATTCGTATGTCTTACAGTTTAATAAATGCATTCATAATATGTATATTCTCTTTGAAACATCCTGTATTTCCTGTTTGTGGAGCACACCCTTGAATTATATCTGTAACACCAGTTTCAAATCTCAGTCTGACCTTAATCAACCTGTCCTTCATGTTTTCCACCAATTCTAGGTATTCCTTTAGGTCTTTTCTAGTTATGAGACCTACACCATTTTTGGCTTCTCTTCCTCCACTATAGTATAAGGTGTATCCTTTCTTTAGTTTCCTCTCACTGTTTCCTTTCCATTTGGTCTCACTGATTCCCAGCAATGCTATATCTTTGTCAACCATAAAATCTACAATTTCTTCCACTTTCCCTGTTAGTGTCACTACACTGATGGTCGCTACCTTGATGTATTTGGTTGCTGGTCACCCATTTCTCACATTTCTCCCAGCATCACAAGAACTGCACGTTGCTTGTGGGGAATGCCCTAGCATTTTCTGAGGCTTCAGTACACTTGTCATGATGATTATGGAATGAAATTGAACCCATCAAAAACAGTAGTATTGAAAATCAGCTGAAATAATACAGAACGCAACATAAAACTACAGACCAGGTTGAAGTAGTACACCAATTCAGACATTTAGGAAGCGTAATGGCTAGTAATAATAGAGCTGAGATTAGAAATAACAAACGGAGTAACCAAAGTATTGTTAGACACCTACTATGGGATGAGAAGGTCCCACAAAGAACAAAAATGATCCAGTACAAGTCATATTTCATTCCAATCCTTATATATTCTCTGGAAACCAGCACGCTAACATCAAAGGATTGTAGTAGGATTCAAGCCTGTGAAATAAAATTTCTTAGAACTGCCCCTCCAAAAGACACAACTTGATCACGTGAAAAATGATGAGATCCGATCTAACCTAGGTCTAAATGAATCGATGGAGGAAAGACTTAGGTCATCTAGACTTAAATGGTTTGGGCATATTAAACGAATTAATAGCACAAAGTTACCATGTGCCTATTTGAAAAAGAGAATAACAGGTAGAAGACCAGCTGGAAGACCAAGAAGAAGATGGATGGACCATCTGATGGGAAGGCGTGGAGAAAAGAGAGTGGAATTGGGAATCGGTCACGAACGACAAAATCTTTTTGAATAGGCAACTTTGGAAGAGGTTCGTTTTCAAATACCCTACCCGGCTCACTGGAAGGGCAAACCGATGATGATGATGATGATGATGATTATGATTATGATTCACACTCAGTTCATCAAGCACTTTCGGAGACAAATAAAATAATTGATTTGGCATTTATGGAGTTAATTCAATCTCTCATGTTAAGCCAAAATTTGTTTTATTACAATTAAAAGTACCTTATATATGAATTTCAGCTTCACAAAAGGCCTCGATAAGTTATCATAAATACATGAAAATAAGCAAACATTTTCTTGTTGATACAGAATGGAATGGTTGAAGACTTCAGGTTTGATGAAGACAAAGTCATGGTGAACCTGATGCATAACCTTGCTACAATGAAATTTGCAAAATTAGATCATCCTGGCCCTCCTCCTCCAGATAAACTACCCAAGCATCCCTTAGGAATGGCTGGGCAGTTGCCTTATGGTGAAAGTGTACAACAAAGTCATACAGGTCACTGACAGCTGACACTCTTAAGTGATGATACAGCTACAGAGGATTGTATTAATTACGTGAAGGTGTAAATGGTAAGTAGTATTTTTAATTAATATTCCTGTAATATTGTGAGTTAATTTCACTCAGTAATTCATATTATGCTTCATCAATTCAAGTCAGAAAAATGTTATATGAACATACTTTTCATCCATATGGTGAAAAATCTCCCATACCTCAGTAAAGAGCGAGATTAGTTAGGATTAGCATCTCATTGTTCAATAATTTATTAAAATGAAAATGAACCAGCTCTCCTGATGTACTTGAACAGCATTGGTCTCTGTGGAACAAAATTAAAGTAGTGATACAAAATAAGAAATTATTTCATTACCAACAGCTAGTCAATAATGATTTGAATGCACGAAGCACATGGCGAGAGCTTCGCTCCATGGGAATAGGGAAACTTGAACCTAACCGTTGTAAGCCGGATATATCACTTGACGACTTAAATAAACGCTTTTCTGATGTTAAAATTAAGCACCAACCACAGATTATAAAGGCTGGTCTCCACTGATTAACATTTAACAATAACATGTTAAATGTTTAAAGTGTTAAATGTTGACTGGTGACACTATCAACATGTTAAATGTTAAATACTGTTTCATTTAACATTGTGTCCACACTTAATTAACATGTTAAACTTGACTTCCTTTGTTTATATACAGGTACTTCATCATATCAATTTGTGGTAATATATTTAGGTGGTCCTTAGTATTTTCAAAAAAGGACAATGGACTCAGATGGAGAGGATTTGGTCTTTGTTATTGCCACTGTTGCTTCTTGTTATGATATAGAAATGCAGTTTTATTAGGCACATTTCCTCCCCTCATCCTGCTCATTGCTTCAAAAGCAAACCACTTTGAAGTATAAACTTCGTCCGCTCCAGCTCCTGACTTCCAACTTTTCTGAACTTTTTGCAATTCTCTACTGTACTAGGAGCAGAGCGACGCTAGATTTTCGATGCACTCGCGGGAACAACTGTGGATAATTTCAAGTTCCTGGAAACTGTCGGCTTTCTTCGCTTTATCTCTGTATTCGTTTGATGAGACATCCCACAAACAAGGCCTTTCAGTGATGTCATTAACTAAGTCTAGAATAATCTCCTTGCTTCTAGTCTGGCCCCGCGGTCCAGGGGGAAGTGCGTCCGCATGTCACCCGACGGCCCCCAGTCCGAGTCCCGGCCGGATCAGGGGTTTTTAGTTGTAAATGATTAATATCCCTGACCTGGGGACTGGGTGTTTGTGTCATTCTTGATGTTCCTTTCCTCACATTCAACACTTTACACTTCCGCCATTTACAAAATACACAGGTTCCTCACATATGGTGCAGGTAGGGGTAAACGATCTTTCTATAGGTCGCCGTCCCAAACAAATAGCATGTTAAAATAAAATATAAAATAAATAAAATATCCTTGCTCCACTCCATTTCTGACTATAAATTTTAGTATAGTGCAGAGAGAACGACACACGCATGTGTGCATGCCCATACTGTATTTGTAGCTGATAACAAAGAGGATGAGTGTTGCGGAGTGTTGTAACTATAATCCTGCTTCACGAGAAGCACGTCATTTGTGTTGTTTAGGCTATCTGTTGGCATGGAAACAGCACAGAAGTTGCCGAAGCTGTACCAACATCTCCAAACAACTAATTGACTTGACATGTTTTGCCAACATGTTAAAAGTTTTAACCTCAACATTCTGAGTTAACATGCAAAGTCAATGGGAAGGCACAATCACAATATACAGGTCAATTTTAACATGGGCCTCCACTGATTAATGTTTAACACCAACATGTTTAATTTAACATGTTACAATTGACATGTATATTGTGATTGTGTCTTCCAGTTGACTTTGCATGTTACCTCAGAATGTTCAGGTTAACACTTTTAATATGCTGGCGTGTTTTCCGCTCCAAGTGGAAAACATGTCAAGTCAGTTCGTTGTTCGTGAGATCTCGGCACAGCTTCGACAACTTCCATGCTGTTTCCATACAAACAGCCTGAACGATGCAAACAACGTGCTTCTTGTGAAGTAGATTAGAGTTACAACACTCTGCAACACTTATTCTCTTTGTTATAAGCTACAAATACTGTACGCACACATATGTCATTCTCTCTGCACTATACCGGTACTAAAATTTATAGTCAGAAATGGAGTGGAGCAGGAAGATTACACTGGACTTAATTAATGATATAGTAATAGAAAGGCCTTGTTTGTGGGTTGTCCCATCAAAGGAATACAGAGATAAAGCGAAGAAAGCCGACAGTTTCCAGGAACTCAAAATTGTCTATAATTGTTCCCGCAAGTGCATCGAAAAAGAACTCCGCTCCCAGTACAGTCAAGAATTGCAAGAAGTTCAGAAAAGTTGGAAGTCGGGGGCGGGAGAGGACGAAGTTTTTACTTCAAAGTGGTTTGCTTTTGAAGCAATGAGCAGGGTGAGGGGAGGAAATATGCCTAATAAAACATTTCTAAATTGTAATAAGAAGCAACAATGGCAATGACAAAGGCCAAATCCTCATTTTTTTTCTTTTTGCTAGTGGCTTTACGTCACACCAAAACAGATAGGTCTTATGGTGACGATGAGATAGGAAAGGTCTAGGATTTGGAAGGAAGCAGCCGTGGCCTTAAGTAAGGTACAGATCCAGCATTTGCCTGGTGTGAAAATGGGAAACCACGGAAAACCATCTTCAGGGCTGCCGACAGTGAGATTCGAACCCACTATCTCCCGGATGCAAGCTCACAGCTGCGTGCCCCTAACCGCATGGCCAACTTGCCTGGTAATCCTCTTCATCTGAGTCCATTGTCCTTGTTTGAAAATACTAGACACCACCTAAATGTATTACCACAAATTGATATACCAGAAAGTCAAGTTTAACATTTTTATTAAGTGTGGACACAATGTTAAATGAAACAGTATTCAACATTTAACATTTAACATGTTGACGGTGAACACTTTTAACATTTAACATGTTGTTGTTAAATGTTAATCAGTGGAGACCGGCCTTAAGATTTAATCATGTCCTTACTCCGCTCTATAAATATCGATTTCATCTGACAACTCACCCTCGTGTGCGGAATGCTGGCAACCAGGAATGAGTTAGCTGGAAAATTTATAATGTCCAATAACGGACCATTTATATTGGTATATAAATTTACTCATTTGGGACAAATATTTCAGATTCCCTATGGGAATCAACATCTGTATCATCTGATAGCTAAGCAGGCATCAATTTTTGGTAAAAGGACAAAGTCTCTCCTAGTGCATTGGCACTGCCGGTGGCTCCAAGTAGCCTCCACGGTATGCACTAGCCAGCATCTTGGTAGGTGTGCTAGGTACCAACTGATGAGCCCAACCTAACACACAAGGGCGAAACACTGGCAACCAGGAATGAGTTAGCTGGAAAATTTATAATGTCCAATAACGGACCATTTATATGGGTATTACATACCACTTAGTCAAGCAGCTCGTCTTCTTTCTCCCAAGTCTTCTCAGCCCAAACTTTGCAACATTTTTGTAATGCTACTCTTTTGTCGGAAATCACCCGGAACAAATCGAGCTGCTTTCCTTTGGATTTTTTCCATTTCCTGAATCAAGTAATCATGATGAGGATCCCATATGCTGGAACTATACTCTATTTGGGGTCTTACTAGAGACTTATATACCCTCTCCTTTACATCCTTATATGATGATGATGGATTTAGAATTTTAAACTGAAACTAGTAGTAGTTCTTGTAATATTTTCTTTCCAAGGATTTGCTTCTTGTACTGTTGTTGTTCTTGTAGGGTAATTATGTTTTTATCTTTACTTTATGATCATTGTAATGTTAAGTTAGTAGTAAGCTCAGCCTATAGTCTTGTAAGCTGTAGTGTTAAGCACTGGAAATACTTAAGTTGTGTTTGAAATTTTGTACAATGATGCTGGATTTAGAATGTTAAACTAGTGGTATTATTTGTAATATTCTTTTCCTGCGGAATTGCTTGTTGTACTCCAGTTGTTGTTGGGTAATTATGTTTTAAGTTTACTTTATTATTAGTTGTAGTGTTAACCTAGTAGTAAGCTCAACGTATAGTATTTTAAGCTATAGTGTTAAGTAGGTATTGGAAATACTTAAGTTGTGTGTGACTTTGTATATGATTATGCTGGATGTAGAAAGTTGAACTAGTAGTATTCCTCGTAACATTTTCCTTCCATGGAAATCCAGCATCATCATATAAAATTTCATACACAACTTAAGTATGGTATTTCCTGTAAAATTTTATTTCCATGGAATTAGTAGCTACTCTTGTTGTTGTACTTGTGTGTAATTTGTTTTAACCTTATTTATTATAACTTGTAATGTTAAGCTAGTAGTAAGCTCAACCTATAGTTATGTAACCCATAGTGTTAGGTACTGGAAATAATTAAATTGTGTATGAAACTGTATATGATGATGCTGGATTGAATGTTTGACTAGTAGTATTTCTTGTAGTATTCTTTTTCCATGAAATTGGTTTTTTTACTTGTGTTGTTGTAGTTGTTGAGTACGGTGGTTATGTTGTTAACTTTACTTCATTATCACTTGTAGTGTTAAACTAGTAGTAAGTCCAACCTATAGTATTGTAAGCTGTAGTGTTAAGTAGTTGTGTGTGAATTTGTATATAATGATACTGGATTTAGAAAGTTAAACTAGTACGTAGTATTTCTTGTCATATTTTCCTTCCATGTAATTGATTGCTTGCGGTACTCTAGTAGTAGTAGTAGTAGTAGTAGTAGTAGTAGTAGTAGTAGTTTTTTTTGTTATGGCAGGGGAAAATCTTTTAAAGACACCACTCTGTGTGGGAGTTGGATTTCCACCAACTAAAAACCCCTGCCCTCTTCACTCAGACCATTCTGGAACTGCTTGTCGGCATGACATCAGAATGGAGTGATGTATGTTATTAAGTTCTTCCTTTCTCTTCTTTCTCCTTCATCCCCATAATGCTTGTCGCCATTGCCTTTACTGTGTTCCAGGCAAACGGGCTCTCTAACATAATCTGAACCAGATTCCCTCGCGTGAGTTGTCGGCCAAGTTGTTGGCAGGCTTTTCTTCGTTCTTCTTCCCATCGAACACAGTAGAAAAAGGTGTGTTCTACTGTATCCCTTTCAGAACAGTACCAACAACCATCTCCCTGCGTCTTTCCCATCTTCATAGCGTATACGCCGAATCTTCCATGTAGCAGTAGTAGTAGTAGTAGTAGTGAGATGGTTGTCGGTACTGTTCTGAAAGGGATACAGTAGAACACACTTTTTTCTACTGTGTTCGATGGGATGAAGAACGAAGGAAAACCTGCCAACAACTTGACCGACGACTCACGCCAGGGAATCTGGTTCAGATTATGTTAAAGAGCCCGTTTGCCTGGAACACAGTAAAGGCAATGGCGACAAGCATTATGGGGATGAAGGAGAAAGAAGAGAAAGGAAGAACTTAATAATATACATCACTCCATTCTGATGTTCTGTTTCTGTGGGATTAACATCGAAAAAGAAATCCTTAAACGATAATACTCAGGAAACAGTTACGTGCAAAGCTGCGGGAAAAACGTACGCCGAATTGCTTAAAACAGTAAAGGAAGGAGTAAACATTGAAAAAATTGGCGTTAAAATAAGACGAATAAGGAAAACAGCAAAGGATGACCTCATACTTACTGTAGAAGGCAAAGGAAAGGCTGAAGTATTACAACATGAGATAACTAAAAATGTCAAGGAAATAGAGGTTTCAACAAAAAGGAAGGAGACAACAATTCTAGTGTACGGTATGGATCCAGATTTAAATGAAAACTATCTCAGAGCAGCACTCTCCTTAGAAGCTGCTGTCGAAGAATCTCAGATCAATATTACGTACGTAAGACCGGGGAGGTTCGGAAATCTGAATGCTACCATAATATTGCCAACGGAACCATCGAAAATACTGTTAAAGAAAAAGAAAATAACTGTGGGATGGGCAACCTGTATGGTGAAGGAATGAGTTACAGTTGCAAGGTGTTTTAAATGTCTTGGATTTGGACATAAAGCGCCACACTGCGACGTTAAGGATGACCGGTCACGGAGCTGTCTAAATTGTGGACAAGAAGGCCATTTGGTGAAGGATTGTGGGAACATTTCGTTTTGCACCATGTGCCAAGTGAAGGGCCACCACTCAGATCAAATGAAATGCACTACTTACAGGAAGCTAATATTAGAGGCAAGGAAGTTGAATTTAAACGACCAATAATGGACATACTGCAGGTGAATTTCATGAGGAAATCCGACAGTCATGACATCATGTATGCGACAGCCTTGGAAAAGAAAGTAGACTTAGTGCTTTTTAGCGAGCCAAACAGAAGGCGAGTAGCTGAAGGTGGTTGGTTCACGGACAAAAGATGTGATGTAGCTGCATATTTTTTAAATGATAAGTTGGAGGTGCTAAGCATAAGGGCAGAAGAAGGATATTTGTGTATTCACCTTCAGCAATATCAGATTTATTGTTGTTATATCTCTCCTAACATCCCTTTTGATATTTTCAAAGCTGAAGTAGATGCAATAGTTCAGGACTGCATGGCATCAGGTATTGAATCTATCATTCTCGGAGACCTAAATGTCAAGTCGCCTCTATGGGGGGCACCAACTGCAGATCGTAGGGGAGAATATTGGGCAGAATGGATAACGACCCTAGACTTGGTGGTTCATAACACTGGAATCTTACCAACTTTTTCCAGAGGGAACTCAGAGTCTTTCATAGATGTTACCTGCTCAACGCAGGGTATAGCATCATTCGTTGTTGACTGGGAAGTTATGGAAGATGAATCTCTCAGCGACCATCGTTTTATTTACTTTCAAGTTAAGGGATCGAAGAAGCTTAATGATATCACGAAAACGGTGTGGAACTATAATTGGGAAACTTATAAAATTGCAATCGAGTGGATGTCACAAACTGTAGATACAGTGCAACATACTCTAAAAGATGTAACTGCTGTTCTTAAAGATGCTTGTAAGACCAGCCGATTGAGGGGATCAACAAAATATAAAACACGAGTCCCTTACTGGTGGAACAATGAAATAGACATGCAAAGGAAAGACTGGAATCGCAAGAGACGAATTCTTACAAGATCTAGGAAAAAAATCAGCCAGGTCAACTTAATACAATTAGAAGCTGACTATAAGGCATCAAAGAGGCAACTAATGAAGCTAATAAAGGATTCTAAGAGAAATCTCTGGCAAAAGCTATGCGAAGATCTAGACAGTGATATCTGGGGAGCGGGATATAAGATAGTGACCGGTCGAATAATCAACAGGGTACCAGTTCAGCTCCCAGCTGATAGAAGGAAAGCCATAGCAATGGAGTTGTTCCCTTGTACTAATGACAGACTTAAAACGGAATCAGATTTTTGTGTTGCAGAACTGTTTACTGTGGTGTAGCTGCCAGTATTCCCATTGACCTCCTTGTTGTAGAGAGAAAACTTTGGCATGAAAGGGGTGCAACTATATCTGCTGAAGAAAAGAAAGCCTTGAGGAACCAACTCTTACTAGACTGGCATCCAAATCCAAGACATTTAAAACACCTTGCAACTGTAACTCTTTCCTTCACCATACAGGTTGCCCATCCCACATTTATTTTCTTTTTCTTTAACAGTATTTAGTAGTAGTAGTATAATTATGGTTTAACTTCATTATCACTTATAATGTTAAGCTAGTAATAAGCTCAACCAATAGTATTGTAAGCCATGGTGTTAAGCACTGGAAATACTTGAGTTGTGTGTGAATTTCATATGATGATGCTGGATTAAAAATGTTGAACTAGTAGTACATAGTTCTTGTAATATTTTTTTACTACTACTACTACTAACAATGCTTTCATTCCCCACCCTGAAGGGGTGGGCCACCTAGAGGGTAACGCCCTCTCTCTGGCCAAGAGATGCAGGCGGGTTGGGGAGATGTGATGGAAGAAGGAGGTGGGTAAAGGATGTGAAGAAGTAGGAGATGGGATAGGAATTATGTCTATGCCTATGGATTGAACAAACGCTTTATTTAATTCAGAAGTACATGCGAGACAATCAATGATTTATGGAAGGGTGTGAGGGAAAAGGTGGAGTGCAAGTAGGAGAGATGAAGTTCAGAAGGTAGTGCCTGGGTAAGGAGATGGAGAGTAGCTGTCATGGAAGCAATGAGAAGACGAAGGAATTCAAACGTTGGGAGGGGTGGAGGGATGAAACCAGTTGGAGGAAGGGGTGGACACATTGGTGGAGATGGGTAAACAGGAGGAGGGGCTGGCCGGGGGCGACGAAATGTATGATCGTAGGGTTGGCAACCTGGTGAGGGTGGGGAATGAGAGGGTTCCACTCAATGTTGGCCGTGGACACTGGCACCGGTGCTGATGAGCTGGTGGATGGCATCAGATGTAGGCAGTTGGAGCCGCACCATTAATGTAGGTCCATGGATGTTCCGAATCTGAATAGCACACCTGCCACACACAGTTCTTGTAGAACGTCCCTGTCGGAGATTTGAGGTGGGATTCCACGTAGTACACAGCTATACACAGTTGGAGGGGACTGTGAATATGACTGGGTCGATGATGTCTGGGCGGCGACTGTTGTGGTGTTGGCTGGCGAAGCGGTGATAGTTGAGTCTGGTGTGCTAGCAGGGAGTTGCTGAAGGGCAGTAGGCAAAGAAATTGGGAGAGATTACGACATAACAGGTGATGGGTGACAAGTGGTAATCGTTGTGACAGGAAGAGAAGAAAGGATACTAGTGGACATCGTGGTGGTGGTAATGGCGGTGGTTGTTGGGAAGGAGGGTGTTGATGGCTGAAGCGTCGTCCAGGATGGGGGCTCGTGAACAACTGGAACAAGGGTTGGTGTTTCAGAAAGCTGGGCTTGAATGTACGGAGGGGTTGGCACCACTATGTAGTTCTTACAGTGGATCATCGCGCCGGAAGCGAAGAGGCGGCGAAGGGCGTCCTCTCCGCTGAGATGCACTAGAATCTGTGTAGAGGGTGTAGAGGTGTGGCCATCCCTCATTCTGTAGGCGTTATGTACCGGGAAGTCTGCGGCAAGAAGGTCATCAATGATGTCTTCTTTGGAGATGGCTGGATCCACTCCAGGGATGGTCGTGGGGAGGTCAACAGCCAGCGAGGCGTCAACTTATATGCTGATTGAGGTCGGCTGGGTGGCAGGTAGAGATGAAGGCCGCCCGGCCAAGCAAAAAATGGAAGTTGCGATGGTGGAGAGTATGTCCACTTGGCGAGGTGTGTTTCGTGAACACACCTGATGCTGGGTATGTGCTCTGGTCTTGATAAATTTTTTTCGAAAGAATTGCTTGTTTACTCTTGTTGTTTGTTTGTTTGTTTGTTGTTGTTGAGTAATTATGTTTACTTTATTATTACACTACTGTAAGTGACCATTGTCACCGGGATATTTCCCATTTGTGATGTATTTGTTAATAATAATAATAATAATAATAATAATAATAATAATAATAATAATAATAATAATAATAATAATAATCTCCACTTGCTTCTGCGGCTGCCAACTAGTAGTCTTCAAGACAAACCCCATCTCCTCACTGCTTCTCCTGAATCTGGTACATGGCTCCAAACATTACCTTCGCCTTCTCTTGGTCTCCATCTTTTGAATGAGAGTTTCTGTATTGCTGTGGCTTTATGTTTGGAACCAGCCATCTGCGAGCCTCACTGATGCTCACTTGTGGTGCCTATGTTGATCAACATGGTGGCCTCCTTGGCTTTTCCTGTTTGAAAAGTAAAGGCAGACACATACGCCACTTCATTATAAACAATGTCATCTTGCGGGCTCTGATTTCAGCAGAAGTTCCTTCTATACAAGAGCTCACTGACTGCTGGCATTCAGATGGTAAAAGGCCAGATGGAATGACACTTGTGCCATGGAAAAGGGGTAAATCTCTCTTGTGGGATTTTACCTGTGCTGACACGTTCATCCAGTCCAATCTTCCCCTTTCGTCATTGAGTGCTGGAGGTGCAGCCGTGAATATGCAAAATGCTAAAAGAAGAAAATACAGCGATTTATTGGGAAAATTCTTCTTCATGCTGGTAGCCACTGAATCAAGTGGAACCTGGGGGTAATGAGGGCCTCAATTTTATCAAAGAGTTTGGCCAATGGATTGCTCGGATTTACGGCAATGGGCGATCAACTGCTTATCTTATTCAGTGCATCAGCATAGCTCTAATGCTTGGTAATGTCACATCCATTCTTGGGACACTACTGGCTGGTAAAGAGCTCGATGAAGTTTTTCTTCTTTAATGCATGACTTTATATTTTACGTATATTCAGGATGTATTAGATTACTAGTTTAATAATTCCTTGCACATTGTGTGCATTAAATAAATTGTTCTCATATAATAAAATCACATACTTTATTGAACAGGTGAACCTTTATTTTAATTTCTTATTATTGTATACCTCTTAGATTCAAATGATAGGACACTTAATAGAGTTTACCTGGAAGCTCTATAAGAAAACAATAGTTTTTAATAATACAACATGGTCTTTTTGTTAATTCAGTATTATTTCTACCACCCACCAACCCAGTTTCTTAAGCATTGACAGTACCAATAGTTAAAAATAATGTAATTCATGCAATTTATGTAAAAACAATGTGTGTAACTAAATGTAATGTTCTTTAAATTTTGCTTTTAAATAAATGGTTTTAAAAACACCTAACTGTTGAATTAGATTTCGGCAAAGCCATGGGTACGTGCTAGTTTCTAAATATATTTCAGCATGATTCGATAGAATCTGATGATGTTTCAAGAATGAAACACGTCATTCTATTTTAATTAAGTTGTTTCTTTTTCAGCTATAATTCTGTGACCATATGTTATCTTTTTCAGACAGTTTTTAAATCCATTTATTCAAAATTAGTTTCATCAGACTGAAGAACCTAACAGTTATAAATGTAAAAATGTGATAAGAAACTTGAACATCGATCACCCAAGAGATTTTCAATTTCTATACCACTCCATAGAATAAAACAGAACATCTATGCAGGCAGCCTACATGGTATGAAAAGGTCTGCAACCAGTAGCTGAGGCCACACGATAATGATGACTTTCCTTGTTGCTGATTTTACATCGCACCAATTCAGACATGTGTTATGGGATAGGAAAGGGCTGTGACTGGAAAGGAAATGACCATGACCTTAATAAAGATACAGCCCTAGCATTAGCTTGGTGTGAAAAGGGGAAAACATGGAAAGCTATCATCAGTGCTGTTGACAGGGGGGTTCAAACCCACCATCTGCTAAATGCAAGCTAATCTCACTGCATGTGACCTGAACCACACAGCCCACTCGATGATCATGATTATTAGTATTATCATCATTATTATTATTATTTTACATAGTTTACACCCCCATTGGAGCACTTAAATCAGACATATATTAAAGTCTAATAGTATTAAATAGTCAGCTTTTCAGCTTCTTCTTTTTCCGCTCCCAAAACTCCTTCACCCTGTCGGACCTGGCCTCCCTTTGGTTGTCAGTAATGGTGTATTTCCTTCATTCAAATGTTATGAGTTTGAATCATAGGTGTTTATTCCTTAGAATCCTCTTTTCTTCTCTGCCTTCAATTTGGAACATTGATAAATTTAATTCTTCTAAATCATTCATAATCTCTGTGAACCAAGTATTCTTTGTTTTATTTTTCTAGAAGTGACTAAATAACTGCTTCATGAGTTGGGTTTCTGGCAATCTGAATATATGACCAAACAAGGCAGTTCTCCTTATCCGATTATTATTATTATTATTATTATTATTATTATTATTATTATTATTATTATTATTATTATTATTATTATTATTATTATTATTATTATTATTATTATTATTATTATTATTATTATTATTATTATTATTATTATTATTATTATTATTATTATTATTATTATTATTATTATTATTATTATTATTATTATTATTATTATTATTATTATTATTATTATTATTATTATTATTATTATTATTATTATTATTATTATTATTATTATTATTATTATTATTATTATTATTATTATTATTATTATTATTATTATTATTATTATTATTATTATTATTATTATTATTATTATTATTATTATTATTATTATTATTATTATTATTATTAAAGACTAAAATGAAATTGACAATAGAAGAAATGGTAAGACATTATTTAGGAAGGCAAGACTTGCTCGAAAATATAGTTGATAACTTTTCAAAAACATTTTCAGAACAGCTAGAAAAGGTAGTACATGAATGTAGGGTACAACAAAGATCATTACCTAACACAGAGAGGCTTTCATCATTTTACCTACCACTAGTAAGTACAGCAGATATAGCAAACATAAATGAAGGAATGGACAAAAATAAATCACCAGGCATGGATAAATTAACAGTTAAACATCTGAAAGATAACATAGACATAATAACACCAGTAATACAGAAGCTAATCAATAAAATAATAGAGACAGGTATTTTCCCCAAAGGATCTGAAGACTGCCATAGTAGGACCTATTTACAAGCAAGGTTCACATTTACAGTATGAAAACTATACACAGATATATATTCTTCAAACTATAGGTAAAGTAATTGAAAAATACATTGCTGATCACCTAATCTTGTATTTAGAAAAAATTAAAATTAATGATGAACATCAATTTGCTTATCAAAATCACAAGGGAAGGTACAAGTAATCTTCTCGAGGAATTCTCAAATTTAATCAATGGGAAGCTAATTAAGGTATGCATATTTTAGCTATGTTTATTGATTTCTCAAAGGCATTTGATTCAATTTCCCATTAAACAATTATTGCAGCCTTAAGCAAAACTGGGGTAAGAGGAACACCTATTAAAATATGTGTTCCACAAGGAAGTATCCTAGGACATATTTTGTATATTTTGTTTGTCAATGATATAAGCTCATGTTTCATGTTTGCAGATGATAAACTAATTGTATCAGTACATAAAAACCCAAAATTGGCAGAGAAGCATTTACAAATGGAGTACAACTACTTTCAAGAATGGTGCCATGATAAGGGTCTAATAATTAACACTTCAAAAACAAAAATCTTGTACATTACTACCCCCAAAATGGAGAGGGTAAACATTAAAATAACAGGCCATTCAGTTCAGTGCATTCATGATGGTGAACAAAAATCATGCAATTGTGACTATATAATAGAAGAAGTTGATAACATGAAATATCTAGGTATAATAATAGATAGATACTTTTTATGGAAGCAACATATTAATAAGTTGTGTGAAAGACTGAGGCTAAGCTTGTTAAAAATGCAAATGGTTAAGTATATAATACCTCATGAAAATCCACAGCCTGTTTCCAGTCATTCGACTGGGTCAGCTTAAAAATGGTTTATCATTCACTTGTTGAGTCACTTATATGGTGTAAATGTATGGGGATTGGCTTCTGTTACAGACATAAACACGGTACAAATGTTACAAAATCGTATCGTCAAAGCATTCTTTTGGTATGAAAACAGAAGAATACCAGTACTTAGCTTAAGTGAGGATATGTTAACAGGGATGTACCAGAAGGAAAGGTTCTTGAAAGTTAAATAACTTTATAGTACAGCATAATTAAAGAAAATTACTGGATGCCACAATATAGAATTGTAAATGAACATACACATGGAACAAGACTGAGGCATATAAGTTATTTTCAGGTCATCAGGTACTACAACAAATATGGCTCCAGAACGCTGCAAGTTGTAGTTCCCAAATTTTTGAACAAGTTGCCCTCAGAATTGACACACTGGAAAACAAAATATCAACTAAAAATACCATGTGAAACTATGGATCATAGAAAATATTTTACAGTTTAAATATTTCTTCACTAATGAAAAATGTGAATGATACTTTCAGGGACTGCAAAAAACTCACACCACAGGACAAAATTACAATGCTAATGTAAATGTATAAACCTTATTAATGTTGTAAACAGTAAAGATTGCAACAATGTATACAAATATGAAACAACTTCACCAGCATTTAAGCACATCAAGTGCTTTGCAGGTGCAAATAATTGCAAATATAATGTATAATATCCTACTGCATATTTGCAAATGTATTTTAGGTAAGTTATAAATAAATAAATAAATAAATAAATAAATAAATAAATTATTATTATTATTATTATTATTATTATTATTATTATTATTATTATTATTATTATTATTATTATTATTATTATTATTATTATTATTATTATTATGTGGGTGGGTCGGGTCGGGTCGGGTCGGGTCGGGTCGGGTCGGGTCGGGTCGGGTCGGGTCGGGTCGGGTCGGTCGGTTACGCTATACATCTGGCATTCCCCTTGATACAAGGAAATTTATTCTGTCAATGGCTTTCCAACCACATAACAGGCAATTCCAATCATTAAATATTTTAAAAAACAAGCATTATCATAATATAATAAGGGCTGATTATGTTATATAACCTTTTACTGCATTAATTATTTTTCATTTCCGTTTGGTGACGAAAATTTCAAGCTTTAAGTTTCAAATTGCATTCAGTGCCTTAGATTTACCAACAATTCTTAAGTGGGGCTAATACCTTAACACTCATATGTGATGTGGTTTGCCACAATGGATTATATATGTACGATCTTTTGCAATTTTTTGCTAAGCTTTTAACATTGAAAGACTGATCATTCAGTTCATGCTGAACCGTAGTGCGGTACACTACCTCGGTTGTGCGGGTCAGTAGTGCGCAGCATTGGTGATCAGTTGTGTCTAGTATATGTGTGGTGAAGGAGTGGTGAGCTATGGCTGCCGACAGTGGAGGAACGTTGGCATTGTCCAGATCTCATTTACGAGTGGAAAGTGAAATTGAAATACCCATGGATGAGGAATCCATGACTGAGTCATCTAGTGATACGAAACAACAGCAGGGATCTCAGTCAACTGAGTCTGATTCTCAAAGTCGTAATACGGATGTGTCGGAACGTTCTAACACAGAACACCTTAACCAACAATCCGAGGTGTCACAAATAGTTTCCTCCCCGGAATTCTATAACCGGTTTCACCGTGGGCCATTTTTTGTATTCGTGGAATCCATGAACGATCAAAACATAGGTAGTTTACACCCTATGGCACTGGTCGCCAGTTCTATGAAACAAAGTTAAACGTCAAATCTATCCAGTCCGCCTCTGTGGTGTAGTGGTTAGCGTGATTAGCTGCCACCCCCGGAGGCCCGGGTTCGATTCCCAGCTCTGCCACGAAATTTGAAAAGTGATACGAGGGCTGGAACGGGGTCCACTCAGCCTCGGGAGGTCACCTGAGTAGAGGTGGGTTCGATTCCCACCTCAGCCATCCTGGAAGTGGTTTTCCGTGGTTTCCCACTTCTCCTCCAGGCGAATGCCGGGATGGTACCTAACTTAAGGCCACGGCCGCTTCCTTGCCTATCCCTTCCAATCTTCCCATCCCTCCACAAGGCCCCTGTTCAGCATAGCAGGTAAGGCCGCCTGGGCGAGGTACTGGTCATACTCCCCAGTTGTATCCCCCGACCAAGAGTCGGGAGCTCCAGGACACTGCCCTTGAGGCGGAAGAGGTGGGATCCCTCGCTAAGTCCGAGGGACAAACCGAACATGGAGGGTAAACAGATGATGATGATGATGATGATGATGATCTATCCAACGTAAAGGGCAAAATAGAATCCAAGTAACTTTCCATACGGCTTCTCAAGCAAATGCCTTTCTGAACAGTTCCATTCTTGAAACCCTAAAAATTAAAGCCTATATCCCTTCTTCACAAGTGTTGCGAGTAGGAATTATTCGTGGAGTCGAAAAAGGTTTATCTAATGAAGAAATTCTACAGTATTTGGAATCTGAAGTACCAGTTAAAAGCGTCCAACGACTTAATCGTCAAGTGACCCAAGACGGTGAAACCCAATACCTCCCCACGGGTTCTATTTTTCAGGTCTCAAACGCTTCCATCACATGTTGCCCTATATAAGGTCTATATGGAAGTTGAACTCTATATTTTTTCACCCATACGCTGTCGCAAATGCCAGCGCTATGGACACACAATACGACAATGTCAGGCCAAAAATGCGAGCAATTCACGCAATGTGTTTATTGTAAGAAAAATCACGTTACGGGCTCTTCGAACTGTCCTGAACACCAGTATCAGGTTAAAATTAAACGATTAATGAGTACCGAATATCTGTCTTTTCCAGCAGCTAAAGCTCGAACCGTCCTTCCAGTTTATCATCCTGAGCAACAGGAAAATCAATTCCCTCCTCTGTCATCGAATCCCCCATCTCCCCTGACTCCAAACCCTCGTAAACGAAAGTTTACTCAAGTCATCATGCAATCTCCCCCTCCTACACCTGAACCCGGCTTTGATAAGCAAGGATATATGGCCATACTTCGAAATGAAAATTATGCCCCAGAAAACCCTATCCCATCATCGAGTAGAATGCCGCAACCTACGCAGGAATCATACCCATCAAGTTTGTCACAATCCAGTGGACAGCAACCTCCTGTAACCATCCAACATACAAACTATACTCCTACGAAGGAACGACTTCATCAGGAAATCCAGCACCTGCTGGTAACGTTACTCCAAAATATGAGCCATGAGCCACAGATGCACCATATTCTATTTCAACTAAGGGACCATATAATGAATATTCTTGTATGATTACATTATTACAATGGAATTGTAGAAGTGCCACCTCTAAACGACATGAATTACAAATTCTAGTGAATGAAACGCAGGTTAATATTATTTTCTTACAAGAAACATGGTTTCAACCACAATTTTCTTTCAGATTAAGAGGTTACCAAGTTTTCCGTTACGATGGTAATGGTTTCGATGGAGTAACCACATGTGTGCAAGCTTCACTAAATTCCAAGCAACTAGCTTTACAATATATTATTCCACACACGTACGCGGTAGGGATAATATACCATAATACTTGTTTTCTGAACATCTATTGCCCCCCCCACACACACACATTTATGTTACTCAAAATCAATGGACGCAATTTTTCCAACAATTTGCACAATTCCAGCACCTTTTCATTCTTGGTGATTTCAATTGCCACCACATTGAGTGGGGGTGTATAATGGACACGATAAAGGGTTCCAATTTACTTGTTACATCAAATCAACATAACTTGTTTATTTTAAATGATGGTTCTCCAACCCGTTTAACTCTGCCTGGATCCCCACCTAGCGCTGTGGACCTTACATTATGCCATACAAACATGGTTCCCATTACCACTTGGCACACATTATCCGACACCTACACCAGTGACCACTTTCCCATTATTATCACATATGGTAATAAACCAATCCCCTCTCGAAATACGGCACCTGTATTCATAAGTAATGTACGATACTATAAAAATTTCAATACTTCAAATTACCAATCATACCTCAATCATATTCTACAGCATGAATGCGGTTCATCTATCACCTTTTCAACCTTACTCCCTTATTTAACTGAATATTTAAATATGTTTCACCCGTGTCGACCACTTAAGGTAACGAACCCTCCACCGGAGTACGAGATAAAATGTTGGGATAAAGAATGCCACGACCTCATTCATAAGAGAAAACAATTATTTAAACAATACCGCCAAACTATGACTCAACACCATTATTTCCAGTTACGGAATCACATAGCAAAAACAAAGCTTACTTTAATACCAAAAAACGCAAGGCATGGCAATCCTTCATTTCTACTTTAACTCCACAGTTACCAGCTGCGAAATTCTGGAACGTTATCCGCATGATAACTAGAACTTTCCAAAGTCAAACCCAATTTTCATTTCCACGACAAGTTTTAGAAGATTTTCTATATAAACTCGCCCCAGTATCAGTAAATCCTTCCTTTATCCCAAACTCAGTGAACAATTCTCGTCTCTATACTTTATTATTAAACCCAATTACATATAATGAACTTCAGTCTGTATTGTATACCGTTAATAGTTCCGCTCCAGGACCTGATGCCATTACTTATCTTATGTTAAAGGCCCTACCTCCCCAAGTTCAAATTTACTTACTACAATATTACAATGGTATTCTTGAGATGCTACAAGTACCAACTCAATGGAATAATTTTTTCATAACTCCTATTTTAGAGCCTACTAAACAACCTACAGAACCCAAAAATTTTTGTGGTATTGTACTGGGATCATGAATCCGAAAAGTTTTTTGTAAAATCCTCATGAAAAGAATGGCGTGGATATTGGAATATCATTCATTATTACCTAAGTATCAGTTCGCTTTCATGCGCAGTCATAGTACACAGGAACCCATTATCATCTTTCTTCTGAACATTTTATTAGCAAAATGGCGGAAGCACTCTACCATTGCAGTCTTTTTGGATATTAAAGGCGGCTATGATGCTGTCCTATTACATATTCTCTGGGAGAAATTATCTATTTATGGATTTCCTATCAGATTTATTTCTATTTTAAACCAATTATTTACCAACCGTCGGTTAACCATTAAATCAATTCATCACACAATTGAAAGCTGGTATACATCACAGGGATTGCCACAGGGATCAATTCTAAGTGGAATTTTGTTTTCTCTTTATATGAAAGACCTCGAAGCTATTATAACACCACATGCTCGAATTCTAGCCTTCGCAGATGACTATGTCATTTATTACTCCCACCAAAACATTGACATTTGTAGAGACACAATATCCCATGTTTTAAACTTAGTTTTTCGGTGGTTAATGATCCATGGACTTTCGCTTTCCTTACCTAAGTGTGCAGCGATGATTTTTACTAATAAATGAACCTTTGACAGAAGCCCCATTATTTTTGATAATTATAGCATCCCTTTTGTCCCACAACATTTATATTTAGGTGTCTATATAGATCAAAGGCTTACATGGCAACCCCAAATACAGTATTTACTTAGGAAATCTGATCGATATGTCCCCATCTTACAAACAGTAATGAAACGTACATGGGGTGCTGACCCCTTGTCAGCATTACAACTATATCGTGCAACCATCCATTCCACACTGGATTACAGTGCACATATTATTGATTTAGCCTCTAAACAAAGTCTATTAGCATTGGATCGCTTACAATTTTCTGCACTACGTATCAGTGTGGGTGCCCTCCGCATAATACCAACCAACGCTTTGTTAGTGGAAACTACAGAAGAACCGCTTCATATTCGCAGGATAAAAATTTCGAAAACATTTCTACTTAAACATTTTAGCAAATCGAACTCCATTATAGTCCCTAAATTAAAATTACTACACCAATATTATCAACAGCATCCTCCCCCTAATCGTCAATATCCGGCAATATATCTGGCATATGTTGAAATGCAACATGTCACCGAGACCATACTACGAACACCACGCTTGAATATGTACTCTTATAGCTATGATGTTCAAATATTCTGTCCATCAATTATTATTGTGCCTTCTGTTTCGTTGAATCAATCAATGAATGCACCTACCCTCAAATCACATGCTCACAAGAAATTTAAAAGTTTACTTAATTCACCAGACTATCATATTTTTACCGATGGCTCAAAGTCGTGTAATGGAGTTGGAGCAGCATTTTACGACCCACAAACACAAACTAGCTTTAAATATTCGTTGCCTAATAATTTAACTGTCTTTACAGCAGAATTATATGCCATACACCAGGCTCTAGTATATGTCCAACATTTGCATTCCAGGAAAATAAAAATTTTCAGCGATTCTCAAAGTGTATTACAAGCTCTACAATCATTCACCCCCAATCAAAATACATATGTCTACGAAGTTAAGCATCTTCTTTTTGAACTCGGAACATCTGGCTTCGTTATCACGTTGTTATGGATAAAAGGGCATAGTCAGCACGTAGGCAACGACATAGCCGATATAGCAGCCAAAGAGGCTAGTGCAGATACCGAGCACTTATTACAAATCAAAATTCCGGTCTCCGATTTCTTTCCATGTATTAAACATGAAGCTCACCTAACATGGCTCACACAATGGCGTCTATCAGCTAGTACGAAAGGCCAATATTATTATCAAATACAACCGAATATCCCAACACATCCGTGGTTTGCAAACGGTAAGTACACGCGACGTCACATCACTAATATAATTAGACTACGCTTTAATCATTCACTAACACCTGTCTACTTATCTCGTTTTCACATTACGAATGACCCAATTTGTTCCTGTGGACACCCTTCTGGAGACAATGACCATTTATTTTTTCAATGCCCCCAATACGCACGCTACCAGGAAATTTTGATGCAGAAATGAATTAGAGTACACGTACCTTTGCCTACTCGACTTTCCGTCTTGCTAACGCACCCTTCACCACTTATCATCAATATTTTAAATGAATATATTGATAACACTCGTATCAAATTGTAATTATGCTATAGACATTCAGATGTTTTTTCCGGCATGTTGTGAAGTGGCACTTCTATACATTCCTGGTGAGGTATCTCACCCCAAGAGTTTTATTTCGTATCAACCTTGCAAAGTGTATTACGTTCATACTGCTAAAGATCCATAGGATATCTGTGTATTCGAGCGGTGCATATAGTGTAATAGTGTAATCCTTTCATGGCTTTCCACAAAAAATAAAAATAAAAAAACAGAATAATGCTTTTTGCAGTAAATATATCTAAGTGTATTTGTGTCTAAAACAGTTAGAATTGATGTAAACGTGTGCTGAAGTGATAAAAGTGCAATATTTCATTGGACTTGTGACTGGGAAATAATATACTGAATCCCAAATAATCTCCTAAAAAAAAAAAAAAAAAAAAGACTGATCATTACTGCCTACTGGCCATGGGTACTATTGCAAGGCACAAGTGTACTTGCACGACCATAGGTCGGTAATGTCTTTGAGGTTGAACCAGAGTACTTCTGAAGCCTGTGGTAATGTGATGGGGAGGGCCCACGTAAAATAAACGGTGGTTGGTACACGTGGATATTGCCGAAAGGTTATAGGGCTTTTTTATCCTATGATTATGTAAAAAAAAAAAAGCATCAATGGTACATGTGTTAAAAGATAGCAAAGAAACCAGAAATCTATTTGGGCTACCTACTGCATTGTTCATTTGTAATTCATTTTGGCAGATAACCATGAAAGGTGCCACTAGAAATCATTAACATGCCAACATTGTCAAATAGATTTGTCTACCTTTCAAAAATCCAACTCCCTCCACCAGGATTGAACTTGCAATCTTGGGATACAGAGGCTGGCACACTACTATTTATCTACAGCTGAGGTCATATGATTATATTAGTGCAAAGCTACAATTATAATTTGATGATTTTTCTCTCTAATAATTTGTTCCCTATTGATATCATATGTCCACTATTTATATACGGTACCGTAAATTACTAGATTACTACTAGGATGTAAATTTTTTGCATAAAAAATATTACTTTGTCAGATGGAAAGTAGTATATCGGTACTTCATGGAATGTCTTATTTTAATTGTTTGCAAATGGTAATAATATAAGAGAGGTATAAGAATTTATTTAAAGTCTGATCTGCATCATTGTAACTTCAGCATATTGTTGCCACATCTCTATGGAGTTTAGATAATAATGTTTCAATAGATACACAAGCCCCATAGAACACTCCCCAGATGATTTAGAGACTAACTCCTCTCCTCATGCATCTAATTGTTATTTCATTTCCTTCTTTCATAATAAGTGGTCATTGCATTAATAAGTATGGTTCTCAAGGTCAGTGATGATAATTGGATTTATTATTATTTAATAATGAAATGCATACAAACTATACATCACTTCTTCATGCTTTGTTAAAATTCTCTTTCTTTCTTCCCTTGACCATATAAAATGCCGCATAATTCACAAAGACACCCTGGGCCAGGTAGATGGTACCTCTTGTTCTTGTAGATTTTATGGTAGTAACCATGCACTGCCAGAGACTTCACAAAATTTCAGAGTTCGTGATTTGTTTCCGTCCAGGACCAGTCCATCATAGCCTCTGTAGAACAAAATTCCAGCCATATGTCCCTCAGTTTATCTCTTGTATTCTATTCTAGCATGAGGTAGCTTCAGATTCAATATTTATCATAAATATTTGATTTAAAATGTCTCCTTAAAAATTGCACTCACTAAGTTAGAGCAAAAAAGAAAGAAAGATTTTCACAACTTACTTGGCTCAAACTACAAAAACAGGATCTACGTAAGAAAATCCATACCAGAAATCTATTCTTAGAGAAGTGCAAAGCAGAGGCCACTTCTTCTGGCACCTACAATGGGAGGATGACTCTTGATGGACAAAATGCATTTTGAACAATTCTCACTGAAAACCAAAAACAGCAATTCCTTGGTACCAACATCAAGAAAGACTACAGCCATAAGACTCAAACAAATGAGACCTTTTCACAACAGGCATCGTGACTTTTGGGACTTCTTGAAATGAGAAATGGACAATTGGTGAAAAATGGTCATATGAACACCCAATCAATCAATCAATCAATCAATCAATCAATCAATCAATCAATCAATCAATCAATCAATCAATCAATCAATCAATTAATCAATCAATCAATTAATCAATCAATCAATCACTACTGATCTGCATTTAGGGCAGTCGCCTGGGTTGTTTTCCTAGCCTTTTCTTAAATGATTGCAAAGAAATTGGAAATTTATTGAACATCTCCCTTGGTAAGTCATTCCAATCCTTAACTACCCTTCCTATAATCAAATATTTCCCCAATTTGTCCTCTTGAATTCGAGCTTTATCTTCATATTGTGATCTTTCCTACTTTTAAAGACACCACTCAAACTTATTCGTCGACTGATGCCATTCCACACCATCCCTCCACTGACAGCTCAGAACATACAATTTAGTTGAGCAGCTCATTTCCTTTCTCCCAAGTCCTCCCAGCCCAAACTTTGCAACATTTCTATAACGCTACTCTGTTGTTGGAAATCACCCAGAACAAATCAAGCTGCTTTTCTTCGGATTTTTTCGAGTTCTTGAATCAAGTACACCATGCTCAATACAGCAAGCTAATGAAAACCAGCAGATCAAACAAAAATTAATAAATGCAAGAATGTATAATGAAAGAGGTCCCTAGTTGCCTGATTAGCAAATAATAAATAAATAAATAAATGATCAATATAAAATCAGTAATCAGTAATAATATAGTAATAATAAAAAAGGAAATAATGCAACAATGAGAAATACCATTTTAGCCTTGCTTTTGAAAATAAAGTTAGGTTTTTAGGACAACTATGTAATTATACCACAGATTTGTTTATGTTTCTTGTATTTTAAATGCTATTTGTTACCATATATTTCACCACATATTATGAATCATTACAGAAAGAACCATGCCGTTGCAAGAATGAAAATGAAGAAATCTGTAAACACCAGCTATGCCCAAAACCATGTGTAACAAAGACAAACAATGTTTGCACGTAAGTAATTTCACTTTTATGTTATTATTATTATTATTATTATTATTATTATTATTATTATTATTATTATTATTATTATTATTATTATTATTATTATTATTATTATTATTATTATTATTATTATTATTATTAACAAATACATTTCATTGGGAGACATCCCAGTACCAATGCTTGCTTATGATAGTCTAACAATGAAGCAAAATTTAAACCTAATTTACATAACAACAACAACAACAAAAATACAACAGACAATTCCATGAAAATGAAATATTACAAGAAATTATACCAAAACAAAAATGTCATGATAACAAAATGAAGTAGACCTATGTTAAAACCAGGAACAAAAATCTCCTGACAATAATGTACAAGTAGTGTAACATGATAATTAAAAGCAATCACAAAGAAATTAATACAAAATTGTGGTAAATAACTTAAAATATTCCCTTTATGTAGCACAACTTAATTACAACACATTCACTTAAAAATGAACAGTACAATGTCTTATTACTAGAGCCCAGATTATAAGTAATAAAAAAATTAGAAATATGTACATAAATATGTAGCTAAATTTTTCTAAATATGTAGTTAAATATGTAGTAAATAAAAAATATGTAACTTAATGTTTAAGCTTTATTTGATGTATTCTTGTACACAGAAAAGGAAACAAAACTGAAAAAAGTTAAAAGTGCAGATGTTATTCAACCTCTAATTTTCATCTGGAGGCACAATTAATAACTAAATATTTTTCCAAATTTTCTGCGGTCATTGAATGCCTTCTATCTGTTAGTACGTTCTTATACATTAAAAAAAAAAAAATACCTTTTAACCTCACATGAAGTCACTGGTGCATACATCAAATAAGGAATGATACTGGAAGGTACGTTCTCATTCTCAGGCAGTTGCACAGACTCACCATTAAGTATTTGGTTCCTGGGTTCTTTTTCAATACATCATTCAATTTTACTAAAACATACTCACCAATTGCTCCTGGCACAAAACTCAATTTACTGATTGCATCTTCCATTATAGACATAGATTCATGGAGGGGCAGTCCAGAAGTTTCCAGCTTAGTAATGCTGTTCGGAATCCAACTGTAATGGCTTGTGCTGTATGGAATCGATGAAGCCACCTTCGAAAACCACTCATGCACAGACACTGCACTTTCAGGAGGAAATGTTTCAACCACTAACATCACTGCTTCAAAACGTTCATTAAAGAAGTTCACAGCTTCTATCCATGTTCCCCATCTGTCACAGGCTGTAGGGGTAAAGGCGCATCTGGTAACAATTTCTTGTAACACTGCGCGTGATAGAGAGATTTGTGGAAAACTTTCCTTGTTACTGTTAATAAACCATTCACTTCAAAAAAAAATTTCTCTTATGGTCTCAGCTACTCGATGTAATCCATGGGCCAAACATGTGGAGCGGACCATATTGGGGTAACACACAGACAACGCAATGGCAGCTTTTAGCATATAGGATGCAGCATGTGAGTAGAGCATGGACACTTTTTCTTCGTTAATCCCTAACTCTTTAAGTCTGTTGTTGATGAATCGCGAAACTGTAGCATGATTTGTCTGTTCCAGTGGTTTCAGTAAATTAAATAAGCCTTACACAGAGCCTCTGGATCCAATTTACTTGATAGGAGATTTGCGTTGAAACGACCCAAGGCATCAAACGGATGACTTGTCAACGGCAATCTATATGTATGAATCGCCAAGTTCAGCTTCAGTCGCTCCCATCATGTCAATGTAGCAGGAGTTCATTTTTGGGCCAATGACCTTAGATGTTAGGCCCCTTTAAACAACAAGTAAGCATCAAATAGTTTAGTGTTGATTCATCTGGAGTATTGAAGTTACAATATTTGCGTAGGAATCCTTGAAACTTCGGCACTCCAAGTTTATACCATGGTAGGTTTGTAGCGACCATTGACATGCAAAAATCTTTATTAAATTCACTGGTAGAAGGGGAAGTAGGCTCCAGCGCCCTTTGCGTAAGAAAACCTTGTTTCATCGACAAAATACATTTTTTATTTTCCCCCATGAAGATCAGTTTTTAAATGCTGTTCTAATTGTGACTTCATGGAGCATCCAATACGTTTGTCACACACTCTACATAGCATGAATTTGCCGTCACTTGTAAAGGCTTCTTCAGTCAAAATTCAATCTTTAACTTTGGTGCTAGTTTAGATGCAACTGATGCCATAGTAATTCACTAACTGTGACTCAGGATATGGTTCGAGCAAGTGTTTTCTTTCAAACACACAATATTCTTCAAAATATTTAAAATATATAATATTTATCAAAATATTTATTATGCTTCAAAATATGTAAAAAAAAAAAAAGTAACTTTGAACTCCTGGAATAATGGTCCTTTTAGTGTGATTCACCAACATTTTAGCTTTTTTGGTAGCTACATCCATGGGTACAGACTACGTGATTACATATAATCTGGGCTCTTCT
Organism: Anabrus simplex; assembly: GCF_040414725.1. Taxonomy (NCBI): domain Eukaryota; kingdom Metazoa; phylum Arthropoda; class Insecta; order Orthoptera; family Tettigoniidae; genus Anabrus; species Anabrus simplex. Next base: position 271,440,235 of record NC_090268.1, on the reverse strand, counting down.
TATTACTAGCCTAACATTGTAAATACAGCACCATCACAAACTTATATACAACTTAAATATTTCCAACATCTTAACACTATGTCTTACAGTAGAATGAGCAGTACAGTGACTCACTACTAGCTCTATGTACATCAACAATTCAACATCATCACATACAAATTCCCACATAACTTAAATATTGCAACGTAACCCCAAAATGGAATGACGTTATGCTCAACAAACGCCATAAGTGTTATGAGAACGGAGTAGAAGGAATGGTGAACAAACAAAATATACAACACACAAACACAAAAAATCAACTTACCCAGACACAAGTAAGAATTAATGAACGTTAAGCTGAAAACCCTCCCGATATAAAAAAAGACCATGAACCCCAGGATAATGCTGAGTCTAACTACTGAAGAAAAGCACCTGTATACTTTACATTAAAGTGTAATTCATCTTAAGAACAGATTACACACACAGCAATTTTAAAATTAATGAAATTTTGAAAATAAAAGGGAACAAATTATTGATGATATAATAAAATTTCTATTAAAATAAGTAAATCTATGAATCTAAAATAAATATAGAAATTTATAATAAATTTCTCAATTAACAAACTTAGAACTGTTGCAGCAACCAATATACATTTTAACAACATTTTAACTTTCCGAAATTTAATGTACGGTATATAAGAGTGGGATGAATAGGTAGGGTGAATAAACGTGAAGGGTTTATGCCAATTTCTAGAGGAGGCATGACCCACCCCAAAAAAGACCAGAGGCACAGGTCCATTAACAGTCAAATGAAATGAAAATGTAAGGACAATCCAGAAGAAAAATATTTACACACATAAATTAGCCCCAAAATTAAAATGAAAAAAATATATATTCACGGATCAATCAAATCAGAATCCCAAATAAAATTATTTGGATCAGTAAATAAACTAAATCAAATCACATGGGCAGCAAAAAGTAATAATCCTGGACTCAGTAACTCAAGGCGTCAGTACAAACTGAGTATCAACAATGATCCAACACATGTCACAAAACAAAACAGCATCTCCATGCGAGAACAAAAGAAAGAAGATCAAGGTCAAGCAACAATGACATAATGTCATAGGACAAAAATGGAGGGAAGAAAATGTAACAATACAATATAAGGAAAAGAATAAAAATGCTTGAAACACTCCAGTAGAACGCATAAATCCCCCACAAAATTGTAAGTAAAATATCACCCTTTTGAATATTAAAAATATGGATTTGAAATAGTACAAGGTTTAAATATTTAGGACGTCCCAGAGATTAATGAATAATAAGTAGACTTATTCTTTTAAATGACTTATACGAATGTTAATATTTGGAAAACAATATGAAATTTTAAGTAAATGAAAAGGTTTTAAAATAAAAAAAAGAGAAATTAAAATTTACCAAATATGAACTAATAAATAATAATAATAAATTTTAACTTGAAAAACAAATGGGAGAAAACAGTGATTTACTCAGTGCATGAGGTCAACACAAGGCAATTTACGGAATCAAATTTAACACAATTACTTAATAAACCACAATGGAAGGAACAAATAAAAACCCAAAAGAACGGGGGGCAAGGAATACTATATCCACCAAAACACAAGAAAAATAATGGTAATAACAACAGCACCACATGAAATAAAACAAGAAATTACAAAAACCAACCAAAATAAAAACGAGGGAGGGAAAATAAAATTTGGATAAGTGAAATTAATTTACAGTAACAGGCAAACAATGCACTAGAAATTTAAAATATCACCAAAATGGCGCTCAAAATGGCATAATAGAAGGAGAACACAAAAGCCAAAAATCTCACTACAAGTCCCACATTATTAAATTAAACGACCAATAATAAGATAAATTACATGACCCAACGAAGTATATTAAAAGGTAGTACTTACAAGAGTGGTGAGATATGGCATAGTAACTTACCCGTGCTGACCCATGCGCTGGTAATCTCTGACAAAATAAACAATTTAAATATAATTTTACATAATTAAAAATGAGGAAATTATGAAAACAAATCCCTAAACGGGATTGCTAAATTGGACTCATTCAATTTATATCTCAGCCCCAGGGTTCCCGGGGTGTCCTACCCCCCTCCCCCCTCCCCCCTCCCCCCGTGGTTTGTCTCTTGATACTAAAAATTCGAAGTGTACAATTCACTTCGGCGACCCCGAAAGCTATGTCTTCAACACTATTTTCGATTAATTTTATATATCACTCCTCCATCGCCCTCCATCATGAAGAGGGCTGAAGTTGGGCATTAATAAATTCTGGAGTGTTGCTATTCATTTCAGCGAGCCCAAAAAGTATGGATTCGACACTACTTTCGATGATATTTCATCTCACACGCCCCCTCCCCTCGCCCCACCCCACCCCTAACCGTTCTTGGGGTGTCCTACCTCCACGTGGTTTGTCTCCTGATACAAAAATTCCGAAGTGTACATTTCACCTCGGTGACCCCAAAAACTATGTATTCGACACTATTTTCGATGAATTTTATATATCATTCCCCCTCACCCCCCACCCCAAAGTAGGTTGAACTTCGACTTATAAAATATCTGAAGTCTCACTATTCATCTTAGCGACCCTGACAACTATGGATTCGACACTATTTTAGATTATTTTTATATATCACTCTCCCATCGCCCTCCACCACGAAGGGGCTGAACTTGGACTTTAAAAAATTCCGGAGTGTCACTGTTCATCTCAGCGACCACGAAAAGTAAGGATTCAACTCTACTTTCGATGATTTTTATATCTCAGCCCCCTCGCCCCCCTGCCCCTAAGGGTTCCTGGGGTGTATTACTTCCAGTTGGTTTGTCTCCTGATACTAAAAATCCAAAGTGTCACTATTCATCTCAGCGACCCCGAAATCTATGGATTCAGCAGTATTTTCTATTATTTTTATATATTACTCCCCCATTGACCTCCATCCCAAAGGGGGCTGAACTATGACATTAAAAAATTCCGGAGTGTCACTATTCATTTCAGCGAGTCCAAAAAGTATAGATTCGACACTACTTTCGATGATTTTAATGTCTCACCCCCTAGCCCTCCCCCTGCCCTAAGGGTTCCTGGGCTGTCTTACCCCCACGTGGTTTGTCTCCTGATACTAAAAATCCGGAGTGTACAATTCACCTCGGCGACCCCGAAAACGATGTATTCGACACTATTTTCGTTTAATTTTATATATCACTCCCCCCTCGCCCCTTCCCCAAAGGGGGCTTAATTTGGACTTTAAAAATTCCGGAGTGTCACTATTCATCTCAGCGACCCCGAAAAGTATGGATTCGACACTATTTTCGTTAATTTGTATATCTGACCCCCTCGTCCCGCCGTCCCTAAGGGTTCCTGAGCTGTCTTACCCCCACATGTTTTGTCTCCTGATACTAAAAATTTGGAGTGTACAATTCACCTCAGCGACCCCGAAAACTATGTATTCGATACTATTTTCGTTTAATTTTATATATCACTCCCCCCTCGCCCCCACCCAAAAGGGAGCTGAACTTTGACTTTTTTTTAAAATCGGGAGTGTCATTATTGATCTCAGTGACCCCGAAAACTGTGGATTCGACACGTTTTTCGATTATTTTTATAGGCTACATTGACCCCCCGACCCCCACCCCTAAGGAAGCTATGGATGGCTTACACCCCCAGTGCTCGTCTTCAGATAGTAAGTCATAAGTGTACCAAGTTTGGTTGAAATTGCTCCAGTGGTGCAGGAGGAGATGTGTCATTTACACACACACATACATCCATTTTTAGATATATAGAAGATGAAATGAGTGGCAGGATTGTGAATGACTGCAGGGGGAGATGGATAGAAGATAATGGTATGATGGTAAATGGAATGAAAAGTCAAGTTGTTTCACCAAGAGGAAAAGTCCTCTCAGTTTTAATTATTGTGTTGATGGGGTGATAAGATAATACTTCATGGGGAACACTGCAAGTACCTATGTGTTAGTACAAGGAATGATCTTCATTAGCATTAACATATTGACGAGTTTGTTAAGAAAAGTTACAGATCTCTTCACATTGTTATGAGAGTATTTACGGGTTGAACTGTAGTAAGTATATAAAGGAGAAGGCGTATAAGTATCTGGTAAGACCTCGGTTAGAGATTGGTTCCAGTGTATAGGAGCCACACTGGGATACTTAATACGAAAGCTGGGAAAGATCCAAAGGAAAGCAGCACAATTTGTTCTGGGTAATTTCTGACAATGGAGTAGTGCTACAAAAATCTTGAAAACTTCGGACTGGGATGACTTGGGAGTAAGGAGACGAGATGCTTGACTATGAGGTATGTTTCAAGCTGTCAGTTTATAGATGGCATGGAATTACATTAATAGGCAAATAAGCTTGAACAGTGCTTTTAAAAGTAGGAAAGGTCGTGATGTGAAGTTAAAGTTGGAATTCAAGAGGATAAATTGTGGCAAATATATGTATTTATAAGATGACAAGTAAGGGATTGGAATATATTATCAAGGTGAACGTTCGATATATTTCCAAGTTCTTTGAAAACGACTAAGAAAATTCTAGGTAAACAACTGATAGGGATTTTGGCCCTAAATGCAGATTATGTTATCGACTAGCAAATATGCCCATGCTTCGCTACAGTTTTTAACTTTGTATACGGATTTTTACATACATTACTTTACACGCCGTAATTGAGATAACATTAAATTTATTAAAGTGCAGACCTCCACTTCGAGATTCACTACTCCTAAACATTACATCATATTAGCAAACGATTTTGCGCCATTAGATGCCCCCCTTATCATTCTACAGATTTAATTCTGAAACATTTTCTCGTATCTCCGACATTTATGGGTTAAATCAAGTTCGAATCGTTGAATAAGGTGAAATTTGAGTACATTTTTTAACGCTTTACATTATTTTCTGCATACTTAAGTATAAGCTAGAATCATGACATTTGGTCCACTTATGGCCTTCGACCGTGCCAATGTACGCACCAAACTTGATGACTATCTTTCCTATAAGTGTGTCAAACAATGAAATATTGTGTGAAAATCACCAAATTTACGAACAATCCAGAAATACAGCCAAATCTAACGTATAAGGGAGAAAGATACGACAAAAAGACATAGGACCAAAGTTGTAGATCACTCCAAATTGAACTGAGATTGTTCCATCCGTCTTGTAATACGACTTACCGTTTGACCAACAAATACCTCAAAAAGGAATGTCTGCACAGTCATTAAAATTGCCTCCATATTTCGATATTTTTGGGGGTAAAAGTGAAAAATTTTAACAGCTTGGAATTTTTCCGTCGGTTAGAGGCTAAAAGCTATAATTTCGCCAAATTTCAATTTTCTAGCTCGTCTGGCAGATTTGCCGCCATCTTGATTTTGGGGGAAGGGTATAAATATTAGGAAATTCACAAATTCTTTTAAGCCCACTAAACCTATAGGTTGTCGCTTTGGATAAATTATACGACAGCGTTCTTATGCTGAGCCCAAAATGTGAAGGCCCCCCAACGTACCCCCTTCGGGTATTCGGGGATCCGACACTTCGAAAAATGAAGATATCGGCCAAAGGAAGACAAGGGCCACGAAGGGCGTGAAAATTAAAAACTCCCTAGCTTTTCCGGTACCAAATTTCAAATTTCTGAGATTTCTGGAAGTGCCTCATTAATTCACGTCTATTTTCATTCTTATATCTTTATATATAGATAGCTTCAGACCGACTTGCTTTTACATATAATTATATAGATGAGAGATACGGTAAGCAAAAGCACATTTATTAGCGCAGACCTCCATTTCGAGATTCACTACTCCTCAGTGGTACATCATATTAAGAAACAGTTTGCGCCATTAGACGCCGTTTTATCCTTCTACATGTTTGGTTCTAAATTATTTTCTCGTATCTCCCATATTTATGGGTTAAATTGTGTTCGAAACTTTGAATAGGGTGAAATTTTAGTACATTGTTAACGCTTTACATTATTTTTTGTATACTTAAGTATAAGCTAGAATCATGAAATTTGATCCACATATGGCCTTCAATCGTGCCAATGTGCGCACCAAACTTGAATACTCTGTCTTTCCTATAAGTGTGTCAAACAATGAAATATACGTGTAAACATCGCCAAATTTACGAACAATCCAGAAACACAGCCAAATCTAACGTATAAGGGTGAAAGATACGACAAAAAGGCATAGGACCAAAGTTGTAGATCACTCCAAATTGAACTGAGATTGTTCCATCCGTTTTGTGATACGACTTACCGTTTAGCCAACAAATAGCTCAAAAAGGAATGTCTGCACAGTCATTAAAATTGCCTCCATATTTCGATATTTTGGGGGTAAAAAGTGAAAAATTTTAACATCTTGGAATTTTTCCGTCGGTTAGAGGCTACCAAGTATCTGCGACTAAGTTCCAACAGTTTGGCTTCACGATCTCCAACAACAACTAGGAAAAAAAAAAAAAACGCACATATTGTCGAACTCGATCGATAATTGGCAGATGGTGGTGGCGATTATTGTTTTAAGAGGAAGTACAACTAGGCAACCATTCTCTATATAGGACTAATCAGAGGGAAAAATGGAAGGGATCCGACACTTCGAAAAATGAAGATATCGGCCAAAGGAAGACAAGGGCCACGAAGGGCGTGAAAATTAAAGACTCCCTAGCCCTCGCAAACCTAATAGCGTCGGGGTCGGAAAAGAACAAGAGTTGACCAAGGGAGGTCGGATAGGATAGATGAAAGTGAGGAGCCTGGCACAAGTAAGTGGAAGCATTGCCAGGACTCAGCTGAGGGCCCCGTGGTCGCCGACCCACGCTCCAAAGTTCAGAGCCCCTGAGGCCCCTTTTAGTCGCCTCTTACGACAGGCAGGGGATACCGTGGGTGTTATTCTACCGCCCCCACCCACAGGGGGAATAATTGGCAGAGCGCTGAACTTCTGCGCTCACAGATAGCAGTAGGATGCAGTTCAGATGGAACACTCAGTCTGATAGCCAACTTTTCTACTAGTAAGAACCCGCTTCTTATGAATCGTGTACAATTCCATCGGGCTTCGAACGACCTTTAAATAATTTTCAAGTCCATGCATACTCGAAATGCATGATATATATGCATATGCCATAATAGGCATTTCAACAGTTTTTGTTTTACTGACGTGTAGCCTATATTCTTTAAATTTGCCATTTCCAAAGATTTAGTTTCTCCTGTACTTCTGCTTCATTTTCTCCCCAGCTCAGAATATTATCTGGAAATGTTAGAGTGTTGGTCTGTTTGCAATGTTCTTTGATGGATTTTATGATATGATCCATGACAATGATGAACAGGAGTGGTGACAAGGCACTTTCCTGCTGGACTCCTCATTTGGTTTCAAATCAATCTGATCTTGCATCCCCTACTTGGACAAAGCTAAAACATTTTTGACAGAGCATCTGTACTTTATCAATCAGAAGTTTGGCAAACCTATACCTTCTAGGCATTCACAGATTATCTCCCTAGGCACGCTGTCTTAGGCCTTCTCGGTGTCCATAAAAACCATCACTAAGTCACTATATTCTCAGTGCTTCTCTGTTTGCATTCTGACAGCAAATATCAGGTTTGTAGTGCTTCAGCTCTTCCTGAACCTATGTTGCACCTCCTCCAATAATGGTTCTACTATATTCCTGACTCCTTTCTTCAATTATCTTCTCCAGAAATTTAAGTGAGTGTGAATGTAGAGTGATGCCTCTACAATTTCCACCTTTCATCCAGTCCTCTGGTATCCTGTTCTCTTTACAGATGACAGAAACGACTCTATACAACCATTGTATGTCTTGTGCTACACTTCCTTTATCATGTCAGCAGTGAGGTCACCAAGGTCAGTTGCTCGTGAGAGGGTAAGCAACTAAGACCTCACCATGACTGTCAGTTGGGACCGTATCCCCAGTCACACCCCGGCATCAGAGTATGCCGCAGACCCGTTTGGACGCGATATAGCGGCAACGTAAAGCTGAACAACCAAGTGTAACTCCATGTAGGAAACTTATAATGAGATCCACCAACGTTACACCAGTAGTCCAGTCGACCCGCGCCACACAACGTTCCGAGAGTGTGGACACTATCGCAGAAATACTCCAGCAAGTTTAAGTGTCTGAAGAAATGTCGCAAACCAACATTGAAGTTCTCACCACTGCCACACAAGCTCTAGCCGACAGATTTGAGGATGTGGAAGCCCGTATGGACCCTTTTTTAGAAGACGAACAGCCCGCCTACGACGGAGGTATGGGCGATCCGGGCCAGCAACAACAAGACATTGATATCCAGTGGCGCAAGTTGCAGGCTCCAACCTATGACAAGGGGCTTCCGCTCCCGCCAGATCACAAAGTCTACCAAATCTCCCTCGCCTTCAAAGACCAGCTCGCCGTCATACCACCGGGGTGAGATCATCATGATGCAGCCACCACCCTTTGGACCCTCAGCCTTACGTCTTGTCGACTTCACGCCTCACCCCGCGTGATCCGCATCCTCGACCCAGCCGAGATGTGGTGGCCCCGCGGGAGACCGCTGTTGGGCGTGGCGTTGGGTTGAACAAGAAGCCTTCAGGGAGTACTGCCACCTGGTCTCCGGTGGCTCGGTCTACCTGCACCGCGGCGTCCCACCCTTGTGCTAGGGCCAAGTAGAAAAGATTGCCCCTGTTGAAGAAGTATTTCTTCTGCGCTGGATCAAGGTAAGGCCTTACTTCGCCCCACCGTCTCCTGCATCAGACCACACTTCCCACTATGCAGAGATCGCTCATCGGTCTACCTATGGACATGTAACTCTTTTGGAGCCCCCTCCATCAGTTGGTGACGTTCTTGAGGTATCTTCGTTTGCAGAGAATGGTTCGGTTAGAAATGGTGATTTCCTTTGATTGTATATATATATATAAGTTTCTCTCTTTTGTTATAACAAGTTTTTTATTCCATGAAGTTTGTAATAGGCCCAAAGGCCTGACTTCCTTTTATCGTCTTGTACCATGTATATTTTCATTTTTAATAAACAGCACGGAAGGGGAGCACCCTTCAAGGACCCCTTCGCTGCCCTCTCGCGGCTAATGCCTGTGCTGTCTCACTCTACACGCGATCCTCCCGCTGCCTATGAAAGCGGAAGAGAGAGACAGCTCAGGGTCAGTTGATCGTAATAGGGTAAGCATTTTTCATATTTTTCAGCTCAGACTCCACTTCTAACCATGTTAGCTGGTGTTGTGCTCATCACTTGTACTTAAACTGCAATTTCATTCTACCATGGTGTTTCTTTCTTCCTGCATATTACACTTGCCCTTCCACATAGTAATTCGGCTTCTGAAACCAGCATGTTCTTGAATGATGGCCACTCTTCTACTCTTCTTTCTTCATTCTTTGGTAATTTGGCTGAGATCTTTCTTTGGTATTGTTCTTTCTTTCCATCCTCTCCTAGCAACCAGATCATTCATTATCATTGGCATTTTCTTGCACTTGACATTCTGCACATGGATGTTCCCAATGTGCGCGACCAAAAGCAGGTGGTCACCATTGAGATTTTCACTTGAAATAACATGTGGTCAAAAGTTACCATGCAACAGCAAAACATCCTGCCAATGATGATGTGGTAGAACTCAATTCAGTAAAAGGTGACGTTTCTTTACGGTTACCACAAAAGAGATGGTATTAGTAGTGGTTCCTTGAGTCATGTAGAGATAAACTGCACAATGAAGAAATGTCCAAGTAAGTCTATGTGGTTTTGTTTGTAATAGGCCGAAATTCCAATTTTCAACAAAAACACAATATTTTCAGCACGCCTCTTTGAAGAAGGGTATGGTGATTACAGCAATAGTTTGAATTGCACTTGTAATGGATATAAACACTAATTTCTCCATGGGTGGGGATGATAGATTATATCCACAGTATCCCCTGCCTGTTGCAAGAATAATACTCAACTTGGAAGTGTGCGTCAACAACCACGGGCTCCTAGCTGAGTCTAGCATAGCTTCCACTTGTTTGTATGACACTCCTCAACTCCATCTTTCCAATTCAACTTCCCAAGGCTAGCTCTTCTCCTCTTACAACTCTGACAGTATTAGGCTTGCAAAGCCTAGGGTATCTTCCTTTTTCAACCCTTTGTTGCCTTCTCTTTATTTCATCAATACTTTCATTCTTTGAAGGGTCAGACCTCTTCCATTCTTTCCTCTAATAAGTAAGGAAGGATGATTGCCTAGTTGTACTTCCTCATAAAACAAAATCATCACCATCACCACAAATGAGAAATCCATTTAGCTATTCTTCATAATAAGACAAACAGACAAGCAAACTTTCTTCCACTTATCCTGAGGTATTTTTAGGATCGAATGAGCCACTAGCTCATTTTGAGTTTTGGTCATTTTAAGACCAAATACCTTTTCTGATGTCACATGATTTTTCAGGTGAAAATTGCTAGCCAGGATCCACCAGTATTCAAACCCCAACTATCCAGGTGGGAAGCCAGCAACTAAGAACTGTTTGAAACACACACAAAATTTGCAAAGTACTGGAAACATTGAATAAATAGACTAACTGTATGTATACCAAGTACACTGAACTTAAAGTATTAATGAATATTGTTGAAAGGTACCAAATTTACATTATAATATTTTAAGCAGACTAGAGTTATGTTATGTGTTATTACAGGTGTGATAAAGAAGTCCCACCATGGTGGCCCTCCCCACCATTCTGGTGGCAAGGCGATTTAGCACGTCGTGGTATACCAGTGGGTGATATAAATGATTATGATTTCATAAGGCCACCTGATCAGCTTCCAGAACCAGTGAATATGTTACTTGTCCTTGAAATTGAGCGTCCTGAAAGGTACATCCCAGGAAGGATTTATAAAACTGGTCTAGCTGGTATTGGTGACGAATGTTTGGAAAGACACCGACTGGCACAACAAAAAGCTTTAATTGATAAAGGAATTTGTCCTTCAGAAGCTAATAAATTACCTGGCTGTATGTGTACAGAAAATCTATCTGCAAAAGAAATTAAAGAAACAGATGAATGTAAGGAAGAAGTCAAAAAAAAGAAAGAAATAATTCCATACTGTCCAGAAGAAGGGGACGTATTTTATAAATCATTGCAAGATCCAGACAAGTGGCCTGAATGCCCATGCTACACAAATTATATAAAAGAAGAACCCAATGCTAACAATCCAGTAGTTATTTCAAAAAATGATGGATCACTAAATAACTCAGAAAATGAAAACAGAATAAATTTGGAAATGAATGAAATAGAGAATGGAAATGGGAATAAAGAAGATCCAGATTTTTGCTTATGTCCCCACAGTCAACCTTATGGTGAGAATGTTAACGGTGATGGAGGCTGTGGATCACCTGGGCAAATTGTAAGACCTTGTAATAAAGAACCATATATTCTGTTCAACAATGAATCACAACGTCCATGTAGAGATAAACTGCGTAACGAAGAAATGTCCAAGTAAGTCTATGTGCTTGATATGAAAATAAGTTTTTTTTATATTTATTCTTCTTTATTCTTTGACATCCTACTATTTTCTACTTCTTTCATGCTTCCATATTTGTTGTATATGTTGTATATTCTTCTAGTCTGAACCACAATTGAAAAGTAAGTTCCATTAGCATATTATTCGCTTGCCTTGTCACAAGTAACCTAGTGCATGTACATACCATCTGTCTATGTCCATTGGTGAGTTGTAGACTTACATTTTGAAAATTACACAATAAGTTTACATTTGCTCCTGTGCACTGAGCACATTTATGGCAACTAAACAATCTATAAGGATGTTGCCATTAATGCTTTTACGGCCCGTACTTGTAGACATGATACTGTATAGACTTTTGGGCTTATGCCATGTCAAGAAAATAAGATGAAATTCTTAACGTTTCGCAGAAAACTGTGCTCTGCGTCCTCAGAAGAAATCTCGACTGACCACGAGTTGCGGTGGGGGTGGTGGCGGCGGCAGCGGTGGCTAATAATATAGCTCCTAGAAGTTCCGATTTGGAAATGTAGGCTATATAACTAAAAATAAGATAGAAGATAAATTATGGTTGTTGTTATTTCTTCTTTCTTCGTTATGCCCGTTTATAGAGCGTGTTGAAACTTATTAGCTTGATGATGGTTTTCCTTTCTTCTTCTCTTCTCAAAATCTCTTCATGAATTTTCTATGCTGTTTCTTGCGTTCTTCCATCCATTGTTTCCCTGTGGTTCATTTAGCGTTTTCTGTGATCGTGTGCTTTGCAACCAGAGTTCCAAAAACCTTGCGATCCCTGATGGTATCTTCTGTGAAGTTCATTTCTTTTAAGTCCTGCTTTATTCCCTCTAGCTAGTTGATTATGACGTTCTTTAAATTTATTATGCCACGCGGCTTTTTTCCATATATAGTGTCGTCCATTCTACAGATGTGGGCATAGAATTTCAATCGTCTCCTGTATACGGTATCGGTGAACTTGATTGCTTTGTACAACTCTACAGTTTTTCTTTTGATCCATATAGCATTTAAATCAATAAGCAATATATTTTCGTAAGAATTTTTCGTTCTTGTTTTTCAATTTCATCAATTTTAGAGTGGACTCCCAGAGGTGTGATTTCTGAGGCATACAGAGCTTCCGGAAGAATAACAGTCTTGTAATGCCGAAGTTTTGCATTTCGTGACAGTCTTTTATGGTAGTGAGTCCATGTTATTCGGTGTGCTGTCAGGAGTTTGGGGGCTCTTTCTAAATTTTCTTTGCTATCCAATCCGGATGGAACAATGATTTCTCCTAGATATTTGAAGGAATGGACCTGTGTGATTATTCCATAATTTTTTTGGTAGTGGGGATCTTTGGATATCATGGTGTCCATTAGCCATGATATGAGTCTTCACATACTATGTTTGGAGGCCTTTCTTTGATGATATCTAATGTAACTTCTCTATGGCATACCTGGTTTCTTCACTAGTCTTGGTAAGGGTAGCTAAATCATCAGCAAAAGCTAGGCACTTCACGTTAATTCTTTGTCCCCGAGTACCAATGTTTATACCTTCGATTTCTTTTCCCCATTCCGTGATGACTTTGTCTAACACTAAGTTAAAAATGATCGGGGAGAGGCCATTTCCTTGTCAAACTCCTAAATGCACTTCAAAAGGCTCTGATAGTTCACCTAGAAACTTCACTTGAGATGTTGTGTCTGTGAGAGTCTGGCGGATTAATTCTGCGGTTGTCTTGTCTACACTGAGCTCTCCTAGGATGTCCACAACAGTTTGTCTGTCAATAGAGTCATACGCCTTCTTAAAGTCCACAACGGTGACAAATGTGGTGGTACTGCGGCGTGTCCTTAATATTGTCTTCAGACTCCAAGTTTGCTCAGAACACGATGTGCCTTTTCTGAAGCTTGCTTTGTATTCGCCAATCAAATGATCTTTCTGTTGTTCAACTCTGTGTAATAGCGCTTTAGGTAGAACTTCGTGTATAACTGGTAAAAGAGATATGCCTCTGTAGTTGTCGAGGTCTGCTCGATCGCCCACCGATCTCGATAGCTGCAGTTGCTTAAGTGCGGCCAGTATCCAGTATTCGGGAGATAGGTTCGAACCCCACTGTCGGCAGCCCTGAAAATGGTTTTCCGTGGTTTCCCATTTTCACACCAGGCAAATGCTGGGGCTGTACCTTAACTAAGGCCACGGCCGCTTCTTTCCAACTCCTAGCCCTTTCCCGTCCCATCGTCGCCATAAGACCTATCTGTGTCGGTGCGACGTAAAGCAACTAGCTCAATCGCCTTTCTTATGTAACGGATAGGTAATGGCATTCTTCCAGTCCTTCGGAATCATCATATTTCTATTAAGGGTGTATGGATTCTTCTGATGAGATCTTCTCCTCTTATTTTCAATATCTCTGCAGTTATGCCATCGTTCCCGGGGGCTTTATTATTTCTGAGCGATTGGATTATCTCTTTTATTTCTTGATTTATTGGGGGCTGTGAGTCTGGGTTTGGTGGAGGGTTTTCAAAATGTAGTCTTTCAATTGGTAGATCGCAGTTCAGTAGATTTTGGAAACAGTCAGCCAGTATCTTGCAGTTCTCTTTACTGTTTGTCTGTAGTGATCCGTTATTTACTTATTTAGATTGACTGACAGAGCAAATGCAACACCAAGAAGGAGTGGTCAGAACTTTATGCCAGTTGCAGGGTAGACTGACGTCACTGAGGTATGCTCATGATGTGAAATGCGCCGCTGTGCTGCGCACGTAGCGAACGATAAATGGGACACGGCGTTGGCGAATGGCCCACTTCGTACCGTGATTTCTCAGCCGACAGTCATTGTAGAACGTGTTGTCGTGTGCCACAGGACACGTGTATAGCTAAGAATGCCAGGCCGCCATCAACGGAGGCATTTCCAGCAGACAGACGACTTTACGAGGGGTATGGTGATCGGGCTGAGAAGGGCAGGTTGGTCGCTTCGTCAAATCGCAGCTGATACCCATAGGGATGTGTCCACGGTGCAGCGCCTGTGGCGAAGATGGTTGGCGCAGGGACATGTGGCACGTGCGAGGGGTCCAGGCGCAGCCCGAGTGACGTCAGCACGCGAGGATCGGCGCATCCGCCGCCAAGCGGTGGCAGCCCCGCACGTCACGTCAATCGCCATTCTTCATCATGTGCAAGACACCCTGGCTGTTCCAATATCGACCAGAACAATTTCCCGTCGATTGGTTGAAGGAGGCCTGCACTCCCGGCGTCCGCTCAGAAGACTACCATTGAGTCCACAGCATAGACGTGCACACCTGGCATGGTGCCGGGCTAGAGCGACTTGGATGAGGGAATGGCGGAACGTCGTGTTCTCCGATGAGTCACGCTTCTGTTCTGTCAGTGATAGTCACCGCAGACGAGTGTGGCGTCGGCGTGGAGAAAGGTCAAATCCGGCAGTAACTGTGGAGCGCCCTACCGCTAGACAACGCGGCATCATGGTTTGGGGCGCTATTGCGTATGATTCCACGTCACATCTAGTGCGTATTCAAGGCACGTTAAATGCCCACCGCTACGTGCAGCATGTGCTGCGGCCGGTGGCACTCCCGTACCTTCAGGGGCTGCCCAATGCTCTGTTTCAGCAGGATAATGCCCGCCCACACACTGCTCCCATCTCCCAACAGGCTCTACGAGGTGTACAGATGCTTCCGTGGCCAGCGTACTCTCCGGATCTCTCACCAATCGAGCACGTGTGGGATCTCATTGGACGCCGTTTGCCAACTCTGCCCCAGCCTCGTACGGACGACCAACTGTGGCAAATGGTTGACAGAGAATGGAGAACCATCCCTCAGGACACCGTCCGCACTCTTATTGACTCTGTACCTCGACGTGTTTCTGCGTGCATCGCCGCTCGCGGTGGTCCTACATCCTACTGAGTCGATGCCGTGCGCATTGTGTAACCTGCATATCGGTTTGAAATAAACATCAATTATTCGTCCGTGCCGTCTCTGTTTTTTTTTTTTCCCAACTTTCATCCCTTTCGAACCACTCCTTCTTGGTGTTGCATTTGCTCTGTCAGTCAGTGTATAATAAAGAAGAAGCGATACGTTTAGTTCCTTGGTATCCGAGTGGAAAACATTATATTAAAAATTATCGTATATAAGATCTTTACATGGACTTCCTATAGATTATCAAAAAAGAGCTTTTAAATTATTTTAAAGAAAGCAATATAACTATTCCAGAATTCGAAGTTGTTAAAAGATAAACAATAGAATCCAGATTCATTCATATATTTAGTTGTTTATTGTACATAATTCTTTTAACTCTTTCTGGAAGAGGGGGTCTAAATTTCCATAAATATTTTCTTTGGGTTTTTTTCTGTATGGAATTCCCTTAAAACTAAACAATAAATACAAATCTTTCTTTATTTTTATTCGGAGTTGTTTTTATTTTATCGAGATTAACTTCAATCTTATGATTTAAATCTTATTTTTCTATCATGTATTTTCTCTAACCAATAATTATATAGGGCCTACATAAAAACTTTCTATATTTTCGAATTTAAATATATATCTTTATTTGCTCCGATAGTCCATTTTAGATAAACTGGATATAATCAATTCTGTTCCCTCTTCTAAACTTTCCAATCTTTCATACACGGTTACTTTTACTTTTCCTATTATATCTCCCATTCTCTCGTTATCTATTTGGTCTTTTATTTCTTCATTATAGGGAGCGTGCACGGCCGCTCTTAGCGCCTCTAGCGGAAGAAATCGGTAACAATTTGGTGATCTTGTCTTGAGCGGTCAGTCCAGGCTGTGTAACTGTGGGTGTGAAATTGTGGTAGTAGTAGTGTATCAAAATGCCTAAATCGAATAGAAACTGTTGTGCAGTGAACTGCCACAACACACAAAGAAACACACATGGAAAAGGAATTACATTTCACACATTTCCTGGTCGTCCATAGGAATCGGGCAGCTGCAGGAAGTGAATTTCGGCTGTGGGAAGGATAAAATAAGTTGAGTAGGCTACTTTATTTCATTTGTGACGTAAATCACACATTTCAAACATACCAAGTATGCCAAGTCAAGAACACGTTCATTTAAGTATCGCACACTCTGAAATAGTACATTTCATTTCAAGTATGCCTTGCAGCGGGTTCGTATGTTTACATTCATGTCCTTCTATGTGCACGTGTCTTGACTAAGCCGAATAATAATAATAATAATGATGATAATAATAATAATAATAATAATAATAATAATAATAATAATAATAATAATAATAATAATAATAATAATAATAATAATAATAATAATAATAATAATAATAATAATGTTTTCCTGCACTTCAGTGCAGATGAAACTTCATCGGAACCTACCGAATGCTCCGTCATTTGCAACGAACATTTCGTTGGAGGAAAGCCAAGAAATATTGAAAATCATCCATCACCATCTGTGTTTCATGAGAGCTATAAGGAGAAACCGAAAAGAGAATGTGATGTATCCCGGTTTTAAGAACGAGTAAACGAATGAAATGCTCAAATATACATACGTCTTCTAATCAGCAAACTCATGAACTTTTTTGAGAAAAATGAGTGTGTGAAAAGCTACATAAGTCGGTGCAAGCAGCATTTGAGATTGAAGGAACGACTTTCCAATTCACTTGTGTTTATAGTAGGAATGATGTAGGCACACAGTGCTACTCAAGCACAGTACCTTCAAGTATTTCGGAAAAGGTGGATAAAAGTTGTGGTCCCAACACTCCGCCCCCCCCCCCCCACCCCCCCCCCCCCGGACATAATTATGCTGAGGATTTCATGGATGCCAGAGCATAAAATGTGAGGCACAGTTGAAGAATTTAACAAGTGTTTCATTTGAAACATTCAGTTTTTATTTTATTTCTTTGTTTCTAGAGTGTCTATAAATATAAGTAATAACGATGTTTGTTTACTCTTTTGAATGAAAATGAAATTGGACTTTTGCTTCCTTGGCAGTCATATTTGGTGTACATCGGACTACTGCTGCGCGAATATTTTTTACTGCTCTCGGAGTAGTCAAGAAACGCACTTCTAATTTTATTTTCTGGCCTAGCAAACTATCCGTGCAAAATACTTTGCCTCGCGCTTTTAAAACTTCGTATTATCCTGACGCGCGAGTTATAATAGATTGCACAGAAATGAAATCAGAAACGCCAGCAAGAATACATGAGAGATGTTACATGTATTCTCCGTACAAGTCATGTTATACATTTAAATTTTTATTAGCTGCGGCCCCAAATGGAGCTATTGTTTTTGTTTTCCCTTGTTATGGTAGAAGAACTAATGATACTCATATTGTTAACAATTCACGCTTCCTAAATCTTTTAATTAAGGGGGCGTTATATTAGCCGACAAAGGATTCCCAGGTATTAAAACACAGTCACCTCATTCTTTACTTGCTATGTCGCCTTTTCTTCACAATGGGAGATTTACAGAAAATGAAATGTTACAAACTCAGAGTGTAGCAAGTGTGCGAATTCATGTTGACAGATGCATACAGAGGGTGAAAATTTTCAAAATCTTGAAAAAATATCCCTAAAGATCTGTTTCCGTATATCAGGGACATTGTTTACGTAGCTTTTGTGCTAGCAAATTTCTTGCCACCAATAATAAAGAACGTAGAACTGTAACCCCTGCACATAATCCACTCGTATAAATCTATCTTATCAGAACTTCGCTTAGCAACATGACGTGTTATCTACTTATTCCAACTGAATTCCTTTATTTGCTTACCAGATGCTGCCCATCAATAGCTTGTCAAAAGCACAGTCAATTTCATCGGAAATCTCACTCGCGAAATTTGAGTTTTCCCAGATTCATAGATATGAGATAGTTACAATTTGTTATTCATTTCGCCCCGTATCAGGTTTAAACGTATTTTTATATGTACAGCATTACAACTTCCATAGCATTACTTCATATTTATCTTGACGACAAAATGCAACGGCACTTTTTGCCGTAATTATGAAGCAAGTCTTCCAGCGGAACGCACTCTCACCGTATTAATTCTCGGAACTCCGCCAGAGCGCTCTGTTACTTGTACCGTGCACGCACCCTATAGAAATTACTTTATTTTCTAATGCATCTAGGATTTTGTATTATTCTATATTAAGATAAGACTTTCCATTATAATATTTAGTACCACTTACTTTTATTTCCATAAAAGGTTTTTATGCTGGAAAAATATTATTCTCAACCCACCATGAGAGATAAAAATAAATCCTTCTTTTTAAAAACCTTCTCCGTTTTTACTTATATTTATTAGTTTTTAAGTACACCTATAATAAAAGTAAACCACTTTAACTCCATCTTTTTCGCATAATGCTCCAACTTATTTTTATTATTTACTACAAAAGTATATATATTATCAGAACAATAATTGTTTATATATGCCTTTCCAACGTTTGCTAGAATAATATCGTAATTCTTCTTCTGTATCTTACATTTTTTGTTCTTTATGTAGTTCTCCCTTTTTTCTTATATTCCTCTTGTATAGATATTGTTTGCTCCGAATTAGAGAGTTTTCTTTCTTGGATCCCTATACAGTATTTTCTAGTTTTGTTCTTTTTCTTAGTAGACGGTAAATATATTTTATTTGTTTTAATTTGTTTAACGGAATAAGGATAGAGTTTGAATGGATATTTATTCTTTTTAATAAACCGAGCTCGATAGCTGCAGCCGCTTAAGTGCGGCCAGTATCCAGTATTCGGGAGATAGTAGGTTCGAACCCCACTGTCGGCAGCCCTGAAGATGGTTTTCCGTGGTTTCCCATTTTCACACCAGGCAAATGCTGGAGCTGTACCTTAATTAAGGCCACGGCCGCTTCCTTTCCAGTCCTAGCCCTTCCCTGTCACATCGTCGCATAAGACATATCTGTCTCGGTGCGACGTAAAGCAAATAGCAAAAAAATAGCTCTTTTTAATAATAATATATTTACTGCAGCCAAACAGCCATACAGAAAGAGAGAAAAATAATACATTTATATACACTGTACTCACGCGCTTGCGCCTTGGATTGCATATTCATTAATCGTTTTTGTTCTTTTGATGCAGGGTTCAACGTGGTAATGTTCACACATGTATCCACATAGTTTGCACTTATACGTCTCTGTCGGTTCATGGTGTGAGGTGTTGGTACAAATTAGATGATGGAAACCATGTACTGCCAGTCTTGTGAACACGTGCCTCATCTCGAAGTTGGATGTCGACCATGTCCGCTCTATCATGGCCTCAGTTCCAAAGAATTCTGAAGGAATGTCTTCTATTTTTTGTTGAGTGTTGCTAGGAGATTTTCTGATGCTCTGGTGTTGTGTAGGATCAGGTGTGTTCTGAAGTCTTTAGTGAGGAAGGATTCTCGCGCTAGGAGGTAGACGAATCTTGATCTTGTTGTCTTGGATACTCCGAACGCTCTTTTTATGTATAGAGTTTTACTCTTTCTAGAGAGGATAGGTTCTTTTCTGTGAAGAACGGCCATATGATTTCTATCCCATATGTTAGTATAGACATGATTTTTGATCTAAATAGTGCCATCGCCGTCTCATGGCTGTGTGTTCTGATGTAGTTGATTTTGTGCATCGCCCGTACCACCTGTATTGCTTTCTTTGTTACATGCCTTGTAAAGCATTTGGTACTTGTTAGCAAAGTAATGCCAAGGTACTTGAAGTCATTTACTATGGCTACTTTCTGCCTCTTTATGAAGATTTCTGCCATTGCTGGGATCTTTCCTCCTTGCCTAAATACCATCATTTTTGTTTTTGATGTATTAATTTCAACCTTGTATTTGTAGCACCATTCCTCCATATCTTTTATCGCGTTTTGTAGTTTCGTGATGTCTCTTGATCCGATTACTATATCATCGGCGTAGGCGTATGGCACTACGTCTTCCTTATGAGTTATTCTCATTATTTCTTCTGCTGGCAGGATGAAAAGTAACGGGCTAATTGGGTCACACTGTAATACCCCGTTCGTGTGAAGTATCGGTTCTAAGAGTGGTATATTGTCAGATATACTTATTTTGTTCCATTGTAGTATCGTTTTTATGGTTTTACGCCACACATTGTTTCTGTTGAGGGCTTCTAGCTTCTGGGTCACAAGTTCCCGATTTATGAGGTCGAATGCTATTGTGAAGTCTATAAACACTACGTAAAACTTTTTTCTTTTTTCAAGGACTTCCCATATGTTATTGAGTAGTAATTGTATGGCGTTGATAGCTGATCTTCCTTTCCTGAATCCGAATTGATTTTCTGGTAGATACTCATCTATTTATTCTCTGACTCTCGCCAGGATTGTTTTTGTGAATATCTTAAGGCCGGTCTCCACTGTTTAACATTTAACACCAACATGTTAAATTTAACATGTTACAGTTGACATGTATATTGTGATTGTGTCTTCCAATTGACTTTGCATGTTAACTCAGAATGTTGAGTTAACACTTTTAACATGTTGGCGTGTTTTCCGCTCCAAGTGGAAAACACGTCAAGTCAATTCGTTGTTCGTGCGATGTCGGCACAGCTTCGGCAACTTCCATGATGTTTCCATGCCAACACATAACCTAAACGACGCAAACGACGTGCTCCTCATATAGTAGGATTATAATTACAACACTCCGCAACACTCCTTCTCTTTGTTATAAGCTACAAATACAGTACACGCACGTGTGTCGTTCTCTCTGCACTATACTAAAATGTATAGTCAGAAATGGAGTAGAGCAAGGAGATTACTCTGGACTTAATTAATGATATAATAGAAAGGTCTTATTTGTGGGATGTCTCATCAGAGGAATACAGATATAAAGCGAAGAAAGCCGACAGTTTCCTGGAACTCGAAAATATCTATAATTGTTCCCGCGAGTAAATCGAAAAAAAAAACTAGCGTCCTTCCGCTCCCAGTACAGTCGAGAATTGCAGAAAGTTCAGAAAATTCGGTAGTCGGGAGCGGACGAAGTTTATACTTCAAAGTGGTTTGCTTTTGAAGCAATGAGCAGAGTGAGGGGAGAAAATGTGCCTAATAAAACTGCATTTCTAAATCATAACAAGAAGCAACAGTGGCAATAACAAAGGCCAATTCCTCTTCATCTGAGTCCATTGTCCTTATTTAAAAATACTAGACACCATCTAAATGTATTACCATAAACTGATATGATGAACTACCTGTATATAAACAAAAGATGTCAAGTTTAACATGTTTATTAAGTGTGGACACAATGTTAAATGAAACAGTTTTTGACATTTAACATTTAACATGCTAATGGTGTCACCAGTTAACATTTAACACTTTTGACATTTAACATGTTGTTGTTAAATGTTAATCAGTGGAGACCGGTCTTTAAACGGTATGTTCTCCAGAACGATGCCTCTGTATGTGTTTGTGTCATATGGGTTACCATTTCCTTTATGGAGTACTTTAATAGTTGATTGTCTCCATCTCTCCAGTATTGAGGCCGTCTCAATGCATTTATTGTATAAGTTTGTCCATGTGGGCAGTAGGAGATGAGCAGTGTCTTTTATGTACTCACTGTATATGTTATCTGGTCCTGCAGCTTTTTCTTTGTCCTTAAGATGATGTTTTGGACTTTATTTGGTGTCAGCGGAGTCAATTCTATTGGCGCTAGTGTATTGGTTCTTTGATAATTTTCTGGGATATTTGTTATTCCTTCCTTGTTGAGTTTATTGCTAAAGTGTGTCATCCATTATTCCATGTTTATATAGTGTGTCTGTGTTTGCTTCCTGGGACATAGAACGAGATATGGGTCTTTCTTTGCATCTTCTACTATTCTTTTACCTTCTTCCTCCCAGAGTATCATTTTCTTTTCCTCGTGAGCATTTTATAGAGACTTCTTTTTCTGTTGTATACCTGATAGAGTGTAAGGTTCTTCTTGTCCTTTTTTTATTTCATGCAGGCCTTTCAGTACTTCTTTTCTTAGCAGGTAGCATTCCTGGTCGAACCATTGTTTCGCCTTTCGGTCCTTTCTTGGGGTTGCGGCTTGTATTAGTAATTCCTCTAGTTTGTGCCGCTTCTTCTAGTCTTGATTATTCAGTGAGCGCTTCAATTTTTCTTATCTGGTCGAATTGTCCTTCTATTTTCGACGTCAATTTTTCTTGATAATAGGCATTTTGCTTGTTTGTTTGGTGATCGCCAGTCTCCAGGAATTTTTATTTTCATGGCGATATGCTTTCTTATTGGTGTGTGATTTTCTGACCAGATAGGGGTTATTTCTCCTTTTATTTGTCCTTTTATGAGTGCAACACCTATCACGCTTGTTCCGTTGTGAGATATGTAGGTTGGAATGTTTCTGTTATTTAATAGGAGAAGGCCATCTTCTTGTAATTTTTCCATTACAATTTTTGTTTTGCAATTGTGTACATCCAGCCTACAGTTTAAGTCTCCTGCTATGATTAGGGGGTTATCTTGTTTGCTCTGAGTTATTAGTTGTCCTAATTCGTCTATTATTTCCAAGGCCGTTGTATGTGGTTGAAAGTAAGTGGCTATTATGGTGATGTGTCTTGTTTCTGTTAGTAGAGAGTGATCCAGTTGCGTTATCATTTTTATCGGGGTCAGACAAGACTTTAAGAGAACGGATATTCCTCCTTTGGGTCTTCCTCTTTCTCCTTGTTTCGCTTGTAGATGTATGCAATATGCAATAATATTCAGCATGTTACCAATGGTGTGTGAGGAATGTTTCTGTTAATATTATTATGTCATATCCTTTTAGGCAGTCCGTTGGCGACATGCTTAATGCGTTTTGTAAGCCTTCAATCACAGTCTAATATACACAGTCGCGAAGCTCCTTAGTGATGAAATGGCATCCTGTTGACAGGCGGAACGACACCAGCGATCGTAGCGGCCAGCAAGCTCTAACTGTCCGGAACAATTCTCTACCCAACAGCTGATTGCCCTTTCCCACGTAAATTATAAACTGTAACCACCTCGACAACTATATTAATCGTACATTTTAATAAAATACGTTGATACACCAGACTACTTTTTGTTACAGCGTGGTAATAATACCAAAGGAAAATAACAATAGTTTATTTTCGAAGGAAAAACTGATCATACCACTGTAGTTAAGGTCTTAGCCAATTTCGAAGTCCTATTATTGAACTGAATTTGATACTTTCATATAAATCATAAAAATAGAAATGAACTACAAAACAATTCAAATAATATCCAAAGATCTCAGGAACTTAAATGGCTGAATTTTGAGCTTTTTTGTTTTATGACACTGAAAACTTTCATTGCAAAATATCACAATGTAATCTAATCTTAGTTTCACAAATAATTTCCACACTAATGACTTAGTACCTTCAGAGCATTAATGTGGAAAATCAGGTATTTACATTAGGGAATTAATAGTATAGCACATCTAAGTAAGTGAGCATACAGGAAATTCCTGAAAACAGCCCATGTTCACTCGGCTCCTCCGAGCAAGTGGCCGCGCGGTTTAGGTCGCGTAGCTATCAGCTTACATTTCAGAGATAGTGGGTTCGAACTCCACTGTCGCCAGGCCTGAAGATGGATTTTCGTGGTTTCCCATTGTCAAAACAGCCTGTACCATAATTAAGGCCATGGCCGCTTCCTTCTCGCTCCAAGCCCTTTCCTATCCCCCGTTGCCAAAAGACCTATCTATGTCACTGCAACGTATGACTGTGTGGTGTGCTCCTTTGAGACGAGCTAATCATCTCTTATCAGTAACTTTCGGTTCGCAGAAATCTGCGGAGATTCCATACAATTTCTTCTTCTCTGCTGACATGAACCGGCTGTCTCCAAAATGATTCGAACATAACGTTATGTTATTGTACAAATAGTTCACATTTTTCTCCAATAAATCAGCCCTCCAACTATTTACAAGCAATTTTCTTGCCTTTCTTAATCCGTTTACCCTCCAGGGTTGGTTTTTCCTTCGGACTGAGTGAGGGATCCCACCTCTACCGCCTCAAGGGCAGTGTCCTGGAGCGTGAGACTTTGGGTTGGGGGATACAACTGGGGAGGAGGGCCAGTAGATCGCCCAGGCGGCCTCACCTGCTATGCTGAAAAGGGGCCTTGTGGGGAATGGAAAGATCGGAAGGGATAGACAAGGGAGAGGGAAGGAAGCGACGGTGACTTTAAGTTAGGTACCATCCCGGCATTTGCCTGGAGAAGTGGGAAACCACGGAAAACGACTTCGAAGACGACTGAGGTGGGAATCGAACTCCCTTCTACTCAGTTAACCTCCCGAGGCTGAGTGGACCCGGTTCCAGCCCTCGTACCACTTTTTTCAAATTTCGTGGTAGAGCTGGGAATCAAAACTGGGCCTCCGGGGGCACACTAACCACTACACAGAGGCGACAAGCAATTTTATACACATTGAAAATTACAACACCGCTACGTGTTAGAGGTTACGGCTGCGTTAAAACGTTATTTAAGTTCATATAATTATAACTGGATGGATTTCACTATGAGTTACATTCCTGAATCACTGATGAACGAAATGACTTCTTATCTGAAGTTAAATTTATAAATCTTCAAAATATTGTTCTATTATCCGAAAATGTAAACAGTAATTCAGGCTTTACTGTAGAGGATCTTTAGAAAACCTAAAGAATGATAGCTCTGGTGTCTTCTTGTAATTAAGCAATTTATTGCGCCACACACACATCTTTTCGTAAATACCATGTCAATTTAATAGAAAACCGATCATCTATAATGTAATTACCTCACGCTTACCTCACAAAACGTATACAACTTACACATCCCAGAAGACCGGTGGCTTGCTGGCCGCGTGGAGCGCTGCAGTCACATGGATGAAAAAAATGTGCCGAGCTTCGCGACTGTGTATATTAGACTGTGCCTTCAATGTTCCATAACAATATTTGTATGTTTCCTTTATTCTCATTTGCTCTGTAGTTTGTATTACTTCAAAGTCCATTGTGTGTTTTATTCGAGTTGCATCCCTGTGTTCCTCCAAAAAAAACTTAAAACGACTGACGGTGATGTTTGTTGGCCAGAAGTCGGATTTATTTACTCTTTCAACGTATTTAAATGGGACTCCCACTTTGAAGCACTTCGTGTTATACTTCGTTGATAATTCTTCGCAGATTACGTTTCCTATAATTTCCTTCTTGGTAGGGAATTTATTTATGTCCTCTGCTGTTGTTTCCCGTTGTAGTCTTCTTATGAAGATCGAGGACATCTTTCCTGCTGCTTGTAGATTTTCGTCTTCTGATCCTGTTCCAATTATGGACGCTTGTGTTCGCGTTGGTTGTCTCTTCCTTTTGCCGATTATATCTGCCCACTTCTCCCCGGCTGTTTTGCCTGTTGATGTTTCCTGTTTTTGGCCTTGTGGTTGAGTCATTTTTTATAGCTGGGAAGTTATGTTCCTCTAAGTTGTAATCCTCATTTCTTCCTATAGGCGTTGAGGTAGGATGTGTTTTCTTCACATGTTGGACTTCTGCGCA
Organism: Anabrus simplex; assembly: GCF_040414725.1. NCBI lineage: Eukaryota > Metazoa > Arthropoda > Insecta > Orthoptera > Tettigoniidae > Anabrus > Anabrus simplex. Next base: position 271,414,331 of record NC_090268.1, on the reverse strand, counting down.
TTCCTTCCGAAGCGGTATGGTATTTCAAGGTTTGTTTTTGAATTATCTAGCCGAGGTGTCAGATTCTGTTGATTTGTACATCTGATCTCCTCTCTTATCATATTTTTGATATTTTGCGTGATATTTTCCATTATTGATTATATTTGCTGGGTCATTCTTTTTGTGATTTTGCCTTCAAGTGTTCTGTATGTTTCTTCACTTGGATTGATATGCGTTAGTTGGCAACAGTTTGTCTTCTGCTCGGTGCCGGTAGGTAACACTACTTGCTGGCTCCTGTTTGCCTCCTGTATGGTGTTTGTAGGTGACACTTCTTGCTGATTCTGGCCGTTGCCGGTAGATGGAACTCTGGGTTTGTTCTGTTTACAGTGACCCTATATGTACAGTGTGGTCAAGGCCAGTCCAGCCGCCATGTTTTAGCCAAGTTCTCAATCAGCTGATAGATGAAGGAGAGTGATATTATTAGTATTTCATTAAAGAATATACTAGGTATGTATATAGGCCTATCAGTGTTTGGTATATCCAGAGTCCGACTACCTGACGTAGGATTTCAAGATTTAGTTATACGTGGTATAGGCCTACAAGTCACTGTTATTGAAGAGGTTAGAAATTCTGTGTTGGTAGCTAGGCCTATCATAACATTTATATTATAATACATGAGGCATAAAACAGTATAGTCATTGTCTTGAATAATGTACGTGATGACTGTAAAGTTAGCCTACATATATTTTTTTTTTCTATTTGCTTTACGTAGTACCGACACAGATAGGCCGTATGGCGACGATGGGACAGAAAAGGCCTAGAAATGGGAAGGAAGTGGCCGTGGCCTTAATTAAGGTACAGCCCCAGCATTTTCCTGGTGTGAAAATGGAAAACCACGGAAAACCATCTTCAGGGCTGCCGACCGTGGGGTTCGAACCCAATATCTCCCGGATGCAAGTTCACATCTGCGCCCCCTAACCGCACGGCCAACTCGCCCGGTCATTTAAATTTTTAAAATTATAACATTACCATATATCGGATTACATGGTTTTACATATCAAAATATACAACGCAGTATCTTAAAACTATACATATAAATGTACATTTTATATATGACTTATCGGTATGGATATAATCTGAACACACGCAGAAGATAGAAAATAATATGACTAGTTAACTGATGGGTAGACAAAATAGTATTACCTAGCTCCATATTTATGTTAACGTAATATAAGTTACCATAATATACTGTACCATTTTACTCGTGGTAGTAATAGAAATAATAGCGAAAACCTGCTGCTCTTTAGTGGCGAAAACAAGCAACTGCCATGTTCCCCGGGTTGTGTATAGTGCTCCTTTGATGATGACTACGGTTTGATCCCCGCAACTAGGAATTAAATATTAGTATCACTTCACAACAGGCTTATCGTTTGAGAAAATACTGCTTGTTGCTCGGTGAAAACAAGTAATTTTCCTGGTCTCAGTGTACTTGTATTCGGGACTCAATTATCGACCACCCGCTGTTCGATTTCCGTGATGTGCGACTAATTCTGTGCTCCGATTCGGTTAGTACTGGTAGATATCCGCTGTATTTTAAACATTATATTTGCTACTATCGGTTTTGCTAATACATTGTTATAACTGTTATCATTACCTTATTCTTTTTATCGCTCTTCCCAGAACTGTGGGGTTGTGTGGGGAAACTGCGTCATACATGTGGATTTGGTCCTGTTTAACGCCGGATGCTATTCCTGACGCAAATCCTGTATGGAGAGATGTAATCACTATTGCGTGTTTCTGTGGTGATTTGTAGTGTGGTATGTTGTCTGAGTATGAAGAGGAGAGTGTTAGAACAAACACAAACACCCAGTCCCCAAGCCCCAGCTATTAAAATACCCCACCCGGCCGCGAATCGAATCCGGGACACTCTAAACCGAAGGGCAGTACGCTGACCACGGAGTCAGACTATTATTGTTATTATTATGTATGGGAAAATTCAACTTGATGCTAGGCGACACTTATAACCACGTCCTTTAATAGGGCCTAGATGAATAGCCATAAAAGTTTGAATTCGAGAATATATCAATCATAATACCTCATATGGTGAAAATGAATGAGACTTACAGTGAATGATTGGGAGTGACCTTTCCTGAAAGTTTTGTTTCAGATAAAACATATATTTTCGGGGATACTTGAAAATTTGTGAAAAATAATATAATCGTGAAAATCGCTGTTATTTTCCTTATACGGAAAAATAGCATAAAACGTAAAATGTCGGAAATTATTTCTAAACAACTTTCCTTATGTACAGGTTTTCGATACGGCGAATTTTAACGAAGAAATCTGACATTTACTGTCTTGACCTCTATAAAATTACTAACCCATTTTGTTATTATTGTTACCATTATAATGCACGAAACAACTCTTCTCGTTGTTGGGAGCGTCTTATAGCGTGCTAAAAATAAGCAATTGCCTAATTTCATTTTTAAAACCTTTCCTGATTTATTTCTGCAACCATAAGCATAACAGCCTGGCGTAATTTTCTTCAAAACTCAGACCTCAAAAATACGTAAATTCACACACATTTCTTAACTATTAATACTAAATAATCTACCGTGTTTAATAAGAACATATTTTCGGTGTATTAAGGTTAAAACAGGTAGCCTGTACTTCGCTGAAATTGCATAAAGAGTGATCTTACCCTGTGTTGAATACATACGTTTAAATCAGCTGACGGAATATTTGGCTAAAACATGGCGGATGCTTCATTCTTATTGGCTCCGCCTGGAGGTGAAGTAGGAAACCACGGAAAACCACTTCGAGGATGGCTGAGGTGGGAATCGAACCCACCTCTACTCAGTTGACCTCCCGAGGCTGAGTGGACCCCGTTCCAGCCCTCGTACCACTTTTCAAATTTCGTGGCAGAGCCGGGAATCGAACCCGGACCTCCGGGGGTGGCAGCTAATCACGCTAACCACTACACCACAGAGGCGGACCCGTATGAGATATTATGATTGATATATTCTCGAATTCAAATTGTTATGGCTATTCATCTCTTAAAGGCCCGGCTCCATGGCTAAATGGTTAGCGTGCTGGCCTTTGGTTACAGGGGTCACGGGTTCGATTCCCGGCAGGGTCTTGAATTTTAACCATCATTGGTTAATTTCGCTGGCACAGGGACTGGGTGTATGTGTCATCTTCATCATTTCATCCTCATTACGACGCGCTGGTTGCCTACGGGCGTCAAATCAAAAGACCTGCGCCTGGCGAGCCGAACATGTCCTCGGACATTCCTGGCACTAAAAGCCATACACCATTTCATTTCATCTCTTAAAGGACGTGGATATAAGTGCTGCCTAGCATCAAGTTGAATTTTCCCATACATTATAACAATAATAGGTCAACTCCGTGGCTCAATGGTCAGCGTACTGCCCTTCGGTTCAGAGTGTCCCGGGTTCGATTCCCGGCCGGGTTGGGTATTTTTATAGCTCGGGTTTGGAAACTGGGTGCTTGTGTTTGTCCCAACACTCTCCTCTTCATATTCGACAACATACCACACTACAGATCACCACAGAAACAAGCAATAGTAATTACATCCCTCCATACAGGATTGGCGTCAGGAAGGGCATCCGGCCGTAAAAAAGGCCAAGTCCACATGTATTACGCAGTTCCCACTCACAACCCCACAGTTGTGGAAAGAGTGGTAGAAAAAGAAGGTAATGATAACAGTAATAAAAATACATTACCAAAATCGATAGTAGCAAATAAAATGTTTAAAATACAGCGGATATCTACCAGTACTAACCGAACCGGAGCACAGAATTAGTCGCACATCACGAGGATTGAGCGCGGGTGGTCGTTAATTGAGTTCTGTATACAAGTACTGCTTGTTTTCACCGAGCGATAAGTAGTATTTTCTCAAACTATATTGTGTAGTGATACTAATATTTAATTACTCAGTGCGGGGACGAAATCGTAGTCTCATTAAAGGAGCACTATACACAACCGGGGAGCCATTGCAGTTGCTTATTTTCACTACTCAAGAGTAGCAGGTTTTCGTTATTATTTCTATTAGTATCACGGATAGAATGTTATAATATGTTAACATAAATATGGAGCTAGGTATTACAACTTTGTCTACCCATCGGTTAACTAATCATCTTATTTTGTATCTTCTGCGTGTGTCAAGATTATGTACATACCGATAAGGCTTATATAAAAATACACTTCTATAGTTGTTGAATACTGCGTTGTATACTCTGATAAGTAAAACTATGTAACAGAATATGGTAATGTTATTTTTTAAAAATTTAAATGTAGGCTAACTTTACAGTCATCACATACACCATTCATGACTGTACTATTTAATGTGTACCGGGCGAGTTGGCCGTGCGCGTAGAGGCGCGCGGCTGTGAGCTTGCATCCGGGAGATAGTAGGTTCGAATCCCACTATCGGCAGCCCTGAAAATGGTTTTCCGTGGTTTCCCATTTTCACACCAGGCAAATGCTGGGGCTGTACCTTAATTAAGGCCACGGCCGCTTCCTTCCAACTCCTAGGCCTTTCCTATCCCATCGTCGCCATAAGACCTATCTGTGTCGGTGCGACGTAAAGCCGCTAGCAAAAAAAAAAAAAAACTATTTAATGTCGCATGTATTATAATATAAATGTTGTTATAGGCCCAGCTACCTACACAGAATTTCTCACCTCTTCAATCATTGTAAATTGTAGGACTATACCACGTATGAATCAAAATTTCGACGTCTTACGTCAGGTAGTCAGACACTGAATGTAACAAATAATACTAATAGGCCTATATACCCACAGTATAAGCAAAATAAATAACATCTTAAAACACTGAACTAGCCTATTCTTTATTGAAACAATAATAATATCACTCTCCTTCAACGATCAGCTGATTGAATACTTGGTTAAAACATGGAGGAAGACCTATCTGAGTCGGTGCGACGTAAAGCCCCTAGCAAAAAAAATCATGGAGGCTGACCTGGCTTGGCAACACTGTACATATAGAGTCACTGTAGTTCTGTTCGTCGTGTGTCGATGGTGCTGCTACACCCCCTAGAGGTGACGTAGTGACGTTGTTTGCTTTCTGGGTGGTGTCGGTAGATGGACTCTTTGCTGGTTCTGTTCGTAGTTCCTAGATGGCGCTAGTCGTCCCGCAGGGGGTGCTGTCTGCTCCCTCACTTGTGGCATTCCCTTGGTTACCAGTAACCTCTTTTTGGTCCTGTTCGTTATTGCTAGATAGCGCTAGTTGTCCCGTAGCTGAGCTGCCTGCTCCCTCTGTTGTAACATTTCCTTGGTTACACATAACCTCTTTCTGGTGTATCGTTTTTTCCACTTTGAATCAATCAATCAATCAATACTGATCTGCATTTAGGGCAGTCGCCCAGGTGGCAGATTCCCTATCTGTTGTTTTCCTAGCCTTTTCTTAAATGAGGAAATTTATTGAACATCTCCCTTGGTAAGTTATTCCAATCCCTAACACCCCTTCCTATAAACGAATATTTGCCCCAATTTGTCCTCTTGAATTCCAACTTTATCTTCATATTGTGATCTTTCCTACTATTAAAGACACCATCCAAACTTATTCGTCTACTGATGTCCTCCCACGCCATCTCTCCACTGACAGCTCGGATCATACCACTTAGTCGAGCAGCTAGTCTCCTTTCTACCAAGTCTTCCCAGCCCAAACTTTGCAACATTTTTGTAACGCTACTCTTTTGTCGGAAATCGCCCAGAACAAATCGAGCTGCTTTTCTTTGGATTTTTTCCAGTTCCTGAATCAAGTAATCCTGGTACCATACTCAAGTTGAGGTCTTACCAGAGACAAATATGCTCTCTCCTTTACATCCTTACTACAAACCTTAAATAGTCTCATAACCATGTGCAGAGATCTGTACCCTTTATTTACAATCATATTTATGTGATTACCCCAATGAAGATCTTTCCTTATATTTATACCTAGGTATTTACAATGATCCCCAAAGGGAACTTTCACCCCATCAACGCAGTAATTAAAACTGAGAGGACTTTTCCTATTTGTGAAACTCACAACCTGACTTTTATCCCCATTTATCATCATACCATTGCCTACTGTCCATCTCACAACATTATCGAGGTCATTTTGCAGTTGCTCACAATCTTGTAACTTATTTATTACTCTGTACAGAATAACATCATCTGCGAAAAGCCTTATCTCTGATTCCACTTCTTTACACATATCATTGATATATAAGAAAACATAAAGGTCCAATAATACTGCCTTGAGGAATTCCCCTCTTAATTTTTACAGGGACAGATAAAGCTTCACCTACTCTAATTTTCTGAGTTCTATATTCTAGAAACAGAGCCACCCATTCAGTCACTCTTTTGTCAAGTCCAATTGCACTCATTTTTTCCAGTAGTTTCCCATGATCTACCCTATCAAATGCCTTGGATAAGTCAATCGCAATACAGTCCAACTGACCTCCTGAATCCAGGATATCTGCTATATCTTGCTGGAATCCTACAAGTTGGGCTTCAGTGGAATAACCTTTCCTAAACCCAAACTGCCTTCTGTCAAACCAATTATTAATTTTGCAAACATGTCTTATATAATCAGAAAGAATGTTTTCCCAAAGCTTACATACAATGCATTTCAAACTGACTGGCCTGTAATTTTCAGCTTTATGCCTATCACCCTTTCCTTTATATACAGGGGCTACTATAGCAACTCTCCATTCATTTGGTAAAGTTCCTTCATGCAAACAAAAATCAAACAAGTACTTCAGATATGGTACTATATCCCAACCCATTGTCTGTAGTATATCCCCCGAAACCTTATCAATTCCTGCAGCGTTTCTAGTTTTCAATTTTTGTATCTTACTGTAAATGTCATTGCTGTCATAGGTAAATTCTAATATTTCTTTAGTATTAGTCACCTCCTCTATCTGGACATTATCCTTGTAACCAACAATCTTTACATACTGCTGACTGAATATTTCTGCCTTTTGAAGATCCCCGCATACACACTCCCCAATTATTATTTCTATTTTAATGCATTAAAACAGGTCTTCAGAACAGTCACCGTTGTTAGCATGTTCTCCTTCAGTTCTTTTTTCAGGTATCCTCCTGTTTACGTGATTTTTTCCAAACTTCGTAGAGCTTCTTTGTAATGGAGTTTGAATAACTACTCGCCATGGTACTATGTTGTCTCCATTACATTCATGCGTTCATATCATTTGTCTGCATCTCCGCGTGTTGAATATCGTGACTGTATGGCCTTTCCATTAATTGCTGATGGTGAACCATCTAGTGGTGGATTTAGTACTAAAAATTCGAAGTGACTAGTTGGTGCTGCTATCTGGCCGCCAAAAGATAAGCTTGCTCGGGCGTGAACGGTGGCTCTAACAATCAACGTGGGCAGTTGTTCTAATTCTTGGCTTTTAACTGGAAGACGCGTTGAGCTAATCTCTGCTGGTTGTGCTTTAAAGATACAAATTATCTTACAAGAAGGGAAGATGGTGTGGACATTTGACCCCGGCTGATGGATTCTCCATCTGGCATAAGTGCCGAAGATGTGGTTTGTTTTTTGAATGATTTAATTTCTCGTAAACACCGACCTCGTAAGTAGCTTCATTTGATGTCATGACTGTTTTAACCTGAGGGACTAATCCTGTTATTTTGTGATGTTAAGACGCTGAGTACTTAAGTCTACGATATGTGAGAATTTCTAAAAGTGATTTTTGGGTCATTTGTGGTTAAAAAAAATTAGAGTCTAAAACAGGTCATCGTCGTCAACTTGTAATGTGAAAATGTTTGGGGTTTCAATCCAATTTAAGAAGATAATTATATGTTAATTTTAGCTTCTGCATTCAGTTATATTAGGTTTCGTGCACGAAAGGAATAATTATTGTTCAAGGAGCTCCGACAAGATGGTGTACGAATTAATTGTATAACCTTAAAATCCTGGTTTTATTTCATTTCCTGTTTTAAAACATAATCAAATATTTATTATTTAAAATATTTTCAAGCCATTTCGGGCTATTAAAAGAAAAACTAGTGGTTTAAATGAAAGCTGATCTAATGACTTACTCGGTACATCGTGTTCTCATTTGATCATGGCGGTCGTCTTGTATAACACAGCTGTGCAATAGAATGCAAACGCTATGGGGGCGTTGCTGTGTTGGATCCGACATTTGAGTATCAGCTTATTATTTTGGTCTTGACATTCATCTGAATTGGAATTTTTTGCGTGCATGGGATGATTTCTGCTGTGTTTGACTTACTCTTTCGATTCTAGTTATCGTCTCTGGCCGATATTGGATTATTTTATCCTACTTCTGGATTTTATTGCACGTTCTTGAATTATTTCTTCGATTTCTGACATAGTGTGCCTTGTGGGTTCTTACTGTTTTCACGCAATCTTCGAAAACCGAGATAGTCCATTAGATAGGTTTTCATTGTCCATTCTGTGATGGTTGATTCAATTATTTTATTTTCAATTGAACCACGTTTATTTATTATTCTAAAAAGGTTTTCTGTTTTCATTCAATAATTGTTGATGTAAGAATTTAATTTTTAACTGGGTTATTTTTTTATTGATCAGAATAGTATTCAGTATTAATCGTATTATTAAATTTTAAAAGGTAATTTTGAGGTCGGTAAATTATGAATGTTTTGAATTATTAAAGTTTTTCTTGAAATTGATCAAGGAATTATTATTTCAGCCAATTAGTTAAGCTTATTTTAAGTTGATTCGCTCGGCCTCTTGTGTCCAGTACTTCCTCAATCAGCGACGGCCTTTTGGTTGGGATAATTGTTAGTATTTCCTTTAAATTTGCTTATTTATCCCAGGTCGTGCTAGCACTCTTGACTTTTACCTTACGTTGTGAGATTCTTCTCACACGTTCTTCCACTTCACCCGCCATGTTATGTAACATCATTGAAACTAATATGTGTTGATGAATGACTTCCAGAAATTCAATTACACGAACTGAGGTACAATTAAATTATTAAAATCTCGCGTAGCTTTAGGTTATTGAATGAATATTGACATTCCTGAATACTTTGATTCCATTCGATGACACGGTACCAAGTTCATATTTCTGAATATTCTACATGTTCTGCTCATTATTACACTAAAAGGTATGTACAGAAATTCAGCATCCTGAAAAAGAATAACTGATTATTAAATAATGAAGCAAGGACTTAGCTTTCGATGACCCCCGGGGTCTTGTGTTGTGTTATTTTCCTAGATACAAAAGAATAACATTTTAGCACAAGGTAATCCTAATTCTTCGATATTTATATCCTTAGATATGGTGGAAAACAAGCTGTTGGATTTAGAAAAATAAAATTTTCGAGATTTGATATAACATTTTTAGACTATAGATATAATATTAGAGTTATATACATCTTCTTGAGTTTCTATATAGTTAATAGCCAATAAATTAAAACTAAAAGGTAGAGCATATTTAATAAGTTTGTTTCTTTTTTCTTAGTTCTCTGGTAAACGAACATGTATCCCGTTAATTTCTTGTATTCATTTTTCCCCTATTAACCCTAGAACACTAACCCTTCGTAAGTTTTACGACGGTTGGTAGCAGAAGGGTATAGTTTATTGCCTTCCGCGCATGCGTGCCTGCCGCCATTTTGTGTGGCTGATTTTTTCGAGCAGTTATTGACTGTGGCAAGTGCGATTGTTGATATCTTTGCTCATTCTTGTAATAATTGGGTGGGTGTCGTCATTTTGACGAACGGTTAGTGATAGTGTGAACTTATAAGTATAATGTGTCTTCATGCCTTTTTTACATTTATACTTATTTTATTTCTTTTCTTGGTAGTTTTGGTTTCTTTGCGATGTAAATAACCCACATTCATAATTTTAAGGGTTTATTTGAATATGTTGTGTTATAAAATTCATCTATTTCTTATAAAACGTGTTCACTTAATATTTTGTGTATTTAAAGTTTTATATACCGTATTTAATAAATAATCGCATAAAATTATTTAATATCTACCTATTTTGATTCATGCTAAGTTTACAACGTTATAGAAACTCTAAATAACCGAAATTCTGCCAAATATACGCTGTTACATAGACAATATTACAATTACAAATTGGAGTAGTCAAATTTACGAACGGTTAGTAATAATGTATTGCGAAATAGGGTTAGTGTTCTAGGGTTAAACATAATGTAACATATCTTTAAAAACAAGGCAACAACTGTTTTGTAGAATATTTTTTAATTTTTCCCACATTTCAGCTATTGGAACAGAGTAAAATGGTGCGCTTTGGAAATACTCTCTCGAGATTTCTAATAATTCTAAACAATCTTGTACTGGATTAAATTCTTCCAGATCAGCTATAAATAACCTTTTAGCGCTTTTAAATAGTCTTCGTCACTTTCAAAAGAAGGTATTTTGACTTCAACTGTATACTGTATTTAAAACCAGATATGCTTGTTCAAAATAAATCAAATCTTTTTAGTTTTATTTTTCTTCCTTGTTTCGATTCTCTATTCATATAAACAATATTCTTAATTAATAATTTGACAAATGGACATCTCTTTGTAAACAACTTTGGTAGAGGATCTGGTGATGATGGTCAATATAAAAATCAGATTGACTGCATCTTGATCAGTTCAAGATGGAAGTCTTCTGTAATGGACACCAAAACTTGTCTAGGTGCAGTATGTGGCAGTGATCATCAGCTTCTTAGAACAGAAATAAAAATAAAACTTCAAACGCCAGTTAAAAGATCACACAGGATACCACAAGTAGTTAATATGTCGTCTTTCAAGGAATCATTGGCGCGAAGAGCCTCCATATTACAGGATCCAGTAACAACTGTAGAAGGGCTGTGGAATGTGACAAAAAACTGCATAGAGTCCTCTTTGAATGAATCTCGAGTACCAAATACTAGAAGAAAACAGTGGATCTCTGACTTGAGCCTTCGGCTTGTAGAAGAAAGAAGGTGCCTTAAAAATCTGGCATTAACACTAAAGAAAAAAGAGAGCAAATGTCTGATCTTGATAGAAGGATTCAGTCTTCTTGTAGAAGAGATAAGAATAATTTCCTTAGTAACATTTGTTTTGAGATTGAAGACCATGCAAATCAAAACCACAGCAAGGATCTTTTTGACAAAATTAGAATAATCACTCGAGAATTCAAGCCATATTCCTGGAATATACAGAACTCAAAGGGGGATGATGTTGTGGATATAGAGAATGTTCTGAAAACATGGAGATTGTACTGCCAGGATCTGTACAGTGAACAATGTAATGCACAAGACCAAGTGAAGATAGACAAGCAGTCAGATCCTGAACCTGACGTCCTCCGAGATGAAGTAGAAATGGCTTTGAAAATGCTAAGAACTGGAAAAGCGTGTGGACCTGATGGAATAAGTGCAGAAGTCTTGAAAGCTACAGACGGTGCTGGAATTGAAATGCTGTTGAAAATCTGCCAAGCAGTATCGAATTCTAGAAGATGGCCCGAGGAATGAGTACAGTCAATCTTTGTCCCAATCCACAAGAAAGGATCGAGGAAAAAATGTGAAAATTATCGCTTAATTTATTTGATTTCACATGCCAGTAAAGTTATGCTCCATATACTGCACAAGAGACTCCGGGCATTTCTAGAGTATCAAATTCCTGAAGTCCAGACTGGATTTATGAAAGGAAAAGGTACTCGAGAACAGATCTTAAGCCTAAGACAAATCATAGAAAAGGCTAGAGAATTCAATGTTCCGGTATATCTGTGCTTTATTGACTACCAAAAGGCCTTCGATACTGTCAAATGGAACCATCTTTGGACAATTTTGGATGACATGGGTTTGCCACTCCATTTGATTGATCTCCTCAAGTCCTTGTATAAGGAAAATACAGCCACTGTGAAGATTCAAAACAAACAGTGTCAGCAGTTTCGTACAAAGGCTGGAGTTCGCCAGGGATGTATCCTGTCAGCGTTACTTTTCAATATCTATGGTGAATATGCAATGAGAACTGCATTAGATGGCTGGGACAAAGGGTTTTCCATTGGGGGATGCAAGATCAACAACTTGAGATTTGCTGATGACACCACCTTGATAGTATCATCTGAAGAGGAGTTGACAGAACTGATCAAGAGAGTAGAGGAAGCAAGCCTAGAAATTGGATTACGCCTAAATCGACAGAAAACCAAAGTCATGGTTGTTGATAGTAAGAACAACAACAGTCCACATATCAAACAGATTGGAGGGTGTGAAGTTGTACATCAGTATGTATACCTAGGCTCCTTACTATCCAATTCTGGTTGTTCCAAAGATGAAATAAAACGAAGAATTGAAATAGCAAAGGTAGCAATGATCCGTCTGCGGAAGATCTGGAAAGATAACAACATCACCATTAAGACGAAAAAGAAGCTCGTTGAATCTCTAGTCTTCTCAGTCTCTCACGCAGAGATGTGGACCATCCTCAAACGTGATCGTGAACGGATAGAAAGCTTTGAAATGTGGTGCTGGAGGAAAATGTTAAGGATTCCTTGGACAGCTCATCGCACGAACACATCAATCCTGAACCAACTTCAGATAAAAGTTCGTCTATCGTGTAAGGTCTCTCAACGGATTGTACGCTACTTTGGACTTATAATGCGCCGAGATGGTAGTCTTCAAAAGCTGATTGTTGAGGGCAAAGTCCAAGGAACCAGACAACGAGGACGAGTACCAACGCGATGGATTGACATGGTGAACGGCCCCCTACAGTGTTCTCTCAGAGTAACAACATTGAAAGCTTTAGATAGAGAAGAATGGCGAAGTATGATTCATCGGCTAGAGGGCTGAATATTATGATAGTCATGACGCCTCAGTCATGAGGCAAAACGAAGAAGAATTATATTGATAATCAACTAATATTCGCCACCATAAGTAAGAACATTTTTCCGGTTTCAAGTTTGGTATTTTTGGTATTTGGCTTAGTAACTTATATTCTCCTTCTGTTAAAATATATCCCACAAATTCATGGAAATTAAATCATGTTTCTTAGTACCTCTACATACTTTACAACTTGTTCTTGTAGATCTACCATTTGGTGTAAATTCGTTTATAAGTCTTCTTATTCTGCAAGATTTATAAATTTGTATCTCCTTTTGTTAAGGAAAATAACTGTGTCCAGTATTGGATAACAAATAAATTTATCGAATTGGAGCTGCGCCAGGAACCGGAATTATTATTTTGTTATTTCCTAAATTAATTTTCTTCTCTTTTACTGTATTTTTTAATTTTTGGATAACTTAAATTTTTTCTTAATAAATAACCTTAATTTTTGTTCTTTAATTCTAATTATTATTATTTAAAATAGACCTATTCTTAGTATCGACAATATATTTTGTACCAGTAATTATATTATTATAAACTAGTTCACTATTAAAAACTGCAACTCTTACACCTTTATTTTTATTTTTGGGAGGTTGTAGTATTCTCCACAATTCGTTTAATATGTTTGTTATGAAATGGGAAACGTTCTCTATATGAATCTTTTAAATCTTCGGGGCAGTACGCATCTGTATTAATATATTCAAAAAATGATATTTTAAACCATCACTAACAAATTTCCACCATCATTCAGAAATATTTTTGTTTCATTTTTGGAATATTGGGATACTGACTTAAAAATTCTAATTCAACCACAATTAAAGTATATGTTTCAAATTCTCTATATTCAAAATCTTCGCAGTTATATTCATCTCGTTGCTTTTGATTTCTACATTATTTGTATTCGTTTAATCTAAATTTTCTGCACATAGCAAAATCTGAGAATTCCTTAGTTTCGTTACAGTTTACACAGGTCATCATTTGTCAATGACAAAAACCGTGTCCAGTATTAGATGACAAATAAATTTATCAATATTTAATTTATTTTTATTTTCTATTTTTATAATTTTTAATGGTTTTTCTAAATTTTTCTTTATTTTCTTCAATTTTTAATATTTATTTTTAATATAATTTGTCTAACCTTACCTAATTTTGTTCGATTTTTATTTCATTTTAAAACATTTTAATGGATAATGTGCTATTGTGTACTAGCGTTATGAACTTTTTAAAATCCTGCAATGTCCACCTTTTTCTTTTTTCTTTATTTTTGACTCTCTTGTTATTTTTCGGCTGATTTGGGTGATTTAGCTTTTTTATTTTTTGTTGTTTTTAACTATATTTACGAAAATGAAAATCCAGCAAAATTGTGCATGGACCAGTACCGGCAAATCACATCTACGGTTCAGTATTAGTTCGAAGCTCGGTAGACATATTTTTCGAGAATACGTTGGCGGATTTGAACTTGGCACACATGTACAAGGGTAGCGGGTCACATTATATTGTCTCAGCCAATAGTGAGCATTTTGGTATCTCTCACTTATAAACAGCGCTGGAGACACGTCAACTTCATAGTTAGAGCCAGCCCCTCGAACACAACTGATCGGCTTGACCTAGTAACACACATAATTATCGGCATCACGGGCATACCTTCAGTATGCCCTAATTATGCCCAATTATACAGGTACAATATATACAAGTTGCACCACTGATAGATGGTTTTGTTGTCACTGTACGTTATGATACTTCAGGAAAATTTCACTGATCTGAGTACCAGCTGAAAATATATTGTTTGCTTTTGCCAAACTCACGCAATAATTATGATGAGTTTCATCTAGACCTTGAAATCAGGTCATATATGAATATGAAAATGTTGTGAACTAGTGTACAACAGTACTACGTCCAGCCAGATAGAATAGAATGGCATTTGAATAACTACAGACTAAATAGTAAAAAGGACACGTCGTACGGCAACTGTCATATTCACAACGAAGAGTCCTTAGATTTGGCTTAAACTTTCACTTCCTCTTAATTTCTGTCTTCATTTTTTATTGAAAACTCTTTCTAAATCTTCCGAAGGAGCAGCCATACCCGGCTATATTCACCACATCAGTGCCTTACTGCCGGAAGGTAAATTTGTGAAATCGGTGGGCTTACCGAGTTCCGGAATATAAATACATTCCCAGCACATTCACAGTATCAACTAACAATATACAAAATGGAGTACTTCGCAGTTTTTACATTTACCTTAAGAAATAATCTTTAATATAATAACATACCGTACATGTTCGCCAACAATTCTTTTTTCTGATGTCTGAGATGTTATGGGTGATTGTGTGGGCAAATAATTTTAACACGCAGAATTCAGTGCCGGAGTCCGGTTTTCGTACAGTATACCAAACTAATATCTTAAAATTAGTTTTTCTTTACCTAATAAAGTGCAACATTAAGTATAAATTCCTTAATGAAACTTGGTAAGTTAAGACACCTAACAGATGAAATGATCAGCATAAGCATATTAATTAGAGCTCTCCAGGAATTCCGCAGTACAGATCACGACCCATTAGAATCAAGAGGATATCGCCTTTATACAGGGCCACCAGGAGAAAGCGTGATGGAAAATGTTTCTGAATTCAGAATAGGATTTTTGTCCATAATATTATACATATAAAACCGCATGGCTGACTCACTAACATTAATGATTACCCACTTGCAGATGTGCTAGAAACTTGAAATTTAGCACACTGGCCTGTAACCTATGATAATATTCCAAGAAGTTCAAATGTTTAATTTCTACCCCCTCCCCAAATTAAATGGCTGACGCAATTATCCAGTGCGCTAGAAAATAAAAATTTCACAAAATTATAACTTTTAGCCCGTAACCGACGAAGAAATTGCAAGATGTTCAAATGTCGAAATTTTTAGCCAAATTTAATGACTGTGCAGAACATCTATTCGAGGTATTTTGTGGTTAAATGGTATTTCCTATGAAGAATGATAGCATATTCGCTCTTACAATGAAGTGATCTACAACTTTGGTCCTATGACTTTTTGTCGTATCTCGACCCCTTCTACCGTAGATTGAACTTTGTTCCCACTTTTGGTAAATTATGTTTATTTTACACATATTATTTTACAGATTCACACAAGTGTAAGACTGATAGAAGTACGAAACGTATGAGGCTCCTTGGCACGATGTAAACCAAATTTTATTACTCTAGATGACATACATGTACGGGAAAACGAAAAGAATATGCGGAAACTGTACTGCAATTTCAGCCTAATCTACGTTTCGAAAGCAATCTAAGGTGCAGCCGATGGAGGTACTACAGAACGTCAAATAACCAGAATTGTAGATCGTTTCATCGTCGATACAACTCCCATGTTTCAATACTATTGCTGTCTGCTAGGTTGGCATAATAATTATTCAACTTGTGAAAAGCGTACGAAATTTGTCCTAGATCGAAACGAAATTTGACCTAGATCGAAATATTCATTTCTATCTATGGTATAAATAGCCTTAGTACGAGGAAATGTCTTAGGACTAAAAATATAGGCCACTTGGTCGTCTGATTATGCAATCCGTTTGTCGACAATACGTTCCCTTTCGCCAAAATAAATTTCCAAATGAAGCTCTGCACTATTTAGCGAGCACATTCCCTGGCTCGATAGAGCGTTCCAATCTTAAATTGCAGTACAGCGTAGATGGAGCGCGCTGTTGCGAAATCGACTCGTGAACATTACGCTCGAGTGTGACTCAAACAGGGGCACAGTTTCACATTTTTCGTTTGTAATTTTGTAATTTGAAGTTCATTCATTCATAAATCAATGTTAGTAGGGTGGTAAAATAAATACAACATACCTTAATCACTGGCGTTGCTCTCAGACATTGGACGTACACCTTCTATCCTTTCTGCAAGGCCTGATGTTCCCGTTTTGGATGAACCGGGTTCGGGAGATGAACTTGAGGATGATCCGGATGATGAAGAAAGTCGTATTAAAAACTTTTCATCGTCGACATCGTCCTGTAATTCGTCTGCTTTCCACAAATCTCTTTCATTTTTCTTTACTTCGTTCACGTAATTTGCCCAATTGTCTTATGTTTTTATGGCATAAAAATGTTACTTCTGTATTTGGAACAAAACCATGTTCATTACCCGCGTGGACTAAGGCAAATCACGGTCCTCGGCTTTTCGGTGGCCTAAGTCCCGAATTCACCCCTTCAATGGCGGCCTGCCGTGTACTTTTCACTGTCGTATCCTTCCATTCTTTTGTCACTGTCTGCCCAATATTTACCCACGTTTCATCTTTGTAAATTATAGCTTTATTTTGTGCCCTCAAACGTTTAATCTCCCTGACATATTTGTGCCTCCAATTAATAATTTCATCGGTTTCAATGAAAGCTGCTTTATTACCCCGTCTTAAATAACGGAAGCCTATATCATGTAAGGATCGATACAACGTAGTTTTGGAAAATCGTGGCAAAGAATCTTCTCCATTTACCCGACTCGAAATCACGTTCAATGTCGCTGGTATGTTAGCAAATAAAAGAGAGTGAACCACCCGACGCACTCCACTTCGCACAATTTCATCATATTTAATTTTCCTTGTATTTTTCTGCCGTCCTCTCTTTTGCTTTTTTATGCGGGAGTTCGCAAAGGACCATGTGTGTGTTCCTTCCTTATAACATAGATTGTTCTTTCGGAACAACCTGTAGCTTTAGCTGTTTCACTGACGGCGCTGCTCATATTCATAGTCTTTAAAAAATAATCCAGGACACTCATTATAATATTGCATTCTTTTCCCCTGAGTTTACCTACGGAACGTTTCTTTTTAATTTTACGATCCATTGCACATCCTTCTGCACTTTTTCTTCGAACTAAGAACCCCCGCAGGAGCACGAGCACGAACTGACAACTACACAGACTACACATACACAACAAACACCATCCACATGTCCTCAAGAACTATACATTTATCACTGATCTTGTCCGGCCCCATGGTTTAAATGATTAGCGTGCTGGCCTTTGGTCCAGAGGGCCCCGGGTTCGATTCCCGGCCGGGTCGGGGATTTTAACCTTCATTGGTTAATTCCAATGGCATTAGAATTCATCACAGGTAGGGCCACATTCTTATAGACGCGCAGGTCGCCTATGCGGCGTCAACTCGAAAGACCTGCACTCGGCCTCTTCGGAGGCCACACGCCATTAAATATTATATATATATATATATATATATATATATATATATATCACTGACCTTTATTTAATCAATCTTACTATAATGATTAAATGAATACCACTGCACACGGCTGTCAGTATATTTAAAAGCTCAGGCAGCCGAGTCACTTGTGAAACGTAAACAAACGAGACGTTCTCCTTGTCATAAATTAAGAGATAACGAGATAAGGACTTTAGGTATAATTTAAAAATAACTTCCATATCCGAAGACCGTTTGCTTTGCTTTAACCACGCTATGATCCTTCTGCACTTTTTCTTCGAAATTAGATCCCCACGCAGGAGCATGAACTCACGAACCACAAAAGCGAAATACACTTTCCTTCAAAAATTGTAAATATGTCACTGATATGTTTTTAATCACTATTATACATACTACTGACGAAATGAGCACTGAACTGCATGCGACTGTCTGGAAATGTTAAAAGCGCATGTTTGGGAGATCATTACCGGTACTTCAGCCAGCCAGCCGAGTCACGCGCGAAACCAAAATTCAAGGAGATATTCTTCCTGTCACAAATTAAGAACTAAGCAAGATAAGAACTTCGGGATTGTTTTAAAAATAACTTTCATATCTGAAGACCATTTGCCTCGCTTTGAACCCCCGTGTAAATTCAATAGGAAAGACGCTGGTCAGTGACTGACTTTTTCGTGTCTGCACATAAAATTCCCTGAACATGACTGAAAATGAACGCATATACAGCATTTTGATATCATCTAAATTTAAAAATAAACTTATCTACATCGAACTGAAATGTTTTCTTATCAGCAGTGAAAAAATTAGGAAAATTAATATAAAATAGAAGTTGTGACATGATAAGTTCTATGCAATGAAGATTTTGCATTTGGCGAAACTTTCCATTATATTACCATTTTCACATTAAATTATATTTTTACATTTTTTGTTAACGGCATCAAATGCGCCATTGTAATTCTGTACATAACACGATATTAACCCATTTTAACCGATAACAGTCTGATTTACGGATATTTGGCAAACCCGCTGCATTAGAGTAGGACAGCGCTATCCGCAAAACATGGGAGAATGAAAGAGACGGAATTATCCCATTACTTCTGTACTGCAATTTAAGGTTGGAACGCTCTATACCTTGTCCTGTATGTATAAAGTGGCATGGACAACTAACTGACATAAATGTTTATCCACTTCCACATGAGCTAGAAACTCGAAACTTGGTACACTAATACCTATTAGCCTTTAATCTACGAAAATTTTCAGAAAGTTCAATTTTTTATTTTTACCCCTCCCCCAAAACAAAATAGCGAAGGCAATGATCCAATGCGCTAGAAATTAAATTTTGACGAAATTTTAACTTTTAGCCTGTAACCGACGGAGAAATTGCAAAATGTTCAAATATTTAATATGTTACGCCTCAAAAAATTTAATGGTGGTGCAGACCTTCGTTTCGAGGTTTTTTTTTTTTTTTTGGCTAAACGGCAATTCCTAAAATGAAGAGATCTACAACGTTGGTCCTATGATTTCTTTTCGTATCTCGACCTCTTCTGCCTTAGATTGATCATTTTCCCAGTTTTGGTAAATTTCGTTTATTTTACTGATTCATACACGTATGAGACAGATAGAAGCACGAAATTCATGAGGCTCCTTGGCACGATGTAAACAAAATTGTATTATTCTAGCTGCCATACATGTACGGGAAAACGAAATGAATGTGCGGAAACTGTACTACAATACGTCAAATAACCAAAGTTGTAGATCGTTTCATTGCCGATACGCCTGCCAAGTTTCAAGACTGTAGCTATCTGTTAGGTTGGCAAAATAAGTTTTCAACTTATGTAAAGCTACGTAATTTGACATAGATCGAAATATTTACCTGCGTCTGTGGTACAAATATCCGAGAAACGACAATATATCTTTGGCCAATAATGTTGGCTACTAAAAGGCTCGTCTGATGGCGCATTCTGTTTGTCGCCACTACGTACCGTTTCGCCACAGTAAATTTCCAAATGAAGATCTGCACTGTTTAGCGTGCATATTCCCTCGCTCTATTCAATATATAAAGCCATTAGGCTAACTGACTCATTCACTGACGTTAATATTTACCCACTTCCAGATGAGCTAGAAACTTGAATTTCGGCAAACTGATAGCTATTAGTGTGTAACCTGAGGAAAAATTCCAAGAAGTTGATGTTTTTATTTATACATCCCCAAACAAAATGGCGGGTGTTATCTTTCAGGTGCGCTAGAATATTGAAATTTTGCAAAATGATATCTTTTGGCCTGTAACCGACAGATACATTCCAAAAAGTTTCATTGTTTATGCTTTCATCTCCGAAAAATATCTAAATGTAGAGGCAATTTTCATGACGGTGCAGACCAACGTTTCGAGGTATTTTGTGGCTGAACGGTACAGTCTAAAATTCTAAACCGATCCAAGATGTACCCAATGGAGATACGAAATAAACGTCAAAGAACTAAAATTGCAGATCGTTACCCCAACCCCAAACAAAAACAAAATGGCTGATGCAAACCTCCATATCCGCTAGAAAATTGAAAGATAGCAACATTATAACTGATGGCCTGGTATCGACGGGAAAATGCCAAAAATATCCAATGTTTAACTTTTTACCCGCGAAAAACATCGAAACATGGAGGCATTTTTCATGACGGTGCAGACCATCGTTTCGAGGTATTTGGTGGCTAAACGATGTCATATAGCAAAACGGGTAACACGTTCAGCACACGTCATGAAGAGATCTGCCACCTTGGTCCTATAACTTACAGTCGTATCTCGATCCCTTATGCCTTACATAGAGGTGCATTTTCCAATTGTATGTCTATTTTGTACATTTTGCATAATTAATATTATTTGGCACACGTATAAGACTGATAGAATCATGATACTTGGCAGGCGAATTTGTATTTTCGTGGGCAACGTGCCGGCAAAATTTAATATTTTTTTCTGCCGTGCAAGGATGTAAAAATAAAAGGGGTATGTGGAAACTGTACTCAAATTTCAGCCCAAACGAAGTTTCTAAACCAATCTAAGATGCACTCGATTGTGATACGACAAAACATCAAAGAAGCAAAAAATTGTAGATCGTTTTATATTCGATTCGCCTCCGAAGTTTCAATAATGTACAGCTGTCCATTAGGTGAGGTACCGGTAAATAATTTCTCAACTTGTGGAAAACGTACGAAATTTGCCCCGGATCGAAATATTTGCCTCTATCTATGCTCTAAATCGCCAATGTACGAGAAAATGGCGTAGACCCGATCATGTAGGCCACCGAAAGTGCCGCCTGGCGTAACAATCCGTTAGTTGATTGACGTACCGTTTCGCCACAGTAATTTTCCAAATGACCACTTCTAAAGAAGTGGAACTGGGGGTTTAGTGACGGATCCCCCAAGGAGCAAAAGCGATTCTATGTATAAAAGTCTAAGTACTGACTGACTGCTATCAACATCCAGCCAAAACTACTCGACATAAAGAAATTAATTTTGGGAATACATATACCAGGTGGCTCTCGAACGCCGTACTTTCTACTTATAAATGCCCCGCATGCACAAATGATAAATGGGATGTATACCAACTGATTTTCACAGGGGAATTACTGCCAGAGGACAGGTAAAATCAGAATATGAAGAGATAAGAAACGGAGTGTCACTCGCAGCATATTACGCAGCGCTACCGGTATAATGCACCCCTTGTATTAGTAAACATGGTTTTCGACCGCATAGTTCTAGGCTGGTGCATGGTACAGCCGTACTATACTTGCTGTCTGCATATCAGCAATGGCTAGTGTGATCAGCAACGACGAATGCACAGACATTATTTTAATCTGGACAATCTGGTCGGAATGCAACAGAAGCTCCAAACAGACGTGTGCCTTCTACACACGTACACTACCGGTCAAAAGTTTTCGATCACCTATCACAACTATGGATTTGTGGTTAAAACAGAGATGTAGTTTTAAATAATCTATCATAACCCTGTTCTGATAATAAAACAAGCATAAACATGTAAAGACGGAACGACTCTGTGGTGTATTTGACCGGTTTTCCGCATGGAGGGTCGCTGATGAGTAACCACAACACTGAGGTGTCTTTACCCAAGACGTGTCCACTCGAATGGGCCTCATTCCTTCAGCTGTCTGTGTAGCAAGCAGTTCACTTTAGTTTTCAGTACACTGTGAGCAGCTAGCAGTGTGTTTGTGTATCTGATCAGGTGCATACCATATTACATCCAAATGGGACGGAAGCAGGAGATTGGAACTGAGAAACGTGCTGTAATTGTAGCTCTGCATCTCGAAGGGTATTTGAAGTTTGAAGTACTTGGGATCCATCGTCGAATGTTTGTTCGTCGATTTCGTGGAGAACGTATGAAGAGTCAGTGTGTGACACCTACGGTGAAGCATGGTGGAGGGTCGGTTATGGTGTGGGGATGTTTTGCGGGTGATAAAGTCGCTGATCTAGTGCGAATTAATGGAACATTAAAGAAGGAAGGATATCACAGGATACTGATCAACAATGCAGATCCATCTGGAAAGAGGTCTATTGGTCGTGGGTTTGTTCTGCAGCAGGACAATGACCCCAAACATTCTTCTAAAGTGTGTAGAGGGTATGTCAATAGAAAAGAGAAATGTGGGGAACTGAAAAATATGATTTGGCCAAGTCAGTCACCAGACTTAAATACCATTGAACTGTTATGGGATGAACTTGACAGGGAGGTCCTAAAACTGAGGTCAACTAATTTTGAAGAGCTACGGAATAATTTACAGAGCTGTTGGACTGCAATATCTACACAAACACTACAAAGTCTTATTTACAGAATGCCAAGAGTTTGTGCAGCTGTTCGGAGGGCAAAGGGTGGATACTTTGAAGAGGCTAAAATATAAACCATATTGTATTCTACTTAATGATAGAGAGAGAAAATATATATATTTGGTCTATTTAGTTTTAACGATGTGTTTGTACATTGAAATAAAGTATCTAGTTTTGTGCATAGGTGATCAGAAACTTTTGACCGGTAGTGTACTTCACCGAACAGTATTATTTTTGTTTCATACAAGCAACTCTTCCATCGAGTGGAATGTCTACATGTGTATAAATGAATAAGTTATTACACTTAATTTTCTGCATCTTTGGCGTGTCTACAAACACTAGTGGCGATTAGGGGGTGGGGTGAGAAGGAACAGTCGCTCCCCCCCCCACTTTGTGGCGTAATCATTACATTTTATTCCACTTTAGTCAGCTGGAACTAGGAATTATTTTTTAAAAGCTGTTTGTACAAACCTTGTTATCTTATCTGCTAATTCCTTCGTTTATTTTCTTTAATTATTAACATAATTGTTGACGGAAATACGCACAAAATGCTGTTCGTCGCAGCTAACCAATTTGTATAGCACTACGGCAAGTAGTGGTGACTTTGCATGCGCTGTGAGGAAGGGTAGTAGGGGTACATATTTTTTGCCGAGGTCGTGGCCACTGAGTAACAATTCACCCACTTGCCGCGCGCATTCATCAGTCTGGCAGTCCCTTTAGTGTCTGTTACTTTCTTACTGAGTATTCAAATACTAAATGATTTTAATTGCATAATCATGCCGTACTTCTATTTAATTATACCGGGCGAGATGGCCGTGAGGTTACGGGCGCGCAGCTGTAAGCTTGCACTCGGGAGATAGTAGTTTCGAATCCCACTGTCAACAGTCCTGAAGATGGTTTTCCGTGGTTTCCCATTTTGACACCAGGCAAGTGCTGAGGCTGTGCCTTATTTAAGGCCACGGTTGCTTCCTTTCTAAGCGTATCCTTTTCCTGTCTCATGGTCGCCATAAATCCTATCTATGTCGGTGCGACGTAAAGCCAATTGCAAAAAATATTCAGGTGTAATCGCATTTCAACAGCAGCTAATACCAACGTTCCTAAGTTATTTCTTTGTGTTATGTTGTTTATTAAGTAAATGTCCCGTAGTGTGTTTGTGAGACCTGGTGAAAATTTTATTATACAGCATTGAATCCAACTCTCAAAAAAACTAGTATTACTAATAATCCACGGGGCAGATTAATTACATCTATATAATTATATAAAATAACTTGTACTGACTGACTGACTGACTGACTGACTGACTGACTGACTGACTGACTGACTGACTGACTGACTGACTGACTGACTGACTGACTGACTGACTGACTGACTGACTGACTGACTGACTGACTGACTGACTGACTGACTGACTGACTGACTGACTGACTGACTGACTGACTGACTGACTGACTGACTGACTGACTGACTGACTGACTGACTGACTGACTGACTGACTGACTGACTGACTGACTGACTGACTGACTGACTGACTGACTGACTGACTGACTGACTGACTGACTGACTGACTGACTGACTGACTGACTGACTGACTGACTGACTGACTGACTGACTGACTGACTGACTGACTGACTGACTGACTGACTGACTGACTGACTGACTGACTGACTGACTGACTGACTGACTGACTGACTGACTGACTGACTGACTGACTGACTGACTGACTGACTGACTGACTGACTGACTGACTGACTGACTGACTGACTGACTGACTGACTGACTGACTGACTGACTGACTGACTGACTGACTGACTGACTGACTGACTGACTGACTGACTGACTGACTGACTGACTGACTGACTGACTGACTGACTGACTGACTGACTGACTGACTGACTGACTGACTGACTGACTGACTGACTGACTGACTGACTGACTGACTGACTGACTGACTGACTGACTGACTGACTGACTGACTGACTGACTGACTGACTGACTGACTGACTGACTGACTGACTGACTGACTGACTGACTGACTGACTGACTGACTGACTGACTGACTGACTGACTGACTGACTGACTGACTGACTGACTGACTGACTGACTGACTGACTGACTGACTGACTGACTGACTGACTGACTGACTGACTGACTGACTGACTGACTGACTGACTGACTGACTGACTGACTGACTGACTGACTGACTGACTGACTGACTGACTGACTGACTGACTGACTGACTGACTGACTGACTGACTGACTGACTGACTGACTGACTGACTGACTGACTGACTGACTGACTGACTGACTGACTGACTGACTGACTGACTGACTGACTGACTGACTGACTGACTGACTGACTGACTGACTGACTGACTGACTGACTGACTGACTGACTGACTGACTGACTGACTGACTGACTGACTGACTGACTGACTGACTGACTGACTGACTGACTGACTGACTGACTGACTGACTGACTGACTGACTGACTGACTGACTGACTGACTGACTGACTGACTGACTGACTGACTGACTGACTGACTGACTGACTGACTGACTGACTGACTGACTGACTGACTGACTGACTGACTGACTGACTGACTGACTGACTGACTGACTGACTGACTGACTGACTGACTGACTGACTGACTGACTGACTGACTGACTGACTGACTGACTGACTGACTGACTGACTGACTGACTGACTGACTGACTGACTGACTGACTGACTGACTGACTGACTGACTGACTGACTGACTGACTGACTGACTGACTGACTGACTGACTGACTGACTGACTGACTGACTGACTGACTGACTGACTGACTGACTGACTGACTGACTGACTGACTGACTGACTGACTGACTGACTGACTGACTGACTGACTGACTGACTGACTGACTGACTGACTGACTGACTGACTGACTGACTGACTGACTGACTGACTGACTGACTGACTGACTGACTGACTGACTGACTGACTGACTGACTGACTGACTGACTGACTGACTGACTGACTGACTGACTGACTGACTGACTGACTGACTGACTGACTGACTGACTGACTGACTGACTGACTGACTGACTGACTGACTGACTGACTGACTGACTGACTGACTGACTGACTGACTGACTGACTGACTGACTGACTGACTGACTGACTGACTGACTGACTGACTGACTGACTGACTGACTGACTGACTGACTGACTGACTGACTGACTGACTGACTGACTGACTGACTGACTGACTGACTGACTGACTGACTGACTGACTGACTGACTGACTGACTGACTGACTGACTGACTGACTGACTGACTGACTGACTGACTGACTGACTGACTGACTGACTGACTGACTGACTGACTGACTGACTGACTGACTGACTGACTGACTGACTGACTGACTGACTGACTGACTGACTGACTGACTGACTGACTCATCATCGCCGAGCAAAAACTACTGGACATAAGGAAATGAAATTTAGGGAATACATTCATATTAACATGTAGGTGCTCGCTAAGAGAGGATTTTTGGATATTTCGTCGCTAAGGGGGTGAAAAGGGGGTGAACTTTTAAGACGAGGATATCTATATCTCAAAAACTTAAACGTTTACAGACGTAAACATTGGTATTTGGAATCTCTTTTAAAAATAAAGGAATACGTACTTTTTGTTTTCGGAAAATCCCATTAGTGGGGATGAAAAAGGGGGAAAAGTGGTTGAACACCCTGTTATGAAGGGACTAATATCTTAAAAACTAAAGATGTTACAGGCATAAATATTGGTATTTGGAATATCCTTTGAAAATAAAGAAACACGTATTTTTGTGTTTTTGGATAATCCGATGAATAGGGGATGAACAAGTGAAAAACGGGGTGAATTTTAAAAGGACAATATCTGCAAAAAATTATCTCAGACACGTAACATATTACAGATTTGAAAACTGGTATTTGGAATTTCCTGTAAAAGTAAAGAAACATAATTTTTTCGAAAAATCCACATGAGGGGAACGAAAAAATGGGATGAATTTTTAAAATTAGCATACCTACAGTATATCTCAAAAACTTAATATGATAAAAACGTGAAAAATGGTATTTTGAAACTTTATTAAAAATAAGGAAACTCCCATTTTTGGTTTTCGGAGAAAACAATTAACGGTGGGGTGGGGTGAAAGAATTGAAAAGTTAGTTGAATTATTTGTATGATAATGTATGTATATAAAACAAAAATCTAAATATGTTACAAACGTGAAAACTGGTATTTGAATCTCCTTTAAAAATAAAGATACACGCATTTGGGGGGAGGATCAACTTGGTAGGGGGGATGAAAACAAAGATGAATTCCTATTACGAGGATACATATATCTCAAAAACTGAAGATGTTACAGTCGTGATAATTGTATTTGAAAGCTCTTTTAGAGAAAAGATTACTGTTTGTTTTTGGAAAATTCACTTGAGTGGGGAGTGTGAAAGGAAGAAAAAATTGAAGATCTTTTTCTGGAGAAATTCATATCTAAAAACTGAAGGTTACAGACGTGGAAATTGTTATTTGGAATTTCTATTAAAAATAAAGAAACATGCATTTTTTGGGTGGGGAAACCAACTTAAGGGATGGGGGTGGAGTGAAAGAGGAGTTGAATTACTTTCGTGAGGATACTTATGTCTCAAAACTGAAGAGGTTGCAGACTTGAAAATTTGTATTTGTAATTTTATTTCAAAGTAGAGAAACACGTAATTTTTATCTTTCGAAATTCCACTTAAGGGGTGAATGAATTGAAAAATTATTTGAATTCTTTGTATGACGATACACATATCTCAAAAACTAAAATTGTTAAAAATGTGAAAATTGGTATTTGGGATCTCCTTTAAAAATAAAGAAACACGCACTTTTGGGAGGGGGAATCACTTTAACGTGTAGGAAGAGGGGACTGAAAAAGGAGTTGAATTACGTTTATGAGGATACTTATATCTAAAAAAATGAAGATGTTACAGACGTGAAAATTAGTATTTGGAATCCTTTAAAAATAAAGTAACACGCATTTGCTTTTTCGGAAAATAGACGTAAGGGGTGTGGTGTTGAACATAAGCAAATAAGAAGTTGAAATAGCCTATGTTTATGAGGATACTTTATCTTAAAAACTGAAGCTGTTACAGACGTGAAAAGTTGAAATTTTGAATTTCCTTTCAACATAAAGAAACGCGTACTTTTTGTTTTCCGTAAGACCACTTAACGCGGGACAGGGGTGGAAAGAAGTGAAGAAGAAGAAGAAGAAGAAGAAGAAGAAGAAGTTGAATTATTCTTATGAGTATATATTTATCTCAAAAACAGGAGGTGTTAAAGACGTACAGACATGAATGTAATATCACAATTTAATATGGAAGACCCTGAGTCCCTTATTTGTGATCTGGTCATGTCTGTGTGTGTGGTCAGGGAATGACAGGTTAACAGTAATGAGACACTATTGGATGAATTTTAAAATATAAATGCTAAACAACCACTTATATAATGGCTTGAAAAATATCGGTACTGTTGAACTGTTATCCTAGACCTCCATGGTCACCTTATCTGCAAGACAGGATACGTTCTTTTCAGAATTAACTAAACTATATATATATCGCTTTGTATTATCATATTTGTCCTAATCTCTTCTTTCTGTTTCTCCCTCTGCCCACACTAACCTATACTGTATTTATCTTTTGTATGTATTCCTTCCCTGTTTCCTGTGGAAAACGGCACACTTTGCTCAGAAATTCAAATTATTGTTAATGATCAGTAACAGAGGTGAACTTTCTTTTTAAGAGAAGATTTTTCATTCTTATAGTCCACGGTCCAATAAAGCCCGCCTGGTGACCATAATTGCTAAAGTGTTCAAGTCTAAATGCCCTGTCACCATGGTTAACCGGTTTGAATCCCGTTGGTCGAAAACTTTTCACCATCAGAATGTTTGCCGGCAGGGTAGGGGAGGTGGTGATATGCAATTTCTATACCCTGCGTGCTAAATGCCTAGATTGAACTCCAAACCTCTCCGCATTCTTCAGATGGAGTGAGGGCATATGATGCCCTTGATGGTGATTCGTCCGTCGGATGGGAACGTTAAGCCTTGAGCAGATCGTTCGGTGCTATTCGAATTGAGTAGGCTATATGCCGGCACCGGGTTTCACCCTCTCCCGTTCTGCTATCATATATCACGTCATTCATTTCATCTCATTAACTCCTCTGATGAGGTTGACATCAGAAAGGGCATCCGGTCATAAAATCCCACCATGACAGATTCATCTCACCTCACACCCGACCCCGCAGAGAACAGGGACAAGGGTTGGACAAACAAAGAATCTATGGTCCAATAGGGACAGCAGGCCCTTGAAATTGCCCAACTTGGTTTTTCTTACAATATTGGAGTCTCTAAACTCCACCTTTCAAGTCCAGTCATGAAAACCTGAGCTGCCATATTTCTTCAATAAAATTCACTACTCACAGAAGTATTTTACATCTTCCATCATCAGTTTCTCTAGGTTTAGATCCAAAAATTGCTTTCCTGTGAAAGCTGAATGACAAGTTTCTAAAGAGACACAGAAAGTAAGAAATTAAAATTAATACTTTTTTAAAATTTACTTGGAAATAAAAGTGATATGAGACCAACTGGTACGAATAAGACTGTAATAAAAAGTCGAAAGCTTCAGGAGTCGTATATCTACTCACTATCACCTCAGTTATGCTGCTTAATTATTCAGTCAGTCAGTACTTATCTGCATTTAGGGTAGTCGCCCAGGTGGCAGATTCCCTGTCTGTTTTCTTAGCCTTTCCTTACAAGATTGCAAAGAAACTGGAAATTGATTGAACATGGCCCGTGGTAAGATATTCCAATCCCTAACTTCCTTTCCTACAAATGAATATTTGCCCCAATTTGTCCTCTTGAATTTCAATTTCATCTTCATATTGTGATATTTCCTACTTTTAAAGACACCACTCAAACTTATTCATATACTGATGTCATACCTCGCAATATCTCCACTGACAGCTTGGTACATACCGCTTATTATCTTATAACAATTAACCTATTCAGTATAACACATTCATAAGAATGTTTATATCCTATACATGACACTCAAATTGGGACATGTTTAGCCCTAGTTGTGGGCATTTTCAGTCTAACTTTCATCCTCATAATCAAATGTTATCGGGATCCCAATATTCTCATATTGAACCATCTTAATAGCTAAAATAGTATGAGTTAAAAATACAATGTGTCGGTCTTATTACTGACAGGTGAACAATTATTTAATGGAGTTCTTGAAGCAGTCTTTTAAATTAATTCATTAAAATATCTGGTGTTGGCACCTAGTAAAATATTATCATGTGGTTAGGTACACTCCGTCTTATAAATCAATGTTTAACAAATAAAGATACAAAAACACTTGAAACAAAATAAACAGATATAGTCATGCAAACCTTTGTTATATACTTATTCTACAGTTCTAACTATAAATCAACAACCGGGCAGTTTTTATAAATCGTCTATATTGTAAAATGCACTGGTAATGTCACATTTTAATATAAGTGGCTTTCACAATGGATCAACTTACTTGTGCCAGGCTGCTCAGTTTCATCTATCCTATCCATCCTCTCTTGACCAACTCTTGTTCTTTTCTGAACCCAATGGTATTAGCTGTCGAGGCCTAGGGATTCGTTCCTTTTAACGCTCTTCGTGGCCCCCATCCTTCTTTGGCTTATAGTTTCATTTTTCGAAGAGTCGAAGTTTTTCCAATTTAAGAGACATAGGCTTGAACATCTACATATCTAAATTAGCGTCCATCAGCATGTCTAAAGGTAAGCTTACTGATGGACTAATCATTGTCATGGGTGAGACATTAATGCGGCATTGCAAGCTGAGCCCATCAGATATCTTGGAGTGAAATTTCGGAACGGAATTATCTTTGATGCACACAGCACGATGCAGGACCTTCGTCTCAAATTGGAGACACTGTAATTTTCTCCTCTCCTTCAGGAAGACCAAAAGTTCACCATCATCAATTCCTCCATGTGCCCAACATGAATTTATCCTCTTCAAACAATTCCGCTGAACTGTATTCCACTGAAATTTCTCAAAGTCGGTGACAAAATAATAAAATGCATGTTGAGAAAAATCCTCCAGCTTCCTGCATACACAGCAGACAGTATGATATACACACACCGGAAGATGACTGCTAATGTCGCAGCCGTTCGAGCCGTGCCAGGCAGGTCGCAGGACAATAACCATCATCAGCATTGCCTCAGCGAGATAGAAACCCTTTGTAATGTCCTGGGATACTGTCCTTACGATGGAACCCTGCAATTTACAAGTGATAAAAAGCTCCATCGCTTAGTCATTAAGAGACGCTGGTTACACAATGCACAAAGAGGTCCATGGGTTGTCGAAGAACTGCAGTACGCGTAGGAATGATATGATAGCCTTCAAAAACAGGATCAATGGATAGATTATCTATCCTATGGTTGGGCTGGAATTTCACGCTAAAAGGCAAGTGACGTACATGTGGATATGGAGAGCACTTAACTACCCCCTTATACCTAAGAGAATGTGGACTGGATAAAATCGAGGTTGTAGGCCTCATTATTGATGCATGAGGAACAATATCTTTGTTCCTTGAAGAATCCCGCTCAAGATTTAACCTTTCAGAATCATTGATGAATATTGTGGCCCTCAAAGCCGTGAAAGTTTCACTATAAATAATGAGACATCATCTACATAGTCATTAATATATCCAGTACACTTTGTTCTCATGGGGTAAGTGTTTATTCTCTAAATACATTTCATATATTTATAGACGATGGTCGCCCATTTGTAATTCCTCTTAAAACAAAAATATCCACCTCGACCACCACTTTCACAATTGAAACATCATTTTTAAATAATATTGGTACTGGCTTCTAGAATTCAGATAGTCCTGGGGAACAAATAACCTGCATCGCGAAAGTAGAGAGATTCATTATCACTTAGCTTTGCGGTCATGATCCAGTGGTAGATAATTAATATCGGTGGGTTCACACAGAATTGTGAAAATCTTCTTCAATTTTTTAAATGCATCCCATTTTATCTTAATCCCTGTCAAAGAATATTTCTAATTTATTAACATACTCATCCTATTGCCATTTTCACATGTTGAAATAGTTTTGAAAGATATTTTTGAAAATTACATATAATCCTATCTGAGATCTCGTTGATGTTCTCTGGTAACTGACACAGTTTTGGTTTTTTAAGTGAATTATTTTAACAAAATAGAGATAAGTTTATTAGCACCAGGTCATGTAAACAAATAGGAAAGCACAGACTTTCTCGGATAACAAAAAACGGACTCCATCAGCTTTGGAATATGTGTTCATAACACCATAGCCCTATAGTGTGAAATACTTGTTCACGTGTCATTGCAGGTCATTTTGTTCGTAGTGAGCACCTGGATAGAGTGTCCCAAAAAACGACAACGCTTAGTTTGTTGTGCGGGAATGCAAACTGATCGGTTTTCAAGGAGGAACCTATATCCAGAAACGCACGGCTTGAACGCCGTAGCGCATCGAAATGTGAGATGCATGTGCATTTCACATGTCGTCAATAAACTCAATATGAGTAGCACATCGGGTCCATTACAGACGGGGTTCGAACTGTGTACCACCTACGTCATTGCAAAGCTTACATCGGCTGTGCTGATCCTCACGCACATGGCCCAATACGCGTGTTTGTTTTTGAAGTATTTAAATCGCTCTGTGGACTCGAGAAATAAGGTCCTCCACTGACGTTATAGGAGTGTCATACACCGTACACTTCATACTACCCCGCAGACAGTAGTCAAGAGGTGTCAAATCTGGAGACCGTGCTGGCCATGGAACTGGTCCACCTCTACCAATACATCGATTTGGATATCCGACGGTGAGGTGATTCTGCACATTTACATCAAAGTGGGATGGAGCTCCGTCGTGCTGCAACCACATTACCTGACGAACATTTAGTGACACTTCATCCGATAGGATAGGCAAAACATCTGTAGTAAATGTGAAGTAGATCTGTCTAGTCAGTCTGCTTGGCAGTAGATATATCGCAGTGATACGGTCACCAGTTTTCCCAGCCCAGCTGTCAATGCCGGACCTGTGTTGGTGATTTTGAATCACCAACACACGTGGATTTTCATCTGCCAAAACATGCATGTGGTCAAGTTCGATACTCCGTCTCTTGTAAAAGTTAATTCATCCGTGAAAAGCACCAAGCTCCGGAATTGTGGCTGGAGTATCCACTGTTGTAAATACCACTGCGCAAATTGTACTCATCGTGGCTAATCCTCCTCCGGTAATGCCTGTACTTTCTGCAGATGGTATAGATAGTGCTGGTGTTCATGGACAACACGCCACACGGCACATTTACTTGTGCGCAACTCTTGTGCCACTTGTCAAGTGTTGGTGGATTTGTCCTCTTCGAACATTGTAAGAATGTCCTCCTCAAAGTGTAGTGTTCGAGCTGAGCGTGGATGACCCACATCACGTTTTGGCTCCTAACAGAGGACAAACAGCAGAATAGGGATAGCACGTATTCGCAAGTAACAAACACGGATTGCTACCACTTTACTGTACAATGGACACACCTCAGGCAGAAAGTACCTACGTAGAACTGTTCGGCTTCCCTTAGTCGTTTCTCGATGGCCGCGAACGTGGGATAATGTGGGGTACGTCTGTTTGGAAAACGTTCATCATACAATCTTGCAGAAGCTCTACCATTACAATCCGCTTTACCGTTTGCAAGCACCATCTCGGTCATTTCCGCAGCTGTGTACAGGTACATGTCGCACTGCTGCTAACACCGTTACTGCCCTGCATACTACAGTACACAAGTAAAAATGTAGGATGTGCACCAAGAACTGTGTGGAGGAATGTAGCGCATGCGCAGGAATGTTATTAGGCCGAGGTCGTGTATCAGCAGTACACAGATGACTAAAGGGTTGCATACCTTCCGTATTAAGACATTAAATCGGAACAAATTTTTACAACTGTTCTCAGATTTCGGCGCTCCCCAGTGACCAAACCGTGCATTCCTGGGCAGGGGCTCCTTCCTGAAAACCAATCAGTTCACCATCCCGCACAACATACTAAGTCTTGTCGGTGACTTTTGCGGACACCCTGTAGATGATGACACAGTAGACCTTCAACATCTGACACAGGTGAATATTCCAGTTGCTGAGGACTGCCATGACCTATCCCCAATTTAACCAGGTAGCGTTAACTCATGTTCAGGCATCAAACAGAATGTCGTCATCAGTTATCGTACAGAAACTGATTGTGTGAGTAGAATGCCAGCAACTATACATTATATCATTTACCTTCTTGGCAGGCAGATGAAATAGTTGTGAAGAGTGCTAATACATCACTGTGTACATCACGCTCATATATGTAACACTCATAATTCAGCAGTTATCGAACAAAAGTCCATTTTATGAAAACAATGGAATAGTATGCATTAACATGTTGAACTTTGGCAATTGTCAGAGTATTTTATTTTTTAAAAATCTCTTCCAATTTGAATTATATTTGAAGCACAGTAATATACACTTACAGGGGAAAATGTTCTCTTATTTAGAAAGCATACTTCGTAATGCAAGCGTTGTATGAATTGGCCTGCTTACATAAGCCCCATGTGCAGAATGACCTTCCTTCTTGTGATATATTGGCTTGTTGCTGATCAGTTTAGTAATAACTAATATTTTAATCTTAGCAGTGTCTCACCTAAACTGAAAATTCATAAATGATTTGTTCCATCTTTTATTACTGACTTTACAATAGTATAATTTTATCTTAGGGTTGGACTTCCCTTTAAAGCAGAGGCTTGCCGTTGGTTCGGCACACTACATCCACCACTAAGAACATTACCAGTTGGAAGACCTCCAAAGAAATTATTTCCTCATATGAGGTACTCTAACCTATAGTACATAAATACTAATGAGTTCTAAATAATAAACTATTGATGTTATCCTGAACATACTCTGTTATTGCTCTTTGTACCTGGTACAGAAATATACCAACTATGAAATCAAAATTATATCTTGTATTTTATTTTTTAGGGTCTTCGCTGTCCAACAAACACTGAATATGACTACAGCTAATATTTTCTGTATTCCGACTTTGTGATGTATTTAGCACTGATTCAGGCAAATTAATTCATTACGCATTACTGATATATTAGACACCCTTGTATATAAGAGCCCCTGGCATTTTGATGGAAAGAATTAAAGCTGACATATAAGACCCCAACTACAACATACTGTAATTTGTCAAAGAATAATAAGGATTCTGCTTGGTAGCATTACAATAATTACGCAAGATCTTATTTCAAATGTTACCCAACCGACAACAGCAATGCCATATCAACATCCTTTTGACAGTGGCCTGTGTTTTGTGCAATAGCCTACTGCTGAGTAAGGTTTATTTTATGGAGGTGAATAATATGAAGAATAAGAAGTGTAGTTTCAGTGCAGCTTTCAATTTAAAAGCTATGTCGTCTGCAGGATCCTATGTATGAAGTCAGCAGTCAGAGAATTTAATGTGTAATCTAACGTGATCAGATACTGGCGCAACCAAAAAGGAGTAACTTGTTACCTGTGCTGCTAGTTTATCTATTTGAGTTTTTTAATTATTTACATAAATGCAACTTAAGAACATCAGTATTTAAGATCATCTATATTTCAATCATCAGGGCTAGAGGGACAATATGTAGGTACTGCTAAAAATAAAGTGTGTGGTCTATTTGTGAAGCCGAAAAGGTAAAATTCCTTGCGATTGATACCGAAGTGCTAGTGTGCGTGTGTTCGGAATTCCCGAATGAGAATACTGAAGAGCACTCAGTCAGGTTGATTAAAGACAAACTTGGCCTGGACGTCGAAGTGCAAGACATTGATAAGTCTCACCGTGTTAGCAGGTTGGGGCCGGGAGTGAAGCGGCCTATAATTGTGAAAATTGTAAGTTATAGGAAAGGGGAGGAAGTCTTCTGTAAGAAGCGCAGACTGCCAGGCACTGGAATCTCAAATAGGGAGGAACTGACTGCGGCTTGCACTGTAATATTAAAGGCGTCTGTAGATAAATTTGGGGTAAGAATTTTCTGGACCATACAGGAATGCACTGCTTTAAAAAGAGGATAAACCAGACACCATATGACATCAATAGATGAACTGAACTCTCTCAAGTAGACACGAACAATATCACAGTAAGGCATCTCACCCTGTGTCTACAGATTCTGCTGTGAAAAAGCTTTCTAGTTCCTTAACTGTTTCCCCCAATATGACTCCTTCATTTGTGAAAATTCGTAAAATATACGTATAGCATTCACAAGTCCCGCCTGCACCTACAAGCTCTTTCTCTTGTACTTATTTTTGAAGTGCTAGCTTGCAGGTTCAGTTAAAGCATGGGAGTACAAGCAACTTAGAAAATCCCTACTTTAGGCTCACTTTTCAACTGTATATTAGTGTAATTTTATTAATATCCTTATTTTATTATATTTAATACTTGTATTTGTCTTTATTGAAATTTTCAAACATATTCTATATGTATGTAATTATTTGCATGTGACTGTCAGTGTGTGTGTGTTATCAGTTTTTGTTCCAGGAATGTGTTGCCTACCCTTAAGCATGTCAGCAGCTGATGTACTTGAAAATACTACTTCGGTGGATAATGCGTTCCAAAATGTCATTGATCCGAGTGTATTCCAATACGACGATAGCCCTCGTTTACATTCACCAGCTGCCTCCAACCCTCAGCCTACGGAACTGCTCTTGAAACACCCTCTGCCTCAGTTCTCGAGAAGTCTGCAGTATTTGCATATCAATTCGCTCTCACAGATGAAGTTCGTTCGGTAATGCCAACTTGCAATATGCATCTTGCGTGTATTACTGAAACCTGGATAGTAGCAGGGCTAGGCCGGTTCTTACGTAGTGTCAGCACTTTTTCTGCTGCGTCAGCACTGAGGTCATTGATCCCTGTTAGAGTACCTAGGCCAGTTCCGACTCCGCGGTCATTGACTCCTAGTATAGTAGTAGGGCAATGACGATTTGCGGATTTTGCATAAGAGAACGAGCCTAACCTCACATCCGCCATATTGAAGGGACTATCCATCGTTTTACGGCAAGTTGCCCTTCCCGACGCGAATTGTACAAGATGGCGGCTATACATAGGCTCTTATGGAGAAAGATGACGGCCATGGGCACTTCCGCAAGATGGCTGCTATACATGGGCTCTTATGGAGAAAGATGACGGTCAAGGGCGCTTGCGCAAGATGGCGGCTATACATAGGCTCTTATGAGACGGCTTAAGGGCACTTGCGGAAGTCGGTGGCTATACACAGGATCTTATGAAGAAAGCTAGCCTAGAGGCTACTGCGCAAATGGCATATATACATAGCCTTCTGTGAGACGGCTTAAGGGAGCTTGCGCAAGATGGCGGCTATATACAAGCTCTTATGAAGAAAACTAGCCTAGAGGCTACTCCGTAAAATGTCGGCTATACATAGGCTGTTATGGCCTCCTCTTCCTCCCCCTCCTGGTCCTCTTACTATAACGACGCGATCTTATGCTTAAGGCTAGAGTGAACACGTGCTATTATACTGTTTTAACCTACAGCGATGACGTCATCACAGTTATGCACAAGATGGCGGCTATACACAAGCTTTTATGGAGAAATCTGGCTTAGGTGCCTACTACGCAAGCTGGCGGCTATGCAAGGCTGTTACGGAGAAAGCTATGCTATCTTTAAACAAGAGAGCATCGCTAACTTAAGTGTTGCTATCTTTACGGCGGTAAATATCATGGCTGCTACCTTATGCACGTGGTAGCGGACAATTTGAAATTCCGCGTGCTTTCTTTGGCAGCTGTCAAGGTGACAGCTGCCAACTTTAAACAAGAGAGCATCGCCAACTTCAGTGCTGGCACCTTGATGGGGCTAAAACCTCATAGCTGCCGCCGTATGCACGTGGTAGCGGGCATTTTGAAATTCCGCGTGCTTTTTTGACAGCTGTCAAGGTGACAGCTGCTATCTTTAACAACGTGCACTTGTTTTAGAACATGGCTTACTTGAGTGCTGCTATTTTAACATAAGTAAACTTTATTGGTATTACCTTATGGCGCGGAATTTAATTGATATTAACGGGACTCAGCCACGCCGAGGGACATAGCTAAGGTTCCAACGCTTCCCTTCTCAACCTACTACTACCTTAGAGGTAACAGTTATAAAGCAAGCTGCTCTCGTCTACATACTAACAATTTATAGCAAGGTGCTGTTTTCGACATACTTACCGGTACCATCTTATAGCGAGCTGCCCTTCTCAATGACCTCTTCCTCCTCCTCCTCCTCCTCTTCTTCTTCCTCCTCCTCCTCCTCCTCCTCTTCTTCTTCCTCCTCCTCCTCCGTCAAGGCATAGCTTTATGTCTCTATCGTACAAGTTTAAACATGCATTACTATAACGACGCGATCTTGTGCTTAAGGCTAGTGTTAGCACGTGCTATTTTTCCGTTTTCAACCTGTAGCGATGACGTCATCATAGTTATGCATGTTTAGCCGTGTTCGCAATGAAGGTGACTTACTGACTGAAGGCTTTATAGATAATATCAGTAAGAATTTTTCTTTATAGTCTCCGAGATACAGTGATAGAGGGTAGAGCGCTTTACTCGAACATGACGAGAACATCAATAATTGATGTACAAGGCTACAAAGTAAACGGCAACAAATTTGTGTTTAAAGAGGCGGCTGTGTTGCATTGCAGGTGTTGTGGGCACCAAAACTTGTTAGTTTAGTATTTAGTCCACCTTTCCCTTACTGTCTGCAAACAGTTGAAGATAAAAAGCGGACTCAATGGATCTAAAAAATTAGGTTTGCAGTGGGAAGAAAAAGGAATACCATACCGATTTCTATCTTTAACGATGAACGCATATTTGTCAAGAGCAGATCTTGTTTTTTAAAGGGTTGTGAAAAGAAGGAATTGTTGCGTGAGTATCTACGGTCATCGTGTGAAATTATCGACAAGCATGAATTAGGGTGTCCATCATTTAAAACTCTTCTTGAGGAGCATAGTGGAGAAACAAGCAAACAATCTTTACAACATGTGTGCATGCTCTTTGATTGGTTGTGTTGCAGTGCATGCCCGGAGGAGAACAACGTATGTAAATTGCAGTGTCGAAATAACGTTAGTATGAAGGAAACATTTGTAGACTAAAGACATCATTCCATTTCTAAATGATACTAAATGCAACGCAGTTGAAAAGACAATAGTAAAGTTTTATGCATGCAAAGAGAAACTAAACACTTTTACTGAAGAAGAGTTAAATGCAATACCAAAGGCATTTTTGGTTAAAGTAGCTGCGAATGCTGTCGTGAAGATTTGGGATAAAGTGCCTCGTGAGTGGACTCAAGATCCTGTTTTGTGAGAGCTTCAAACGTGTAGTTTACATCATGAACAAGTGAGTTTAGGTAGGATACTTTCCGTGAGACAGTGTCATGCATGTCAACTCATTAAAATGTAACACGGACCTAAAATTAACGAGTTGTCATCGCTTATAAACACTTATCATGGCTGCGAAAAGAGTAAACAATAAAAAGGTGAAGAAACGTGCTGGGAGAAAAGTGAGGAGGGCTTCGAACTTCATTTTCCTTGTTACGAGTACTGCGGCCCTAGATCACGACTTGCGTTCGCTTGGCAATTGGTGTTCCTGATATTAATATGCTAGATGCTGCCTGCAAAGAGCATGCCATTGTTTATCGACAAAACAGTCCTGAACTAAGATGTGAAGCTGATGAAAATCTGCTTCGTAAAGCTATGTAACGTGTGTCGTCACCTAGTGCTTCAGCTGCTGAGAAGATAACAGCACTTGTCGTTGCCGGTGCAATAAAACTAAAACCGTTACTAGGTAGTGGCAAAGACAGTAAAATAAAGAAAGGATAAAACAGATTTACTTGAAAAAATGCTAAAATAAATATGAATTGTAAAACATATTACAGGTGTTGTTTAATATTAATCCTATTCTAGAGCATGTCCTAAATGATCTAGTAGTAATAATGCTGGTGTGTATTGGCTTAGAAGAAAGAAGAGTTACAGGATCGAGAATTAAAAAACACACAAGATTTAAAGTACATCCTCTTTATTAATCCATTGAAGCTGTTATTAAAACCAATCCATTTAACATACAGTTTATTTCCACGACGCCGAATAACACGTTCAATTAAATAGTGATTAGGATATTTTGTTTTATGCAGTTCTTCGATGTAGAATCCACCTTCAATAGGCTATCTTCTGAGATCGCGAAGTAAATACGTAACTGAATTAGTAAACTTAACACTCCTAATTTGAAAATTTTCAGTGCTCCAGTTGGGGGTGTATCCGTCTGCAAAGATAGACTTGTGTTTTTGATGCGAACAAAATCACCTTCTTTAAAGCGATAGCGGCATGGATCAGCTGTTTTAATTACAAAATGAATAGCATCAAGGCGTGGTGTATTCCTTGTAACAAGACGTAGCTTTGTCCCGATAGTGCGATGAGGTGTATCGTTGTAGGTGGGCACAAGTCTAGCCGATCAATCCAACGATATGAACATTGTGCTGTAAATTCTCGCCACATCATTGTTTTGAGTGTACGATTAAAGCGTTCTACAA
This sequence comes from Anabrus simplex, assembly GCF_040414725.1. Classification (NCBI taxonomy): domain Eukaryota; kingdom Metazoa; phylum Arthropoda; class Insecta; order Orthoptera; family Tettigoniidae; genus Anabrus; species Anabrus simplex. The sequence continues at coordinate 271,373,804 of NC_090268.1, read as the reverse complement.
TCACTTGCCTTGAGATTGCTGAACGTAGAGTAGTGTTGAATGCGAAGTAACTTGAGGTAAGAAGAAAAATCCTTGTTGTAAAACTCTTTACCTTGATCGGTTTGAACAAGCCTTGGGCAGCGTTTTGATTCTTCAAAAATATGTTTAAATGCGTCTTTGACTTGAGCTGCTGTCGTAGAACGCACAGGTCGTGCAAAAGCAAACTTCAAGTACACATCGATAACAGTAAGTAGATACGTATACCCCTTATTGCTAGAGGCATATTGAATCATTTCTACTAAGTATGCTTGCCAGAGATCATCTTTTCTACGTGTAATAACGCGTCTGCGACAGGTGCGACGTGCTGGTTCATGTTACCCATGTGCGATGTTTACTTTTACAGGTGAAATCTTATCTTCACAAGCCATTACAGAATAATACCGACACGTTGTAATTCTCCCTCTATTTCGTGAATTTCTGATTCCCGACCTGTGTGGCCATCATCTTCCGATGCTCTTAGAAGTTGTAATCTTTCAACGAGTAAGTTTGGGTCATTCCAGTATCTTACGTCTACATGCGGCAACACGACGCAATTACAATGGAACAGAAGCTGTAAATGCAAATAAGAGTTACAAGTATCGTGAGTTTATTTCCAAGCTGTTTCCGACTGCACGTGGTCTTGATGTTATCTACAACACAATTGTTTTCAAAGTCCCACAGCCTATTACCTCTTCCATTGTCAGGATAGCCCAAAAAGACACATTCCTTTGCTCTAGACTCTAATTTTCAGTGCGCCAGTAAGTCGTGAGCAAAAATGGCATGACCGTTTTGGGCATGATGAAAATTTGCCTGACAGTGATTTGATTAGCAAGCAAAAAGGTAGTCAGAAGTGTGAAGTGTGCATGAAAGGCAAAGCTAAAAGAGCTCCTTTCCCAGATAGACTAGTGAAATCACCAGCTCCTTTAGATCATGTTTACTCTGATGTTTGTTATGTAAAACCTGAAACCTTGGGATGGGGGAAATATTTCCTAACCTTGACAGATGACTATTCCAGTACAGTCAAGTGAGTGTGCTAAAGCACAAAAATGAGGCTTGTGAAAAATAATTACATTGAAGAAAAGAGCTGAGAATATTCAAGATAACTGAAAATGGTTCCAACGGATGGGCGAGGAGAATAATGTAATAATGACTTGAAACAGTTATTTGTTGACAATGGTATTGTCCACATGCTGTCTTTACCAGGGGAACGCTAGCAAATGGGAATGGCAGAGAGGCTGAATCAACAGCTTCTGACTTTACTTCGTTGCATGCTATTGAATGCAGGTAAACTTATGCCTTTGAATTTTGGGGGCGAGGCGCTCTATACGGCCTGTTACATTAAGAATAGGTGTAAGGCATCTGCTATTGAAAACAATACACCCTATGAGTTGTGGTTTAACAAAAAATTGTCTGATGAGGAAATTTGTAGAATGAGAGTATTTGGATGTCGTGCCTGGGTATATGAGGAACATAACCTATCAGAAATAAATTGAGGCACAACTCTCAATAATTGGTTAGGAAAGTTTATTAAAACTTTCTGTCTCAACTAGGCCTATAAGCTCAACAACAAATTGCGCCATTACTCAGCACAAAAAACAAGAGGTTCATAGTTTCGTTCATAGAGTAAATATAAATTGAGCGCGTTTCCGGTGTGAGAAGGTTGGCGACACAATCTCTGGATATAACAACTGAATAATAAAAAACACTACCGTGCCATAGATATGAAAAATACTACACACACTACGAACTATTTTTCTCATCATGTCAAATTTAAACGACACTAAATACAGAATAAAATTATTGATTCCAATAATAATTAGCTCTACGCTTGTAAAACTAGAAGTATATACTCTCTATCGGAATGATCCCACTGGAGGGCACGATGGTGGGGTAGCAATATATTGTAGAAATGAACTTAAATGGAGAATAATTAATATATCTTCATGTGGCATCACTGCACAAACAGAATATATGTTTATTGAGAGAATAATTAACCGTCAAAAAGCATTGATAGGAGTTGTCTACAAACTACTGAATGTTACTAACATCTGTGTCCTTGAATCTGACCTCAAACTAGCACCAACCTTCGAGCCAAGGAACTTAGAATACTCTACAGGTAGGCCATTCCGGGCATGTGTGCTGCCAGCGGCTTGTGACGTCATCGGGAAGAACACATCTGCGGTCTGTAATCTTCTCTTACATTAAATGCTGAATGCAAAGTAATATTTATCGTTTCTTTTGCGTTTTCAAACTGGGATGTTTTTCTTTCTTGACTTGGAACATATATTTAAATCATGAATATGTTTAATGAATGAGAGAAAAATAGAAAATATTTATCGTAGGGAAAATTATAGTGCATAATGTATGTGCCAGTCTCGTAAACCTTAGTTACGCATGTTTTTTATTAATAATCATATTACAATGAATTAGTAGTTCTTAAAATTGTTTTAACATTTTTCTTTATCGGACAAGACGGATGTGGATTTCGCAAGGCTGTCCTTCCACTATCTGCTACGGCGCTCAGTGGGCTGTTTTTTGCCACGGTAGGTTTTAAATATCCTTCAAAAGTTGAAGTTAGCGACAGTCACCGGCTAAAGCTTATTTTTTTATGTTAAGGCAGGAAATGTAATCTATGGCTGTTAAGGAGATACAACCCAGAGTGGTTTCTTCTTTACTGCATTCGTCTTCATTGCCTCCCATTTGGCCTTTTTGTTCAAATGTCTCATACGAATGAAAGTCCTTGTCCTTCCACATAATGCAATGATTTTTCTATCGACTTCGGGAAATTTCGAGTGTATAGTTGATGTTAATGTTTCCATTACTTTGTAGCGCCTTGAAATACAGTGCCCGTGGAAGGAAGCAAAAAAAACAACTTCAAACTCCATTGTCGTAGCCAACCACTCAGGGGTAGTATAAATGATAGAGATCCGGTTTTGTTCAGAGGATAGTATCAGATCAAGACGATATATATCCGTTTTTGTTCCCAACGAACTGTCAATGTTTTTACACTTGTAGACGACGTAACCTGCCAAGTATTTTAAAGCATCGTCTGTTACATCTTCATTGGGAATCGTTAAACTGCTTAGGTCAGTATCAAGTAGCAAGTTTTCTTCACTTCTATCAAAACTCAAAACATCGGACGGGTTGTCAGTCACTTCGATGCAAAGTTCGCTGGAAAGGAAATTCTGGAATTCTTCTTCAGTTCCTTCGTCAGGTGTCAGAGGGTCAGAAAATGTAGAAAGTTGACTTCTGCCCTGAACAACAGAGGCTCCACGAGACAGAGGCATGTCGTTCGCGTTCCCAGTTAGTATTAAGAGTCGCATTCTGTTTTTCATTTCGAAAGCAGTGGGATTGTTATAAAATATACCGAGACCCCGAAGTCTAGAAAAATAATTCTCCAGACAGTCTGATTCAGTCTGGAAGTCAAAATGTACTTTGCCCTAATGCCTTTCACATCTCCAAGGAGTCCAATAAGGGAGTTTATGGATATTAAAAACCCTTTCTGGAACGGAAGGAGACTGCTTCTTTTCCCCAACCGCATACTCGAGCAAATGTCAAAAAATATTTTAAAGTGTTTTCTTGACTTCGATGTTTGAGGCCATAACCACTTTTAAGAGGAGCTTTTCCGTCGTTAGGGACCCTTGAGTTCAAAACAACGAATACATCATTTATTAATGATGTTTGTGTAGAATACATTTAATTTCTGGTCTTTCATTAATATATCTGGACCAGGAGCGGGTTTTGTGTTGGTTGCCTGGTCTAGTTTCGGTTTCTTCGGAGATAAGGAGTCTAATACTGTTACGGCCCTTTTCCTAACTGATCTCATGTCACCGCGGTGTTCTCCCTCCGTTATAACCTAAACAGAAAAGAAAGGTATTGTGGTTTCTGAGTATGGCACTTTTTTATAATTGGCTTTACGTCGCACCGACACAGATAGGTCTTATGGCGACGAGGGAATAGGAAAGGGCTAGGAGTGGGAAGGAAGTAGCCGTGGCCTTAATTAAGGTACAGCCCCAGTATTTGCCTGGTGTGAAAATGGGAAACCACGGAAAACCATCTTCACGGTTGCCGACATTGGGATTCGAACCCACTATCTCCCGCATGCAAGCTCATAGCTGCGCGGCCCTCAAGCGCACGGCCATCTCGCCCGGTATATGTTACTATTAATAACAAGCATTTCAAGTCTGAATGTAATTTTAAATTTAAAAACATCAAAATAAAAGCCGAGATTAAGGAAAGTGAATATGACTTACTGCACTAGCCTCAGTTTTCTTATTCTTCTTTTTAATCCCTTTACACCCCAGGTTTGGTTTTTCCCTCGGACTCAGCGAGGGATCTCCCCTCTTTCACCTCAAGGGCAGTGTCCTGGAGCTTCAGACTCTGGGTCGGGGGATACAATTGGGGAGAATGGCCAGTACCTCGCCCAGGCGGCCTCACCTGCTATGCTGAACAGGGGTCTTGTGGAGAGATGAGAAGACTGGAAGGGACAGGCAAGGAAGAGGGAAGGAAGCGGTCGTGGCCTTATGTTAAGTACCATCCCGGCATTTGCCTGCAGGAGAATTTGGAAACCACGGAAAACCACTTCGAGGATGGCTGAGGTGAGAATGGTACACACCTCTACTCAGTTGACCTCCCGAGGCTGAATGGACCCCGTCCCATTCCTCGTACCACTTTTCAAATTTCGTGGCAGAGCCGGGAATCGAACCCGGACCTCCGGGGCTGGTAGTTAATCACGCTAACCACTACACCACAGAGGCAGACCTCAGTTTTATTTCCATGCCAATTCGGTATTTTCTAGGATGGAACAGCGTCCGATTTCAATATCTTCCGTATTGGGAGACCCAGTAATTCATTTTTCAAGTCTCGTTCATAATCATCCGAAAGAAAATGTTCTGAACATACGCTTGCATTATTAATATTTATCTTGTCCATTCGCTTGCACCGAGCTACCCATGTATTTTGGAGTGCCTCATTCTTTGGGAATCGATGGTAAACTATGACCTCAGTTTTGTAACCAATATTATTACACAGAGCAACGGCACGTAGAACACTAAGGCAACCAATCGCCTGTTAAATGAGAAACGAAGTGTTTATACAGGCAAGTTAGATTTTATAACATCGACTTGACTATTTATCACCCACAAACTCAACACAACCACGACTTCAAAGCGAGTGGCGAGTTCAAAGCTCACTGTATCTTCTCAGTGACGTCACGTTAGTCTTGACTCGTTTGCCACTAAATGCGCGGGAAGCCGGAATACCCCCCCCCTGCCTTCGAGCATATACTGCTTCTTGGTGGCTTGGACACAAATATCTTAGCACCGACTGGCAAATCAGACCGAATCAGCAACCTGTTTACCTCCGTCGACATGACGATCTTACAACTAGACGCAACTAATCATATTCATGCACTTAGATGTATAAGCCATACTGGAATTGACCTCCTGATTACAAATAACTCGTATAAAGTTCTTAAGTACGGTCAATTTCCTGCATCTAGCCTCTCATCTCACGAATTAATTTACCTGTGCTACTCTCTACGTGCACCAAAGTACAAAAATAAATACATTAATTAAAGGGATTTGAACAATATCGATCTACAACAACTCCAAAATGACTCGTACAGTTTACGTTGGGAAGATATAAAGCAATTACACGACACAGACATGAAGGTGACAATATTTAACTCTCTACTCATGGGACTATATGGCAAGCATGCTCCAGTTAGGCAAGCTAGAGTAACTCGCTGCCTGCAACTTGGTTAACTAGTGATATAAAAGTAACAATGGCTCGCCGCGATGCAATATTCCGCCGATACAAGAGAACAAGTAATGAAGTATATTTTGAACAGTGTCGTTTTCTACGTAACATAACAAAGCAATTCAAACGCAATAGCACATTAATCACATTAAAAATGTAACAAGGAACTTAAATGCACGTTAACATCTGCAACCAACTTCGATCTAGGTAAGGAGCCTCATGGACCAACTACCTATATCTCTCGATACCCTAAACTTTCACTTCGTAACTAATCCAACAAAAGGACAAATATCCATCTAAATAAGGAAATCATTGACGCTGCAGTAAACAAACATTATTTCCTCTTTTCACCCTGTCAGTGTAAATGATGTAAAGCGAAATTTGAATTAATTCACAAGCTAAAGGAGCAGGTAACATCCCAATAGACTTTATAAAAACATTATTGGTGCTGTCCTGTCAATCATTACCCACCTTGTAAACTACTGTCTAACCACAGGGACGTTTCCAATTATATGGAAGGATGCTCTAGTAATCCCAGTATCAAAGTAAACCACAGCAAATGAGCCATCTGATTACCAGCCTATTTCGATTTCTCCCGCTCCTTCGAAAGTTCTTGAATGAGTTGTACAGGAGCAGCTAGTAGAATTCTTAACATCGGACCGCGGCAATACCTGCTACGAAGAGGTGTCAGTCCGCTGTGAGACGTGCAAGCGTAACCATCGAACGCGCTGTTCTGTTATGTGCTGTGAGGTATAGTGTTTCGAGTGATATTAGTACAAAGTGAAAGAAAGTGGCATGTTTTAACATTAGGAAAAAATACAGTAAAAGGTGCATTTCCTGATAAACTAAACAAACCCGCACCGGTAGAGATTCATGGGTGGATTGAAACAGTTTTAAAATTAAATGTTGATCAAGTGGAAGTAACACAATTGGACAATTTGGAAACAGCAGTGTACATAAAATTAACCAACAAACTTCTGATGGAACTCATTCTGACTTCAACAGCAGGAAAATACCAGGTAAAGAAATTCAATGGTACATTTTCGGAAGTAATTATCAGTGGCGGCTCGTGGCATCTGAAGCTGGGTGTTGCATCAAAGTGTTCAGTGTCACATTTTTAACATGCTTACAGAAATAACAAGTAACTATTATCGTTAGGTAATGGACTGCATTCCTACGAATACTGAAATATATCAGGCAATTACAACACAGGAAATAAGAGGCTGATTATACACTATAACTACAGTTACTCTTAGTAATAATGTTGCTGGCTTTACGTCCGGATAACTACTTTTTACGGTTTTTGGAGACGCCGAAGTGTCGGAATTTAGTCTCACAGGAGGTCTTTTACGTACCAGTAAATCTACTGACACGAGGCTGACGTATTTGAGCACCTTCAAATACCACCGGAAGGCCAGCGCTTTAACCGTCTGAGCCACTCAGCCTAGCACAGTTACTAATGCCTCACTTGAATTGAAAATTTTCCCTCCTGTTTTTCATTGAAGCAAACTGTTCATAATATTGTGGGTATTGTGGGTGGTTTGATATGGCGTGGATAAGAAATTACCGAGCGAGTTGTCCGTGCGGTTAGGGTCGCGTGGTCTCCAGCTTGCATTCAGAAGATAGTGGGTTCGAACACCACTGTCGGAGGGCCTGCAAATGGTTTTCCGCGGTTTCCCATTTTCACACAGGCAAATGCTGTGGCTGTGCCTTCATTAAAGACCTTTCGTATCCTATCGTCACCCTAAGACGTATCTGCGTCGGTGCAACGTCAAGCAAAAATTGTAAATTAAAGAAATGGAAATGAAATTACCTTTGCGATAGAAGAGAAAGTAGGAATTAAGTAACCTCCGCAGAGTGGCGCAAACTAACGTGGACATTTGGAACTGTTTCTCGATAGGGGACTTGCTAGTGTCGTGTAACTCCCGAGACCGATAGTGGCGAGCATGCTACTTGATGCTATACAGGCTTAGGTCGTCCGTTGCTGAAGTATACTGCGCCGCGCTGTCCTCTTGGGAGCTGCCGTAGGAAAACAAACCTCCTGAGTTTGATTCGAAGCCGGCAGCGTTTATTGGCCCGTTACGAAGCGTTAGTACAGCGAGGAACCAAAGATGGTTGATGTTAATATGTTTTAGAATATATGTTAGGTTCACTAAACTAAAACATTAGAAGAAAATACGACAAATGAAGTGTAAAATTATTGGGAGTTGTGCAACACTGCAACAATACCACGCACCGACCCTGGTAATTATGACATGTGCTTATGCGGACACGAAACTAGTACGTATAATGAATCTTCCTACTGAAATGTTCAATGAATGCGTGGCAACTTATTTCAGTAAATATGGGGAAGTTAGGGAAATTCGTAATGAAAAATGGTCTTCTAAATACACATTTAATGTATTTTGTGGAATTAGAGCTATGCGTATCGAATTACAAAGTGCTATCCCGACAATAGTGACAATTGACGGATATAGAGCTCAGGTACTTTATGAAATACAACCAAAAACATGCTATATTTGTAGTGGTAGTAAACATCTCCGGCAAGACTGTTCGGCAAAGCGAGGAACAACTTCGACCAATGAAACAAGACCTAGGCTGATGAGTCAAGTAGTTACAGGGAACTCCACTGCCCCATCTCTCGCGAGCGACACATCTGTAAACACAGGCAGGAGAGACAAGCTGGAATCACAACAAATTGTACGTCTTGAGTCGCAACATGAACAACCCCGCCCGGGTCTAAAACAAGATACACTAAACGAAGTTCAAGTTATCACAACGCAAGCGGAGATATATCCCCTACCGAATAACCTTGTAACACACGACCAAGGCAACTCAGTCGGTGTGAACAGACCAGGGATATATTCAAAACCAGCTCATTTCGAAACTGTAGGACTGGAGCAATCTACGGATCACATTGAAGTTGAAGAACACTCATCCCACCCAAAAACCAATGTCACAGAACTTACGACAGGAAACGGAATTATTAATTCTGAACTCGCAAATACAGACTTTGACGTAACCAGTTTGTTGGCAGACAAGTTATATAGTTCTAGTAGCCTCAACATTAGCAGTCCTCCGAAGGAAGATATGGAACTAGATAGAGATGATGGTAACAACACCGAAATTTTGACAGGTCATAGTCAGACTCCTAAACAGCCATAGTCAGATGACCTTGCATCCTCGTCTCGTACACTGCTTAACGACACTAGTGAAATTCCCTCCAGTCAGATTGTTCCACCAGAGAAAACGTTAGTCCACCAAAGGTGGTGTCCATAACTCAGTACAACCTTATATCAGCCCAAAGGATCCTCGAAGACAAGGAGGGAGGATAGGTGAGAGACGGTAGTATGGCAATGTCTATCAGGTCAAAGGGCTCGACGGTTAAGTTTAGTATCAAGATGAATGTTACATTCATAATGCTATTGACGTACACTATAATATTACCCTAAATATTAACTGTATACAGATATCCAGCAAGCAGCAGCTTCTTAAGAAATTAATTCGTGACCAAGATGTTGATACAGCATTGTTACAGGAGGTTGCTACAGATGTTTTAATTAATATATTTGTGTATGAATGAATAGTAAATATCAACGAGACCAGGAGAGGTACAGCTATATATATATAATAAAAGATACAATTCCCCATACAGGTCCCGTATTTCTTCCTAGTTCCCGTGGCATACGTTTCAACATAAAACGAATTCTAATTGTAAATATTTATGCACCTTCTGGTTACCAGGCGAGAGCCGAACGAAATGACTTTTATACCAGTGATAACATACATCTAATTAAAAATCATAGAGATCGAATGGTTATTGGCGGGGATTTCAATGCAGTTATCAACGCCAGAGATCAGAGCGGGAGTTTTCAGAACTGTATAGCCTTAGCAACCTTAGTGAGGGAGCTCATACTGATAGACACCTGGGAATTACAAGCATCATCCGACCCAGGCTATACATATTTTTGCGCTACAGGAGCATCGAGATTAGACCGAATATATGTCAGTCAAAGTCTGCAAGAGTATGTTGCGAATGCTGATGTGTGCTCCGTAGAATTTTCGGACCATGCAGCATATACATGTAAAATAAAGCAATCAGAGCTAGGAGTAGCTCGGGGAAGGGGTGTATGGAAATCAATACGAATATTCTTAACAGTGAAGAACTGAAGGAACAGTTTTCCGTGCAGTGGAAACTATGGAGGAAACATACTTCACGTTATAAAACGAGACTAGAGTGGTGGTTATTTTATGCAAAGCCCAATGTAATCAAATTCGTGAAATGTTTTAGTGCTCAGTATACTCGACAGATAAATAAAAAAATCCTCATTCTTTTATACAAGTGTTTACGTCAGCTGTATAGCGAAGATTTCAGGAACCCATCAACATATCTCCGGATCAAGGAAACAGGAGCACTTCTCCTCAGATTATACTGAGAAATGAATGAAGGACTTGAAATACGAGCAAGAGATCATCTAAATAATACTGATAAAATGTCATCCTTGTACCATCTCATTCGCGAGAGTAAACGAGGCAAACAGAAATATATTTCGAAACTGACATCGTCAAGTAGGGAGTCTTCCGGTGATGTAAATATCATTAAGAACACAATTGAGCATTACTACAAACAATTGTATGAACAAACAAATGTTGTTCTTATTGACAGCAACAGTGCCTTTTTATATTCTGTTAGAGAAAGACTGACACAGGTGCAACAAGACTATCTTATCGAAGAATTGAGGGAGAGAGACATGCGTGAAGCCATACAGCGAAGACTGTCTAACAAATCCCCTGGAGTAGATGGCCTCGGACGAGAATGACGAGAATTCTATCTTACATTTTGGCCAGTTGTTAAGGAAGACCTTACGATAGCCTTAAATGATGTGTTATCTTCAAGACCAAATATAAATCGCTTAAAAGAGGGGTTGATTGTACTGGTACCAAAAAAGCCTCATCCTAAATGTATACAAGATTACAGACCAATTTCTCTGTTGAACTTTGATTACAAGTTACTCACCCGATGTCTTAAACAGCTAATGACCTTCCTTATGTCCGCTACTTTAGGTGCACACCAACCGTGTGGTTCTCCCGGTAGAAGCATTATACATTCTGGATGTGCAGTAAGATACATTATCAGTGACTGTAGGGTAAGAAGGCAATGTAAATAACTAATATCTTTAGATTTCGATCACGCGTTTGACAGAGTGAATCATATCTATTTAATTGCTGTCCTAGGTGCAATGGGACTAGACAACCGATTTATTAATATCCTACAACATGCTCTTCAGGGAGGATCTATGAGAGTCCAATTTAATGGTTTTTCCACTCAGACAATTAGTATAACAACAGGAGTACAACAAGGATGCCCTTCATCGATGTTATTATTTGTGCTATCTCTTGAACGACTAGTAAGTAATTTAGCATGTTTACGCGACAGAGATATCATGGAAATCCTTACCTTTGCTGATGATGTCAAAATCATTGCGGACCGCAGAACAAACACACAAGGTCTTAAAAAACTATCAGTGACTACTGCAATATATCTGCTGCAAAGCTAAATGTTAATAAATCATGTTTGTTAAAATTAGGAGCAAGCCATGCACATGATGAAGCTTTGTAAAAATGGGCAACGGTGCAAAACGAGGTAAAAATCTTGGGACTTAATTGTTTTAATAGTATTCACAAAATGATCCACCATAACTGGGGCAAAACAGTGAATGTGATACGCGGACTGTTACAGCGCGATAAATGCACGATTCTATCATTAATGCAGAGAATTCAGTATATCAATACATACATAATCAGTAAACTGGTATACATGGGTCAAATCCTATCTCTGCCCCGCGTATCAGGTATTAAGGTAATGTCTGCTATAGGATGGTACATATGGCAAGGTTCAATCCTAAGGGTGAATCGTGTTACTTTAAATCTGTCAAGATCTACTGGTGGATCAGGACTCAAGAATATCCAGAATCATGTGACAGCCTTATTCCTCAATCGACATATAAAATTCCTTATTGGTGACGGTCATCCGTATTCTCAAAATTTTATCCAACTGTGGTACAGTTTACAGCAGATGCCTAACTCTCCCCCTCTCTTTGATCTGAACAAATTCGCCCTTCGTGCACGATATTTGAAATATGAAATGAGTTATCTACGACACACTTTTATGAACAATAACGTGACCTCAAAAACCATCTATATGTTTATGAAGCGTAGCCAGTATGTAGCTCCCAGGATTCAGCAGTCTATTCTGGTATGCAACTGGAATCGCATCTGGAGGGATATTACGCATAGGGTTCTTCCTCTTGAACTTCAAGCAAAGTGGTATATAGTTATTCATGATATTGTGCCGACAAATAGTAAACTGCATAATATTCGTATGGCAGAAAGTTCACTATGTACCGTGAGTCACTGAGGAGAAGGCACTCTTCTCCACCGTCTGCATGATTGTACCCGTGTTACGCAAGCTTGGCGATATGTGACGCGTATCATCAAACGGGCTGCTCGACAAATTCAGCTCATTTTACATCTGTGTTAGTGTTAGTGATTGAAGTGTGCGTGCATACAGTGTTAAAATCCCATGAAACTTGGAACTCTCAAGTCTCGACACCATAGTTTGTGTCCAGATATCCAAGATGGTATTGGTCAAGTTTTATCGTCACCAAAAACTAAATATTTTTGGGAATATAGTCCCTTATTTTACTCAATGATGGAAGACTTCTATACTGAAAATTAACCAAATTAACCAATAGGGATTGAGGGTATGTCAAGGTCTTGGCCCAGAAAAGTCTATGCTATTTGCTTTACGTCGCACCGACACAGATATATCCTATGGCGACGAGGGGACAGGAAATGACGAGGAAGAGGAAAGAAGCGGCCGTGGCCTTAATTAAGGTACAGCCCCGGAATTTGCCTGGTGTGAAAATGGGAAACCACGGAAAACCATCTTCAGGGCTGCCGACAATGGGGCTCGAACCCACTATCTCCCGACTAGTGGATACTGGCCGCACTTAAGCGACTGCAGCTATCGAGCTCGGTCCAGAAAAGTCTGGAAACTTCCTCTCCGCTATAAAAGTTGAGGCCGTTCGGGCCATGTTGTCTTTGTGATCGCTCCAGTCATGAGGTTCAGAGTGAGCTCATAGAGAAGGCGGGGCTGCCTCGTCCATCTCCGGAAGGCCCTTCAGCTCAAGGTAATGGCAGACCGTTTGTAAACATGTAGTAGTCTCAGAAAGATAGTTCATTGGGAAGGTTTCACATTTTTAGTAATGTAACTTTTATGTTCTCAATGTACATTTGAAATAAGTCGTACCCTCTTGCATTCCCCTTCAACTTAGTACCTATTGATGTGATTATGTTTTCATAAAACTTAAACTGATCTCGTAATTTTGTAACTTAAACATGTTTTCTTTTCATCTAGTCACCTCCATAGTATAGGCTTAGCTTCTGTAACGTCGGGCCATAAGCCCACATAGGGTTTTAAGTATTTTCATGTGAATTTCAAGGAATGCAAGTGCTCGCCTCCTAACATTTTGATTTTCGGCCAGTAACTTTAACCTTTTGCTTTTAACAAAGGCCATGTTGAATGGGCACTTGTTACCTCTATTGAAGTCAACTTCATTCATTTCATCTTAAGGCAAATCAGACTCTTGAGCTGATAACACAGTAAATATTGTTCGTTTTTGTTAAATGTAGGTTGTGGCTTCGATAGGCCTGGAACGTGGACATTTTGGAGAATGGTCTCGTAAAGAGTAATTGTGTAAAGCAAAGACGCTCTTCCTACCGATGTAAAATTTGGAGCTCCGTCTCCTTGGGAGTTGGTTAAAGGGAGCAGTAGTGCTCTTGTTAAATTTGTAACAAGGAAGCTTCAAGCTCAGGTTGTTAAATTGTTGTTGTCTGTTTTTTTGTAATATTGTTGCTTAAGCTCACGAGCTAGACGTCGTACGTGAATTTTGTTATTTGTTTAGCAAAGTGCAAATTTTGAAATAAAAAAGAAAAAGGAACATAGCTCATTTTTTTAATTTTTTAATTAATCTTCTGACTTTTGTATATCCACCCCTTCAGGCCCGCACATTCTTTCACCTACGTCCCACCACGGTATCCCCGTAATAATAATAATAATAATAATAATAATAATAATAATAATAATAATAATAATAATAATAATAATAATAATGTCATAAATTTCAGATATTTCATCTTTGTGTGAGGTTTTTGTTATTTACATTTTTGAAGTAATCTAGGATAAGATTTTCAGCATAGTGTTCCTTTTGGCAGAAGTGTGATAGTGATTATTTACGTGTTGGAAACGTTGACTTCAGAATTCGTAGTATGTTCCTGTTCCGGTGAGTGGAATATATCCAGGTCGTTGTTTAGCGCCTGTAGATTTTATGTGTGTACGCGATGTTGGGATAGGATGTAGCTATGGTAGCCCCTTCTGTCAGTGTTTTAAATTGTGTGTTTACGCAAGTTTTGGGTCCGCGTTAGAGTCTTAGGGCGCACACGTGATAAGTAAGTTTCTGGAGTAAGTTTTTGAATTTTGGTGTTGGTTCGCGTTCCTCGTAAGACTGTAAGTTCTACGCTGTATTGCTCATTTCATGTCGAAGTGACGTGTTGATGAAACACATTGCTTTGTAGCCTCAGTAGTTCGAATTTACAAGTTGACGAGAAGATTGTGTTACGCCTCTTGCGTTTCATTTATAATAAGATTGTAACTTCATACATAGTTCATTATTTTCGTCTGGGAGTTGTAAGTTAACCATTACTTTGGGAGTAACGAATTGCATTTATTTCATTAAAGTTTAACACAGAGATTTGTGCGTGTAGCATAGTAAAGTCACGTCTGTGTTTACATTTGTCGTTAGTGGCAGTGGCTTAGGATCAAAGACATTGTAGGTGATCCTCAATAATAACCATCAGATTGTCAGGTCGAATTACTTCTAATGTAAGACGTATCGTAGCGAACGCATGGCCCAGGTCGACATGTTTAGTTCTGACACTATGGAATACCATGGAGGATTATTGATTCTGACCACTGGTATACGAGTTCCATATTGTATTGTATTTTTGAAATTTTTCTGTTCACGTTCATTATCAATCAGTAATAATAGTAGTGACTTCGTGGCGAAAATTATATTAAGGGTATATGCATGACCAGACTACGCTAAGGCCGTGACACTGAAACATGGCAACACTGTACTGCTATTTCTTAGAATCTTAACCGTAACATATGGGAAGTTAACTTCCAATTATGTTTTCTCAAATAAAATGTTGTTGGAAGAGCATTTTTAATTGGGTACATAGGCAAAACAATGTGAAAATTAAAATAATACGTCAATGTAAATATGAGAATAAACAAACATATGGCTACAACCAGAAAAAACAATACAAACCTGTCCTAAGGGTTTTGAAAACTGAACAACCATGACCAATGACAGGATCAATTTTGGGATAAAAGACGGTTTTTGCTTCACCGCACAGATTTAATTAATTACTGTACACTAGTCAACAGCCATTTTGCATCTGGTATGTGATACATCAACTAGTATGTATTTTGGTGTGTAGAATCCAAACATACCTTTCAAAATGTTCTAGTACGTACCATTTTTTAGTTTTTAAAGGTTTTTTATGTTTTTATTCAGTATTTCGCTTTTTGCTGTTCTTCTCTTTTGACGTTTAATTGTTTGTTTTTGACTTGCAGAAGAGAGCTAGAAGATCTACAAATCATCAGTAAATGGTTGGTGTGGTAATCCAGTGGTGTGAGACAGATCCACAGTGAGTGTTGCCTGTGAAACATTGTGCAAACTTTTTGTGTTTAAAACATACACTAAGAAAAATGGCAACTAGTTAATCTCGTTGCTGTCTAAACCACCCCGACAACTTTTGTTATGTGTGTGGGAAATTCACTTCAAAAGCCCACAGAAAACCAATCACTGATTTGGTTAAGAAGGCATATAAATTGCATTTTGATTGTCCTGTTGGTGATCAAGATAAAAATTTTGCACCTCATAATGCCTGCATAACCTGAACTACAACCTTAACCAAGTGGTTGAAAGGAAAACGCCGAGCCATGCCACTCGCTGTTTCGATGGTGCAGTGTGAGCTAAAGACCATTATTCAGACTGTTACTTCTGTCTTACAAATATTCCGGGACATTCAAGCAAAAATAGACATAAAATAAAGTATTCAAACGTATCTTAACGTCTCTTCAACATGTACTACATGTACGTAACACGACCTAATACGTTGAAAGTCTGTTTCGATTACAATGCGGTCGTGAAAATTCAATATTCGTAGTCCATTTGCCTGTGCCCCATGATGAGGGGTTGCCTGTTCCTGTCTGTAACTTGAAGCCACGGAACCAGACACCATGTCAAGTGAATCAGAAAGTATTAAACATATTGAAGAATACTGCCCTCAATATCATGACACTTCGCCTCAGCTCTTTAATGAGGAGGAATTAAACGATTTGGTTCGCGATCTAAAACTTTCGAAACAGCAAGCTGAACTCTTGGGGTCGATACTGCTACAACGGAACCTTCTAGCTCCAGGGACAACAATTTCCTGTTTCAGATCAAGAGGTGCTTCCTTCGCTCAATATTTCGATATGCAGAATTCAATGTGTGTATTTAGATATGTCAATGGTCTGATGATGCAGCTAGGTGTACAACATAATCCATAGGAGTGGCGACTATTTATTGACCACAGTAAAACCAGCTTGAAAGCAGTACTACTGCATAATGGCAATACATTTCCATCGGTACCTTTGGCTTACGCAGTAGACATGGAAGAAACTTACGAAACCATGGCTTTGCTGCTAGAGAATCAAATATAAGGATCATGAATGGCAGCTTTGCTGTGATTTAAACGTCGTTGCACTCCTTAAAGGTTTGCAGGCTGGATTCACGAAATACTGCTGCTTTTTGTGCCCTTGGGACATCCGTGACACCAAGAATCACTATACAGTCAAGGAATGGCCTATAAGAAATTCATATCCTCCTGGAAACGTAAATGTGGACAATGCCCAATTGGTTGAGCCCGATAAAATTATTTTGCCTCTCCTTCATATCAAGTTGGGTCTTATCAAGAACTTTGTAAAAGCTCTGGATAAAGAAGGTGAGACCTTCAGTCACTTAAAAGAAAAGTTTCCCAAATTAAGCGAGGCAAACCTGAAAGAGGGTATATTTGTTGGACCACAAACGTAGGAAATTGCTGAAAGATCTAACGTTTGATACCAAACTCACAGATATCGAATCAGCTGCATGGTCTTCTTTTAAAGTGAAAGTGAAGGACTTTTTGGGTAACAGAAAAGACAAAAACTATGTTACTAATGTGAATGATCTGTTGGACAACTATAAGGGTCCCAGGTTCGATTCCCGGCCGGGTCGGGGATTTTAACCTTCATTGGTTAATTCTAATGGCCCGGGGGCTGGATGTTTGTGCTGTCCCCAACATCCCTGCAACTCACGAACCACACATAACACTATCCTCCACCACAATAACACGCAGTTACCTACACATGGCAGATGCCGCAAACCCTCATTGGAGGTTCTGCCTTACAAGGGCCGCACCCGTCTAGAAATAGCCACACGAAATTATATTATAGCAGAAACACTCCCAAAATCTGAACTTATGGTTCTAGCTAATTTTCCTCTTTTATTCTGTGCATGGCCATGCACAACACCTGATTTAAACTGTCAATATGAGTTCACATACATTCCATTCAAAAGGAGACTTACATATCTCTGTCTTACAGAAAGATTACGTTTTATACTCTCAAGAAAACTGTCATTATCTTTATCAGGTGACACGTAATGCATTTGCTATGCGTTTGAGATGTCTAGAATGAGGAAAGAACATAATGTGTTGACTGCAAATAGCAGCATAACAAGAAGAGGATTTGTAGTAAATTAGGAAGGAAGGAAGGAATATAACCTCTTGGACACACACAGGAGTTGAAACTGGTGGCTTAAAAGCACTGCTTGCTTGGAGTCTGAAAATTCTTCATCTGAGTGAGATTCAATGAAAGTCTTTAGACCTGACAGGTGGCCTTTGATACACTTAACCATTTTCTTGTAATGCACCTGAGGTTCCAGCTCATTATTTGCATGGCATATACAATAATATTGTTCAGAATGTCCCTGAAATGTGACCACTTCTGTAACTTTCGCTTTAATAAGGGATCATCCTTACCTACACTTTCGCTTTCACAAACACTTGACAGCTCCAACAACACTGACACTTTTATTGCTAGCTCAACTTTTGCTACTTCATTGATTGACAGAATGTAAATTACAAATTCCCTTTTACTGTTTTCTGTCAACCATCTGTTTCCTAAACAGTCAGCAAGGAAGATATTACAATCTTTTAAGACTACAAAATCTGCAATTTTGTCTTGCTCAGCAAGTTTTTGAAATTCTTCCTCTCTATTCTGAATTTATTTATGTCTGTCATCTGGAATTTTTCTTGTAGATGGACTGGATTTGGTTAAGTAATAGAAAAGGTTTGGGAACATCCTAGGGGAGCATCAGAATTTAATGTAGTACGGTCTTTTTGATTGTTTCCTTTCGCCATTCACATGCGAGTCTCAAATATTTCCACACCTAAAGGAACAAAGTGTTTCGCACAAACTACACTAGATGAAGTAGAGTTCCTGTTGTCTCTGGGGATACATTTCAACCACGACGCTTTCATTGTATCATCCTTAGGTAATCTGAACACTGAAATGTATCCTTCTTGATTATAATCATAGCTACTGGTGCACGAAGAAACACAGCAATGGCTTGGCATCTGAAATTAATCCTAGATTTAGTTGTGGTTGTCATAATTGGGCAACGTAAAGTAAAATAAAACAATTACGCAGCAATTTTAAACTACTGCAATTTGAAAAATACAAACACAGAATGGCTTTAAAAACGATGTGGACTGCAACATGAGAAAGTTCACCTTTGCCGTAAATAAATATCGTTCCAGGATACCAAATAGCTTGTATTTTTAAATTGCAACACATTAAATATGTTCAGTATAGGTACTCTGAATTTCAAAGATTGTCATCAAGTTAATTCACGAACAACACAAAATATGACACACCGCGTTAGACTTGTTTGCAAATTACGACCACAGAAGTTACAGGCTTGACGCCAAGCGACGTGGTCGGATCTCCACTGTAACGGCCTTATAGTATAGCCCGGCCATGGTGTATGTCTATTTCTTAGGTCGTCATATGCGCGTTTGTTGCTTTTGATTGCGGTCGGACTCAGGTTCGTTAAATTTACTTATACGTTAGTTGTCCATCGGTGGTAATTAATTCATTTTTGTTGCGGAATTTCTTTTCTTCATGTAAGGGAACATTATACTTTATAGAAGTTACTAGCTGATGTACCCGTGCTTCGCTACGGGATTCTCAGAAAGACTGACTTGGTGGTTTTCCTAACTGAATTCAACATAGGTCATTACAAAAACGTCAGTAGGAATGTAGCGATTGAAAGCAATGTTATCATATAAAATACTCGATCAAATGAAAAACCGCATACTTTCTCACTTTCAACGAACAGTACTACGGTGCCGATCTAAGTGTCCAAAGTTCCAGAGCTGGAATAACCAGGTCGCAGACTGCCGTGAACACTCCTCTGTTATTATTCCGTTAAATATGCACACTACTCATTCCAATCAGTGCCTCAGTGTAGGGACTGAATAGCTCGAATACTATGATGAACCAGTGTGTTACGTACCAGATATATCAGAAAATGTATGAACCAGAGGAATGGCATGCTAAAGAAGAAAGTTATCTTACTCCCCAGCTACTTCCCGCCAATATACAGGCAGGCTGTTACAGTCGGTACGACCAGGCGAGTTGCCCGTGTGGTTAGGGGCGCGCAGCTGTGAGCTTGCATCCGGGAGATAGTGGATTTGAACCCCACTGCCGGCAACCCTGAAGATGGTATTCCGTGTTTTCCCATTTTCACACCAGTCACACCAGGCTGTACCTTAAAGCCAAGGCCGCTTCCTTCACACCACTATTCATATCCTATCCCATCGTCGCTATAAGACCTACCTGTGTCGGTGCGACGTCAAGCAAATTAAAAAAACCTCGGTCCGCTGCAGTAATCCTATCTATCGGGGATGAGAGGAAACAGAAGACAAAAAGCACATCACAACAAACAATTGTCAATGTAATGTTATTGTTGATAAAGTTTATGAGCGTTCTATATTGCAGGCCTTCACATTAGTTTTCTTTCGACTCTGTGATATTAGGGTGTCCTACAAAATTATTTATATCGTAGACTGTAGTTCCTTATTCTCAGACTTTACATACCGATTTTCACTCAATTCTGTTTACCCATTTTCTTGTGACTCGGCGCTGATATGGACTTAGTAACAAAAATCCAAATTCATGAATATTTCTGATTATATGCGGTATGGTAACAATGTATAAGACATAAGTGATCGGAAATTTAATAACTTCTTACATAACTACTACTAACTTACGACATAACTAAAGTTATGTTAGTTATGTAGTATTTATCGATACGACCACTAATAACATAAATAACTTATTTGAGAATTACATTTCAGGCCTTCCCCTAAACTACTATTTCACTCAACGTGAATAAAATAATTTGTAGCCTAGATTGCAGTGGATCATCACCCGACATTACATACCAATTTCCATAAAATTCTCTTCAGCCGTTTTCTATTGATGCGTGTACAGACACAGAGACACACAGACAGACAGACAGACAGACATTACGGAAAAGTAAAAAATGCATTTCCTTGTAACTGTGGACATGACAGATACAGAAATACCATTCATTTCAAATTCTGAGCAATGCACAGGCAAAACTCTTATTTTATATATAGATTACATTTCAGGCCTTCCCCTAAACTACCATTTCACTCAGTGCAAATAACATTATTGATAGCCTAGATTATAGCGACCTATTCCCCGACTTTGCATACCAATTTTCGTGAAGATACGACCACCAATAAAATAAATGTTTGACAATTAAATTTTAGGCCTTCCCCTAAACTACCATTTTTCTCAGTGTGTATAGCTTATATTGTAGCGAATTATTTCCCATCTTTGTCTAGCGATTTTCATGAAGACACGACCACTAATAACATAAATATTTGAGAATTAAATTTCAGGCCTTCCCCTAAACTACCATTTCACTCAGCATGACTAAAATAATTTATAGCCTAGATTGTAGCGGTTCATCACCCGACTTTACATTCCGATTTTCATTAAATTCTCTTCATCCGTTTTCTCGTGATGCGTGTACATACATACATACAGACAGACAGACAGACAGACAGACAGACAGACAGACAGACAGAAATTACGGAAAAGTAAAAAATGCATTTTCTTGTTACTGTGGACATGACTGATACAGAAATACCATTCTTTTCAAATTCTGAGCAATGTACAGACAAAACTCTTATTTTATATATATAGATGTAAATATGCATTTTCAGGTCATCAGCAAGTCACGATCATATCTGATTACTCAATGGAATATCTATTCGCGCCGACGAGGGCTTCCCTCATTTAAATCAAACAAATGCCTGGATTCAACACACTTAAGTGTTTAATTTTCAATTAATTATTCGAGACCTGAAGATTAATCTCCTTATTTCTTACCTGATTGATGGGATTTGTTGAAATGAAGTTAACTTTCTCAAGTCATGTTGTACGTTCAGTTGGGCATAGTTTCTGTGGTGCTAATTTGAAAGCATCGTTTTACATTTTTAGTGGCATTAATCTCCAGTGTTTGCTTTTGTTGCAAGCGACGCATTTATTTTTGGTGTGATGTAATCTGATTCTTATATTACGCAATCTTGGTCGCAAATTAGATAAGAATGGATTAAAGAGAATTTAGGTTCAAATCAGAAGCACATTTGATTTCAGCAAATGTTAGTTAAGATGTTAGCGATTGTTTAAGTTAGGTTGGAGGTTAGGTCGTAACAGTTAAGGCACAGAGTATGGAAGGAAAAGCGTGCGCTCTTCTCCTTTCACCCTTAAGTGGACTAAAGAGGGTGGCGGTAGCACAACCTCTGGCTGCCGGCAGTTGAGGAGACATGTTATTAGCGCGCGTTATATTTGTGTCAAGTTTTTGGAATGTATATCGCTTTCCATTATTACTGTTAAGAGGTTTAAGCATTTTGCATTATTGGTGTATTCATTAGTGAATAGTGTGAATTGTGTTATGTATTATAAGCAGCAGTTTACTTCGCTATTGTGTTTGAAGGCAGCGTGTTTCACTGTGGGAGATATTGATGCCACATGCCCACATTATCCTAACCGGCTGTAGATATTGTCTTCAGGTAGGCATTTCATTCGAACCTCTAAGGAGAGTATAGTTTCCTGAAATGGGAGTAGGCTGTCCGAAGAAAAGATAGAAAACTGACTCATTAGTTCGGTGTGTGATATTCATTTTGGCGATAACTTTGAATAAAACGGTCAATGGTGAAAGAGTACCCATACCAACACAGCGGTAAACATTAAAACCAGAAGCATTCCCCGCACATATTTTCAAATCTGTATCTCTCTACGACAGTTAAGAAATCTAACTCTTCCGTGAAGAGGCAGTACACGTGAACAGATACCGCCATTAAAAGGCCTATTCAGAACATAAATGCTAGTGATCAGCCCGTATGCTTAGCAGTTGAAGAAAGTCCCGATGCCGCAAATGCTAGGAAAACAATTGCTTTGTTAAAGAGGAGATTGAAGAATCAGAAAAATAATATCATTAAAACACAGAATAAACTAAATGTCGCTAATGCTAAACTATATTTACTTAAAAAACTTTCCATTTACAGATGCGCCATATAGAAGTGTATAAGAAATAATTTCCATAACAAAGTACAGGTTAAATAGGCCTACAATGGTGATATTTTTGCTTATTCATTTTGCAGGAAAGTTTATGAATATGATACCGGGTGAATGCGTAAGTCTTCTCCGGCTTCACTAAGTGCAGTTTCACACAATAAAAACTATTCACATCTTTCAAAAAAGCAGAAAATTATACTCGATACAATGTTAAAGAAATGTCAAGTGAAAAATAAGAAAATAATGAGATATAGTGATAAATATATCTTGGATTATCTTCTTTTAAACATAAAGTCTCCCAGGATTTATCCGCATTGCTTAAACCATGACCTGCTGCATTTGCGTTCCAATGTCATTTGAGGAAATTTAGGGAAATGTTCGCATGGCATAAGGAATCGTGCTACTGCTGCCATAGTCAATTTTAGCGGGTAGAAGGAGCATGAACGCCTACGGATTCTGATATTAAATGAGGTAAATCTAAGGGAATAAATCGCTTTAACTTGGATTCGTTGCAATTGAACGGTTTTGTCGGTTTAGGTATATTTACCTCAGAGGAAAGCAAGAATCAGCTGGCAAATCCTGCCCTAGTTTTCATGTTTGTTTCCTTTTTGTACAACTGGATGCAGACCATTGCAACATTCGATAGCCGGAACACAACTCCTAGTAATGTGATTAAAAACATTTCCATACAGTTAGAGCAAGAAGGTGTAGGAATCATTGGTTTCACGTCAGATGGTAGCCAGTCACATAAAGTTATGGAAGTGTTTAGGAATAACCGGCATCATAAATAATCTAAAGTGTTCAATTCCCAATCCAGTTGAATCTGGCAGATAACTTTGGGCATTTACAGATACGCCATACAGAAGTGTACAAGATATGATTTCCATTACAAAGTACAGGTTAAGTAGGGCTACAATGGTGATATTTTTGCTTATTCATTTTGCAGGAAAGTTTATGAATGTGATACCATGTGTATGCATATGTCTTCTCCGGTTTCACTAAGAGATGGCATCAACGAATAGTACGCAGCGTAGGAAATTGACACATGCGTCAATTTTTTCGTCTGACATTAACCTACCAACACACACAAGTTGAGTCCGCCAAACACTAGCTTCTGCGTTGTGTCGTTCAGTGATCATGTCGACATTTCTACCTGAAAAGTACATTTACGTCACGCATTGCTTTTCTTATTTAATCAAAAGAAAAAGGCTGTGGAAATTCATCGTTTGCTGGTAAAACACATGGTGAACACGCTCCATCGATTAGAACATGCGAGACATGGTTTCGACAATTACTTGACAATGTTTTGTGTCTGGTGGGACCACAGCGGTATTATGAACGCTTGAAGCTCGGCGAAACCGTTAATGCACAACGCTATCGCCAACAAATGATTAATTTAAATTACACATTGATCGAAAGACGACCGAAATGGACCAGATGAATTACACGACAATGCCCCCTCTCATATAGCAAACCCAGTAAAAGACACCTTGAAATCACCTGGATGGGACATCCATCAGCACCCGCCGTACTGCCGCGACCTGGTGCCATGTGACTATCAACTCTTCGCATCAATAGGGTATGCGCTCGACGAATGGTTTGCCGCAAAAGACAAGCTGTTTTACTGGCATGGTATTCATAACTTACTTGAAAGATGGGCGACGTGTGTAGAAGGTGATGGCCAATATTTTGAATAAACAAAAAATGGATTTTCCTTGAAAATCACGTGTTTTCTTTGCCACAAAACCGACAAAAACTTATACATACACCTGGTACATCTCCAGATTTTTCCTGATTGAAAGTTTACTATAAACTCACCTCTGCCCTTTTGGATCCTAATTCGTTTCAACGAATACAGGCTGGCATTTCAACTATTCCGTATATCTGTTGTTAACGGTATAGATTTCTATCGGGGTATTAATTCAGACAGTTTAGAAGACAGTGAAACAACAGAAAATTTCAGAAGTTATTTAAACTACCTGATTGATGCATTAAATTCATCCACCCCTAGTCAAGCACCGTATAAAAGATCACAGGGACATGACACTTTAGTAAAGTGGCAGAATATCCTCAGAGATACAAAAATATATTCGCTTGGCAAAGAACACTGGAGTCGTTGAGAGTTACCTTAGAAAGCACTCTAAAATGTCTGAATATTTCTGGTAAAACTATTAGAGCAACGTTTTGAGAGGAAAATTTTATCAAGATCCACTGGAACGCCATTTTGATATCCTACAAACACTATGTTGCGACGATCATCTATTCACTATTGACTTTCTACATTTGAATATGTTATAGTCCATTTAAGTACAAGGAGGAGTGAAGTCGCGTGGTGCAGTGCGTGCCGTAAACATGGTCGGTACTGAGCAGTACCGGGCCGCGATTGGTAAATGGCAGGTGAAGCAGAGGAAGGAGAACAAGTATGGACGGGTGTTAAGAAAAGAAGGAGTAAAAGTGGGTGAAGCGGTGCTGGTAGTGACGGTGATAGCGGTGCTGCTGGTTATTGGGGGTTGGGGGGGTGGACTTAAACCCAGGCCCAAATACCAGCGGAAAATTTAGCATGGAGGTCTTGGCTGCACTTAAGGTGGCAGTGAGTGAAGTAATGCAGGAAAAGTGTCAATGGAATAAGGTACAGGAAATAAAGGACATGATGGAGGAGCAGAGAAAGGAGATAGGGAACATGAAGAAATGGCTAGAAACGAAGACTGAGGAATCGAACAGGAAAGTGGACAACAATGAGAAGGAAAAAGAGGAAGGTGAGAGGTGAGAGGGAAGGCAAGATTGACCTGATATCCAAGGTGGTAGAGGTCATACGGGATAGGATGAAGATAAACATCAGTGAAGTGGACATAGTCGATGTGGAGAAAGTGGGAAAAACTAAAGGACGGAGGCCAATTAAGTTAAAAATTTTCTCAACCCTAATGGCAGAAATTGTGATTAGAAACGGTAATACCGGGCGAGTTGGCCGTGCGCGTAGAGGCGCGCGGCTGTGAGCTTGCATCCGGGAGATAGTAGGTTCGAATCCCACTGTCGGCAGCCCTGAAAATGGTTTTCCGTGGTTTCCCATTTTCACACCAGGCAAATGCTGGGGCTGTACCTTAATTAAGGCCACGGCCGCTTCCTTCCAAATCCTAGGCCTTTCCTATCCCATCGTCGCCATAAGACCTATCTGTGTCGGTGCGACGTAAAGCCCATAGCAAAAAAAAAGGAACGGTAATAATTTACAGAACCGGAAAGTAGGGGTGAAAAGAGACATGGGAAAGGCAGGAACTGAACAGTTTGAACAGACACTTGTGGAGAGCTAGAAATCAGGGCCTAAAGGCACGAATAGGAGGTCAGAGGTAGGTGGTGACAAACGGAAGATGGGTTAAGGAGCACTCAATAGCGAAGCTGAAGGAGTTGGACGAACGAGTTAGTTCTGAGGGAGGAGAGACGACAAGGCAAGATGGAAGGAAGAAAGAAGTAACAACGAGGAGTGGAGCCGAGAAAGGAGAGGAGATAGACTTAGGTGAGAACGGACAGTGCAGTGTGGATACAGAAGATCAGAACAGTGAAGGGGTGAGTGAGGGTGAGCAGCAAGAAACGGCGAGAGCAGAGTGCAGGGATTTAGTGAGCAAGAAAGGACATGAAAAGACTGATCGACAGGAAGGTAAAGCAGTTATGAGCAAAGGAAGAAGTAGGAGTTTAAAAGACCTTTGGGGGAAAATATGTAAAGGGATGGAGGATACGGAGGGCATGGAACGGAATAGGTTGGTAAGGAAAGGAGGAATGGAGATAGGAGATGAGGGGGCGAGAACTACAAGGAGTAAGATTAGAGGAGAAATCTTATAAGGGAAGGGAGGGAAAGTTATAACTTTATTGGAAAATAGGATGTGTGAATATTGAGGTATTAATAAACAAATTAGGAAATAAGAAAGTTCGGGAAGTAATAGAAAGTTTCGATGTTGTGGCACTCTTGGAGACCTGGCTGAAAACAGGGGGGGAGATCTCATGGAAGGGGTTTGTGATTAAATATAAATATAGGAGAAAGGAGAGGACTAAGGGACGCGCACCAGAAGGGATGATAGTACTAATTAGGGTAGAAATTAGTGAACTGGTGGAGGATATAGGGACAGATATGAAATAAACCTTATGGTTGAGATTGAATATGGGAGGAATAAAGGGAAGGGTGAAGAAAATAAATCTAGCGTTCGTATATTGTCATCCTAGTAGTTCAGCATATGAAAATAAATATTTTTGAAGAGCTGTTGGTGGATATTAGTATGATAAGAGAGAAGTTTGCAGGAGAAGAGGATATGTTGTTATTCGGAGATTGGAACGCTAGAATAGGGGAACAGAACCCAGTACATAGTAGGGAGGATGGAAGGTGTATGATGAAAAGTAGAAGTAGTTAGGATAAAATTATAAACAGTTATAGGGAGAAACTCCTAGAGATGTGCGCTGCGCGATATTTGTATATTCTGAATGGATGGATGGAGGGAGACACTACGGGGAAGTTGACCTATGTTACTGAGAAGGGAGGTAGTGTGATAGATATGGTTTTAAGCTCGGAAGTAATGTTGGAGGATATTGTAAGGATGGAAGTAGGAGACTGGATTGAAACACACCATTTCCCAGTGTGGGTTTTGTTGAAAAGGGGGGAAGAGAAGCATATAAGGAAGGAAGCTGAGACGAAGGATGAACAAGGGAGGGGAAATAACAAGTATAAATGGTCAGAGAAAGTGGGACGGGATTGGGATAGGGTAGCAAAAGAGGAATTATATTTCTGAAATATGGTTGGGAAGGTGCGTTAGAGGATAATGATATTGATAAAGCCTTGGAATTGCTGTGACATCCAATAAAGGTGATAGCACAGAAGGTAGAATGTAGAAGGGGAAAAAGAAAGATGGTGAAGAATGGTTTAATAGAGAGTGCGAAGGATTGCGGAATAGGGTGCTGAGTGCGTTAGGAGAGTATAGAAAGAAAGGGGGGAGTGCAGAAAGGGAGGTTTTCTGTGAGTTCAGGAAGGAGTATAAAAGGAAAATTTACGAGATAAAAAGGCGTGGTTAGAGGAACAAACTGAAGCCATAAATAAAGAATGTAAGACTAACAGCACTGAAAAATATGGGAAAGGATTCTTATAATAATTAAGGGTGGAAGGAGTATAGAGAGAATGAGCATTGAGGAAGTTCAGTGGGTGAAGTATTTTGGCGAATTACTCGGGGTATAGGGGAAGAACGGTGGAGAGGGACGGGGAAAGAAGTAATATGGAGGAATAGGGGAGTGGCAAATTATGAAATGGACAAGGAAATTACAAGAGAAGAAACCTTGAGAGTGATAAGAAGAATCAGATGCAAGTCGGCGTGGAGATGTAATGGGATAAATAACAAGTTTTGGAAAGAAATTAGCAAAAATGAGACAATGATAGACGGCATATTTAAACTATTCAATAAGATCTATGAGGCGGGAAGTACCTGAATGAAAGGGAAATAGGAATCGTATGTCCAGTATATAAGGGAAAGGGTAGTAAGAACAGTTTGAACAATTATAGAGGAATATCTCTGTTAGACTCCTTACGTAAAATTTACACGGGGGTGTTGGCGAATAGGTTAAGTGAATGGGCCGAAAGAAACGAAATATTGACAGATTACCAAGGAGGATTTAGAAAAAAGAAAAGAACAGTGGATAATATAATGATAGTAAAGACAGTATTAGAGAAGTATAGGAGCCTATCTGGAAGTAAGGTATATGTGGCAGCAATATATTTGATAAAGCTTTTGATAAGGTGAATAGGGAGGCTCTATTGTAGAAATTGGGTAGGTTGAGGGTTTCGGAAAAGATGATGAGGGCAGTGGAGGGAATATACAGGGTGGTCAGGTTTTGCGTAAAATTGGAAGACGATAGATTGAGCAGACCCTTAGAGTCTAAGGTGGGTTTAATAAAGGGTGCGAATTATTGCCAATATTGTTTATTTTTATTTATTATCTTGGATGGGCATGGGGCTAGCAATTGGGCTGTGCCAGTAATTAATGGATTGGAGGTACCGGGAATGATTTTTGCTGATGATGTGATACTGATGACTCTAACTTCAGGGGGATGCAGAAAGCGTTAAATGCAGTGTCGCTTTTTACGAAGAAATGGGACTTGAGAATTAATGGGAATAAATCTAAAATGCTTGTAGCCCAGGTAAACAAAGGAAGAGGCGAGAACTGGAAATGGGTCCTGCAGGGAGAAAGGTTGGAACAAGTAAGGAAGTTGAAATATTTAGGAGTCATTATTAACACTAAAGGAAATTGGAACGATCAGATTAGTAGGGCGAAAAGCAGATGTTTGGCAGCCCTAGCCTCAGTCAAAAACTTGCTAGCTAAATATCCGGGTATCAGTCATAAAACCTTGAGGTTAGTGTTAAGATCGGTGATTTTCGGTAGGGTGCTGTATGGCGCGGAAGTATGGGGTTTGGATGAGAAAAGAGATGAATTAAGACGAATTATTAGTAATTTCGGCAAGATAGTGATGGGACTTCCGCTGTGCACAGCTAATGCAGGGGCGGAATTAATATGTGGGGAGAATTTGGAATCTGAGTGTGTGAAAAGAATAGTTAGACAATGGATGAATTTAAAAAGACAGGAGGGGAGGGTATTACAGGCCGCGTATGAACAACAACGGAAGAGTATATATAAGGGAGGCTGGTTAGAAAAAATTAAGGGATATTTGGAGATGATAGGTTTGGGTACATATGGGAAGAGGTGTGGACGAAAACAGAAGCTAGAGGGATTAAGGTGCTGTCAACGAGAATTAAAGATATGTACAGGAAGAAATTACGGGCTGAAAGTAGAGTAAGGAGCTCTCTTAGTGTTTTAATAAAGTTAGAGAAGTAACGGGGATAAATATAAGATACGTTAAGAGGTTAAATAGGAGAGGGTTGATATGGTGGATAATGAGACTTCATAAAAGTAGGGGATGCTTGAAAGGTAGAGACAAGTCGATATGTATACTTTGTGGGGCAGAGAACAACGATTTTCACTTATTAGGTAATTGTGAAGAAACAAGTAAGATCAGAATTAGTCTTTTGGGTGCTAAACATCGGAAAATGTTACAAATAGGGGACGAGCGGAGTATTATAAGGTGTATTATTAAGGAATGGGAAGACGGAGAAGATTTGAACAGGTACTTATGTGCGGTTAAAATGCATGTGTGAGAAAAATGGATGAAGGGGTTTCATAGGGCGATGGTGATGAGTTTAGCTTGGAGAGAATAAGAGAGTAAGTGTTGGAATGTGGACGGGTGTTTATGATGTTTATGGGGGTCTTGTATAACAGTACCCAGTGGTTTGATATTGTTAGGTATTTTCAGCAGTAAGTGAAGTGTAGGTGATGCGGACATTGTGAAGGATGTAGAATGCGAGCCTGGAGGCGAAGTATGACCAGGTGACAGCGATGGCCATGCAGATTGCGAAGTAATTTAGTTTGTAAATAATATGGTATGTGGAAATGTAGAGGCCTTACCGATTGCGAGATTGCAAGACAGTATGCGATTTTTGTCATTTGGTGTTCTTTAGATCCAGGTTAAGTATGTTAAGGAACAAGGATTGCGAAAGTAAGCAACTGTGTATACAAGAACTGAAGTTGAATCTGCTGAAGCGTAAGGTCAACGGTTTCTTTTTCTTTTTTCAGAACTATCTGTTGTGACGCTCATGTGGTGAAGGCAAGGTCAGGGTAGGGCTAGATTGGTTGTTTTGTAGGTAGATTCTTGTTTAATATTATTATTTTTATTATTATTATTATTATTATTATTATTATTATTATTATTATTATTATTATTATTATTATTATTATTACTATTCTTTCGAATGGGCCACCAGAGGACCATGTGCCAAATTCAATTCCTTCTTCTTTGTTCTTTCCTTTTCTTCCAGTACGCTTTCATCTGTTCACTATGTTTCTTCTTTCTGTCTTCAGACCACTTTGAACCAGTCTTTTTTACTTTCCTACCTTGGAATCCTTCCATTTTCAATACTTTTTCCCGAAAGCCTTCTCTATTATTTATTTCTGTTGTTATATTGTTGTTTTCTAAATCCTTTCTTACTTCATTGACCCAGCTTGTCGTTGATTTCTTACTCCACAAATATCTGAAAATCTTACTGGTTAATCTACTATCTTGCATTCGATATAAATGTCCAAAAAACATAAGTCTCCTTTTCCTCATTACATCTGATATATTTTCTATTTTTTTATATATTTCAGCATTACTTCGTAATTTCCAACCTTCTGCTGTGTTTTGTGGGCCTAATATTTTCATCATGATTTGCCTTTCTAGTATTTCTAGTTTATCTAAATTATAGTTTAATGCCAGACACTCGCTTGCATATAGGCATTCTGGCTTCACTACTGTGTTGTAATGCCTTATTTTTGCATTTTTGGATAGGCATCTTTTATTGTAGATACCTTTGGTGACACCATAAGCTCTCTCCATTTTATGTACCCTCTCCTCTACTGCAGATTTTTCTAAACCATTTTCTTGGATTATTTCCCCTAGATATTTGAATTTTTCTTACCCTCTCTATTTGGCCAATACCGGGCGAGTTGGCCGTGTGCGTAGAGGCGCGCGGCTGTGAGCTTGCATCCGGGAGATAGTAGGTTCGAATCCCACTATCGGCGGCCCTGAATATAGTTTTCCGTGGTTTCCCATTTTCACACCAGGTAAATGCTGGGGCTGTACCTTAATTACGGCCACGGCCGCTTCCTTCCAACTCCTAGGCCATTCCTATCCCATCGTCGCCATAAGACCTATCTATGTCGGTGCGACGTAAAGCCCCTAGCAAAAAAAAAAATATTTGGCCAATATCTGTTTTCAGAAATTTTGGTGCATCCCAAATATTTGTTAAAAATTTTGTTTTTTCTGTAGAAATTCTTCTTCTTCTTCTTCTTCTTCTTATTATTATTATTATTATTATTGTTACGGAGATATCCGTGGTAGGTAGAGGTGAAAGAAGGTGCGGGTGTGAATGGGTTTCAAGCTACGAAATTAACGTGCAATGTACAATTAATTTTAAATTTAACTAGGTTATATTTTCTTTTCAAAGACAAGAGATAACAATCATAACAGGTACAGAGTAGCAAAAATGTAGGTACAAGATTACTGGGTTCGGGCTCAGTGCCCTTACTTCATAACTCTTGGGCAATCAGCCCCGCCTTACTCCCAAAGAAAATTTTAGCCAAGGGGCAGAAAACCCCATTCATGCCCAGGAGCACTGGCTCCAAACATCACACATAAAGCCTGCACGAGGCATACAGAAACAAATTTCAAAGAGCGATCCGCTCTCAAAATTGTAAGCCTATCACAAGGCCACATCAAACTCTACCTTCAAGCTGTCCTCTAAGGACGTATTTACAGGGGTAAAATACCCAAACTACGGAGGTCTATTACATGAAAAGAAGGTTGATTACATGACCTCTAAAATAACAATTTGAGAGGAGGCGAACTTGCACTCCTAATACACTTTGTTTTTAAAACCTAATCTGGCTCTGGGCCACTAACGCAAGGGCTAATCCCATACTACAGAGGTGACTTAGAGAAGAACACTTTACATTACATAAACGAAGAATAGTTTGAGAAAATAAGTTCACCTCAAACAAATGTGAGTGGGAGCTCGAGAGGGTTAGCACTCTCTATCCCAATATGTAGCTTTACAAGAAAAAGATGAAAAGAGTAATTACATTTTAGGAAAAGGTTACATGATGGAAATGCTTCGAACCCGCCGCGAGTGTTAAACTGCCGACCTAGCAAGAAAAGAAGTTATTAATAGGCCATTACCTGGTGTTGAACGGCTGAAGAAGAAAGAGGCGCTTCCCGCCTCCTGCTATGTACTTAATACACTGAAAGATGGACAGAAGTGGCCCGGAGACCCCAAAATCAGCAGTTTATATCCTCTCGCGGAAGATTCTAGGCGTTAGGGGAAAGAAAACACCCTCCCACAAAATCTTTATTGGTTCGGGAAAAGAAACCCCTACATAGAGGAAAAAGAAACACATTATTGGTGGAAAATTAATTAAAGAAATTCGGGATTGGCTAGATCCAAACTAAGGGGAAAAAGAGGGGTATACAGCCAACTTAAACAATGACAGAAGGAAATTTAACAAAGAACAAACTCTTGAAATAAAAATTTCTCCAACAAAATAGTTCTTTAACTCCGCACTAGGTCGCACTATTGTTGATCTTCAGTAGTGTCCTCTAGAAGAGAAAGTTCACACTTCTTACTTCAAGCGAAACAAAACCACATCAAAACTGACACAGTTCAAAAACTCAAAATTTTCCACGTGGTGACATCTTCTGAGAAGGTAGAGAATTAATAGAATAGATAAAGTTCAACCTTCCTCCAGAAGAGGAGTTTCAACTGGCGCAACTTTTAAATAAACAGAGTAGAGGTGTACCGCCCGGTACAATTATTATTATTATTATTATTATTATTATTGTACCGGTTGGTACACCTATACGCCGCACATTTAAATTTTCCGCCTTAAGTAATCCCCTACAGGAGAAACTCTGAACTTTAAAATCTGAATCAATTCTACTGTTTCTTAAAAGATGTCACTACTGTAAATTGTGTAATTTTGAAGTTTTCCGAACTGTGTCAATTGCGACGTGTTTTTATTTGCTATCTAGCAAAAAGTGTGGACATCCTCTTCTAGATGTCACTGCCTAAGAACTATAATTGTGCACCCTGGTGCGAAGCGAAGGAACTGTTTTTGAAGAAATTTGGTATTCATAAGTTTGTTCTTTGTTAAATTTCTTTCATTCATTTTTTGGGTTGGCAATATAACCCTTCTCTTTCCGCCAGTTTTGAATTTAACCAATCATAAATTTAGTTAATTAATTTTAACCAATCCTGTATGTCTTCTTCAATTTTGGATGTAACTTTTCCATCCACCAATAAACGGAGTGGGTGTGGCTATTTTCTTTCACGGAAGGTCTCGAATCTTCCACGACGGTATAAAACTGCTGACGTTCATGGCTCTTCGCCACTTCATCGACATCGAGTTTAGTGTGTGAATATGTAGCAGGAGGCGGGAAACGCCTCTTTTCTTCAGTCACCAGCTCTACAAGGTAATGGCCGTTTAATTTCTTAATATTGCTAGCTCAGCAGTTTAACCCGCGGGGCAGGTTTGAAACCTTTCTCATGTAACCTACCTTTCAGAATGTAAAATAACTTTGTAAAAACTCCCTATCTTTAACTGCAAATTGGGATAGAGAGTGCTTAACCCTCTCCAGCTCCCACTCATATTGGTTTGAGGTGACTATGTTTTCATAACCGTTTTTCTTCTCTCCTTTATGTAGTAAAGTTTTCTTATACGAGTCACCTCCCTAGTATGGGATTCTGTACCTTAATTAAGGCCACGGCCGCTTCCTTCCAACTCCTAGGTCTTTCCTATCCCATCGTCGCCATAAGACCTATCTGTGTCGGTGCGACGTAAAGCCCCTAGCAAAAAAATGTATGGGATTAGCCCCTGTGTAATAGGCCTAGTGCCACCTAGGTTTTAAGAAGTTTCATTCGGGAGTGCAAGTATTCGCCTCCATTCATTTGGTATTTTGGCCCATTTAAATTAACTTATTCTTTTTCTATTCAGGCCCCAGTAGATTGGGTACAAGATACCCCTGTTTCTTTGGAAATGTGCCTTGAGAGGCAGTTGATGGGAAAGTTTGTTGTAGCCTTTTGATAGGCGGGGAAAATTGAGAGCAGGTCAGCTCTTTTTCGAAAATTGTAAAATTGCCTTCGGAAGGTGATGGTGTTGACTGGGAGCAATAGCTCCAGGTATGAAGGGATTTCTGCCTTTCTAATACTTATGTCTTTTGTACAGCTCGAGCTTTAAACCAACCAAAAATTTGTAAAATTTGGGGCTGGTAGTCCAAGTGTGTATTTAAATCCCTAAAATTAGGATCCCTCTAGTCTTGCTTCTAATTTGGCATTGTACCTGATTTCATTGTTATTTCACCTAGTGAAAAGTTGTTAAATTGTCTCTAAATCTTGACCGTCCTGGTCTTGAACCTTATTGTTGTTTATTGGTTGACTTGTTAAAGTCTAAATTGTTAATTCTTGTTAATTTTGTCACCTTTGAAAAATATAACCTTTAGCAACATTTTTATTCATCTTTCGTCTTGGTAGTTAGACCCATTCCAGCCCGCACCTTCTTTCACCTCCGCCTACCATGGATATTATTATTATCATCATTCGTATTATTAGTATTAGTATTATATTTAATAGGATTATTGCTTTTTGAACATGTATGTGGGCTGGAAGCCTGTTTTGTTCATTAATAAATACGACTACTACTACATTTAACAGTTCAGCTTAAGCCACGGTCGAGCGCGGACGTATAGTGTGGTGGGTCCCGGAAGTGGGAGTAGGGAGAGAGAGTGCTGAGTGCTGGAAGGATGTGTGGAGTTGCATCGACAATGATTGGTGTGGAACAATATAGAGCTACTATAGGAAGATGGCAGGGGAGAAAGAAGAAAAAGAAGTGAAATCAGGTGGGTGTAAAATGGAAATGGAGATTAAAGTAGAATTATTGCTTTCAGCGGCGGTGGTTATGATGTTGCTATGGATTGGGGGGTCGAGCTGAACCCAGGTCCGACACCTAGTGGAAACGAGGAATGGGTAGACTTTGAAGAATTCAGAATCCTAGTAAAAGAAGTGGTTGAAGCATCCTGCCCCTTTGAGCAACTGAAAAATATGATTCAAGAACAAACTATGGAGTTTGAGAAAATGAAGGTATGGTTACGGGAAAGGACTGACGATATAACATCTCAAGTGAGGAGTAACGCCGAAGAAGTGGCAACATTGAGAGAAAAAATAGGACGATTAGAAGAGGAGACGCAGAAACTGAAAGCAGAAGTGGAGGCTAACACTTTAAATCGAAGGAAGAAGTGCCTATTTATATATGGTGTGCCGGAGGAGCGGAGAGAAGACAGAGTGCTTACAACCTATAAAGTACTGGACCTAATACGGGGGAAATTGAAAGTTAATTTTAGTGAAGTGGACATAGACAATGTGCAGAGAGTGGGAAGAATTAGGGGCAACAGGCCGATCAAAGTTCAACTATTTTCTACGTTGATGGCTGATGCTGTGATAGGCAATGCGGGTAATGTGCAGAGGGAAAAAATATGGATTATGAGAGACATGGGAAGGGAGGCAATTAGGAATGAAAAAATACTTAGAAAGCACAGGATTCTAGCTGTAAATCAGGGGCTGAGAGCAACTATCAAAGGACAAGAACTGGTGGTGTCAGGCAGCAACTGGAAGAGAATCTGGACTGTGAATAGTTTGATGGACTTAGAAAGGAAGATAAAACAAGACAAAGAAAAAGAGAGAAGTGCTGCGATCAGTGGGGAAAAGAAGCAAAATACCAAAAGTAACAGTGTACTGGGTGAACAGAGGCAGGGAGAAGTACCAAGGGATAATGTGACCAGAAACAGTGAAGAGGAAAGGCAGGAAAGTGAAGGCAGTGTAGTAAGGGAAGCGCAGGGGAAAAAGGCAAGTTCAGAGACAACTTGGGGGAGTCTTGACCTGAGTAGGAGCAGAGGAAGGAGCAGAAGCTTAAGGGACCTGTAGGGAGCTGAAGTTGGTGGCAAAGGAAGTCAACAGAGTGAAGATAGTGATGAAATGGCGGCCAAGAGAGGTGGTAGAGGAGCAGGAAGGAATAAAAAATTGACAGACATGTGGGGTACAGGTGGAAATGAAGGGGGTGTTATTAGGCGAAGTAGAAACATTAGAGTTTTGAATAGTGATGTCAGAAGCTGAAATTGGTTGTATAATGTGTAGTTTGTGGTGGACTATTTATTGATGAAATATGTGAGTGTTGAGAGTAAGTAGAGTTGGGATTGTGGAGGTGGAAATGTGGTGATGGAGAAGTGATGTTGTAATTGGATGTATAATGAGGAGTGTGGAGAGGGAGCAGAGTCATGATTGTGGAGGTTGAAATGTGATGATGGAGAAGTGATGGTATAAGAGAGCTTGGTATGAGTGAGTGAAGATGGGAATGGGAGAGTGATGAGTTAACGATGTGTGGGTTTTGAATTACGAGTAAATTGTTAGTAAGGAATGAAGTCATAAGTGGATGTTGGTAGAGTGATGGTAGATGTGTTGGTATGGAATTTAAGAGCAAGAGGTGGTATATGCATTGTTGTTGTAGGATTTATTGATGTGTAGGTATTGGAAATAGGGGTAAGATGTTAATTTGTGGTGGAATTGTGGAGATGGAGTGGTGTGTGGTGTATTTATTGCTATAATGTGGAGATCAAGAATAGATGGTAGAGGTATATCTTTTAACTATATGGTATTTTAGAGAAGTAGTACATAGGGGTCTATATGTATTTGTGAGAGTTGGGAAATTGTGGTTTTGTGGACGAGATGGCAAATTTAATGTTGAGTATGGATTGGTATTTGAATTAGATCAAGCATGGTTAAGCAAGGATGAATCAAGTATGAAGTTGCAACAGGAGAGGAAAAACGTAAACACAGACACGGCGGGTGAGGTAAGGTTGTCTGGGCTCAGCAATCCGGAGTAGGTCAAGCAGAAGAACAATGGCGGTGTTGGAATGTGCCGTGTCGACAAGGACAGTTGGGTAGAAGGTCTAGTCTTGCTCCGGGATTGCATATGTGGTATTCTTTGTTTATTTTTAAGTATGCGCTGGCCTTTATTTTTGTCTTTTTTTCTTCTTTCTAGGGCTAACGGTTCCTCGAAGGAATTGACCGTGGGCCATTTGTTTGTTTGTATGTCGTTTATTATGTAAGGTTGGTCGTAATGGTAAGGGCTGGGTATTTTTGAAGTGATTATTTAAGGCCGAATTTTAAGCTGGAAGATGGTGCAGGAGAAGTATAGAGAAATGATGGTGTAGATGGCAAGGAAAGGGGGACAAGGGTGAGGAGGACTCACCCGTAAGAAGTCGGGGTGGGGAAGGGCCCAAGACAAATATACTTAGGCGGGACATGACATGAAAACACTGAGGATGACTACTGGGTGACCCTATCAGAGGAAGTCACATATCCGGAGTATCCGACGGACTTCATGGCATGTCCAAGGGGTACGTTTAGAAATGGAATGATGAGAGGGAAAACATTGTCATCTGGTTAGCTCTTGGGGCCTTCAGGAGGTCTCCACGGGCAGGGCCGGACGGATCATCATCGGGAGGGCGGCCTTCTTCTCACTAGGGGTGATTACTTGGCCGGACAGTAGGTTTTATGTGGTGTTCTTTTCTTTTTGTCTTTGCCTATAATCTGTGATGTTCTTTTCTTTCTTTGTATGTATAGTAACTATGTCTGTTTGTTTTAAAGTTAGTAGAAGTTTATGTGTGTGGCTTAAGTTGAACGCTGTTATTTTTATCATTCAACGGATCAATTTGGTATTTGTTTACTGTGATCTAGAGAAAAATAACAATAAAGAATAATAATAATAATACATTTAAATACAAATTAAACTTGCTTTATCCTCTGGGGGAAACTGTGAATACCGAGTTGAATCGCCATTAACGTCTCTTGTTAATCATTCGTATTCTTGCAAGAGCAATTGAGTACAAATGTTTTGCAGTGAAAATACAAGCTGAAGATAAAATCAGAGAAAAATTGTGAGCCTTGAAGGTGAAACTCAAAAGCCGAACCGGGAAAAGAAATATCACACTGACTTAGGTCGGCAGTTTTTAGCAAAGATTGCTTAGTGTACCATTTAGCCGGATACATAGTCAGAAATATTTCAACAGTGACGAAGTGTAAATTATACCTATATTTCCTCCGCAGCAAACTGACTGATAATGTATTGGTACGTGCTTCGCTAGCAATAATTAAATATCACGGGTGTACACAGAGCGGCACTTGTCTTAGATATAAATTAGAAAGCGTTTATAAAGTGCTCTTGCGAGTGGAAAAGGTTGTTGCAGAAAAGTTATTGAGTGTTAAGAGACTGTGGTGTGATATTTTTTTTAAATATTTGGATAGTTTAGATGTTATTAAAGTGAAGTCGTCACAATTTGGATGATGTGAAGATTATGCGTTGTTTTGCCAACCTAAAATTATTTTTCACTACTTCAAGTGTCGATTTTTCTTCCGAACAAAGGAGATACGAAAGGAGCTGGCTACATTCAAGACCACTAAATTGTCTAGAAAATTCTCTGAAGTGTCCAGCTGTTGTAATCATATTTAAACTAAGTTGCATGTATCAGTTGGTTACGTAGATAGAAGCAATTGTACGGTACTAATGTAAATGCTTCTGTTTACCGCAGGACGCAGCAGCAGTGCTTCCAGTGCTATCTGTACGTCGGTCCACGGCAATTCGTGGAAAGCTTACCATTTTCCTTTTATATTCTGTGATTAAGGGTTCATTTGATGGTTATCTGGTACGTTGTTGGCGATTTAAATAATTGGATATCATTTCACTGGAGATAAAGTTTGGTAATCGAATGTTCGACAAACTGAATTTCCACACGCAGACAACTTAACATACGGTTAACTTGAAACCTTACTTATTTTTCAGGTTCGTGTTTTCTTGCTTTTCAACAACATAATATAAATAAACTTCAGCATCATAAAGCCAGTGACTAAGCTAAACCAATGTATTCGTAATACGAAATCCTATGGGATTTTATCTAATTATCGTCATTTTCTCTTTGGTCGATATGACATAATATCCTTTAATCTGTGTTTAAATTTTCAAATTTTAATCTTATTTTTTTGTTAATAAGTCTCACTTTCGTAAATCTTTCACTCCTTTTTTCATTTCTTTTATTTCAGGATACTTCTGAACGCAGTATAGAATATTTCTAGTGAAGTTAATTTTTATTACAAATTAACGTGCATATTTTATTACCGCGAAATATTTGTGTACTTGAGGAAATATCTCTGTAGACAGTTCGCTCTTACGACAACTCTATTGTTGTAATTAGGACAGGCCTAACAGCAGTTCAGAACATTTCATATTGTAGCATAAGTATCCCTACTAGAAAATATCTGCGTTTTCTGTCTGCTAGTAGTTGTAGTAATAGCCATTTACACATTTAGTGTTTCTGTAGTAAGCGTCGTATTCCAGAATTTTATAATTCAGGTTAATTCTAACTAGGATAATTGTAATATAATATTCTGTCCGTAAGTTTCATGATTATATATTGTCTTGAAATCCTTCTAGAGTGTTGTATACATCATTTCTTTCTTCCCGCTGACATACGGTAAATACATACATACAGACCTTACACGTATTTCTAATTCAGGGTTCAAGTTGTTAATGTCATGCCTCGGCTGGTGTCAAACGGAGATCGAAGGAACTCCACTCAATGGACGTGCAAGTTCGACGAGTCCCGTCACAGTATCTCACCGTTCAGACTTTCGAGATCTGACTGACCTACGAGAGCGCATATTCAATAATTACTTAAAATTATACCATACTATAATATAAACTTATCCTATGAAAGAGAATTCCGAGAGTAATTCTTATCCTTGGAAGGATATTCCGTTTAATGAATACCATCTCACGAAATATAAATTACAGCTTAATTGAAGCAGCAATAAAAATGGATGTCTAGATGAAATTGAATATAATGATTAATTGAAAATGTCCAACGTCCCTAACCTTTGTTGGTTATAAAATATCACAACAGCAAACTTTCACATTACAATTAAAACATGTTAGCCCCGCTATTAGCCTTAAATTATAACAAATAAAATAAACCAATATACGAGTTGCTGAAGGCTTAATTTGCGTTACAAATCCAACGGTAAATAAAAATGTAAACATATTCTGGGATGGGTTTAAAGAAATTGTTGAGGAACGCGAAAACAGGTTTGTACCTTTAAGGGTGGTAAGGAATCTTAAAGACCCACCTTATTATAATAGAGAAATAAAGAGACTAAGAAAGAGGTGCAGACTGGAAAGAAATAGAAATGGCTGAGGAAATAAGGAGAAATTGAAGGAACTTACTAGAAAATTGAATCTAGCAAAGAAGGCAGCGAAGGATAACCTGATGGCAAGCATAATTGGCAGTCATAAAAATTTTAGTGAAAAATGGAAGGGTATGTATAGGTATTTTAAGGCAGAAACAGGTTCCAAGAAGGACATTCTAGGAATAATTAATGAACAAGGAGAGTGTGTATGTGAGGATCTTCAAAAGGCAGAAGTATTCAGTCAGCAGTATGTAAAGATTGTTGGTTACAAGGATCATGTCTAGGTAGAGGAGGAGACTAAAGCCAAAGAAGTATTAAAATTTACATATGATAATAATGACATTTAAAATGAGATACACAAGTTGAAAACTAGAAAAGCGGCTGGAATTGATCAGATTTCTGGGTATATACTAAAGACAATGGGTTGGGATATAGTACCATATCTGAAGAACTTATTTGATTATTGTTTGGTCAGAGGAGCTATACCAGACGAATGGAGAGTTGCTATAGTAAGCCCAGTGTATAAAGGAAAGGGTGATAGACATAAAGCTGAAAATTACAGGCCAGTCAGTTTGACGTGCATTGTATGTAAGCTTTGGGAAGGCATTCTTTCTGATTATATTAGACATGTTTGTGAAATTAATAACTGGTTCGATAGAAGACAGTTCGGTTTTAGGAAAGGTTATTCCACTGAAGCTCAACTTGTAGGATTCCAGCAAGATATAGCAGATATCTAGGATTCTGGAGGTCAAATGGACTGTATCGCAATTGACCTGTCTAAAGCATTTGATAGGGTGGATCATGGGAGACTACTGGCAAAATTGAGTGCAATTGGACTAGACAAAAGAGTGACTGAATGGGTTGCTATATTTCTAGAAAATAGATCTCAGAGAATTAGAGTAGGCGAAGTTTTATCTGACCCTGTAATAAT
The DNA here is from genome assembly GCF_040414725.1 of Anabrus simplex. NCBI lineage: Eukaryota > Metazoa > Arthropoda > Insecta > Orthoptera > Tettigoniidae > Anabrus > Anabrus simplex. The sequence goes on along the minus strand of NC_090268.1, from coordinate 271,332,368 downwards.
TAAGAGGGGAATTCCTCAACGCAGTATTATCGGACCTTTATGTTTTCTTATATATATAAATGATATTAGTAAAGGAGTGGAATCGAAGGTAAGGCTTTTTGCGGATGATGTTATTCTCTATAGAGTAATAAATAAGTTACAAGATTGTGAGCAACTGCAGTGTGACCTCGAAAACGTCGTGAGATGGACAGCAGGCAATGGTATGATGATAAACGGGGTTAAAAGTCAGGTTGTGAGTTTCACAAATAGGAAAAGTCCTCTCAGTTTTAATTACTACGTTGATGGGGGTGAAAGTTCCTTTTGGGGATCACTGTAAGTATCTAGGTGTTAATATAAGGAAAGATCTTCATTGGGGTAATCACATAAATGAGATTGTAAATAAAGGGTACAGATCTCTGCACATGGTTATGAGAGTGTTTAGGGGGTTGTAGTAAGGAAGTAAAGGAGAGTGCATATAAGTCTCTGGTAAGACCCCAACTAGAGTATGGTTCCAGTGTATGGGACCCTCACCAGGACTACCTGATTCAAGAACTGGAAAAAATCCAAAGAAAAGCAGCTCGATTTGTTTTGGGTGATTTCCGACAAAAGAGTAGCGTTACAAAAATGTTGCAAAGTTTGGGTTGGGAGGAATTGAGAGAAAGAAGAAGAGCTGCTCGACTAAGTGGTATTTTCCGAGCTGTCAGCGGAGAGAAGGCGTGGAATGACATTAGTAGTCGAATAAGTTTGAGTGGCGTTTATAAAAGTAGGAAAGATCACAATATGAAGATAAAGTTGGAATTCAAGAGGACAAATTGGGGAAAATACTCATTTATAGGAAGGGGAGTTAGGGATTGGAATATCTTACCAAGGGAGACGTTCAATAAATTTCCAATTTTTTTGAAATCATTTAGGAAAATGCTAGGAAAACAACAGATAGGGAATCTGCCACCTGGGCGACTGCCCTAAGTGCAGATCAGTATTGATTGATTGATTGATTGATTGATTGATTGATTGATTGATTGATTGATTGATTGATTGATTGATTGATTGATTGATTGATTGATTGATTGATTGATTGATTGATCGATCGATTATTCACACCATTTATTTTCAGATTAATCAAATAAAATTAAAGAAATTTTATTCTTTGGCACTCTTATTCGTTGACCCCAAAATTCATGTCTTTCAATATTCCGTTACCTTTTAAAATAATCGCCCAATTCAGTAAAATATATAAAACAATTTGGATGCTCCCATTACATGTACACAACGTTGTCACTTATACCAACATACGATCAAGAAAATATGACTACATTATGACGCCTTTCTAATTACTAACGTCGCGTAATAAACTGGAAATCAGCCTCCTCCTGAAATTCTGCAAAAGCTGCATCTAAGCAACAAGTTCCTGGAAATAAGGTCATCACCAATAACAATAATTCTAAACTGCCGATGACTCTGCAACTTCTGGTATTCTCCATGAAAAATCCTAAACAATCTACTTTCAATGCTAATTACCAAATCTGTAATATACCAGAAGAATATTAATTAGCAGTAAATCAAGCTACACACTGTTCAAAATAATATCTACACATCTCATCTGTGATATGGTTCACATCTACATGGTGTCTTTTACTTTCGAAGATTCTACCAGTATTTCACCCCTTCTTATCTGCGCGTAATTCACTTAAGTTAAATTAAATCTTAGGTTATCGCATTGACGACTATCACATAAGCAACTTCAGTATTCTTCGAAAATATCATCACAAAATAATATATTCATGCCTAGGTACTCATCACTCGCTACCACCATTAAATTGATACTCATGACGAAAATCAATGCTTACTTCAATAACATATCACTGGGAATTTTTACTCCCTCATATCGTTTAATGCATAACCCCAATGAATTATTCTCCAAACAACACAACATTAATGATTTACTTTATTCGAAGATCCTATTCCAAACCTCTCTCATTACACATGCGCGTCATGCTCAATAAATTTTCAATTCATCTTCCAAATACTCAAGCACATTATTTCTCGAAGACTACTCATCCTTGCATACCCACGAAATAAATATCAATGCGATTATACTATGATCATATTCGCGAAATGTTACGCTCATGACATGTAAATACGATCTTAGATGACTCTAATTTACACACATGTTAATCATCTCATGGTCACCTGCAAATAAAATATACCTGTTCAATAAATCACACACTGATGTTCACTTTCGATGATATTACCTTAGTAAAATGCAGCGACCATGTCTAAAAATCTCCTGCGTAATATCTACTGTTGATCGCTTAAATTCAACATATTGCACACGACAGATTATAATTTATCCTGGATTATTCATGATGAAAACCACAACATTCCCTGTCCATTATGAAGTAATGATCGACGAGCATACGGTACCATTCAAGTTGTTTACCTATGCATGTCACATTCTGACATCACAAATTTATTCTATACTACTTTAAGCAACTACATAGCAGAATAGACGAAAGACATTTATTTTTGGTACTTATCGGACTGATGGCTCCCGGAAGATGACATCTCTCATCTCTCAGATCTTAGTTTTATTATTTGGCATCCATCTCAACAGTTTCCAGGTCCTTAAGGACCGCCTTCCAATTTAGTTCATCATAACCTGGTAGTTAAGCATCTCGTAACAAATTTTTGTCATGTCTGGGGACATCGCAATTCCTGAAACTTGTAAAATGAAATTAGCACAATCTCATATACATAAATATCATTGACAATATACTGAGTTAATACTCGCATAATTACTTGAGGGAATACGATATATCTTCATCCCTTTACAAGAAATTATCCGTATTATTAGTACAATATTCATACAATTAAAATCGAATTTTATCTAGTTCCTTCCTAGCCGTGTGCGATGCTCCTAATGACCTTTATAATCTATTTATTATCATCCATATTATTCTCTCAAAACAAAATCCAATTCAAAAACAATAATAAAAGTCGGTTTGCAATTCATCAATCTTCCGAATTCTGTAGCATGTAATATCCCTTCCAGATGATTTTGTCGTTTAACGCATAACCTCTTTGATACAGAACACTCTTGAAATCACTGATCTCGGCAAAAGGAGATCATTTAACAATCCGTCACCTTCATAGCTCGACCAAGACATACTACAATTACATCAGACCGTAACCCAGAAAATAAACCTGGTGGGCATCGGTTGGCAATATGAGAGGTTGAGAAGAATGTTATGCATGTTTATTCCGAGTCACCTAAAGAAAAGAAGAGAAGTCGAACGTCATGAAATGAAACTCACTGTCTCAAAATATAATTAAACACCAAATGTAGCGTCATCGCATAATGTATGTCTAAATGTAATTTTAGAGGGGAAAATAGTGAAGGGAGAATTATCGTGTCAACGTCAGGTTGAAACAGATACAGAGTATAAAAATATTTCACATATGAAACTCCGGACAGCAAATAAATTATATAGATGTCGACAGAGAACTTTATTAACCTTACATAAAATACTATGCAATACCACCATTAACAACAGCCCATGATGTAAAACACGCAAACAAATTTCTCCAAGAAAATTTTAACCCTTCAAAATCCACCTGTATTATTGAGCAAGTACAAGCGATATTTGTATGATACACTTGACCATCTAAACCAATCGTCACCTTAAAACTCACCAGAATTGATGGCACAATTGCATTTTAATACAAAAAGGAATATAATCCTCATGTTCACTCACGGGAATTACATCATCCTTGCACCACCATTTAAGATTAATTTAGTCTCTAAATCATAAATCCTGGTCATGATTTTCTGGAACTTTCCGCGATTGATTCAATTTTCTTTGGCTGGTAGGGCAAATGCTAGGATACGCATCATTAGTTTTAATTTCGCACGTTTGCGAGGCACTCGAATTAGATCATCACCTTCTATGGTATACAACATCTTCCCTAACAATACATTTGATTTCATAAATGATAAAAATTATTAATGCACACAACATTATTAGGCCTATCATTCGGTTCGAAGTTTTGCTTACGAATGCTCTTAATCCAATTTTGCCTTAATACTAGGTCTTTTGGAAACGGGAACACTGAAGTTTGTGCCCTACCTCTTACTTACATCCAGGCACACAGCACATTAAACTATAAACATATTGCATAGGTAATTAAAAATAAAGAAAATACTTTCAGAGAAGAACATGAGAATCAACACTAACCTAATCACCACCGATATTATTGGAATAAATACGCTCATTGAGAACAAACAGCTTCTTACGGCACTTAAAGAGGATCTATACCCTTCTTAAGACTATAAATAACTATAACGTGCGATTAATAATATTCAAATTTCCGTAAAAATTTGGTAAGAACTCGACTTACACTAATCAAAACAAACGCATGTTAGCACTAGAGCTGCCGCCATTATGGACAGTTTCGATAGGTCGGTTAAGGTCTAAGGTATTGTATTTGGTCTTGGCACGACGTACCAATCGATTATCTCATAATGGGTCTCGATTCTCCAATTATATCGTAATAGACAATATATGGCCACCGTATGTAAACTGAACTTGGCCCGTTTGATCCAACCAATTCCATAGCCTCCGCTACACATTTTCGTCATTGATATGTCATTTCATCTATTGATAATTGTTCATTTTCCGCTGAAGGAAATACAATATTTACTCAATATTATTTCATCGTACTATAGCATTCCGATACCAGCCGTAACTTAATAAGATACCACGGGGTTCTGCACTTGCGAATTCACTGGTACATTCAATTCGTTAACTGTTATCTATTCAGCTGAGCGAGTTATTTCATTTACTTGCATACTTGGACGTATGACGACTGGACGTATGATTTCATTAATTTTTCATTACCATAAACTTCCAATGTTCTCTTTAACTCTGATCCAGCAGCCATTGGCAGGTTATATTCCCCCTTACTCAAAAATGAAATTTTGTATGGCAGGATAAATATTATATATGTGCATAACACAATCATAACACCTTCTTCTTATAAATGAAGTCAATTGTTATAAAATCTCAATGCATTTTGAAAATTTCTCGCAATCAATCATCTGCATAGGTCTTATAATTTTTCGCACAGTCATTTAAGATACAATCTATCATTCTTGTTCTTCCGACCTTCTTTGAACTCTTCATGTTATTAATCACATTATCCGTCCCTTGACGCACATTCATTCCATACATCATCAGCTTCCTCGTCGTTCCATATGACGTTGATTTCCTCTTTATTGGCAATGGGAACGTGATATCGTTTCAGGTTTGATGCATTAAAGGTGGAAACATTGCTTGAATCTAAACCCCGTATTTTATATGCGTTGTTGTACAATACTTCGATGATGAATGGTCCAATGTAAAGATGAGGGAACTTAGAGTAGAATCTCGCAGTAGTATTTGATATTGCCAGCTTCCTTACAAGAACTAAGGTTCCAACTTACAAAGGTTTTCGGAATATTTTATGCCTTAATTCTTAAGTCTTCTCTCAGCTTGCTTCTTCATGCATGCTTGGCCTTGCTGTACGTTTTCTTCGGCGTCAATCTCTCTTCAACTGGCCCACCGATGATGTAATTCCATGGGAGCTTCGGGTATTCATTCTTGTGAACGACACTAGGAATATTACCTATGGATCCGTGCCATGCAAAGTTCATACAGTCGGCAATAGTCGGTAAAAATGAGGTCCGCGTCCAATGACGCTCATTAAAGAAAATTCGGCAGTATTTCTATATTTCTTTCATGACCCTCTCAGCTGCATTGGTTTCTGGGTGTCTTATAGAGTTAAATCGATCCTGCATGTTCATTCTCCTCAGTGCCTCCGAAAATTCAACTAACGTAAACTGCGTTCCATGATCTGTCAATATTCACTTTGGTTTATCCATTTTCTGTATTACTACTCTCTCTAAACTACTAATAATTGCCTGGGAATTTGCCTTCCTTATGGGCTGAAGTGATACAAAATTAGACATCACGTCAAGGATGACTAACTAACGGTTTCCACGTCTGCTAACAGATAAGCCACCATACAGATCCATTAAGAACACTTATTTGGCTGACTTCGAATGACAGGTATCGGTGGTTGATACAGCAGGATAGAATTGTACTTCACCCTCTGACACGTATCGCAAGTCTTGATGATTCTACTTATGGTCCTTCGGAATCCGACTCATGTGAATGTTTCTCCAATTGTGGAAACTAACTTGTCTAATACACCATGACCAATCGTTCGATGAATATACCAGATAAGTCCGCATTTCAGCATGTATGGTATCACTACTCTTAGTTTCCTTTTATCATTACCTATGTAGTTGTATAGGATATTATTTTCAAATACGTAGTCATCCTTAGATCCGGTCACTACCTGATTTCCAAGGTCGCTATGCGCTGATCTCCTCTGACATTGCTCGATTATTGTCCTTAATGACTGATCTTCAAACTGTAGCTCCGGTAGACGTTTCAAGTTTTCCAGGCACTCTTCTTCTTCCTGAGTCAACTCAATTACGTTAATCTCTCGAAATTCTTCCGCTAGATTCCGACTTAGGCTGTCTGCCAATATGTTAGTTTTACCTGGACAAAACTCGATTTGTAGGTTGAATTGCTGCGCATAGAGGGCCAATCGTCATACTCTCTCACTAGATAACGTTGTCTTTAGTAAGAATGTTAATGCTTTATGGTCAGTTCTAATATCCACTGGATACCCATATATCATTTTCCTCCACTGCTGTAACGCGTAAATGATGGCTAAAATTTCAAGTTCGGTAGTAGTATACTTGAGCTCATGAGATCTTAATTTCCCACTCACAAACGCTACATAGGATATATAATTTTCCTCATGCCCATTCTCCTGATATAGAACAGCAAAGATATATGTAGATAACTATTAATGAATATGTCTGTGGTAGTAAATTATAATTGAATGTGGTATCAGTTACAAGTGAGTGGCATTTCGAAACTGAACAGAACCAGTGACATATGATAGCCATGGATACGATGATGGGACAGTCTCTCTCCAGGGTTGGTGTCCATCCGTGGCTGGGGGGATGTCTGTTCATTGTTTCCAATCGGTCGTGTGGAGTTAAATATATTAGATTTACTATAATTAATAATCCTGGTCGCATGAGTGTGCAATGGTCGCGGCGGGCGGACCTTCTACCCCTCCCCGGTGGGCGGTAGTCCCTGACTTGGGGAGAGGGACTGTTCGCTGTTTTATAAAGAGGTATAATATGTATGTGGTTTGCAGTATATACTAACATTATCGAACTGTTAACGAATTTTAATATCTTTGAACTTTTGTGTATCATGCTTTCGGTTATTGGTTTGTTGGCTTCGAGTACGTTCAAATTTAACTACATGTAATGTTTTGGATTACAATAAACGAATACGCTCTCCCCAGTTGGTGGTCATCCGTGACTGGGAGAGAAGTGTGTTAGTATTAGTATGATATAGAACAGATCCAATTCCAGTTGATGAAGCATCAGACTGGATGATGAATTTGAGATCGAAGTTCGGTTATCCAATTTTAATATTGTTAGTCAGCAACTTTTTCGCATTAATGAAAGCCTGGTCAATCACTCCAATGCCATCGATTATTAGTCTTTAGCAGAGCTTGTAGAGGAGCTACCACCTCTGTATACATTGGACAATGATAAGCAAAAAGATGGGTCATCCCCAGGAACTGTTCAACGTGCTTAATTGTTCTTGGCTTTGGAAAACTACATATAGCCTGAATTTTAATGGGATTAGTTTTATAGCAGTTCCTTCAATTACATGCCCAACGAACAAAATATCTGGTTTTAGATCGAATCATTTTCAAAAATCTAAATTGGCATACAGCTGCTCTAGCTTAGTCACATGCTCCTCAAAAGTGACTATTGCTAGCACTACGTCGTCAACATAAGTCGTTACAAACTCCTTGACCTCGGATCTCAAGTTCCTATCCAGGGCTCGAATAAGCGTGGCACCTGAGTTGCAAATTCCAAATGGAAGCCTTTCAAAAACGTATGTTTGATTATCAAACAAGAAACCAGTAAATAGTTCGGATTTTCCTTCTAAGATTATGTGGTAATATGAGGAAGTCAGATCCAATATCGTAAAAAATTTCATGTTCTTGAATCTCCGGATAACCTCTTTTATCACTGGTGCTTTATCATATTCAGGAATTAGTTTAGCGTTCAACTGCCGTGCATCTAAACATACGCGGATTGAGCCGTTACTTTTCTTCTCTACCACCAAGGAGCTAATGTAGGTAGAATCCCCCTTTGAAATGATAGTATAATCGATCATTTCTTGTATCAGCTTCTTAGCATCAGGCATAAACTTGTCCGGTATTGGGTATCATTTTATTTAAAACTAGCTGATACGTCCGTGCTTAGGTACGGAATTCTATATTGTATACAGAATTATAGGTTAGGCAGAGCACACTTTGTAAGCAGGACTGTGTTAAATTGCATTTCTCTTAACGTTACCCCAGAAACGCGGCGGAGAAATCACCAAACGCCGTTTCTCATATGAAGACTGCGTTAGGGAATTTTCATTGTAAAGGTAGGTCCGCTTCCCCACCGTCAGTCACGATCAGGTTGGGGAGTTTTCATTATAATGGCGGACACTCACTCCCCTTCTGCCTTTTTACATCCTCAGAAAGACTGTCTTAGTGGTTTTCCCAACTGAAATGAACACAAGTCATTACAATGACGTCAGTAGGAATGGCGCGAGTAAAAGCAATGATTTCACATGAAATACTCGGTCAAATGAAATCCCACACATTTTCTCAATTTTAACGAACAGTACTACGCTGCTGAGCTAATAGTCCAAAGTTCCAGAGCTGGAATGGCCAGGCCGCAGATAGCCGTGATCCGCGACCAATATTAGTCTTTCTCGGGGGTCGAATAGTGGAGAGTCCCAGGATAAAATCTATGCCCTTTTACTAATCTGTTCCCTAGGAGTACCCGATGAGTCGGAAAATCTCAATTCACTACACTGACGGCGAAACAATCTATCTGACTTGGAGGCTATTTTTTCCTCCAAGCCAGAGGAGAAACCCCCTCTTCACTGCTAATTTTGAATTAAATGAATATAGAATTGAATGAAAGTGAAGAGGAAGAAGCTCTTTTTAAGAAACGGCTCTTTTCAGGGTTGAATTTTGAGTTTTTCGTGAATTGTGGTGCTATGATTTGGAATATGCCTAAATTGTAGTTCTAGACCAGGGCATACTACTACTACTGAGTGAGCCTCTGCCTTAAGAGTGTACACTGCTCATTCAAAACAGCGCGACAGAGTGGTGGTTGAATAGCTGGAATAGTATGATGAACCAGTGAGTTACGTACCAGCAGTACGGTATCAGAAAATGTATGAACCAGAGGAATGACATGCTAAAGAAGAAAGATTTCTAACTCCCCAGCTATTTCCCGCCAATATTCAGTCAGGCTGTTATAGTCGGTACGCAGCTGTCATCCCATCTATCGGAGTTCAGCGGCAGCATAAGAGACAACGAACACCACCACGAACAATGGTCAATGTAATCTTATGGTTGATCAATGTTATGTGCTTTCAATATTGTAGGCCTTCACATTTAGTTTCCTTCCGACTCTGAAACACCACCCTTATCATAGTCGGAACAGCAAAATTAAATAAAACATATATATTTCCAGCTCTGGATTACAGAGACGTGTTCGCATGCAGGGAACCAGTTCTCACCAGCCGAGAGAGGAGTATTGATTTTCTGATCGACCAGTCAGCTGGGTCACATGACCCAGTGGAAACTTTCAAGTCCAGCGCAATGTGAATTATGCGTGCCAAAATCTTCGAGTGAGAGTACTTTCGAGAAATGTAAGGTGTAAGGCAACGGCCAATTAAGAGTCGACATGGAGACACACCCACCTTCAGAAATGCTTAAATACTCAAGTTTTCAGAAGAAACGCTCTCTTAATTCTTCGCTCTCTTACTTATCTGCTCTTACTTGCATTCTTCTGAGATTTTACGACGCAGGCACTCTGTCACTGGACTCTGCAATATTTCTACTCGATGGTAGTACAAATCAACTACCTTCTTATAGTACAATAGTCAACGAGTCTGGCAGATTTTTGCAGGCTAAGTTACGTGTCGTTCATCTCTAAAACTCGACGTATTTGAGTGTGGAATATCTCCTAAAAACTTGTCACTTTCAGCCTTCACCGTACTAGAAGAAAGAAGAGGATCGCCACGTGGTTATTGGAGTTCGTCAAGATATTTCAACGATCTGAAGAGGATACCTACGGTATTTCTGCATTGGACTTCGCTGCTGCGACGATGTACTAAAATGTAGGCTACATCTAACGGGCAGATAACACCGGAAGCAGATAACCAGCAACATGTGATCCAGTAATTCCAGATCATCGCCAGATATCCAGTTTCATCATACATTTAAGTACTCTTTTCTAAAGTTTTATCTGTTCATCTTTGTAGATACTTCTTTCACATGGGATATGGTAGTGTTGTCACGTTGTGTGTGAGTGATTATTGGATTCTATTAGAGTAGTTAGGATGTGCGTGTGTCATCTGTGATTACTCTAAATGTCCCATTGAGTAGTCTAGTGTTATTTAAAAATCATTGTCCTCATCGACAAATAATAATATAATTTTGAAAATATTTTCAATGTAGAAACCATGTGGGACAGATTTACGGCATGTTTGTTATGCCGAATTTCAATGTAAAACTTCTTCTTATTGGATTTAACGCGTGTTAGTGTCATCTGGCTTATTGTCGAACTCGGGCTTGCGTAAATTTAATATGTAGCACATCTAATAATAATAATAATAATAATAATAATAATAATAATAATATCAATAATAATAATAAAAATTCCACGTCGGGTCAAATGAATGAATAAGGGTCATGAGTTTAAATATTGCTTGATTTTGTTGTAAGATGCTAATGTGTGCTCAATTAGGATAAATATGAGTGTGGAATATGGCAGAATCCCGACGGACCCTTTACTGTATTTCTTTACTTATTGAATTCATTTATTGAAGTTTTATTTGAAGAGTACGTGTGTGGTGAAACGTAATTTCTTCAAATGTGGAGCACGTGTTGACTGATAAATGTAGATGTGAGTAATAATAATGTCGTGACTCATGAACAATGAACGCGAATGCTAATGTTTGACCTGTATTATGTGCGTATATGTAGATGACAATTCTTCCAGATATCAACCGCTGATGTTATGACCAACGTTGTGAAATTTTCTTCATGCCTGACTGAGTGATCATTCAGATTTCATCACATTTCTGAGAGTCGTAAATGGATTTAACCGATACCGTCATCGTGGTATTTGATGTGCCTAGGGCTAAAAATCAAAATATAAATTTCAAAGTCTATAATTCGTTGTAAATAATGTAAACAATTCTCGTGTGTCTTTGTATGAATGTTGTGTGTGTGTTGTAGCAATTTTAGTGACTTGTGATATTTTTGAAATGTGGTTTTGACCTGGCCACGTGTTCATCATGTTGGGCCCAGGATATGAACATCGTTGTTAAATCTTTAGTAAATCTTATTTTAAAATTAAGTTGAGATAAGGTCAAAGTATTCGACACCAATGAATAAGAAGGGATTATTTTATGCTTCTGGTCAAAGTTCACTGTTATTGTAAAGCTTGTAATGTGAATTTTCTCAAGGCGTCAGATGTTAAAAGTTAACTTCACGTGTTGTTCACTCAAATATTAAAGGATGTTTCGTGGAAATTATTATTGTATAAGTACAATTTGATGGAAATAAGTCTTACAGAGACATCTCTAACTAATGTTTTTTCCGAATAAAATTTTAAGTCTAGTTCAATGGATCTCATGTTTGAGGAATGAGACGATATAATGTAAGATTATCCATGAATAAAACAACGTGATCAAATATTTTTCTTGTAAATTCTTGACGCCATAATTTATTTCAATTACTTAAGGAATTTAAAATTTTGAAGGAATGGATGTTGAAGGAATGGATCTGATAATTTTTATGCTTAAAATCATTTATGAGTCAGATAGCTCATTGAGATTTGTTTTGTTTTCAACTTGTAAGTAATTAAGGGATTATTAAGAGGAGGTCCTCCCAATTTAATTTTTTTGTTTCGTTGAGCCAGAAGTATGCTAATATAAGTTTGTATATTTACAGCGTAATTCAACTTCAAAAGTGTCGGAGAAATTAAATGCTGTATCCAAGGGAACTGGCTGAGAAGACTTTTAATTTTAATTGACCATCAAGGTCTATTTAATGTTAATTTCTTAATTGTTACTGAGTGCTAGTTGAAAATGTCAAAACCGGTTGTTTAAATCTTTTTGTATTATTGTCGCTAGTCCTTGTCTCTTTCCCTGCCTTCAAAAATAAGCGAAGCCTGTCGGCGAACGGTCCACCCTTAAGACTCTCGCTTTCCAGCTGAGCATGCCAGGAATAATGGGGGCAATATATATAGATAGATGGTCTCCAATCTTTTACCAGTAGTTTGTATTCAAAATTCTTCAACGTTCCAGGTTGATTTTTAAAAGCATCATACTTCCTCAACAGATTCTCAATCATTTCTTTCGCTCACGACTACCTCCTATTCCTTTATCGACGGTACGTTCACACATGGCATCTTCCGGATCATATTTTTCCATTATCCCTTCGGTAAGGTACGCTACCCCATCTACCGAATTGTTCATTGTTTCATGCAATTCGTTTGTTCCTTTATTTTCTACCATCGTCCGGCCCCATAGCTAAATGGTTAGCGTGCTGGTCTTTGGTCACTGGGGTCCCGGGTTCGATTCCCGGCAGGGTCGGGAATTTTAACCATCAGTGGTTGGTTTCGTTGACATGGGGATGGGTGTACGTGTAGTCTTCGTCATCATTTCATCCCCATCATGACGCGCAGATCACACACGGGCGATAAATCAAAAGACCTTCACCTGGCGAGCCGAACTTGTCCTCGGACACTCCCGGCACTAAAAGCCATATGCCATTTCATTTTTTCTACCTTCGCTGTGACATCTTGTGTTTCCTTGCCGTTGCGTCTGATTCTGATTTCCTCCTTATTTAAGTCTATAATCATATTATTTTCTCTGATGAAATCAGAAACAATAATTACATTATTGTAATGGTTGTCGAGTCCGCCATGCTAACTCGCTACGCGCCGGAGCCGTCACCCATCGCCCCACCCCCTTACGGTCGAGCGCGCCAATCCGCGAGCTACACTCAAGCGCTGGGCCGGCCCTTCTCACTTCTATCTGCGGTCGCGCCGCAGCGAACTACGGAAACGACTGGAAGACTAATCTGGAGTCTTCTATTTCGCGAGGTCCCTCGATCCATCGAACATCCGGACTATTCCAGAAGGGCTGGCGCAGGTATAAAAGAGCAGTTACTTGCCTACAGAGTCAGTCAGTGAGAGCTAGTCAGTGAGAATTGGTGAGTGAGAGTTAGAGAGTGAGTGACCGGAGAGCGCAGTCAGTGGTAGCCTGGGCTGAGATGTCAGCCTGATCGAGTATCAGCCTGTTGGAGCCGAGGACTCGTGCCTGTTCCCCCGACGTCGTGTGTGTGTGTGTGTGTGTCCCTCGAGGCTGGCTGCTGGAGGAGAACCTGGAGTGTTCTGGAGCGGCGAAAAAGGGAACACTAGGAGACGACGTGTGAAGACTGCGAAGTCCAACGGGTTGAGTGAACAGCGAATACTATCCCGACCTGCGAGGCTGACGACCGTGACAGCGCTAACAAGTGTGACTGAATGGCTGAGAGAGTGTACTGTAAATAACCGATGACTCTGTATATGTGTGTGTGTGTCATTGTAGATGGAACATAAGAGAAACCAAGAGAGAGCGCGAACCGTCTGTGTGTGATCGTGTACGTGTGTAACTTGTGGTCGGCTATCGTCTGTATGTGTGTAAGTCTGTAGTTGTAGTGCTTAGCTAATAAATCTTAGAAATAGGTTGCTACCAGGTGCCGTACGCATTTATTCATTTATTTACCCCAACACGTCACAACTGGCGTCAGAAGTGGGATGGACAAGTGTGATAAAATAGTGGATAAACTTTTACGTAAAAACTGGTGTCAGAATCGAGTACCTGGTAGCTTATTTTGTAGCCGGCAGAAATTTCTTCGAGTGAAATGAATTCCGAACAGCTTCAGATTTTTCTAAGCAAGTTCAGTGAACTTGAAAATAAAATCTTATCTTCCTATGGCGAACTCATTAGTGAACTGAGATCTGAGCGGGGGTCAAACCCGGACCAGCTGAAAACCTATTTGATTGAACGGAAGAGTGAGGACGGAGTGTGCTCTCTCGAAACCGAGGTCGACGATGACGATGAGCGGGATGGCAACGAACTGGACTAAAAGGGATCCGAAGAGATGCTCGCGGTTGTGGAGTCCGGAGTTCGAGGCCCAGAGGTGGAAAGTGAGTGCCCTGCGTGCGGAAACGATGGCTGTGGAGACGCGAATGAATCCTGCTAGCAGCGACGGCGGCTCCACCATCGTGAAGTTGGAGAACCTACGGGACGACGGGATTACTTCCAAGAGAACGCGCCGGACCCAGTTCGAGACCGGATCGACGTCCAAGAAAAGTGCCGAATATCCGATCGCCGGACTACGTGTACAACGCAGCCCCAAGCCAAGTTCGACCTACGAGGAGGTTATGGGAGTGCTCGACGTACGCTGCGGTGTCCACCAACAGAGAGTCACCTACCCAGTCCAGTCGCAGGAGAGGACTCAACGCACAGGTATAACGCCGCGGATAATCGACGCCGAGATCGAGCGACTAGGCGACGTGACTGTGGAAGAGTTATCGCGAGGCGGCACCGAGCTCGAGGCGGCTGACGCCTGTGATAAACTACGTGGCGCTGAGATCCGTCCACGGAGGACGATCGGCAGGAAAGAGAACTACGAACCGGCTCTGATGATGGCCCACGAGACAGAGGCAGCGACTGCAACGGCACGGCTGGAGGGACCCCTATTAGGAGACGGAGCAGCAATGGAAGACGAACCAATGACCAACGAACGAGGATGGCACCTGATTAGGACACTTGTTCCTGCACGAAGCTGCGTGCCGGTACGAACATCAAATTCCGCACCCCGGAAGAAGAGAAAATCCAGCAGGGCTAAACCTTGGATGAGCAAACCAGTCCCGGGCATCACACCAGAGGACTACGAAGGCGCTCAAGCCCTGAAAGTAGACACGGGTGTGGACGAAAGGAAAACAACCGAAGTTCCGGCTGCCACGCGAGGACTTGCTGATCGTTACTAACGGGAACGAGGACACCGTCGACCGGACCCAGCGGATCCCCCATGGGAAGGTGATGGCCAACCGAACAAACTGTACTGCAGCGAATTGTGGAGCTGCTCGGGACGAGCAGCCTTAAGGAGGGGGCAATGTAAAGGTTGTCGAGTCCGCCATGCTAACTCGCTACGCGCCGGGGCCTTCACTCATCGCCCCACCCCCTTACGCTCGAGCGCGCCAATCCGCGAGCTACACTCAAGCGCTGGGCCAGCCCTTCTCACTTCTATCTGCGGTCGCGCCGCAGCGAACTACTGAAACGACTGAAAGACTAATCTGGAGTCTTCTATTTCGCGAGGTCCCTCGATCCATCGAACATCCGGACTATTCCAGAAGGGCTGGCGCAGGTATAAAAGAGCAGTTACTTGCCTACAGAGTCAGTCAGTGAGAGCTAGTCAGTGAGAATTGGTGAGTGAGAGTTAGAGAGTGAGTGAGCGGAGAGCGCAGTCAGTGGTAGCCTGGGCTGAGATGTCAGCCTGATCGAGTATCAGCCTGTTGAAGCCTAGGACCCGTGCCTGTTCCCTCGACGTCGTGTGTGTGTGTGTGTGTGTGTGTGTGTGTGTGTGTGTGTGTGTGTGTGTGTGTGTGTGTGTGTGTCCCTTGAGGCTGGCTGCTGGAGGAGAACCTGGAGTGTTCAGGAGCGGCGAAGAAGGGAACACTAGGAGACGACGTGTGAAGACTGCGGAGTCCAACGGGTTGAGTGAACAGCGAATACTATCCCGACCCGCGAGGCTGACGGCCGTGACGGCGCTAACGTGTGTGACTGAGTAGCTGAGAGAGTGTACTGTAAATAACCGATGACTCTGTGTATGTGTGTGTGTGTGTCATTGTAGATGGAACATAAGAGAAACCAAGAGAGAGCGCGAATCGTCTGTAAGTGTGTGATCGTGTACGTGTGTAACTTGTGGCTCGGCTATCGTCTGTATGTGTGTAAGTCTGTAGTTGTAGTGCTTAGCTAATAAATCTTAGAAATAGGTTGCTACCAGGTGCCGTACGCATTTATTCATATATTTACCCCGCCAACACGTCACATTATATTAGATTTTATTCATCAGCACAAATGAATGCTCGATCGTAGTCTCTCAAGTCTTTGAACAAACGGATTTCTTAATTATAAGAAAAGCTAAATGACATCCCAGTTCGCTTCCAGAAGGCAACGCGCGCCGCCAACAGCAGTGCTACCGACCCCGACGATGTTTCCCTAGACGTACTCACCCTTGAGTTCCAGTCTTTCAGAGCTTCTCTCGCCGAGGAGCTCAAGGTGGTGAAGTCCGAACTTACTGAAATGCATAACCAGATCTCCAAACAGGACGACCTAATTGATGAAGCAGAGCAGTACAGCAGGAGAATCTGGCTATTACTCCACGGGGTGGCAGAAGATCCGAATGAAGACATCTATGATAAGGTGTTTGGTGTTTTGAAATCCCACCTAGGGATAGACTTGACATTGGACAATTTAGATCGCTGTCACAGGATTGGAAAACCAAAGAGAACATCAGCTGAGGTAGTGACGGGAGAGAAAAAGCCCTTCATTATAAAGTACACACGCGATATCACGAACGTGACCTATCTGGCGTCCAAAGAAATCGCTGAAAGGATCGGTTGTGCTGATAACGGAATCGCTATCAGCAACGAGAAAGGACATACTAAACGCCGCGCGAGACCACTTCGGTCAGAAATCTGTATGGACTAAGGATGGATGTGTCATTATTCTAAGCTCTGATGGGAAAAATTACAAGTGACCACACGAGCTTACCTTAACAATGTTATTCAAGCAGCTAGGAGGTGAAACAGTGTAGTGAAGTAACGACAATGTGGATTAGTTTAAGTTTGTATCATAGTGTATTACTATTGACTGCGAATGTGATTGAGATTGAGTGCATGAAAAGTCGGCGCGATATCAGAGGAGATACGAATTTAAGTAGCATGTATTCTTCTCGGTTTTTTGCTTTGTGTGACGTGTTATGTTGGTAGACGGATCTGTCCCTTATGTCAACGACACACATTCCTCGCTTCGCCTCCCCTCTTAACTCAACCCTCGCCCCTCCCATACCGTGAGACAACGGGTCCATTCTGAGGCGACAGCTGATGAATCACACGAGATCTCTCTCCTGCTGCCACCTAAATTCACTATCCATTGCACCTCACCTGGAAGAACTAGAGACAATTTTCCAGAAAAATAAGGTGCATTGTATTGGCATATCAGAAAGCTGCTTACGTGGAGATTTTCCGTCTTGTGCTGTAAATCTCGACGGATACTCGCTCTTACAGCATGACCGCACTGATAGACGAGGTGGTTGAGTAGCCTTTTACTACAGGAATGATTTAAAATGCAAGATTATCTGCACCTCAGACCCAAGCCTTCCCTGCGAGCTGAGTATATGTTTGTTGAACTCGACTGCAATAAGAAATATTAATAGGAATTGTATATAAGGAACCTAATATTAGAAAAATGGAGGTCTTCGAAGCAGCTTTAACAGATCTTATCTCCGTCTACGAGGATTTCATAGTCAGGACCGACTTTAATACTGACTTGTTCAAACAAACCAGTGAATCGGATACGTTGGGTCACATATTCCGTGCTCTGAGTATGGAAAACCTACCACATAACGCTACGAATCACATCTACTACCCTGACCACTCGACTCACACATTAATTGACCTTATAATTGCAAATCAACCCCAGAAAATCATTAAGCACGGACAGATCCCAGCTCCTGGGATTTCAACTCACGACTTTACTTATGTTACTCTATCCGAGGACCAAAGTATAAAGCACGCTATGTTATTTTAAGAGACATGAAACATATTGCATTAGATGACCTACGCAATGATGCATATAACTTACCGTAGGATGACATACGTAATCTTCATGACATTGACTCAAAAATTAACAGATTCAACTCTTCCGTGCTGAACTTGTATGACAAACATCTCCGGAGATGCAGGTAAGATTTACCCGCCCCCTTCCCCCTGGCTGACGACCGAGATAAAATCTGCTATGGCCAGCCGTGACCGTTGGTACAGACAATTCAGACGAACACGTGACAAAGATGTCTTTGAGCAATACAGGGAACAAAACAGCTAATTAGAAACAGTAAATGTCACTACTTTCAACAGTTAGATGGAAATAATAATTTAACCCAAACATGGAAGAAGCTACGATCTTTGGGCATAGGCGAAGCTGTAGAAGAGCACATTCCCACCATATCTCTAGATACGTTAAATGATTACTTTTCTCAGCCTAAAGTTGGACCAGTTCCATTACCGGCTAATCTCACAAACTCAGCATGCCGTTCCGAGTGCGACCAGTTCACTCTCCACAACATTAGTGCAAATGATGTTAAACGTGTGCTGTAGTCTATTACTTCCGATGCGACAAGTAATGACGGTAGGTGGATAAAATTAATTAACAACATCATCGGGGTTGTACTGCCAATCCTGACTCACACATTCAACTACTGCCTGACCATTGGAGTATTCCCTAACGTTTGGAAAGACGCACTAATAAGGACAATCCCGAAAAAACTACCTTGGCTTCCCCATCAGGTTACCGATCTGTGTCCATCATACCAACCCTCGCAAAAGCACTCGAACGTCTGATTCATTCATAGATCACTGTATACCTGACCTAGAATTCCCTCCTTGACCATTTTCAATCCGGCTTTGGAAAATGGCATAGTACCGCGACAGCACTTCTGCGGGTTACGGACGATATCAGACATGCAATAGAACAACGATATGTGACGGTAGTAACACTAGTAGACCTAAGCAGCGGCTTTGACACAGTGTCCCCTGGGTTACTACTGCTAAAACTACGTAGTCTCAACTTTAATGAGACATCTCTTAAATTACTTAGCACCTACCTTACTGACCGTCTGCAACGTGTATCAGTGGGAACCATGCACTCAGGATGGTATAAAAAATCAACAGGTATCGCGCAGAGGTCGGTTTTGGGCCCACTTTTGTTTGTTGTTAGAGCGAACGACATAGGGGACGCATTGAAATATAGCAAGTACCATATCTAAGCAGATGATCTTCATATATACTATCACTCATATCCACAGGACATAGAAGTAGCCATTGACAGAGTAAATTTTGACTTTCGGCGACTGAATAACTATATAAAAAATAACAGCTTGTTAATAAATCCTAACAAAACTCAGACTATTATATTTGGTATCAAAAGAAACCTTAACTTGTTAAAACGTAGGCATGTACCCCCAATTATTTTAAATAATACTGTCGTGCCCTATTGCACGTCAGTAAGAAACTTAAGTGTTATAATGACTGAGACACTAAATTGGACTGAACAAGTGACAAATACATGCCGTAGAGAGCAGAAATACCCTTTTCCTCTCAAACGCTCCTCTACCATATTTCCAAATCGTCTTAAAATACAGCTGGTAAAATCCCTAAACTTACCAATTCCAGACTACTGCCACACTTTACTTACGGACACACCTCAATACAGTAACAAAATGCTCGAACGGAGTTTAAAAACCTTTATTCGATTTACCGTTTAACCCTTTATAGGGCAGTGCCACATTAATTTACCACCACCATTATCTCCTAAAGTAATTGCAGCACTGCTTATTTCTACCACTGTATATTTGGAGAAAAAATGGGACCAATATATATACACTATTTAGTTTGCTCTTCCTTCACAATGGAGCAGAACAAAAAGAAAACGCCACGGGTGGTAAAATGGTATACCACTGCCCGTGTGGTGAGAACACATTGAGGCTGCTCATGTTTGTGTGAAGTTTATACCGAATTACGAAGTCATCTACTAATTGCAGAAGCTTGAGGTATGTTTACAAAGAATACTGATATATTTAAGTTTCAGAATTTCGTAATCATACAGTTCTATTGTTTTTCTCTTGGAGAGAATCATGAGATAACTGAAAGCATGCACGAGATTTTTAACCAAGGGCAGTTTGTAGGCTACTTTTCGTAGCCGTTTTGTGAAACATTTATGAGAAATACAAACTGGGGCGGTGTAAAACATTATTGCAGGAGCTTCAAACATTACGTTAGTAGTATTGGATATTAGTAATTACATTTGACTAACATGTTATAGCTGCCGTATTTGTCACATAACCTCAATCGGGGTTGGAGACACATACAGATTGTATGTGTGGGGTTGCTTTTTTTATACACCATCCTGTAAATTATCAGTATCAGAGAAACGATAATAATAATAATTATTATTATAATAAATTATTTTTGTAGATGGAGGGAAAGTGCTTGACAGAGCTGGAAATCGAGCAGCTATTGTTAGTCACTGTGGGAGTTGCTTTACAGCCGGACTTGGAGGGTGATTCGTGTGCAGCAAGTTAGAAACTTGAATGCTTCTTCAGAAGCAGCAACTACCTCGTCTACTAAGAGATTTTCTCAAAGGCGGGACGCCCAGAACATGAGATTGGGACTTACCGCAGATATGCATATTGCAGCACAAAGAAAAGGCAAAAGCGTAGCCATTTGATTTACAAAACATGTGATAAAACTCTATGTAAAGGTTGCTTCAGACGTTTCCACGAGAGTCACTAAGACATTAGAATTACTGCTATATGTTTGCCTCACCGAATAAATCCACACTCTAATGCTACGTAGGAGATATAAACTGCGAGTCTGGAATAACACTCTTAGTAAAGGAGCGCCCCTTAGCAGAAAGTCAGTGCCTAAATGAAGCAGAGAGATTCTGATTGTTGGTAGACCATCGAACAACAGATGTTATATGACAAGAAACTCGACACCTTTCAACAGAGAGATGCTCCATTCCATGCTGAGCGAATAAAAACTACTCAAGATGACTGTCATGCAAGCGAAAGTAGAAATCGAATGACCTTAGCCAATAAACTTTTCTGCTTTATAATTTCTGCTGTGACTGCAAAATAAAGGTTATGACAGCATTTTTCTTCTTTAAGAGGCTTTTAGGTACAGAGCTACATGCTTTAACACTCAAAACAATAAAGGAAATCGAAGCTTGCGTTTTTTTCGTGTTGCACATTGCGAGTGATAATCATAAGACTAATGTTAGCAGGATAAGAAGAATGTCTTCTTCAAAACACATTAAACCGAAGATCTGTCATCCCGTTGATAGTAAAATGCCTCTTCTTGCTTTCGACAAATGGCATATTCTGAAAAGTAAGAAATTCTCTACTAAAAAATCTATGTTTGATGGCTCCCAGGATATAAATGGTGATTTTATCAAGAAACTGCATCGGATGCAATCAAATGAAACTGTGAAACCGGTTCATTTTTCTTACATGCAAAAACATCGAGTTTTCCAAGTTTTGAGAAAATGAATGTGTGGCGCGAGAAAAGTATTTTAGTGACTGAAGCAATAACAGCCCTGGAATATTTAAAAGACCACGATTTTGAATGCAGGTACTACTGGCAAATACATGTTATTGATAAAAAGTTGATTCGACATACGTGTCAGCAGCACAATTGTAGCAACATTGCAGCCGGACAAGATGCTTGATTCTTTTGACAAGACCAAGGTGTTCAACAGTGCTAATGGACTTGATTTACAAAAGAGATTAAAACAGGAGGCTGCAGTACCCATCTGATTTGCCACTGTGGATTTTGAAAGCTATTCATGAGTTTGTATTTAAAGCACAAACATTTGTGCATAAAAATCCTGTTGCGTCTATGAGTGACTATTTAGTGCCTGTGTTGCGTGATTTTCCTCACTTCAGTTGTCCTGAAATCGGGCATTCATAGTTACTGAGTGAAGTTATTTGCGAGTGTGCTATTCCTGTATTCTTAAATAACATAGCCACATAAATAACATAGATCTTTGAAAGATTTGACGCGAGAACGCAAAACACTTCTTAAATAGAAAAGTGTGTGAAATTATATATTTTCTATAGTATTTACTACCTACCGTAAACATTTTTATGTACAGTTTTTCCGCTGCAGAGGGGTACGTTCTTCACTGAATTTCTTTATTAAGGTGTAAGGTGTGACTCAAAAATGTTTATTGAGTGATTGACAATATACTTGAACAGAAATACACAAAACACTTTACGTGTGCTGCAATGAACAATCGTGTTTCAAAGCCAGCGAAGCAGTGATCGGTGGTAAAAATGGAAACTCGGCCCATATCGCTGATATTTCTGTATTGGGAAGGAGTATTATAGCGGTCATAGTAGAGGGCGATGCTCACACAGACAGGGCGGAAGTCCGACAGCTCCCTGCATTCAAAGTTCGCACCGCGCAAGCGCACAGCAATCGATCGATAATCCAGCGAATCAGATTAATCCAGCAAATACGTAATAATAGGGGATATAGTTTTTTAATTAAATGTGCAAGGTAAATTCCACAATTAGACGACAGTTCCAAGCAATGGGCGATAAAGTTAGATAACGTCTCGATACACAAGTAAACATGCCAAATAAATAAATAAATAAATAAATAAATAAATAAATAAATAAATAAATAAATAAATAAATAAATAAATAAATAAATAAATAAATAAATAAATAAATAAATAAATAAATAAATAAATAAATAAATAAATACTCGTAGATGTTTTCATGTTACAATTTCATTATGCCAAATAAATATTTCTTGACATTTTCACGTTACAATGTTAACTATTTTAAATGTTGTGGTTAAGTGTAAGAGAGGGCCTTGAGCACTCACTCACTCACTCACACTCACTCACTCACTCACTCACTCACTCACTCACTCACACTCACTCACTCACTCACTCACTCACTCACTCACTCACTCACTCACTCACTCACTCACTCACTCACTCACTCACTCACTCACTCACTCACTCACTCACTCACTCACTCACTCACTCACTCACTCACTCACTCACTCACTCACTCACTCACTCACTCACTCACTCACTCACTCACTCACTCACTCACTCACTCACTCACTCACTCACTCACTCACTCACTCACTCACTCACTCACTCACTCACTCACTCACTCACTCACTCACTCACTCACTCACTCACTCACTCACTCACTCACTCACTCACTCACTCACTCACTCACTCACTCACTCACTCACTCACTCACTCACTCACTCACTCACTCACTCACTCACTCACTCACTCACTCACTCACTCACTCACTCACTCACTCACTCACTCACTCACTCACTCACTCACTCACTCACTCACTCACTCACTCACTCACTCACTCACTCACTCACTCACTCACTCACTCACTCACTCACTCACTCACTCACTCACTCACTCACTCACTCACTCACTCACTCACTCACTCACTCACTCACTCACTCACTCACTCACTCACTCACTCACTCACTCACTCACTCACTCACTCACTCACTCACTCACTCACTCACTCACTCACTCACTCACTCACTCACTCACTCACTCACTCACTCACTCACTCACTCACTCACTCACTCACTCACTCACTCACTCACTCACTCACTCACTCACTCACTCACTCACTCACTCACTCACTCACTCACTCACTCACTCACTCACTCACTCACTCACTCACTCACTCACTCACTCACTCACTCACTCACTCACTCACTCACTCACTCACTCACTCACTCACTCACTCACTCACTCACTCACTCACTCACTCACTCACTCACTCACTCACTCACTCACTCACTCACTCACTCACTCACTCACTCACTCACTCACTCACTCACTCACTCACTCACTCACTCACTCACTCACTCACTCACTCACTCACTCACTCACTCACTCACTCACTCACTCACTCACTCACTCACTCACTCACTCACTCACTCACTCACTCACTCACTCACTCACTCACTCACTCACTCACTCACTCACTCACTCACTCACTCACTCACTCTTCATTTTGGCCACTGGAATTATAGGGATGTGGGCCTGCTCTTGCAATTTCGAGAATAGCGCTATAGAAACGATACTAATGCTCGCACCAGTGTATAACAACGATAATACTCGCGTGCCAAATATAATTACCGAGTTGTTAGGTAATACTTTCTTTAATTTCATTCTACCAGGTTGACAATCGTCACATAACAAATCCTCGGTTTCAGATTCCTAGGACTCAATTTCTGCTATACGGTAATCCATTCATGTTGCTCGTGTTCGAATTTTAATCTATTAACTCTATCTTCTACTTCTGATTCCAAAATGAATTTTTTCACCCCATTTTTTTTAGTATTATTACTGAACGACGCAGCTCCGGGATTCAGTACTTTATCTGTATTATCTTTCCTTTGCTGCTTCTAACACAGCAGGCTTGTTGCTCCCACACAATCAGCTTTCATATCCTGATTCTGGAGGGCTCTTTCCCATTGCTTTCCTTCCTGTTGCTTCCTTAATTCATCGATGTACCTTTCCTTTTCTTTATTCATCTCTCCTTCCTGTCGGATAGCTGGACGTCTTGGGTTTCCTCGATATCTATTCTTACGGTAGCCACCTATCTGTATACCTACCGATTCCATCTCGTATTTCTTTGATACCTGGGATGCATTCTATCCTCGTCGTGAAATGGTACCCATCCTTGGTATGGTCGATTCTTTTCCGTTGTGGTCTCTTCCTCCTCCATGATCTTTGATTTGACGGCCTTTCTCCTTGAATACACCGGTTATGCTTATCATTCTTCTCCACTTCTTAAGTTCCTGTCGGCGTTACAACGTTCACAGTTGGGTCGACGTGTCTCACAATTCGGCTAATGACATGCCATGTTGTACCACCGATTTGTCTAAGTATTGATTCTGCATGCGCTGTAGACTGGACATTTGCTGCAGTGAGCAACCGCTGTATATGGGGGAATTGTTTCACAATCGCTCGAACCATTTCCATTTCTGTGGGCGGCGAATCGTGTTATTTTAACCGATGGAACTGCATCGTGAAATAATCGGAGAATCTACTCGGTCCTGTCAAAGAATACTTCTTAGAGTATAACTTGAGTCTAACTCCTTTTTGAATATCGACTCCCCAAAATTTCTCCAGAAAAACGTGTTTGAAACTCGCGTAATCCTCGGAAATATACCTAAAGGCTTTAAACCATATTAATGGCGCTCCATCCAGGAGTCTTTCAACCGCCTTGAATTGACGTTCCGGAGTTACTTTGTCTCTCGGAAATATTCTTCAATTTCCCTAACAAACCGGCGCAGAGTCATACCGGTTCCCACGTTTCCAGTAAATTTCTTCGGCCTGTCTTCATTCGTCCGTATTATGTTAATAATCCGAGTGCCGTTTCACGTATGAGCCACTCCATTATCATTCATATCGATACTGAATTGTGGTGTCTAAAAACTGACTGACTGACTGCTTATTTCTGTTTTCCTTCCGCCTTCAGTTGATATTTGTCGATCGACCAAAGATGATATAAAAATTTTACTCGTTACGTTTTCAACTCTCAAGTTCTGCATATCTTTTTGTATCGCATTTAAATCATCCTTCAGCACTTTTATTTGGTGGTTCATCAAGGCTTTATTTTCATCTGACTTCAGTTATTAAATTAAATCTGCCATTAATCTGCTCTCTAGAATGCGTTATTTCCCTTTGTATACATTGGTTGGTATTGTTCATTTTATCCGCCATACTCTTGAATTTCTCTTCCCAGCAAGTGCCCTATTCTTCCAATTTTCTTTGCATTAAATCGACCTCTTTTCTGAGTTCCTTAAGGTCCTGATTAACTCGAGCTTGTAACTCATGAATGATCAATTTAAACTCGGCTTTCTATTCATCGAACTGTTCTTGAACATTTGTTTTATTCTCATTCATTGCCGTGGTCATCCCTTCTTTCAAATTATGTACACCTCCTTTTACTTCGGATATCCTAGATCCTTGCGACACGACTTCATCTTGCATCACCTTCATGTTTTTTTGAACCACACCTGTAATTTTGCAGAAATTTCCATGCATTTCAGCCTTAATCCCTTCTCTTATTTCCTTCCTGGTGATCTGCTGAAAGTCCTGAATTTCTTTCCTTGATTCACGGATCTCCGTTCTAGTAACTTCCTGCATTCTTTCCTGCAATTCACGAATCTCTGTTCTAGTGACTTCCTGCATTTCTGGAATTTGTTTTTCCGCATTTTCTTGCGATTCACGAACTTCCTGCATTCACTTTTCCGAATTTGCTTGCAATTCAGGAATTCTTGCGTTCGTCTTTCTCTATTTTCTCGCGATTCCTGCATTTTGGACATTTTCCAGCTAATTCCTCTAGTAACACCTTATCCTGTGCTAACGACGCCATTTTCTCTTTCTTTAAGTGGTGGTTTATTCCTAATATGACTCGCTAATTATGTTTGAATTATCTATCACATATACCACAATATTCCCTTATGTATCCGCACACGATACCTTTCTATAATTACCTAACGTAACCTATTTAGCTAATTATACAATCCAATAATCTGAATGTATGGGTACATCCGGATCTGGATCATGCTGAGACGAACGACCAATTGACAAGTGCCAAGGAATAAATCTCTTCGTATCATTCCTAAGTTAATAAAATTATCTACTTCTCACCAACAAAAGTTTGAGTTTCCGGATTATCCTTCCAATCTCTCGTATAAATTGAATTAAATCATAATATAAATTAACGGACATATCATTCCTTTATCCTATTAAAACTTAAATTAAATAAGTATTCCAAAGCTTCAGCATAAATAAAAATATGTCGATGCCTCAACGTCAGATGTCAGAAAATCTTAGTTCCTACTCCCTCGGTGGATGTTATCTTGAATTATTTACTTTATACAGTCATTTTATAAGTAATGCTTGTCCTTCGGGCTTTAGTTATCATGTTTGGTGTTAATCAAGTATACTCTTCAGACTCTGGCCACTACATTTGAACTCTGGCCACCATGTTTGATTCTATTTAATACAGTATAACTGTTTATCCTTTGGACTCTTGCCCCTTCGTTGGGCTTCAGTTAACATACCTGTGAACTTACACGTATATCTGATTCAGGGTTCAAGTTGTTAATGATATGCCTCGGCTGGTGTCATGCGAAGGTGCAAGGGACGTGCAAGTTCGACGAGTCTGGTCACAGTATCTCACCGTTTAGACTTTCGAGATCTGACTGACGTTCGAGAGCGCATATTCAACAATTACTTAAAATTATACCATACTATAATATAAACTTATCCTCTGAATGAAAATTCCGAGAATATTTCCTTTCCTTGGAAGGATATTCCGTTTAATGTATATCATCTCACGAAATGTAAATTACAGCTTAATTGAAGCAGCAATATAAATGGATGTCTGGTTGAAATTGAATATAATGATTAATTGAAAATATCCAACGTCCGTAACCTTTGTTGGTTACAAAATATCACAACAGCAAACTTTCACAGTACAATTAAAACATGTTGTCCCCGCTATTAGCCTTAAATTCCAACAAATAAAATAAACCAACATACGAGTTACTGAAGGCTTAATTTGCGTTACAAATCCATTGTTCACACCATTTATTTTCAGGTTAATCAAATAAAATTAAAGAAATCTTATTCTTTGGCACTCTTATTCATTGACCCCAAAACTCATTTCTTTCAGTATTCCGTTACCTTTTAAAATCATCACCCAATTCAGTAAAATCTATAAAACAACTTGGATGCCCCGATAACATGTACACGACGTTGTCGCTTATACCAACATACGATCAAAAATAGGACTACATTATGATCCTTCTCTAATTACTAACGTCGCGTAATAAACTGGAAATCAGCCTCCTTCTGAAATTCTGCAAAAGCTGCATCTAAACAACAAGTTCCTGAAAATAAGGCCATCACCAATAACAATAATCCAAAACTTCCGACGACTCTGCAACCTCTGGTATTCTCCATGAAAAATCCTAAACATCCTACATTCAATGCTAATTACCAACTCTGTGATTTACCAAAACAATATTAGTTAGCAGTAAATCAAGCTACACACTGCTCAAAATAATATCTACACATCTCATCTGTGACATGGTTCACAACTACATGGTGTCATTTATTATTGAAGATTCTACCAGAGGGAGAGATTTAAAGAAATAAAGCGTCCGTCCTCCAATGAGGGTGACCATTTGGATCCGGAATACAGTTTCAATTTCAATGGAGTTTAAAAATATCAAGAAATGAAGATTTAATCGTTGAAGCTGTTATCTTCTTTTTTCCCTGGGTTAGTGGGGGAGAAATGTCAATCACTTTCTCAGGTACAGATGGAAGTGAATGATTTGCAGAGAGTCCCTCAGAATCTGTATTACTAATTTTTCTAACTCGCAGAATGGAACTTTCAAGTTTTGTAGGAAGCTCGATGTCTGACTAGGGAGGGCGCCTCTTGCTCCGAATAGCAGGCCTATGACAATCCACCGAACGGTATTTCATCCCTTCACATCTGCGCGTAATTCACTTCCATTAAGTCTTAGGTTATCGCATCTTTGACGACCATCACATAAGAAACTTCAGTATTGTTCGTAAACTTCATCACAAAATAATACATTCATACCTAGGCCTAAGTACTCATAACTTATTACCATTAAATTCATACGATTGACAAACATTAATGCTTACCTCAATAACATATACCGGGACTTTCCGAAGACTGCGCCATATCATTAAATGCATAACCACAATGAATTATTCTCCATCAAACAACACAGCATTAACCATTCACTTTATTTGACGATCCGATTCCAAACCTCTCTCAATACACATGCGCGTCACGCTCAGTAAATTTTCAATTCATCTTCCAAATACTCAAGCACATTATTTTTCGAAGACTACTCATCCTTGCATATCTGCGAAATAAATATCAATGGGATTATACTATCATCATATTCGCGAAAAGTTACGCACATGACATGAAAATACGATCTTAGATTACACTAATTCACACATAAGTTAATCATCACATGTTCAAATTCAAATTTAAAAACCTATGCAATAAATCACACACTGAGGTTCACTTACGATGATATTATCTTCGTAAAATGCAGCGACAATGCTTACAAATCTCCTGCGTAATATCTATTGTTGATCGCTTATATTCAAAATATTGCACACGCCAGATTTTAATTTTTCCTGGATTGTTCATGATGAAAACCACAACATTCCCTGTCCATTATGAAATAACGATCGACGACCATACGGTATCATTCAAGTTATTTACCTATGCATATCAAATTCTGACGCCACAAATTGATTCTATACTACTTTGAGCAACCACATAGCAGAATAGAAGACATTCATTTTTGGTACTTATCGGACTGACGGCTTTCGGAAGATGACATCTCTCATCTCTCACGTCTTAATTTTATCATTTGACATCCATCTCAACAATCTCCAGGTCCGTCAGGACCGCCTTCCAATTTAGTTCATCATAACCTGGTAGTTAGGCGTCTCATAACAAATTTTCTTCATGACTGGCGACATCGTAATACCTGAAACTTGTAATATGAAATTAGCACAATGTCATATACATAAATACCATTGACAATATACTGAGTTAACACTCGCCTTTTTACTTGAGAGAATAAGAATATCTTACCGCTTTACAATAAATTATCCGTACTATTCGTACAATATTCATACAATTAAAGTCAACTTTTATCTACCTCCTTCCTAGCCGTGTGCGATGCTCCTAATGACATTTAGAATCTATTTATTATCATCAATATTGTTCTCTCAACACAAAACTAATTCTAAAATACAATAATCAAAATCGGTTTGCAATTCACCAATCTTCCTAATTTTGTAGCCTGTAATCTCCCTAACAGATGATTTTGACGTTTAACGGATAACCACTTTGATACAGACCGCTCTTGGCAAAGGAACTAATTTAACAATCCGTCACCTTCCAAGACCGACTCCAATCCTCAGACCGTAATATTAAAAAAACATGGCAGCCGAAGTAGCCGGACTCCTGCTATTGGCTAACACAAAAATACCACGTACATATTATACAAAGGCGGTATTATACAAAAGGCGGTAATTTAAAATGATACATGTAACATCATAGGGAAAAATCACTTTTTAACGTATGAAAATGCTTCGCCAACAAGTACGCACAACATAAAATCAAGTAGAACAACAACCTGATTATTTAGACATTTAAATTAGTCAAATAACGTTTTTTCTTAGATTTCACTTCCCTGCATCAATGAAAATAATGATAAAACTGTTAAAATTATATATATAACATGATTTTGAATGTTTAAAAATAAAATAAAGTGTG
The DNA here is from genome assembly GCF_040414725.1 of Anabrus simplex. Taxonomy (NCBI): domain Eukaryota; kingdom Metazoa; phylum Arthropoda; class Insecta; order Orthoptera; family Tettigoniidae; genus Anabrus; species Anabrus simplex. The sequence continues at coordinate 271,301,909 of NC_090268.1, read as the reverse complement.
AAATTCCTCAATTTATTCGGTCTCTTGAGAACTATGAAACATAATTTGTTGCCTTCGTTTTGAAGTGGTGAACAATTTCTTATGTTCAGCAAATGAAAGGGAAGTACACCCAAAATAAAAATGTTATTGGCTTTATGTCACACTAAATACTCTTTTTACGGTCTTCAGAGACGCCGAAGTGCTGGAATTTAGTCCCGTAGGAGATCTTTTACGTGCCAGTAAATCTACCGACACGAAGCTGACGTATTTGAACCCCTTCAAATACCACCGGACTGAGCCAGGTTCGAACCTGCCAACTTGTGGTCAGAAGGCCAGCACCTTAACCGTCTGAGCCACTCAGCCCAAGTACACCCGAAATGATTACGTTAACCCAACGAACGGCCCTGGTAATGCTAACGTAATGTTGAAATATAACATAGCAGCACTTAACACAATGATGTTACCGGTAACCTTAGTAATGAAACGTTCAGACACTAAAGACATAATAGGTTTTTACCCATTAAAGAACATACGTGCAAGAACTCTATTGACTCTAAACACTGATGTCTGATCTACATGGACAAACTTCAATTTGGCGAAGTCTGCCTGATAACAGACAACCACAGCATGTATTGGAAGGTGTTGGTAGTGTGAAACTCTGCGTTACAAACCCAACTAATCCCTCCAAGTCACTATTTCTTCTGTGTAACAGTACACCGATTGCTCCATCAGTCACACTTATACATTTTGTTATACTTCACGATCGAGCGAAAGATTCCCGCAGGCAAGCACAGATTATTGTAAAATACACTTGCATCATAAATCACTCGACACTTTGAAGCACATAGACACTGACGGAATATCGCAATATCAATTATATTCTATCTACATTAATATTCTTCGAGGAACACGAATAGATTCACCGTTTGGAATTAGAGAAACGTATTTCCTAACCTCAGACTTATTCTCAAAATGATGTATGCACACTACAGTTTTGCCATCGACTTCAAAATAATTACGATGTAGGCTATAATCCTAATCCATTTCTCTCCTAATGTTTTATTCCGTAGATATTCAAGAGTAATTGTTTGAGAGGAATTGCCATAATGAGACTTAAACCTGGTTCACAACACGATCAAAACAAACACATTCTCACGTTACTGCGTATAATTACAGATCCTAAGTGACCACTGACTCATATAAAACACTCGCACATTAATATTCTACAAAGAAATTACCATTTATCGTCAACATTCATGAAATTACAACAAACAAAAAAACCAAAACAAACCCACGTTTGCAAAATAACCGGCCACTCGATTCGCCATCTTTGATTGATCGAGAGTAGCATTAAGGTCTGAGGATTGGAGTCGGTCTTGCACCTTCATAACTCGACGTACCAATCGACTATCTCATGATGGGTCTCGATTCTCGAATTATATCGTAATAGATAGACAATGTATGATCACCGTATGTGAACTGAACTTGGCCCGTTTGAACCAATTTATTCCATGGCCTCCGCTACACATTTTCGTCATTGATTTTTCATGCTATATATTGACATTTGTTCATCTTCCGCTGAAGAAACTACAATATTTACTCAATATTATTTCATCGTACTATAGCATTCCGTTACCGACCATAATTTAATAAGATACCACGGGGTTCTGAGCTTGAGAATTCACCGGTACCTTCAATTCGTTATCTGTTATTTATTCATCTGAGCGATTTATTCTATTTACTGACGTACTTGGACGTATGACAACTGGACGTATGATTTCATTAATTTTTATTACCATAAACTTCCAATGTTCTCTTTAACTCTGATCTGGCAGTCACATACATACATACATACATACTGTACCTGTTCAAATGGTGTTTTATTGAATTTGGGGAAGGTGGTGAAATTTTGTAATGAAATATTGGTTTACGAGCGAGCGAGCATCAGCTGATTACCGTACCGTTCCGCTGCGGGCGAGTGAGAACTGGGTCAGCAGGCCGGTGAAGGTCGCCACGTCACGAGGTTACGTCACCTAGCGCGCCGATAGCCAAGAGGGGAGCGACATTCCAGAGAAATCCACTCGGAAGTTTGAAGGACGAATCACGTTGCAGGATAGTCGACAGCCAATGAAAATCAATGAAGGTGTTGGATGGTCGGAGGATCTTTCTAAAAAGAAGTCGAAGCCGAGTCTTTGGAAGAATGTCGAACAGTACGGTCTCTGGGAAAAGGTCGAACAGTACAGTCTTTAGAAGAAAGTCGAACAGTTTTAGTCTTTAGAGAGAAGACGAACGTTCGTAAAGTTACAGGAAGGACAGCGCACAGTATTCTCCATAAGAGTTAGCAAAGAGTAATATTAACTGTCTATGTCTTGTATTGCACGATGACCATTATTAATGAGTGCTAATTCAACCTTTCGTAAACTCAATTCAGTATAGTGCGATATTGTTACAGCCGCACATTTTCCCGGGTGGAACTTTCTAAACCACGGTAAGTCAGTACGCTCATTACGCCGAGTGTTACGGCAGAAACTTGTAGAATGTTCCAATAAGAACTACAAGGGAGGATGACCATCTAAAGAGAACATTCGAAAATAAACCTGGCCTATGAACACCGTTTTACCAGTAATAAAATGTTCCGTCAGCTCAAGGATGTACTGTAGACTGGTGAATGTGCTCGAAATTCGAAGTTTTTGGCAGAACTGAACCTAAGTGTACATCATTGCGCCAGTTAAGTGCCGTAAGACAATCTAGTGATATACAACAAGTGTGGATCTTATTTTTAATACACAATTTCAGTTTCAGCTATCTCTGCGAAGACCAGCCGTCATCATGGAGCGAACCAGAAGGAAATCCTGGAATTTTCTGAAACACTGCTGGAGTGATGCAACGCTATTGTACTTCGCCAGGGCCATGATGTGTTAAGCCAACGAGTGCACGCCAGAGCGATGAATTTGTTCATCTATAAGCCACCAGTGAAGAAGAGGAACCGACATCTATAGCTACGTCCAGACGCCGGAGATTTACATCGGAACAATAAGTACTTTTGTCACATTTCTTCTCTTTCAGTAGATGGCTAGTTAGGTTGTATTCTTATTTAATGAAATGTAGTTTCTTTGGAAATGTCTGTATTTAAGTGGTGGTGATGGTAGAGTAGTCATGGATTCATTGATTTATTAGTTTCAAATTTTCTTCTCTTGCATTCTCTTGGAATATTGTTATTTGATTCAGTGATGAATAACCCCAGTTGCCAGCGAATTTCACAAGGTCACGAACCATTACGGTCTTCAAAAGGAATTATGGGGGAATGAAGCCTAATAATAATCATAATAATAATCAGAATAAAATGTGACTTCTTAATAATCATGACGACGAGGATGAAATTAAAAATATAAGATTAAAACTACAATTAAATCGAACTTTTAATGAACAACTGGTTGGTGAAAAATATTGACCTTAGAAGGGATGGTGATTGCTGTGAACAATAGGCAGCTCATCGAGAAGACGCTTCCAGGAGCAATGATCGGTGAAATAATAATAATAATAATAATAATAATAATAATAATAATAATAATAATAATAATAATAATAATAATAATAATAATAATAATAATGAGTCGGAAAGTTCGAATGGTTGTTGAGGATTAAAAATGAGCGATTATGGTGATGATGGATTTTTATGATGATAATTGACGATATGGGACCGCTAGGGTGCATGTCAGTCGTGATGATTATAGTGATTAATGGTGATAAAATAGTGTTTAGGGAATAATAATAGTTTTTTCCTTCGCTCAACAACTGGTATTGTGTAAAGTATGACTCGATTATTATTTTCTTTTCCCTGAGGGTTATGAGTTCTTTAACCGATGGTGATGATGATTATTTCTTCGAGATTATTCTTTTACTCATCCTATTTTGTCGTTTAACACTAGTCATGGTGAATCCTTACTATGATCGGTTAATACTGTGAGGGTCTTCAACCGAATTCTAAAGGGAGACATAATAATAATATGAAATAAATAAAATAATAAAATATAATATTTTCGACAGTGTGATAAAATCTGCTGATAGTCAGTTGGAGGTGATTATATTACTGCGCGATAGTTTATCCCTGTATTTTCATGAATGTTTATTCTTTTAGTGATTTTGTGATTTATTATCCAATGATGTTATTATTGATTGCGCGTGGTGCTACGTGATGCTCTATCTATCCACAGTGTATTAGTCAGTGAGAAATCGTTTCATATGATGTATAAAAAGAATACAGTCGAGCGAAATCTGCGAGAGAGTGGAAATATGCCAAAGAATTTCTCAAAAATGTGCTAAAGTAATTTGAAAAGAATTTCCCAAAAATGTGCCAAAATAATTTATAAAAGAATTTCCAATCGTGTTACGGAATTTTGTAATGGATTTCCAAAAGGTGCCAAAATGAAATTCGTAAAGATAATTTCCCAGGGAATTTGTAAAGAAATTTGTCGAAGTATTTTTGACGATAATGTTTTGAGATTTCCAAATGTGTTACAAGTAGATTTCAGAGTATGGGAAAAACAATTTTATTATAAAATGGTACGGAATCTTTTAAAACATGATAAAGGAAACTTCTAGAAAGAAAATAATAACTAATATTTTTCTGATGAAAGACATTATAATTTGGAAAGAATTAATTAATGGGAAGCTACCCAAATTCTTATGAAGAGGAATAATAATTTACAAAAATTAATGAAATAAGGGAATACGGTAATTTCATGTTTAATGTAGCATTTTCTGTTCTTGTTCATAACGACATTATCACTAATTTTGTGATTGGTCAATTGTTACAGACTATGACTTCGGGTGGAGTTTCATTGAAGATGTAACTGAATCTAATGGAACCTGTAAGCATGCCGAGGACCTACATTCACTTTTGTTAACGAGAAACAATTGATTTGAATTATGTTTATGAAAATATTATATTTTTTCTGCATTGTCCAGACTGGGTTCTTTTTTATATTTTAATAAATAGTGTTGTTATTTTGTTCTGATTTTTATTCCACGTTATGTCACCTATCCAGTCACTTATGGCACTGCAAAAATTAATTTTCTGAAGATCGGTCCCGAAATAGTAAAGTTGGCCCTGTGAACGGTCCACCCTTTTGGGACTCTCGCTCCGCCGACCGAGCGGCCCCGGAAAATGGGAAAATACATACATACATAATACATACATACATACATACATACATACATACATACATACATACATACATACATACATACATACATACATACATAAGTACATACTGTACCAGGAATGCCTACGGCCTGGAACATTGTGTTTTTAATTCGCAAATTATTTGCGAAGTGAAGACCAAACACTTGAATACAGCGAGCGAGGTAAGGGGACGATAAGAAGCTCCAACTATGCGTGTGAGAAAGAGAGCGGTACGTCACAGGCAGGAAGCATGCAGGATGACGTAATCTCTACGTGCAGCCGGCTCACTAGTCTAGAATATAATAGAATGTTTTTTATATCTTTCAAACACGTTCAGATACAAAATAATAAAGTACACTGACTTAGCAAATGTCATGGGATAGTCACCTAATAGCGTGTGGGGCCTCCTTTGGCCGTGCGAACTGCAGTGAGACGCCGTGGAAGTGAGTCGACAAGTCCCTGGTAGTCCTCTGGACGGAGCTGACACCAAATCGTTTGCGGAGCGGCTGCCAATGCTGGTCTGTTCGTGGGTGCAGGATCCATGGCACGGAGCCCGCGTTCCAAGACATCCCAGATACGCTCGATAGGGTTCATATCGGGGCTCCTGGGTGGCCATGGTAGTTGTTGGACCTCCGCTGCATGTTCTTGGAACCATTCCCGGGTGACGTGGGAGCGACGTGGTGGCACGTTTTCATCTTGAAACATCGCAGAACCGTCTGGGCACTGAAAGGTGGAGATGGTCTCCGAGCAGCTCAACATACAGCTTGCCATTCAAAATCTCCTCCAGAACAACTAGGGGGCCCATTCCATACCAGGAAAATGCACTCCGGACCATAACAGAGACACCAGCGCCCTGGACCATACCTTCGAGGCATCCGGGATCCATCGCTGCATGTGGTCTGCGCCATACACGGTGCCTCCCATCGGAATGGTGCAGTTGAAATCGTGATTCGTTCGACCATATCACGTTACGCCATTATTCCAGTGTCCATCCCTGGTGATTGGCGACTAATGCGCGTCGTTGTGCCTGATGACGTTGGGTTAACAGTGGCACCCGTGTGCGGCGCCGGCTCTCATACCCCATAGATCTCATGTTCCTACGGATTGTCCCCTGGGAGACGTATCTAGCACAGCGTGTATTGAATTGAGCCGTGATTTGTTGCACGGTTGCCCATATATCTCTACTGACAATCCTTCTCTGATTTCGCCGGTCACGATCATCGAGGGTGGGTGGACGGCCGGTCGTTCATCTGTTGTGGACAGTGACACCCGCATTCAACCATTAACGATACACCCTGGACACTGTTGATCGTGTGAAGCTGCTTTCCCGCACCACTTCCGAAATCGCACTTCCCATCCGTCGGACACCGACCACCATACCCCGTTCGAACGGTGTCAGCTTAGGACGGCGTTCCATGTTACAACTGTCACATGCGCAGCCACTGCTTACAAGGTCTCCTATACAACTGCCACTGGCACAGGGGGCGTGTGGTCCGCAGACAACAAACCTGCGCATCAGTGCTCCGCTATCCCATGACATTTGCTCAGTCAGTGTACATCATTGTGTAAAGTAAGTCGACCTACGGATTCTCAAGATATTGAGTTGGAAAGAAAACACGTTTTCCACGAGGGGAAAGGCAGCCAGCCTCGACTTCGGGTATAAAAGAGCGAAGACTGGAGAAGTACAATCAGTTGCAATCTACAACTCAACCATGAGGGGTTATCGTACGGTCATCGTGTGCAGGTGTCGAACCTGAGAACTTTGTCGCGTTACGCGAAACTAGTCGTCGTACTTATAAAATTTCTGCAGTGCTACAGACTTAGAAAAATCCGGCGTGGACCAAGACGAACTCTAACATTTCTCGGTAATATCTCCGAACTTATATATTTTCAGCGTGTGCTAGAATGAGTGTTTAACATTTGACAGTGACAGATCGGAACTTGGGAGAACTCGGAACTTAGTATTTTTCATAACTGAGAATGGACAATTTTTTCAAACATTACTTTTTTTGAACAGTGGTATCAAATAATTTAGTGATTCTTAAGAAGATTTTGTGGCAATTCCATGAAATATTAACTCAATTGGAGTGAAATAATACATACTATCACCGTAGTATTTGTGTCATAAGTAATTAGGAATATTTGAATACGTCTTACGTCTTATGTGTGTGTCGGCAGCCCTGAATTTGGTTTTCCGTGGTTTCCCAGTTTCACACCAGGCAAATGCTGGGGGTGTACCTTAATTAAGGACACGGCCGCTTCCTTCTCATTCCTAGGCCTTTCCTATCCCATCGTCGCCATATCTGTGTCAGTGCGACGTAAAGCAATAGCAAAAAAAATGAACCGTACTGGCACTTGATATCCCAATCAGCTTTAAACTTCATGTTTGATCTTAAACCCAGTACAAAGTGTCTTTGACTGACAGTAACATTATTCTCATGTGTAAATAGTATGAATTATTTGAACAGTGTTTCGAAACAATTACTACTTGAACTGTGCTTCGAAATTGCAATTACCTAAAACTGTGCTTCTAAAGGTAGAATTTTTCGAACAGTGTTCTGTGCTTCGAAACCATAATTGTTTCAAACTGCGCTTTACTTTCACTCAAAGACATAATTATCTCAAAGTGCGATTCTCATTTTGAATTTTTACATAACAGAATGTGATTCAAATTGTGATTCTAAATACTGGTTACTAGTGATTTAATAATATTCACTTGATCAGAACGTGGTATTTAATCACTCACAATTTACCATTAATTGAACTTTCTCGTGTCTTCATAATTAATTAGGGAGACCAGAAATCTTGACCGAGTGTCTAATTCTCATATCAACCTAACACCTGATTCGACGTGGGAGATGGAACGTGGTACAGCGTGGAATTGAACCTGGTACAGGGTGGGAGATGGTACGTGATACAACGAGGTGCTCACGACATCAAAGGAGTTTCCGATGATGTTCGTAGAACCGAACTCCCCAGTTCCAGCGTCATGAAATTTCAGCTCACATGAGTGAATTTAACTTTTTTAACTGTTTAAGACAGTGATAACTTTGAAATCATTCACATATGCTAAATAGCACTAGTCAATTACTAACTTCATGAAAAGTCACTTTATTCTTTTGAAGTGCTAATTTAACTTCAAGTTCTAAGTAAATTGCAAGTGCTAAGTTAAATAGACTTTAGGACATTTAAAGTAATATTTTTAGAAATACAGTAGGTATTTCAAATAACGATGTGAAGTGATTAGAAGGACTGTAGGCATTACAAGTGAATATTCTAGAAAGACTGTAGGCATTACAAGTGAATATTCTAGAAAGATTATAGGCGTTACAAGTGATTATTCTAGAATTACAAAGCGATATTTACTCTACGAAATTGATGAAAGAAATTAATTCAATGCAAGTATTTATCAGGATTCACAATATTTATTGAGACATTCAAGAATAAATCTAACAGAGGAGATTCCCAGTTAATATCTAATTTCCAATGCGAGATAATAACGAACTTATTTATGCGTCAAGCCAGTTGAATAAATTTAAGTTTTGCAAAATAACATCTATTATTTCGCTCTGCGAACTCCCTTCTCTGTACCATCTCCCAAGAACTGAACACTCCCTAAGACCATTCTCATGCTCCCTATTTCTGCAACTTTTCCTGGTACAATACATACATACATACATACATACATACATACATACATACATACAGTACCGGAAAAATAACTGTTGGGCAAGGCCATGGGAAGGATCTCAGGTTGTGTACGATTGCTAGTGGAGCACGTACAGAGAATGGTGATTTCGCAGGGCGAATAATAGATGATACAAAATTTTGACAAGGTTTTATTAATAATTTCAAGAAAATAACCCTGCTTCTCATTCATAAAATATTAAATCTTGCATTGATCTCTTCAAAATTAAATTAAATGACTGAATTGTATACGGTGTTACGATTGAACAAAATAGTGTCTTTGTCCTACACATCCACTTGATGTTCATATGATGTTCAGAATGAATACCAGGTTTATAATTTCAGCACACCCCACATTTCATCTAAGATTTCACACATAGATTCAAATTCAAAAATAAAAACTTTGATCACAAACCTTCATTCCATTACCTTGTCAATTGACCAAGGTTTTAGAATTCAGAGACAATTAAATCAATCCCGTTTGGAGCAAGCCTAAAGTCTGTTTAAAATTATCAAACATAATATCAAATTGCACTTGCTTTCTGAATCCTGTCCAATTAATGATATTCAATCACTTATTTCAGACGTCCTACAGTCCATATAAATAAATTACACATAAGTTTTAAATTGTGCACTTGTCGTAGAACAAGCCCTACAGTTCAATTAGGTTGTTATGAAATGACTTCAGATTACAGTGACTTCAAACAGAACATTCTAAAGTTCATTTTAAAATTGATCTCCAGTCATACTTGTTTTGGAGAGAAACCTTAAGTTCATTTAAATATGGCCCTAAGTCTTGTTAAATGACCTCCTACAATTTCTACAAGTGGTAGGATTGGAATTAACAGGATAAAAAATTATTTTGTTAGACCAGGCACTTTTCACTTAATATGCGTAGCACTGTTGAATATTGAGAATGATTGAGTGCCTAATTAATAAGTCAGTTAATGTTTCAGTGTAATTACTCACTCAAGAAAATATAAAATACACTTATATCACCTGAGTTCTGCTTATAAGTCCGGCTCCATGGCTAAATGGTTAGCGTGCTGGCCTTTTGTCACAGGGGTCCCGGGTTCGATTCCCGGCAGGGTCGGGAATTTTAACCTTAATTGGTTAATTTCTTTGGCACAGGGACTGGGTGTATGTATCGTCTTCATCGTCATTTCATCCTCATCACGACGCGTAGGTCGCCTACGGGCGTCAATCAAAAGACCTGCACTTGGCGAGCCGAACATGTCCTCGGACACTCCCGGCACTAAAAGCCATACGCCATTTATTTATTTCTGCTTATAAGAGTAGCTGAAGTACGGCTCCGCAGCTTGATGACTGGAACTTCTTCAGCGAACAGCCTGGAGTCGAACTTAGCACCAGCAGTGAACCACGTTCTATCCCACGAAGTTACCACGTCTCAGGGGCGTATATAAGGGGGGCCAGGGGTTCGGGGCCCCCCGAAGTAATGAATAAGCCTTAAAGAACCAAAACAAATTATGGGAATTTTTTATCGTTGTTGAGATACCGAGCCAACAGTGGAGATAATATTCTTAAAGACCAATTAACGATCAGTGATGGGAAGACGATGTACATAAGTTCTTTCATTCAAAACGAACTTATTAACACATTCGGTCACTTAATGCAATCAAAAATTGTAGAAAATGTCTGAAAGTCTGTTTTATTCCGTTTTAGCAGATGAAATCACTGACATAAGCGAAATCAAACAGTTTTCTCTCTGTGTACGTTACATAGAGGACCAATCTTTCAAAATCAGAGTAGATTTTCTGGCATTCGTCCCCGTTTATGACGTCATTGGAGCAGGTTTGTCCAACACAATGTTGGGCACCATGTCAACATTAGGGCTTGACCTAAACAAAATGATAGGCCAAGGGCACGATGGTGCTGCCACGATGAGCGGGCAATTCAGAGGAGTACAAGCTTCCATCAGAGAAATGCTACCGTTGGCCCTGTATACACATTGTTCTTCACAAACTCTAAATTTATGTTTGTCAGATGCGAGCAAAATACCTTCTATAAGAAAGTGTATGGGTGTCATAAAAGAAGTCTGTGGATTCTTTCATATGTCATCCTAAAGAACCGAAATATTGAAATCAATGATTTCAGAATGTTGTCCAGAACAAAAGGGAAAAAAATATTTTAATGTGCGAAACCCAATGGGTAGAAAGGCACGACTCAGTAATATTATTTAAAGACATTTCGGAGCTTATATTTCTCCCCCTTTGCAATATAGAAGAGGAATTAAGTGATTCAATATCTAAGGCTCACACTCTAAGTAGTGCTATTAGTCAATTTTCATTTCTTGTCAATCTTTTTGTTTTGAGCTGGATGCTATCAACCACGCATAACATCTGAGCAGTTTCAAAACAAAAATATAGATCTTCCACAGGCCTTGACTAACGTCACGAGTGTCCTCCACCTTCTATCGAAGGAGAGGGCAAATGCTCATGACTCATTTAAAGCACTTTATAATCAAGAAAAGCCATTCGCTGCCAATATTGGCATTAAAGAAGATATTCCAAGAATTTGCCACCTTCAAACAGCACGTAGAAACGTCCCTTACACCACAGAAGAAGAATACTATCGAGTAGCTGTTTATGTGCCATGCCTGGACGATTTCTGTAACCCACTAATAGAACGCTTTGAATCTCACAAGGAAACAGTTGCATCCTTACAAAACATCCTTCCACAATTGTGTATCATAATAGATTTCGGGTCACTGGAGGTTGCTTTTAGTTTCTACGAAGATCTGTCACATAAAGAGATTGTGCAAAGTGAGTTGATGTTGTGGAAAGAAAAGTGGAGTCAGAAAAATCCTTCAAACCTTTCAAAAACGGCTGTAAGTTCTCTAGAAAAGTGTGACAAGACTTGCTTCCCCAACATTTATACCCTTATCAAATTAATCGTAGTTCTTCCTATTTCTATCGCAATCGTAGAAAGAACTTTCTCTAGCCTAAGGAGACTGAAGACTTACTTAAGGAACATCACATCTGAAAGTAGGCTTAACGAGCTTGCTTTATTCTCTATCCACAGTTACATTAGAGTTAGTGACGAAGAATCTTGATAACTTTGCAAGTGTACCAAGATATTTGGACTTCGTTTTGTAATCATTGGTGTACTGTATGTATGTATGTATGTATGTATGTATGTATGTATGTATTGTGACATTTTATGTCTATTGTAATTGGCAGTGAATTTTATGTGACCGGACTGTACGCCATGTGTTCCGCGCAGAGTGTCGGCGGCGGAACACAAAGGGATGACTTTCCTCTTTTTCTTTTTGTATAACTTGTCGAGGGGTGAAAGACAATGTTATCACCGCAAGAGAAGACGGGAAAAATGTTAATACTGCTCAACTCTCTATCCACGAGAAGTATTATATTCAAAATTTTTCATAATATCACAACTTCAGATTCGACGTCTTAATAAACATTCTCCAACAAGTGTGCATAAAAGCTATGATATCACATTTCAGGAAGGCATAAATAATAATATTTGGAAATTAAATTAATTGTGGAATTAAACAAGAAATTAGGGGACATGTTAATTACAACGTCGAGGAATTCAGAACGTCAATCGAATCACGAAGTATGACGTCAGAGCTCAGAATATAGGTGGCAAACCGAACTAGAATTTTCTCACTCTTGCTTATCTGCTGGCTACGCGTGTTGTTCAGAGGCTCGCTACGCAGGGAGGTCTTTAATAGACCTGGACAGCTGATACTTGCACCACGAGGAGGACAGTGTCATTTCTTGGCATTTTAACAGACCATCTACACTCATAGCAGACGCCAATAGTATCTATGAAGAAAGAACGTATCATTACATATCAATTGTGAAACCACGAGTGGGAAATTTGTACTAACATTTTTGTGAAAGTTTCAGTGCACTTCAAGCAGTACCAGTTCGATACCGGCCAAGTCATTGAAGATCTACAGTAAAAAAATTCGTGTGCCCCGGAGACATCGCCCACATCAGAATGCAGTACTAAAAGATAGGACCAATGCCGACAGCGTCCTAATGCCATGAATCCAGCCTAGAAGGAGGCCATGGTCATCAAGACATGCAAGTTAAGTTGACATTTCGTTTAGACTGGGTATTATATGTTCTATGTAGCTGTAATAAGTAGTTAACTTTATTTTTGAAGGGATTATTGATTGAACAGTAGTTTGAGTAGATTTCTAGTATCTTTACCATGCCATTTTCTTGTGTTATACGACGTTGAACCTGTATTTTATCCCACTATACGATCTTAAAGTGCGTGATGACGGTATGTCAACATCATCGACCACGTGGGTACAATAAGACATGTCATCGGACAAGTATCTAGTTTAAATATCAGCCATCGGCTAACCTTCAAGGAATATTACATTTTCATTCAATTACTATAATATTGAGGATTCTGTACGCGTGATATTTTTATTCTTCGGAATGTATTTCTCCTATATTTTACCGAAAGGGTTTGCCACGTTTTTCATGAGGGAACAGGCTCATCTGAAATATTAATGCTACGCTAACGATACGGATAGCTTTCTTTTGGATTCGATTTCATACTTTTAAGGGAGGACATTGCCTGATTATTATATTTACGTGTGGTTCCAGTCATTTGTGAGAATTTCCCGTGATATTTTGGACGAATGTGGCGAATTATTTTCGATATTGTACCTATCACGTTGTGCCATGTGGAGAAATGTTACATGGTTCATGGTGATTTTATGTACTATTTGGGGGCGAATCTTCGCGTCTCTATGATCAAGCACATGTAATCTATTTCTGCGATGTTGTGTGCAATGATGAATGGATATTTAGGAACAATTTTTCGTCATTTTGGATGTATTTGCGAGTTGTTGTTTTCGTGAGAAAACCAAAGGCGATAGCGACTTCATAAAATATTATTGAACCACGAGGTAAACCACATGTCTTCCTACAAAATAAAATTGAGCGTTTGAGTTTGTTAGAGCCTTTTGTCATACTGCATGAGCGTCATCGCAATAATATCAGATTCGTAGCTGTATAATATAACTCAATTCCTCGATGTTTGATCAATTTTGGTAACGTCCTGAGTTCGATGTAGAAATCGACGATATTATCAGTCACCATTACCCAGACTATTTTTACCGGATGGATTACTTATACGTGCAGGCCATTATTTATGGGAGTCTTCCATCTCCATAAAATGGACGGATAACGTGTGGACGTGTGTGTATATTTGTAAAATAGTACCCTTATTTGTAGTTGGTTCCAATTCTTTCCTTGGTGGATGATGGTAACTGCAGACTTATTACGTGCATTTTATTTTGTTATTTCCACAGGTTGAGTGATTTTATTGTTATTGTGAATTATTGATGTGTGTGTGTTACCATCGTTGTTCCGAGTTTCGGCGTTGTGTTAAGGTCGTGACACATGGTTAAAGATTTAATTTTTTTTGCTTACTTTTATCACGTAAAGTCACGTTTATTCTAAGGTTACGCTGAACAGATAATCACTGAAAGGTCGAGTTAAATTAGAAAATTAAGTGAAATTACGTTTTTTAAAGAAAATTTATTAATTTATTGTATTTTCATCATTTTGACCAGTCATGTTATTTAAGCATTTAAAATCTTACTCCAGATTTTCCGACATGATTTGACATGCGTACGAGCATCATTTTCTAAGCAAAATCAAATTTAACGTTCAAATAATATTCGATACAATATGACTATTATGAAAACAATGTTTGTCAGAATTGATAAGAATTCATTAACATGTAACATCCCATTTGCCTTAATTTCTGGATGTACAACAAGAGTTAACGTAAAATTAAAAACCTTAGTGATCATATCACACAATCATAACTCTTAGATGGACGGAATTATTTTGTAATAAATCATCCCCCATTAATTTGTATAACGATGGTTCATTATTTACTGATATCTGCTCATTTCCTTGACCCACACCATCTTTTCATGGACCATGTCAATCCATTACTGAGCACCTCTGAGTGTCTTGTGTCTCTAATGTGTTAGTCGTGGCTTAAACGGGCAGAGTATGTATGTATGTATGTATGTATGTATGTATGTATGTATGTATGTATGTATGTATGTATGTATGTATGTATGTATGTATGTATGTATGTATGTATGTATGTATGTATTGTACCCGTAAAAATGTGTTCATATCTTTAAGGCGCTTCATATTAAATGACCGAGCATGATTCTTAATCACGGGAGTGGCTTTATCATTGGAGCTGGTACAGAGAGAGGTATAGTTATCAATTTGAGAGATTATTTTGATAAATTGAGTTTATTGATCATCAAAAGCAAGTTCATATCACCTTCGTACAGCAGCGTGGAAGTGTCGCGGCTGGTGGGTACCTCCAAGTCCTGGGATGGTGATGGACATCGACTGGGCAGGGACCACACCTGCTCGGATGAGGAATTCTGGAATGTCTGGAGGTTCTGGAAATGTCTCGACGTTCTGGAATGTCCCGACGTTCTGGAATGTCTCGAAGATTGGCGCACGTTCCTGGGTTCGATTCGAGACGTAATTCACACTTGAATTTCCTGCACGGCACTCCACACATTCAGGACACTGAACAGATATGACCCTTTAATTCTGGTTACTGCACTCTAGATATTAAATCAAAACGTTCTGGAATAATCACTCGAAGAACAAGTACTGGTAGAAATGCAAGTTCATAATGCAAGCTCACTATAAGTCAGAATGTTCTAGAGGATTACTGTCACTGCAGTCCTAAATGCATAGTTCTGAAGATTTAAAACTTATTGGCAACGAACTGAATAAGTAGCTCTCGGAAACTGTCCTGTTGCATTAATAAGCGAAGTGAATAGCCATTAAAGAAAAATAATATTTGAAAGAAAAAGTCTGACTTCATAAATTATGGATCACTCAAAATACTGGAAACTTCTAGGCTTTCGGGAAATGCGATATGCGTATTCCGAATTGTCACAGTCTTTAAGAATCAAAACATAAGTCCCTGTGCAGCACTTAGAAAGCATTGCATATTTCACAATTAAACGTAATGTTGAATGTCCCCTAAGTTCAATGTTCCAGAAATTGATTCAAAAATATAAGTTCGAATAAGTTCGAAACGTAAGTTCAATGCGATACACAACACACGTGAAAATTCAATCGTCGTCGAATAAGTAAGTCCTAATGTGGCACTTCAAAAAAAACAAAGTTCTAATGTGTAGAAATAACAAAGTTCCAATGTGCCGAAATGTTAAAGTCCCAACACGACACTCGAAGAAAATAAAGTTCCGTGGTGTCGAAATGTTAAAAGTCCCAACACGACACTCGAAGAAAATAAAGTTCCGATAACAATGTTCCAGTACGTCACCTTAAGAAAATAATCAAGTCTTATCGCGACACTTGGCGAAAATAACTAAGTTCCAATGAGACACTTCAGAAAAAAAACAAAGTTCTTATATGGCACTTTAAGAAAACATCAAAGTCCAATCACGACACACGAAAAAAACAAAGTCCCAATGTGGCAATATGACAAAGTTCCAATACGATACTCTCAGAAGTAAAGTCCCATTCAGGCACTTCAAGAATATGACAAAGTCTTGATACAACACTTAGAGAAAATACCGAACTTGGATTTCGCAGACTGTCGACTAGAAGTTCGACACGCACAACACTTCTCTTGTCACCCGTGTCACAGAGACGGCGGAGTGACAGACACTGAATTCGTAGGTCGGGTGGGCCTCCTTTTATACACGTTCGCATGGAAGTGTCTAGAACTCGGGTATTATCTACCCTTATAACTTCTATAATACTCGGCGGATTTTCTTGAAATCTTAAGATATGATGTCCATTGTAAAGGCTTTCAAGTTGGCAGTATCAAAATAGCGATGAATTAGCTCAAAAATGTACTTTTGAGGACGAGCTGGATCATTACCATATATGGTAGCGGATAGTTGGCTTACGGCGGCCACGTCACTCGCTGGGTACGTCACTGCGTTCGGCGGGCTGCCTACCTTCCACCTCGCGCGAAGTTCAACAAACATACTTCGGACTTCTGTCGTAGCGGTGTTCCCGGTACAGTATGTATGAATCAGCCCAAATCAATGTTTCCTTTTTCCTTTCTAAAGTGTTTGAAATCGTCTGACCTCTTAAAATTACTTAACCTAACCTTACATTAATCTTGGCCCCGCCTAAAAATATATTCTACATTCGCCACTGCCACGTTTTAATCCCACGAAGTTACCACGAATAATCAATCCCTCGAAGTCGCTTGTCCTACGCTGGATACGACGTTCCAATTAGTATGAATGATACTTCGCCAAGATTTCCGGTGTTTTAAAACGAAATGTATAAACACGGGAAAGTCAAATTGGCACTATACTTCACACGTAGCACGGTCAGTTCTTAATAATGATTTACATTCCACACAGAGATAAGTTTAAATTCACAGTTTGTACTTGCACTTTTAAAATATAGCAGATATTATGTGACTTGAAATAGCAAAGTCTATGTTACAATTCGAACTACACGTCAAGTTTCTGTGGTAATAAAATGAGATCACTTCTGAAGTCGAAAGCACAGTCTTTCACTACATAGTTGGTATGACATGAAATTAGACATTAGCACAGTTCATAATATCCACAAATTATGCCGTAAATTCAGCATTAGAACGAGTGTCACAGTCCATTAAATTCACTAGTAAATGCAATTAACACAGCTCCTACAACAGTCTCTAGAATTCTGGCATCCACTGCTTAAGTGGATTTTATTTGTGAGTTTTCATGATTAGGGTTCGTATTAGTTTATATCACCATAAAATGTCCTTATAATTCAGTCCTTTTGTCATGACACTGGTCGAATGTTAAAGAAAATACGTGAAAATTGATTACACTCAGTTCTATCAATCACTGAATATGCGGTTGGAATAATAATTAAAATGGTTCGTAGTCGTAATTATAAACGAGAAACATGTCTCAGAACTCATGAAATTGTCACTAGTTGAAAGTCTAATTTATCACGCATATTTTCCTAATATGCCTCTTACCGTACGTGATCGAAACAGAGTTTAAATATAAGTCGAAATAACACAGTCCATAAGGCTACCAACTTGGCAAATTTAACACTTGTATTCTAATTATACTTAAATACACAGTTAATATCACGAGATCACTATTAATTCAAGAAATTCGTAAGTCTTATACGACGAACTCAATTTTATAACTCTTGATAATATTCCACACGTTCACGACGCGGTTGAAGTTTTCCACTTACTCGTATCTCGCGCAACGCGACGAAGCAGCATGACCTTCAGTCATGATTGCGATGCACATTTCAACTGACTAACCCTCTCAAGTCGTTGACCTATATATACCCCGCTGGAGGCGAGTTCACTGTGTCAAACGACAGATGAGTGGTTACGTAGGATAAACTTCTACTTGCCATACCTTCTAAACGAATGGATGGATTGATCTCAAATTTTTGTTGTTATGCATTTGAAATATGGGCTTCTCGTTGATGTATGTCTCATTTTATGTGTTAAGCCGTTTAGAAGTTACAAAATCATATCTGGAGTTTTCCATAGGAGAGATAAAAACATGTGGCGCTGACGTCACTTGACTTTGTTCCCCTCTCTCGCTGTCTCCCTCACACTTGCAAGGAGCAGTAGAGACTAGAACATTCCTTCGCGTAGCTGTTCCCGATGTTACAACTCAGCCGTCCTTTAATGATTAAAGATTTATAACAATGATGTGCCAGGGCTTATGCATTCCTGGTACAATACATACATACATACATACATACATACATACTGCACCCGCCCACCTCCTGAGTCCCAGACTAGCATTTATCTCAGGGGTGATCAGTTCGAAAACGAATAAAAAAATTTTATATCAAAAAAAATTATATATCGGCGCATCAAATGAACACAGGGATGAACGGGGCATGAAAATTTAAGGTTACGGGGGACGACTCATTCATGGATACAAAATTCTGACTCCACAATAGGAATGGGAAGTGACAACTTAAATTCCATGGGCATACTGGACTAACTACAATGAAAAGATATGGAAGCTGTTTCCTATTGAAATTGCAATGAGGAGCAATTTATTCACTTATTTTGCATACTACACATGATGACAAATTTACATTGTGACACTTTAATCCTGAAAAATAAATGACATAATACTTGGATTTTACCTCACTACTCTGGTAGTGTAAAACACCTGGTGAATTCGTCCCAATTGGTTACTGGGGATCGAATTCACATCCGTATGTTTGGACGTTTCACCGCTGGAGATCTTCTTTCGGAAACGAAGGCACGACAGTAACTTTTTACTGTCGTCTCCTCGTTCCGTTTGGACATGAGACACTTCCGGTATGTACATTCTGGTGAGCCGGACACCCACCGTAGAAAATGTTATCGCCTTGAAAAAACGGGAATTTATAATACGGACAAACTCTAGCCTATTATTTCCAGATTCACAAACACACCAGGTAGAGTTCATTAACTCAAAAGCTACTTTAATATTTACACTTGTCAATACGACAAGACGTACGGAAAGGTTCATTACTATGCTCTGACCCTGCAAACATGTGCCGTCCGTGGGTTATTTACGTATCTACCGCTATCTCCCGGTGAAAACCCAACATGTGGTTCGGAGCAGTTCGACACAGGATGACTGTCCCTAGCATACCCTCCTATGATTATCAAATAATATCATTACCATTCTCTGTCTGATCATTAGCATATACTTTGACTACCATCAATTAATTTTATTATTATCATTAATTTCAATTATAATCCGGTATTTGATTATTATCATTTGTCATCCGGGATGATTATATGCCAACCCTTGCCGACGTTTCAAACGAAGGTTAGTTCTTCCTCCTAAATTATCCGCACAATATAATGATCAGCTTCCTCATAAATATTATTATTATTATTATTATTATTATTATTATTATTATTATTAGTATTATTATTAATAGTGGAAATCGTGATTATCGTAACCCGTAATCAACCTCGCTATAATACTTCAACGTCTCGCTCTTATTAATTTCATCAAAAAAAATAAGTTTAAAAAAAAGTACCTTCATTGGTTATTCTTCTTCTCCTTCTTCAAATATTTTATTTATTATTATTATTAGTTAAAAATCTCAAATCTTTCATTTCATCTCCCAACATC
Organism: Anabrus simplex; assembly: GCF_040414725.1. Taxonomy (NCBI): domain Eukaryota; kingdom Metazoa; phylum Arthropoda; class Insecta; order Orthoptera; family Tettigoniidae; genus Anabrus; species Anabrus simplex. The sequence goes on along the minus strand of NC_090268.1, from coordinate 271,281,897 downwards.
ATTATTATGTCCAAAATAAAAAAAGTAAATTCTTCAAAAAAAAGTACTTTTCTTAATATTTATTATTATTATTATTATTATTAAAAATGGAAAGATGATATTTTAATTTCCACTCTTTAGAATTTAGTCACATATGTTAAATCCCGTTATGAACCACTAAGATCTGCTTTATATCGGTCGGGACAACACGGTATTCGGGACCGTACCTTCAACTTCGTACTGCCGTTAATTTTATATGGGGACACCTGTCCTCCCAAGACACATCTCACAACCTATGGCACATCGCGGCTGGGCAAATACCTCCAATGCCGGCGATTGCTAAACTATTCCTTCAAATTTTAAGTCCATTTCCTTTCATCGGAACTCTTCAAACATTTAATTCATAAAATAATCCTCGGTGCGTGGATTCTACCACTAAGAACACCGGCATATGCATTTATATCATCTTAGGCCTTGAGATTCATCTATTTCATCATTACAAACAATACGGCTCAACTTATTTCACGCCGGATATTCGTCCCTCATGACTTCCAACTCTAAATATGGGCTCAAATCATTCTGGGCTTTTAACATATCGTGACCATTCTAATTCACGTGCCTATATCGCTCTTAAACAAAATTTTAATGGTTAAATTAAAGTCCAAAAACGTAAAATCAAAAATTTACGTAAAATCAAACTGATTACGCGAATGAAAGTCTTTAACGCTACATGTCATCTCCACATTGATTATTATATTTGCACTGGCTAACTCACGAAGCACTGTCATTATTATTAATATACTTTAACTTGCACACGCCCAAATATTATTATTATTATTATTTTACTTTCCTTTGTCGACTCACAAACATGATTATTATTAGTATTTTAATGACCTTCCGTACGCAACACAAATCTTCCATACTCTGGCTCTTTCATAATCTGGCTGTCTAATAGAAATTATTCCTAATTAAAATACAAATGATCACCGCAGTGAATGAAATTCAAATAAATGGGTTAGCACAAAAAAAGAATTTAACACTTGAAATGAACTTAATTCAAAGTATTACAAACAGCATGCATTAATTGAAAGAAATATATCCCATATTTACATTATATACAACAAACAAATGCTCAAATTAATTAATCTAACCCATTATTACGTTAATATAAATTAGTTCGTCCGTCTAACAAAAAAATAAAATCATGGACTCGGGAAGCGGACCATGTTAAGTAACCATAATTAATTTACACTGAACCCCGTTTAGTCGCGATAACATCCCCTAAATATCAAAATTGTGTACTCATTCCTGTGTAGAATTCCATTGTCTCGTAGCGGAGGAGATATAGGCTTTACGGCCCCATGGTGATTTACACGTCCATCATGTCGCACAATACAAATTTTACACAATAAAACACTTCTGGGTGACTACCCATGATTAATACCTTATTACACTAATTTACACAAGAATACTAATAACAAAAAAAACACTTATAGGTGCTCCTAGACCCCTGACACTCGCACAATATACTCTTCATATACGCCCGAAACACACGTCGTGACACATTACGACGAAATGTCGTTCATTTGAACCGGCGCGTATCGCGTCTTCAACCGGCACTTCCTAGTTTATTTTCAAGCCGTCTTGATCATCGCCTAGCTCCTATAATTCCCTGCTCGGATAGTTATTCACCGTCTATCTTGAGGTGTTTACTTCAGGCTCCGCACACTGCCTTCCAAAGGTACTATCGGCGTTCCGTTAGTTAGTTATTATTTAAACACATGACATTCATTAATTTCAACATACAATTGTACTGATTATACACACTCGGTACTATGGATAATTTCACTGTTCGTATTCATTCTCCTAATAATTCACGTACTTTCAGCTCTAACTGACTTCGAATACGTCCCGAGGTACTGACTTACAGAGTCAACGTGTCAGAGTCTCAACTACTTCATTACGACTGACACGACTGGTGACCGATAACGACTGAGTACTGGTAGGAACTGAGTGATGTGAGGTCCGCTCCTGGACTTTTATGGACGATCTGATTTCCCGCCGGGGTCATCCGCGGTCAACTTCTGGAGAGGGGGGTTGGTTATCCTAAATCGGCATATGCAGGCGGAGTTGGATCTCTTGCTTTATCCTACTTAATACACTGGTGATACACATTCATGTGTCGTATTCTGAACTCATATCGTTCGGTGATCATGGAAATATCACTTAATTTCTGTCCTCCACCTTTCGCGCGCTAACTCGGCGTCCCTGATGGCGTGCTCATCTCGACCAATGGCGAGATAGCGTGGGTCATTTCCACGAATTCAATACTTTAATTTATTATGATTACAATTAATCAACATGGGAATGATATCACAAAAATCCCCTCTATTCAATCATGTGGTTGGAATAATTTAATTATTGTTATCGGAGAAGCTAACCGGAGTTCACTCTGAGTTTTTCTTATGTTGGTTCATCTGCGGGCTTACGATAAATTTTCTCATTGGTCAGCACCGCTTTGGTTAGTTTGAAATCTCTCCCTGTGAAACGTGGCCACACCAAATGCCTCGGGCGTGAAAATACCCGGTACGTCATATTCTCGGTATTGGCGATACACCTGCTCGGCCTTGGTCCGAAATATATACTCTTTCACTTCCTTGTAGTAATTATTCTGTTGTTGTGAGCTCTAGATTTTAATCCTCTTATCTTTTGACCAGGAAACCTTCTTCCCCTTAATGACAAGCTTACCGTGGCGCCGGACTGTCGCGATCATGTTGAAATTCTCCCGTCCACACAAAACTGACACTGTATTTATTTAATATTCCAATATATCTGTATTTCTCATATCAAAATCAAATCATGAAACTAGGGGCTATCTCATCAGGGTACAATACATACATACATAGATACATAGTGTACCCGGATGAGATAGGCTCTAGATATCATGATTTCTTGATTATAATATAAATACAGATATATGGGAATGATAATTTACGTACAGTGTCACTTTGTGTGTACGGAAGAATTTCAACATAGTCAGACATATCGCGACAATCCGTCGCCACAGTTAAGGTTGTCTTTGAATGATTTCCCATGCTTAGGAGCTTAATATTTAAAAATCACAGACCATGCGATAAATCTACTTCCCTTGTAATGTTGAAAGTTATTGGACTGAAATTTACGTGTACATTTTGAGTGAATAGGGTCGAACCTAGTGTCTTTCAAGATCACTTGCTGTCTTTATGATGAAGTCATCTAATTTTATGATAATAAACGAGGATCAGTGGATGTAATAATCACTTAAATAATAATATTGACTAAAGATCGGGTAAAACAGAATTAAACGCTCGTGAGCCATAAATTTACAGTAGAGTCCTTATATGTGAGATTGAATGTGCTCTGTTCATGAAGGGTCTGGAATATGACCAATCCTGAGGGATATTTGTTGTATAATTGAGCGATTGATTATTTAATGATGATATTTGACTTATTCTTGTGTATTGGGAGCGCAAGACAGATTATAATTATTGGAGTACGTGTTGCGAGTGTATTTCACAGGTAGGGAATAAAAATAATACGATTAAGGATCACGCTCGCGATAGTTTCAACCTGTAGCCCAAGCGATGGTAGTGCTTATGGATTTTACTAGAATCTCCCATTATAATTTCAAGAGTTAGATGAACTCACATCGAAATGTGAAATGTGTTTCTACCAAGTGATACCCATGACTTCGATCACTAGTCACCATTAATGAAGAATAATTTCAGTACACAGATTATTTCTGCTAGATATTACGTAAAAAGCATTAATAAACTTGCCAAAACAGGATTCGATGTAAATAATGTACATAAAATACGTGTTTCCTTCTGTGAATGTGTGTGTATATGTAAATACGAATATTTCTCTCGTATCATGTTGGTCCAATTTAATTTGATCTGGTCGTGCACTTGCTGCGACGCAGATTACATTCATCGTTGTGTGCTGCCTTAAGAAGTAATTTTCATGCCCTTACTCGAGTCTCGAGGAAGACTAGAAAAGGATTTATTTTTTTCATTAGCGAGATTATCTTACGTTATCTTACGTTATCTTACGAAGGCACTCGATTTGTAAATAAAATTTATTTAACTAGCTCACACGTGGATAACATCAATTTCTGACACATTTATAGTTGAACTTTGAAAGATTTTAAGATTAATTTGAATGGAAATGCAATACAAAGATCAGAAGTAGAAGTTCGTTAGCCGCATAATTACTTTGAGTTATGGTGAAAATAAGTCATAATAATTAATTGGAAAATAATTATACTGGAATGTTAACGACGATCGTTAAGTAAATGGTGCAGTGGAAAATTAATGAGAACATGATCGTGTGACAGTGAAGCATAGGTTAATTAAATGATAAGAGATTAATAATAATAATAATAATAATAATAATAATAATAATAATAATCAGAATAGTAATTAATTAATTTTGAGAATTTTGAAATCAATTTTCATTTTCTACTGAAGTTCATGTTGGTGTCATTGACTAATATTAAATACTGTAAATGATAAATTTAGTTGAGTTCATCTTAAAACCACGTGTTGAGACTACTCTGAATTGGTAAAGCTTTAAACACATTTGTTGCAAGACAGTTGTTTAATTATTTTATGAACCTCTATATTAATTTTTTAAATTTCTTTCAATCAAATATTTTGATTTGGAAAGGCAAGAGGCCTAATTTTTCTTTGATCTTCATTACAGCACAGTAAGGCTGGAGATTAAGAACACGTGTCACTCAAAACCGAGGAAGAAATAAAATATTATGGAGGTTCAATGTAAAAAGGAATATCATCAAGAATATTTTCATTTATTATTTGCTTATGTGAATAAATGTCAGAGGGTTGTTTTAACATTTCCTTTTATCCTGCTTGGTCATCAACCCTTAACTTCCCTTAAATGCCTCTAGAAAGTGATAGCCAACGATCGAACGGTCCACCTCGGGATCTCTCGCTCGCTGGCTGGGCTTAGCTCTGGAATAATGGGGGCAGTATTACCATCCTGGGAGAACACACAACCTAAATACTTGAAATTATCGACCTGTTCTAGGTTTGTATCACCAATCTGACATTCGATTCTGTTGAATTTCTTACCTACTGACATCAATTTAGTCTTCGAAAGGCTAATTTTCATACCATACTCATTGCACCGATTTTCAAGATCCAAGATATTAGACTGCAGGCTTTCGGCCCAGTCTGCCATTAAGACCAAGTCGTCAGCATAGGCCAAACTGCTTACTACATTTCCACCTAACTGAATCCCTCCCTGCCATTTTATACCTTTCAGCAGATGATCCATGTAAACTACGAACCGCAAAGGTGAAAGATTACAGCCTTGTCTAACTCCTGTAAGTACCCTGAACCAAGAACTCATTCTATATCAATTCTCACTGGAGCCCAATTGTCAACATAAATGCCTTTGATTGATTTTAATAATCTACCTTTAATTCCATAGTCCCCCAGTATGGCGAACATCTTTTCCCTCGGTACCCTGTCATATGCTTTCTCTAGATCTACGAAACATAAACACAACTGCCTATTCCTGTCGTAGCATTTTTCAATTACCTGGCGCATAATGAAAACCTGATCCTGACAGCCTCTCTGTGGTCTGAAACCACACTGGTTTTAATCCAACTTCCTCTCAACGACTGATCGCACCCTCCCTTCCAGGATGCCAGTGAATACTTTGCCTGGTATACTAATCAATGAGATACCTCGATAGTTGTTGCAATCCTTCCTGTTCCCTTGCTTATAGATAGGTGCAATTACTGCTTTTGTCCAATCTGAAGGTACCTTACCAACACTCCACGCTAATTTTACTACTCTATGAAGCCATTTCATCCCTGCCTTTCCACTGTACTTCACCATTTCAGGTCTAATTTCATTTATTCCTGCTGCCTTATGACAATGGAGTTTATTTACTATCCTTTCCACTTCCTCAAGAATAATTTCACCAACATCCTTTTCCTCCTCCCCAAGAGCTTGGCTGTTTGCAACACCACCATGATGATTTACTTTTACATTGAGAAGATATTCAAAATATTCCCTCCACCTCTCCAGTGATTCCCTGGGATCTATTATGAGTTCACCTGAATTACTCAAAACACTGTTCATTTCGAAGTCAAAAATTGCTTTCACAGCCGCAGATCTTAAAATCACAGCAATAGAACCCGCTTTTGGGTGGTTAGGCCGTGTGCATTATGCAGAGTTTCGTCCAGACGTGCCATTTGGACTCATCAGCTGGAATGGCACGCCCCTCCAGGACTCTGCTTAGCAGTAGCAGACCAAACTGCGTGGCCTCGCTGTGTTAGCAAATCAAGTTTGCTAACCTGCTAAAGGAGAAATCATTTCTCCGTTCAAAAAATGCTCCCCCATTCATTTCCTTTTCCCCTCCCTTCCTAAGATTCTTTATTACTGTCCAGAAAGGTTTCCCTGCAGCTTGACCTAGCCTTTCCAGGTTATTACCAAAATCTTCCCATGACTTCTTTTTGGATTCAACAACTATTTATTTCGCTCTGTTTCTTTCATCTACGTACAAATCCCTGTCTGTCTCGGCCCTTGTTCATTTCTGATAAGCATTCTTTTTACGTTTACAGGCTGCTCTCACTTCATCATTCCACAAAGATGTTCGCCTTTTCCCATCTTTACACACAGTTGTTCCTAGGCATTCCCTTGCTGTTTCTATTACAGCATTCCTGTATGCCAACCATTCACTTTCTATATCCTGAACCTGCTTACTGTCTACTGTTCGAAACTTCTCACTAATCATATCTATGTACTTCTGTCTAATTTCCTCGTCCTGGAGACTTTCTACCCTTATTCGCTTGCAGACAGATTTCACTTTCTCTACCCTAGGCCTAGAGATACTTAGTTCACTACAGATCAGATAGTGGTCTGTATCATCGAAAAATCCGCGAAAAACTCGTACATTCCTAACAGATTTCCTGAATTCAAAGTCTGTTAAGATATAGTCTATTATGGATCTGATACCCCTAGCCTCCCATGTGTAGCGGTGAATAGCCTTATGCTTGAAGAATGTATTCATAACAGCTAAACCCATACTAGCACAGAAGTCCAGCAAACTCTTCCCATTCCCATTAGCTTCCATATCTTCCCCACATTTACCAATCACCCTTTCGTATCCTTCAGTTCTATTCCCAACTCTCACATTGAAATCGCCCATTAGCACTATTCTATCCTTGCTGTTGACCCTGACCACGATGTCAGTCAATGCTTCATAAAACTTGTCAACTTCATCCTCATCTACACCCTCACATGGTGAATACACGGACACCTTGTCCTAATTCCTCCCACTGACAAATCTACCCACATCATTCGCTCATTTACGTGCCTAACAGAAACTATGTTGCTTGCAATGGTATTCCTGATAAGGAGTCCTACCCCATACTCTGCCCTTCCCTTTCGAACACCCGTCATGTACACTTTATAATCTATCTCTTCCTCATTATCTCCCCTTACCCGAATGTCACTTACTCCTAGCACATCCAGATGCATCCTCTTTGCTGACTCAGCCAGTTCTACCTTCTTTCTTCCAAAAGCCCCATTAATATTGATAGCTCCCATCGAATTCCATTTCGTTCGCAAAGTTGTTTCCAAGGAGTCCCTCGCATGTCAAATGGGAGTGGGACTCCATTACTCTCATAGGTCCGAGGCTTGCTTGAAGTGTTCTGAGCTCGGTAAATTCATGAAGCAGGATGCTGCCCTACTTGCACATAGTCCAAGTGAGGGTCTCTCCTCTAACGGGTTATGGACCACCGGTGAATTGTATAGTCCTAGCCGCCTAAGCACAAGGAGGGCCACGACTCAGAATATGTCCGAGATGCCCACTCCCATTCCATAGCAACTGGTATCCCGACTCTCAGGACCACTTACTAGGCCACTCAGCCGTTGCCCATGGTTCACGAACTAGGACGTGACTACAGTAACCCACAAACATGAACCATGACTTTTAACAGTAAATATCGATATTAGTTTTTCGTCGTACCAACTACTTTCACGGTTGTCAGAGACACCAATGTGTCGGAATAGTGTTCCGCAGGAGTTCCTTTACGTGCTGGTAAATCTATCGACACAAGGCTTACGTATTTGAGCACCTTCAAATACCACTGGTGTGATTCATGCCAACTTGGGCTCAGAAAGCCGGCTTTCAACCGTCTAAGCTACTCAGCCGGGCAGGAAACTGTACATCACGTTTCACGATTTCGTTCATTCCTTACTTTCGAAGGGAACTTAAAATTAAAAACAAAAATATATCTATTGTACACTTTCTGCATTATGTTACGAACATAGGCAACATAATTCTGCTATGTACTTTTCCATAAAAATGTATTTGCTTTTTCTGCTGATCGTGCAGTTATATGCCGCACACTCAGACAGTATAATTTATTTAGTTGATTTATCTAATCAATTGAATCTAATGGGCCTGTGGGTGCTTCAACAGTGCCACTGCTATTTACCTTAGGATCACCCAGAATGCAGGATCACTACAATATTGCAGTCAGTTTTCGTGAGTCAGTCTGGTCTTGTTGCTAGCTTCAGAGAGCAATGGGTCTTGTACGGCCACGGTCTTGTAAGATAAAGACTCATGCTGATTGCTGAGAGCACATGATAAATCCTCTTTGCACTTGATCCTTGGCCCCGACCATAGTTCATTATGTAATATTTGTTCCAACACGATTCTGAATCGATTCTGAACTGTCCGCACATGCGCAGTAGCTCGACGGGCGTTCCAACCAAGACCAACTACATCAGACCGTAATCTAGAAAAAACATGGGGGATATCGGTGGGCGACATGAGAGGTTGAGGGGAAGGTTATGCATGTTTATTCCGAGTCACCTAAAGAAAAGATCACAAATCGAACGTCATGAAAGGCAACTCGCTAACTCAAAATATGAATAATTAAACACCGAAAGTAGTGTTATCGCGAATTGTAAGTCTAGATGTAATTTCAGAGGGGAAAATAACGAAGGGAGAATTATTTTATCAACGTCAGGTTGAAACAGATACAGAGTATAAAAATATTTCACATGTGAAACTCCGGTCAGCAAATAAGATATATAGATGTCAACAAAGAACATTATTAACCTTACATAAAATATTATGAAACACCATCATTAACCACAGCCCATTATGTAAAACACGCAAAGAAATTTCTCCAAAAAAATGTCAACCCTCCAAAATCCACCTGTATTGTTGAGTAGGTACAAGCGATATTTGTATGATAACTTGACCATCTAAAGCACTCGTAACCTTAAAACTCGCCAGAATTAATGAGACAATTGCATTTTATATATATGAGGTTATGTTCAGTTTACGCACGTTCATTCTCAAACGTTGAAAATTAATGACATAATTCTTGCACCACCGTTTAAGATTAATTTAGCCTCTAAATCGTAAGTCTTGGTCATGGTTTTCCGGACCTTTCCGGGACTGATTTAATTTTCTTTCGCTAATAGGACAAATGCTAGGATAGGCATCGTTAGTTTTCACTTCGGAAGTGTGCGTGGCAGTCGAATTAGATCACCACCTGCTATGGGTATATAATATCTTCCCTAACAATACATTTTATTTAAAAAATGATAAAATGAATGCAAACAACATTATTAGGCCTATCATTCGGTTCGAAGTTTTCCTTACGAATGCTCTTTACCCAATTTTGCTTTAATAATAGGTCTTTTGGAAACGGAAACACTGAAGCTTGTGGCTTACCTCTTACTTACATCCATGCACACAGCACATTAAACTATAAACATATTGCATGAGTAGCTAAAAATAAAGAAAATGCTTTCAGAGAAGAACACGAGAATCAACATTAACCTAATCACTACCGATATTGTTGGAATAAATAAGCTCTTTGAGAACAAACAGGTTTTTACGGCACTGAAAGAGGATCTATATCCTTAAATAACTATAATGTAAGATTAATAATATTCAAATTTCCTTTAAATATTTGGTAACAACACGACTAACACAAATTAAAACAAACGCATGCTAGCACTCCAGATGCCTCTATTATGGAAAGTTTCTATAGATCGGTTAAGGTCTGAGGTATTGTAGTTGGTCTTGGTCTGAGGTATTGTATATAGTTGGTATTGTTCCAACGTACCAACATAATCGAGAATCGATTCTGAAGGTTTCTGAACTCCCAACTTGCTGTTCCAACATATTTCGAAACAGAATCGGAGCAGTTCCGAACCGGTGATAGCGGTTCTTGGTCCAGACCGTTGCCCACATACAGTTAGTATATAATACACTCGGGCCATTGCATATCATTTCACAGGTATTTTTCCTTGAAATTCATTTTCGTACGTATAATACTTTGCATGACACTCATTGTCATGTGAATTGGCCTACTTGGGCTGATTGATTGATTGATTGATTGATTGATTGATTGATTGATTGATTGATTGATTGATTGATTGATTGATTGATTGATTGATTGATTGAGGTAGCATTGGCGCTGCAGTCGCGTGCGAAGTTGAACGAGCGCGCTGTTTGGCAAAAGCTGGATTGTTTGGCACTGTCACTAATGGAGCTTCCCAATAAATTGAAGTTTATACTTCTTTGAAGTAAAATGTCAGTATCCTGTACAGCTTATGGCTGCATAGAGAGGTTCATAAAGGGCCATAGCATATCATTTCACAGGTATTTTTCCTTGAAATTCATTTTCGTACGTATAAAATAATACTTTGCATGACACTCATTGTCATGTGAATTGGCCTACTTGGGCTGACTTCGCGACTGATTCCCCTGTGGGGCTGAATGAGATTCTTTGGATCTTACCTTGAAGACTGAAATTAATGTTTTACGAAATATAAGGGATGACATTTTGCTTTCACTGAATGGCCATGTGCATGATACCGAGCGAGTGGCTGCAGGCTTTAGGTCACGTAGCTCTCAATTTACATTCAGGATATAGTGGGTTTGAACCCCACTGTCGGAAGCTCTGAAGATAGTTTCCAATTCTCACACCAGGTAAATGCTGGAGTTGTACCTTAATTAAGGCCACAGTCGTTTTCTTCCCATTCCTAGCCCTTTCCTGTCCTATAGTCATCGTAAGACCTATGTATGTCGGTGCGACGTAAAGCAAATTGGTACAAAAAATAAAATAAGGAAAGATGTCCATGATAGCCTGGAATTGTGGTCCGTTTTTCACTTTTTGTGTGTATTTATATTAGGTCTATGAAAAGCTATCGAATATATTTTCTGTATATACAGTTTGTTGCTTTCCCTTCATACAATGCGTGTAGGAGTCACCATTCATAGCTTACCACATTGTACAATTTAGAGACTAGATGTGCCACACCGTGTGAACATCTGTGTCCTTTACTTTCGTCAATATTCTTCTTCTTTTAAATGCCATACAGGACTGTATACAAGCATAATGTATAATAGACTGAACGAGTTTGCGGTACGGTTAGGGCCTCGCAGCTGTAAGCTTGCTTTCGGGAAATAGTGGGTTCAAACCACACTGTCGGCAGCCCCCAAGATGGTTTTTCGTGTTTTCCCATTTTCACACCAGGAAAATGCTGGGGCTGTACCTTAATTAAGCCCACGGGCGCTTCCTTCCCTTTCCCAACCCAGCATCGCCGTAAGGCCTATCTGTGTCGGTGCGATGTAAATCAAATTGTAAAAAATATTGTAAGTACTTTTTCAATTCTCTTCAATCATATGTTTTACCACTCTCCCTTTCCATTAACGGAAATCATTTTACAAGTTAAAATCTTAAAGCAAATCATACATTTCAGGAAAAGCTAAATAAAAACTCCATAATAGGCTGAAACCACAACCGAATGTCATATTTCCACTTGTAATGATGTTTAGAAAACATCGACAATAATAATAATAATAATAATAATAATAATAATAATAATAATAATAATAATAATAATAATAATAATAAAAGTGGCTTTGCGTCCTACTACGTACTTGCACGGTTTTTGGAGACGCTGAGGTGTCAGAATTTTTTCCCCACGAGCGTTCTTTCATGTGCTACAAGATGCTGACTTATTTGAGCACCATCAAGTATCACCGGACTGAGCCAGGCCAACTTGGGCTCAGAAAGCTAGGGTCTAAACCGGCGATGATAAAATTTTGTCTACTTTACCCCAAAATCTGGCCAACGTTTTTAGGCCTAAAATCTCGCTCATCCGCTTCGTACGAGAGAGGACATTTTCGGTCGTTGGGCAGAATTATACCAAATTCATGGTAATTTACACAAAAAATAGCGAAATATACGAGCCCTCCTTCTAAACGTATGTTGTTAGCAGACTTAATATGAACAGTAAATTGATTTTGGTTACTTAACTGCACCTGAACATTTTAACATTATATGAGTACAGCGGAATGAGCTTTTTGCCAAACAGCTGCGATTTCAACATGCTCCGCTCGCTATACTGATTCTCTCGAACACGGTGGCGCCAATGCTACCTCTAGTGAATCATTTACTAACTCTATGATATGATCTTGTCTTGTCTTGTCTTGTCTAGGTTATTTAATGGGCTTCACTTGGGAGCGGTATACCCAGCCACGTATCTTAAAAACAAGCGAAAAGATAGAGGATGCGGAAACTTTAATGCTAAAGGTACGTTTGAATAGAGAAAAAAAAATTACAAAACCTACACACAGGAAAACAAAACACAGGGACACAAGGTACTAGGCTTCACGCCAAAGCGACCGATACTTGGCGACTTCTACAAAGCACGTACAAAACCGGGTCAACACATAAGGAGTAGGGGAAGGGACATAAACTACAGGAATATTTTGTTGTCAAAAAGGAAATTGGATAGAGCAGCTACCGAAGATGGAGTGGGATCTAAGATCCAACACGTCAATTTCGTGGGTAGCGCGAACTGTTTTCGAAAAAAAGGTTGTAACCATTTACGCCTGCTGACTTCTAATAACAGACACTGACATAAAATATTATTAATCGTAGCCACCGACGTACGACAAGTGCATAGATTAGACTCTACCAATTTCATGCGAAATAAGTAATCCGGCGTACACATATGGTTAAGTCGCATACGAATAATAGTAGTAATCTGACGCCTAGTATAGGGGTGTTTCAGAAACCACGGAGAGCGCGGGACAGTCGGAAGTATAGAATACAAGTGGCGACCTATACGACACGCAGGATCACTCCATTCAGTCTGCCAAAGCAGGCGCATGGGTGAAAGACAACTACTCCAAAATTCCATGAACGGCAACATCAAATGATACACCACTCCCTGACCGTGCGCGGCTGCCTGAGCTAAGCGGTCCGCCAATTCGTTACCCGCTATGTTTGAATGACCCGGAATCCAGATTAAGGTAACTCGTTTGTCTCGTAGATGAAGATCGAAACATATTGTACGAATATTTTGAACGTACCAATGTGAGCGGGACCTGGGATTATGTATGGCGCGTAGTACACTCAGTGAGTCAGAAGCAATAATAGCTGCAGTTAGCGGGGAATATTTAAAGTACAGTAGAGCTTGACGGATAGCGAACGCTTCCGCCATAAATACAGAAGACTCCTGAGGAATGACAAATTGTTTAGAAATGTTTAAATCCCGGGAGCAGAAAGCCGCCCCCACTCCAGGGGGTGGGAAATTTTGGAACCATCAGTATAGAAGATTGGAGCGAATGAATGAACATCTGGAGACTGACTCCGATGGAGATATTTTCTAGCACTTCGTGTCCAGGCCGGGCCAACAATAGTGTCCCTACCAGACGTAGGCAATATCATATCAGGAACGTGATAGTTAGCCTGGAAAGGGATAATGTAATGCACTGGGGACGGCCTACGCAAGATAGACGTACGAAGAGAACTAAAGTGATGATAGGCCCATGCTAACGCTGGGTAACGGTGTAGCGGAGTACCTTTCTCTTGAAAGTATCGAACTAGTAAATCTAATTTAGGTAGCAGAGGGTGAGAGTTTAAAGAAAACTTCCGTAGCAGAAGCTTGGTGGTGATAATTTTTCTCCTCAAGGTTAATGAAAATTCCGCCGCCTCAACTAGAGTTGCATTGTTGGAGATGTTGGTAATACTCCTAAACACAGTTTAATAAACTGGACCTGAATCGAATCTAATTTGGTAAGTTTTTGCTTCGCCGCCATGTCGAGAAACCCCGAGCCATACTCCAATGAGGAACGAATAATATTACGATATAAGAGAAGTAACGTAGCGGGATCAGCTCCCCAAGACCGCTGTCGTAATGCAAAAAATAGTGTTTTTTGGGCAGTAACTTGCCCACCAGGTAGTTAACCTGGGCATGCCAAAGTAGTTTTCGGTCAAGGTAAATATCTAGATATTTAGTAGACGGGACGATCGGAATCGTGACGCCATGGAATCGGATTGGTGGGTGATCCGTACGCCGAGCCCGGGAGAAAATCACCGCACGGCATTTATCTAAGGATACTTCAAAATTATGCGCCAGAAGCCACTGACAAAATTCTTTAAGGGTAATATTTAATGCCGAATAAATGTCGTCAAGTGATGGAAGGCTGAAATAGATTACCAGATCGTCGGCAAATTGGATCATCCGGGCCCTGCGCGTAATAATTTTTTCTAGGGACATGGAGTATATTGTAAATAAAATAGGACTTAGAATATCCCCCTGAGGGAGCCCGGTAGAAGTCGTACGGGCGGGTATTTGTGGAAAATGTTTCAGTTGAAGTGATCGATGCAGCAGCATGTTCAATAGCAAGTTAATGAAGTGGGAAGGAAATTTATAATTGAGCAATTTTTGGCCAAGTAGCTGAAGATCCACATGATCATAAGCTCCGCGGATATCAAAAAAATGGCCAGCAACGGTTCCTTCCGACATCGTGCCAAATCGATATTGGTGGCCAAAAGGTTAATAGCATCCGATGCAGAACGTTCTGGAAGGAAGGCGAATTGAAATTTTGGCCACAAATTGTAAAAATCGAGAGACCATTTAAGGCGTTCCAGAAGGATTTTTTGAAAAATTGTTCTCAGGCATTGCCCCAGATAAATTCCCCTGTAACTGTCAGGTAGCACAGGGTTCCTACCCGGTTTCAACAAAGGTACGAGGTAAAATACGTTCCAGGTGTCAGGGGTTCGAGCCGATTCGAGGCAATGATTGAAAATCGTTAATAAATGCTGACGAGCAGACAGGGGAAGTTGCTGTAATAGGGAGTATGAGATCACATCCTGGCCTGGTGTCGAGTTATGTGATGATTGGATTACCAAATTTAATTCTTGGTTATCAATGGGGCGCGTGAGCGATGCAAATTGGTTGAAACCACCGGGAACAGTGAATTTAAATTGAGGGAGCACAAAATCCGGCGTGAGTTGATGGAAAAATTGTTCCAGTGCCTCCATATTGTAGTGGGTCTTCGATGGAGTAGTAAAGAAACGGTTTGATAGTCCTGCAATTGCTCGCCATATTTTTTTAGACGGCGATTGTCGATTGAGCGAGCCAATGAAAGTTTTCCAAGCTAGGCGGCGTTTCTCATTGAATACCTTGGTGGATTGCGCAACAAGTACTTTATAATGTAAAAACGATTGTAGTGTGCCCAAACGTCGAAAGGAACGCAGTGCCGTTTTCCGACGCGAGGTTAAATCTGCACAATCCGCGTCCCACCAGCGTACATAAGCAATGGATTTGGGCCGGAAATGTGGTTGTAGCGGGTGGAAGAGATTTAAATATTCAGTGATAGTATCTGTAAAAAAAGCATAAGACATCTGCTGGTCGTTTAAATCCGAAAATTTGTGGGTTAGAAACTGTTGAAAGTGGGAAGTATTGAAATGGCGCATTCGTCTACTCAATTTGACCGGACGAAGTGGAGCAGGCATGCTATCAGCCAATCCAATTAAGATAGGGAAATGGTCACTGGCGTGCTTGTCCTGTATGACCTCCCAATCCATGCGGTATGCCAAAGTACTTGTACAGAGAGTTAAATCAACCGCACTCTTATTTGTTAGTGGGGCGGACACCCTAGTAGGGGTGCCGTCATTCAAAATACGTAAATGGAGTGAAGACGCTATTTTAGCTATTTTATTGCCTTTGGGGCACGAAACTTCGCATCCCCAACTTTGGTGGTGCCCGTTGAAGTCGCCCCCTATGATAAAGGGTTGGGGGAGCTGCGAAAAAAAGGTAGACCAGTTATCGTATGTACCTTGGATACGTGGGGGACAATATATAGAAATAAAATATATGTTTTCTACGACTATCGCAACAACCTGTGTACCGGGTATGTAGTTCGTGTCGGTTAGGGATGATACTATGTGCGTTCCATTGAAGAATTCTCATTGAGGGAAACAAATGAAGTTAAGGGTTTGAAGAGAGCCAGCAATTCCTCCAGCAGTGTGCGGCACATTTTGGGCCAGTTGTCAGGATTAGGGGTTGCCCTTGCATGCGCTGATAGTTTGTCAGACATAATGAATATGGCTTCCGCTAACTTGTTCGAATCCCGGGAGAGCCCCTGTTTAGAGGTCCCAGCCGACTCAACCTGCCTGATAGGATCCGGTACTTTCTTTCCGGATACTGAGGGTATAGGGGAAGGGAATGTTGTGCCCGAGAGAGAAAGTTGAAGGATTGCACGATATCCTTGGAGATCGTAGCCAGGCGACCAATCGTGCCGAGGGGGCGGGGGCGAGGAAACTACCGCCGTAAATTTACGTTTTCGAGGCATTGGAGGTGGCATAACCTGAGGAGCACTCGGGAGGGGAGGGAAGTGTTGTAGGGACAAAAGCGGGCGGAATCTATTGTTGTCCGACGTAAAAAAGTAATCTGAGGAGAAAGTCACTCCTTCCAAAGCTTGCGCTTTTTTCATTTCTGTTGTCGTTTGTGTTCCGGACATTGTAGCGATTTTACTGAATGATCCCCTGAACAGTTGAGACAAAGTCTGGTCGAGGTCTGACATTCGGTGGATTCATGCTCATGGGCGCAATTGGCGCAGCGCGGGTTTTTTGCCCTACCATTTTTTCTGGTGTGTCCGTATCTTTGACAGCGCCGGCAAATCATGGGTTGAAAAACAAATGGTTCCACCTGAGTACGCACGCTATATATTGAAATGAAAGCGGGTAGGGTCTGACTTTGAAACGTTAGTTTAATGGTGCCTGTGGGAATATAAACAACCTTCCCATCCTGAGTAGAGCGGCGTTTCATGCGCTGAGCCCCCACAATGGGGACGGTCGATTCAGCCACCTTGCATTTTTCCTCCACTGACAAATCCTTATCAACACCACGAATCACGCCTATCTTATACAAAGCCGCCGAAGGGATAAATGCTTTCAGCTGTTTTTCTTTGAGGACCGGATTGGTGAGGAATTGATTAGCTTTTATTCTAGTCTGGAATTCAATCTGTATCCGCTGTCGACCACGCCTAGCTATTTGAGTAACACCCTCAAATTTTCTATCATAAAAAAGTTTTCCTAACGCGATGGGATGTATGCTTCCCAATTTCTTACTGGCATCCAGTGCCTCCACGAATACCACAAAGGGGCCCGTATGTGTATCACCATATATCTGTGTTTCAGGTTTACTGGAAAATAAATCAACATTGTTAGATGGAGCACTGTTACTAGCAGGTTTGTTGGGTGCAGGAAGCACTAATGTGTTTTCTATCGAGTATTCTCCGTTATCCACTTCAATGGCTTCCTCCTCCATACCGAGACCCCCACTTGACTCCGCCATGAGGTGGGAATGTAACAATTAGGATACTCACAACCTCTCACCGCTCCCAAAGCAGAACCGATACAAAACAAGCGAAGACACACACCAAACTGATCCTACTCGCGTAAGACACTGAGAAGAACGCTAGAGTCGATAGCTACACGTCCACTCGCCACCGGTCACCAGCCAACGTCTATATGATCGAAGGTTCATTCGGTGTTCGGCTGTTGTGCGGTGTACACGTCTAGCTCCGGTCACTGGTGCAGCGGCTTTTTTCCTGTTTGTAGATAAGTAGAGTGTTTTTATGTTTGTGTTTGTATCCTAGTAAATTTCTTTTGTGGTTGTTCTGGTGCTAGTATAGGGTAATTCCTTTTGGACTATTATGTCTGTAGATAGTGGTGGTGGCCCTTTAGGCCGACCTCCTGATATTGCTAAAGATGCCGTGCGTAAGGATTTACCCATGGACGTTAGTAATACTGTTACTCAACGAGACAGTTCTCAAGATACAATATGTGATTCGGATCAGCGCCCTCAAGTTCCTGTATCTACCTATTCTACCACTCATCTTGGCCCTTACATAGTATTTGTTGAATCGATTGACTCTACAAATAAAATAGGACATATTCACCCTATGGCACTGGGACGGATTTTCTACGAGAGGCACATTGGTGAAGTCAAGGCCATACATAGGAAGGGACGTAATAGAATTCAAGTTACTTTTATGTCTAGTACGGCTGCAAACGCCTTTCTTTCTCATTCCATTCTTGCAGAAAAGAAATTGAAAGCTTTTATTCCGTCTTCGAATATTCAGCGAGTAGGGGTCATAAGGGGAGTAGACACTACTATTTCTGAATCTGACATTCTCACCTATTTAGATTCACCTTATCCTGTAGTGAAAGTACAACGTCTAAATAGACGTTCATCTAAAGACGGAAAAACTGAATATATCCCTACAGGTACTGTGAAGGTTGTATTCGAGAGTCAACACCTTCCGAAAAGCGTGTCTATTTTTAAAGTCATGATAGAGGTTCAGGCCTACATATTTTCTCCTTTAATATGCAAACGATGTCAGCGGTACGGACACACCGCTTCTAATTGTCGTTCTAGGGAGCCGAGATGTGGTAAGTGTTCCCTTACTCATTCTACTGAAGATTGCACTCACCAAGTCGTTAAATGTGCTAACTGTGGCGGAAATCATCCTGCGGGAGCAGAACATTGTGAAATCCACAAACAACAAAAAGAAATTAAACGCATTATGAGTGTTGAAAACAAATCATATTTTGAAGTGAAAAACTATTTTGCCCCATTACAGTCCCTATCTAACCCCCTTCTGATACCCCAACATTTTCCTCCTTTACCCACTAGATCAACTCCATCGGAAGAAACTCAACCTCGAAAGCGTAAATTTACTATGGTGGTTAATAACCCCCCCCGCCCACCTGTCACCCCAGGTTATGATAGGGCATCATATCTGCATTTACTAAGTAACCCGAAAACGGTTCCAGAATATTCTGGTACTCCCTTAGTGCGTTTGATACCTGCTCCTCCTACCGAGACCGCCTCTACATCACTGAAGCCAAGTTCTCAAGGGCAAACTTCGGATCCCCACGCGTCATCTACCTCTGTCATGGCTTTACAGGGTAAATCAAACGTTAACGTTAATGAACTATGTCGACCTTTCTTTAACAGATTTGCAGATATAATCGCAAAAATTGATTCAACTGGCATATGGAAGAAAGAGTTAAAATCATTATATGATGATCTTGTTCAAGTTGTGGGACCTCCCCCTACTGTTAAGTAAAACATGCGGATCCTGCAATGGAATTGTCGGAGCATATTAAATAAGAAGCATGAATTAGTGAGTTTAATAAATTCTTTTGATCCTGCGGTAATTTTCTTGAGCGAAACGTGGTTAAAATCTCATTTTCATTTTCGCATGAAAGGTTTTACGGTCATACGGCATGATGCACCCATCTCTGGAGGCACATGCATTTTCCTCAAACAAGACATCTACTTTCAGGAAGCTCCATTAAACTATAGCATACCGGGCACTCAAGCCCTTGTAGTCAAAATTCAAGACTGGACCTTGGTTTCTATATACTGTCCGCCGTGGATAAAAGGTACCTATGTCCAATGGGACAAATTTTTTTCACAATTCTCACAAAACAACACCCTAATCGGTGGCGATTTTAATGCTCACAATCCTCTTTGGGGGAGTTTATCTAGTTGCCCCAAAGGGCGGAACATTGAACGGATCACCGTAAAACAGGAACTGGTTATCCTCAATGACGGTTCTCCTACTCGGTTAACAGCTCCTAACATTAATAAAAGTGCAGTAGATCTCACTATTTGCACAGTAGATTTGGCACATAAAACAAATTGGAATGTCATTTATGACACCCATCAAAGCGACCATTTTCCCATTTTAATCGATATCGGCCCACAGGTTATCAGGAATGTCTCTCACTTTATTGCATCCCGTAATCTTCGCTCTTTTGATTCTACGCTATTCACGACCTTTCTTGCAGATAAAATCCGCTCTACACTTCCAGCTCCTCATATTCTTGACTACGATCTACTATTATCCTTTATTCACTCTTACTTAGATACTTATCATCCTATTGAACACAAGCGGTCTTTTAAAATGCAGAGAAATGCTATTCGTTGGTGGGATTCCGAGTGTGCGTCTTTAGTTCGTCGTAGACAAGCTGCCTTAAAAGTTTATAGAACATCTGGCTCCTATGATCACTATATCCAATATAAAAAAATAGTCGCTTCCATACAGACTATTTTTAATGAAAAACGACGAACAGCATGGAAAATATTTGTCACATCTATCAATCGACAAACCCCTCTCAAAGATATATGGGCAGCCATCCACCATTTAAGTAATACTCATAAAAATCCTGTTTCTCAATCGCATCCTCAAGGAATTGCCCAATTTTACCACCAACTTACACCCGATTACGTGGAACCTTCTTATGAATATAGTTTAATACCTTCCTCCGACAAATTTTCTAGTCTATTACAGAATATCTCCCTCCATGAGCTAGATATGGCACTCGAACATCGTCAAGATACTAGCCCGGGTAGAGATTCTATCACCTATAAAATGTTGAAATATCTTCCGTTCCACGCTAAGCAAACGCTGCTAAATACCTTTAACGCTATACTTGACAGCCATGCCATTCCTGTCGATTGGAACGATTTTCAAATTTTACCCCTCTTAAAACAAGGTAAACATCCTCAAGACCCAAACGGGTATAGAGGTATCGCTTTGGGTTCCTGCCTTCGTAAAACTTTTCAACGAATCCTCTTGCACCGTCTTCTATGGTGCTTAGAATATTATAATATACTTCCAGTGTACCAGTTTGGGTTTCTGAAAGGTCGAAGTACGGCAGACGCTCTGAATATATTTTTTACAGACTTATTACTCGCTCGCAGTCGAGGTGACGTTTTGACGGCTATCTTTCTCGATATAAAAGGAGCATATGATAATGTGGACATAGGTGTACTTCTTGCCAAATTATATCAATGGCAATTTCCTCTTTCGTTTATTAATATTATACGGCAATTATTCACCAATCGTCACATTTTTTTAAAGACCAATGGCCAGAGTTTCGATTCTCGATATACTTCAAAAGGTCTCCCACAAGGTGATATTTTGAGCCCTATCTTATATCTGTTATATACTTTTGACTTAGAGCGGGTGATTTCTCAACAGGCTAGGATCCTACAATATGCTGACGATATAGTTATTTATTCCATTAAAGCATCGGCCCTTGAATCCCGTACTACCATTGAACGTACACTACCGATCCTCTATAGATGGCTGTTCCAGCATAACTTAGACATCGAATTTCAAAAATCCTCTGCCATGATCTTTACGAAGAAACGAAATTATGATCGTACTCCAATTACCTTTGGTTCCTATGAGATTTGTATCAAAACTTCGGTCAAATATTTAGGCATTAAAATTGATAATAAATTACTCTGGAAAGAACATATCGAATATATTCTTTCCAAATTAGAAACTAAATTCCTTATCATTAAATCTCTCACTAAACGCACCTGGGGATCGGATCCATATGTCCTTCTTACGGTATATAAAAATATCATTCGGTCAGTATACGAATATGGCTGTCATTTTCTTGATATAGCATCTAATAGCCAACTACGCAAACTTGATACCTTTCAGTTTAAAATACTCCGCTTAATCCTGGGGGCTATGTCCTCCTCCCCAACGAATGCACTGTTAGCTGAAGCATCGGAACCGCCATTAAAATTTCGACGACGACTACTCGCTAGCAAATATCTTCTTAACAAATTAAATAAATATCGCCACCCAATCATCCCGAAATTACAGCTATTACATGAATATTATCAAAACCGGAATGTTAATGAAGATCATCAACCGGCCCTATTATGGGCATTTAACCACTTCGGTCACTTTCGTACTAGCATGGTACAAACGTTAAATCACCCGAAATACTCTATACCTTTTCGAGCTAGTACATTTAAACCTGATATTCTTCACACTATATTCGAAACTAGTCCTCCAATACTCCGTACAAATAACCATGTCACGACCAGTTTATTTCACTTTGCGTTCCATAGGCATAACCAAGAACAATATATTATTTTTTACACTGATGGTTCAAAGACCCTATCCCCTACTGGTGTCGGTGCTGCATTTTACTCCCCCCAACTGGCTATGAACAAACAATTCACTCTCCCACACCTCGCTTCTTCTTTCACGGCTGAAATTTTCGCCATACGCCAGGCTTTATTGCACATAAAATATTCTGGAATATCAAAAGCTCTCATTTGTACTGACTCTTTAAGCACCTTGAAGGCTTTAGACAATCCCGAACATACCAATAATTGGTACATTCAAAATTTACGCAAATTAAGCTATGACTTGTTCCTCCGTAATGTTAAAGTATTATTCGCATGGATTCCGGGCCATTCTGGCATACACGGTAACGTCACAGCGGATATCCTAGCTAAAGAGGCTGCCCAGGGTTCTGGATTGGATTACTATATCGCAGTTCCACACACAGACTTATGGGAACACTGTCGTCACTTCATCCACGATCAGTGGTGTGCAGAATGGCGCCGAACTTCCCAGTTGAAAGGTAAGCACTTATTCACGCTTCTACCTGATATTCCTAATAAACCGTGGTTTGCCTTTGGTACCTACACTCGGCGTCATATTACTACAATTATACGGCTTCGCTTAAATCATGTGTGTACGCCTGCTCATCTCTATCGTCTTAATCTTATCGAAAGTAACTTATGTCCATGCGGTCGGGCAGTAGGTACTGTCAACCATATTTTTTTTCAGTGTCAGACATATGAACATCACCGTCGAGACTTCATAGCTAAGCTTCTTCATGCGGGTTACCAACTGCCGTTAAATGTTTCGTGTTTAGTGTTTCAACCGTCTTTTCGCGTAGTAGATTTAATCCTTAAATTTTTAGTTACCTGTAACATCCAATTGTAACTTTTTCCTTTCCTATAGGTATGAAATTTTGCATCCTAACCCTTATTTGTGGTCCGGTCTGGTTTGTTCGTAGTAAAGACGTCGTGGCAGACCACACAGACGTGAAGCATTAGAACCCTGTGTCCCAGTGTTTTTGTGTTGTCCTAGATAGTTTAGTCTCCATATTCTTGGTATTTTACTCCGTTTCATTATCCCCGGCTGTCATTAGCTTCATTACATAGCTAACCCTATTATCTTGTAGTGTACTATTTTCTTCTAATGTTGGTTCCTCTCCTAGACATTAATTATCCCGCACACCAGTGACTGGACGTAGCGTCTTACGACGATGTCCAAAAACTAACCAAGAAGAAGAAGAAGATCGAAGGTTAGGACAAACGTGTAGGCACGGTATGTCGCAATTCATTTGGTTTAGGTGGCTTTTACCAACTTGATAAACATATATTTCAGTAGGGAGAATTCACCGTATGAGCGTATCTGTCAGTATGAAAATGACATCATGGATTGTGTAAATTGTTAAATAAATGTATTTATATCAAAATATATTAAAATTAATTACGTTTTGTATAATTGTGCAGAATTGCGAAACAGAGTATTACTCAAGTTGTTGGGAAATTTCTATCAATGATATTATCGAACTGTATTTTGATTTTAAGTCCCTCTGAACAAGATTTAGTATTTAAATTTTATCTATTTATTGTGTTTGTTTTAATATAGTTCTTTGCCCTAATTAATTTTTAGCGTCGTCCTCTTTCACAGGCTAACGAGGGTATGCGACTTATGTTTAAGTAGTATTCCTAAATCTATGGAAGGCGTGTATGTTTAATGGGCGCATGGGGTATGGCCGGTGATTGTTGATGAATGGAAATTTGTAACATTTTTAAATTAGTAAATAATACGCTGAACCGAAATGTCAAATTCTAAGGAGGATAGCACATGGTCGTTAATAGCTTTCAGGGTTCTAGTAAACACTGCTTCTCATCCTATCGAATATGCTAAAGTTTTGATACAGGTATGTCGCATAACCCCACATTTAGTTCGAAGTTTAATTGAATGAGTTTGCTGATATTTAGATTCAGAATATATTGAACAACCTTATACACACTTTATAGGTGAAACCCATTATTATGAAGTTCATGGTTCATTGCAGATTGGTCATGAACCCATACCTCCATATCCTACCAAAACCTTGTTTGGGAAACCGGCTCTTGCCCTGCCAAATGTGTTTCAATACGGTGAGTAAAAATGTTTATTTAGTACACTAAGTCTTCACTTAAAAAAATAATAATCATTGAGGACTAGACGAGTGCCATTTGGAATTTTCTTCATGTCTTTAACTGAGATTTTAAGCTTCTTATTGAGGAGCACTTCTGCCGTTTGACAGTTTAAAAATTAGCCCATGCTTAGCAATTAGTGGATGAATATATTTTAAAGCTTTCGCTAATATGTTTGTTAATTTTAATATATCTTGTTTCCATGGACGAGATACACTTTCATTGGACTACAGCCCTGATTTACAACCCAACTTTATTTGAATCAAAGAGAGAAAGAGAGGTTAATCTACTGATAACAGTGATGTGACAGTGAAGCCTTGATTTTTTTCTGATGTTACATAGTGACCGTCATAATTTTTCGGACAGGCAGAGTTCCTTTGAAATTTATAAAAGGAGATTAATAACAAACATATATAGTTTAATTTTGCTTACTTCAGAATGAATAGTTACACATACACATACATTTCATTTTACAACAAATTTTGAAATGTATGAATGTAATTACAATAATGCAAAATTGCCTGTTCATAAATATTCTGACAAAAATGTGCAAGTACATAAAAAATATGACGGATGAAGTCCACGTAAGAATATTATATACTTCGTGATTCTTCCCTTCCTGCGAAGCACTTCAGTCAGGCGTCTCTGCATGCTCTCTACGAGTTTTCTTTTGGTGGAATAGAATGAGACAATTTTTCCCACTCCTCTTGCAGTCGTCTCTTCACATCAGCTTTGGAATTTATGGGAAGTTTCTGGACGTTGTTTTCCAGTATGTCCCATAAATTCTCAATGGGGTTAATGTCAGGATGTGGGGGAGGATTCACGACTTTAGGACAGTTGTACAACAACCGTAGCCATACACTATAGACCGTATGTTTGAGTTCGTTGTCCTGATAAAATTTAAAACAGTCCCCAGCTCCCATATTTTCTGCTCTGTTCTTCAGATTGTTTTTTTTTTTATCTGAAGATGCTGACAGTGGTCCATGTTTCGGTCTATAAAAATCAGCTCACCTACTCCTTGAGCCGACATACATACCCTCACCATAAAATGTCCCCCTTCATGTTTTACCGTTGCCTTCATACTTCTTTCAAACTCTCTATTGGGCTGTCTGCAAACTATGATGCGCCCATCTGAGCCAGAAACGTTTAATTTTCATTCATCGCAGAAAATTACAGTCTTCCACCAGTTCACATCTTTGCTAAGATGTTCCTTAGCAAATTGTTGTTGCTTGATCCAATTTATTTTGTTGATATAGGGCTTCCTTCTTGCAGTTTGCCCGTGATAATCACCTCTATATAACACCCTCTGGATTGATCTTGCACTGATCTTCTTTCCAAACTCGCTCTCAGATGCAGCAGCAATAGTGGTTGTAGTAAGACGTGGATTTCTTTTCTCTTTTCTTATACTGACCTCTCTTCTCTCCTAGTAAGGACCCTCGGGCGACCTGTCTGTGGCAGATTTGCAATTCTGTCTTGAAATTTGTATCTGCAAATAATATCGTTAACAGTACTTTTCTTCATGTTCAGCAGACTTGTGATTTGTCGACATGTTTTCCTTTTTTCATGATGGAATATTACCAATTGCCTTTGTTCAAATGTACTGTTCTTTCCTCTGCGTCCCATGTCACTCATGAATTGTTGTGTCTGTGCATGAGGAAGGCACTGGCTGGGACCTGCCTGCACAGCGCATAACAAGTGCAAAGCATGCCTCAAGTCACTAAACATCTCCTGTCCAAAAAATATTGACCAGCAAATTTTCGTATCTCAAATAAGTAAAAGGCATTATTACTTTGTAAACTCATCTACAAATCACAATTGGATAATTAGGCTACAGTACCTATGAAGTGCATTAAATTCAGAATTTTTTACCTGTTCTTTCTTTAATAACAGGGGTATTACATGTATAGATTATTCTGTCCGAAAAATTCTGACTGTCACTGTAGTTGACCTAAGAAGGCATTCTGTGTTGATACTAAACTACTGTTATGGTGCAGATGAAGTGAGACATATATTCTTGCTTGTTGTCTGTTGTAAAAGTAGCTTCTTATTACAAGCCAGGGAAGGATTTTGGAAAATCAACTCAGCTGTATTTTATTGCTAAATTATCTTTATTTATTGCTCATTCGATAGGCTAACTCTGATATACATATTACAACTTATTTGTGCATAAAGAGCTGAAAGTTGAATTGTAATAAGCTTAAAAGGACTCCAGAAGTTTGCACGTAAAGTGCACAAAATTGTGTACTGGGAGGTGAGCAACAGCTGACAACAATAAGGACTATAACAATATTTATTTAAGTAATGATATATTCAAACATACAGTGGAACCTTGGATTGTGAGCATAATTTGTTCCGGCAACGTGCTTGTAATCCAAAGCGCTCGTATATCAAAGCAAGTTTTCCCATAAGAAACAATTGGAACGCGGATGATTCGTCCACAACACAAAAATATTTATTCACATACCATTTATAAAACAAAATATAACTTAAAACAAATTAAAGTGCACTTCACCTTACCGTTGAATCATTGTTGGTGTGAGAGAGACGAGAGATGACATGAGAAAAGTTACTGTGTAGCACGAATTTCACAAACGGAATCACTGCTATCTGTTGGCTCACTGGAATTGTTTTCTTTTCGTGCAACTTTAATGAGGAACCTGTCCAATGACAATGCCTCTTTTTGAGGATTTCACAAAAATGTGACATTGCTTTGTCATTGAACTGGTTCATCGCTTGCACTGCTACATCCTTATTCGGGTGGTGTTTCTCTACAACATTTTGGACCATTTCCCACATTTTGCACTTCTCCTGAATCTCAGCTGAAGTGAGAGATTCCATTGACTTTTCCTCCTTCTGTTCCCCAGACGAGATCTCCTTCATAACATCCTCCTGTTGTTCGCGATGCAGGTCCATCAGTTTGTTGGTGGTCAGTTCCTGGCTATGTTCTTCCACCAGCTCTTGAATGTCCACGTCATTCACCTCCAGCCCCATAGTCTTCTCTAAGGACACAATTTCATCAACAATCAGCACCTCACTGTCACCAACAATCCCCTCAAAGTCACGTCCAAAACACAGTCAGGCCACAGCTTTCCCCAAGCAGAAGTGGAGTTCTCGTGGTGACTCCATCCCCGGCTTTATCAATGATCTTCAGGCAGTTCATGATGTGGAAATGATTTGTTCCAAACTCACGGAGGGTAAGGTTTTTACCTTCGGTCACTTCGAAGCATTGCTGAAATAGTGCTTTGGTGTATAGCTTCTTGAAGTGCGAAATGACTTGCTAATCCATAGGCTGAAGTAGTATTGGGAGGAAGGAACTTACCCGTAACACACTTGAATTCCTCCAGTTAGTAATTCGTCCTCAAGGCCTCGAAGTCTGGAGGATGAGCAGGAGCATTGTCCATAATCAGCAAGACTTTGAGCGGCAGATTATTTTCTGCAAGGTATTTCTTCACTACAGGACCAAAGACCACGTTCATTCATTCAACAAAGCCACAGGGGAGGGGAAATCGTAGGCACACGTGACGCTCGTATTGCGGAACCTCACTCGCTTATCAAGTTACAATTTATTTAAAATGTTTGCTCGTCTTGCAAAACGCTCGTACACCAAGTTACTCGCATTCTGAGGTTTCACTGTATTTGTATCCAAATAATTTGTTGGTGCATGGCAGCCAAGTTGCATCATCACTAGTTTCTTACACAGGCAACCACAATTTGTATCCCAGCCAATGCATTTGGTTTTTTTAAATGAATGAAAAGCTATGTCGCTGTGTTTCAAATTCCTTATAAAATTGTAATTCCCCTGGCTGTGTTCACCATAACATCAGTTACGTGAAACTACAAGTTAGCTGCTGAACCATTTGTACTGATATTTTCTTTCTTGGCTCAGAATTTAAATGCCATAGAAGACCTCAGAAAAAAACAGAGTTTGAACTAGTATCATCTTTATTATTTAATTTTTTTAAGTAATCACTACTGTGAAACATCCTTTGACGTTGATGTGTTCACTTCAGGATTGTAGTTCTTACAAAACTGTTTTCAACACGACCGACACACCTCACAACTCTGCTCTGACTGCCGGTTGACCAGAATGTCATTTTCTGACGTCATCCACACACGCTTGCCGACACATGCAGTTTCAATTTCACCTTTCGCCCCACTGGCATGAAGTTTTTTGGATACTTGGTAAATACAAATCTTCTGTACTGCAGATGTATGTGAGCTTGCATTCAGGAGATAGTGGATTCCAACCCCACTGTCGCCAGCCTTGAAGATGGTTTTCCGTGGTTTCCCATTTTCACACCAGGTGAATGCTGGAGCTGTAAAGGCCATTGCCGCTTCTTTCCCACTCGTAGCATTTTCCTGTCCCATTATCGCCATCATCATCATCATCATCATCATTGTACAGTTCCAGTTTCCTTGTTACTGTTAATGAGCCTCTTGCACTTCTTCCTGTCCATATACAACTTGTCATGGAGAACATCCATCCTCTGGTAACTAGATCAACCTCTATCTTGTCCATCCATTGGGTTTAAGGTTTTCCTGCAGGTCTTTTCCCTTCTACCTGTCTTTCCAAATATATTCTGGCTATTCTTGCAGGCTCCAACCTCATCACATGCCCGTACCACCATAGTCTGAATGTGCCAATTCAGTCTAATAGGGATGTCTTTATTCTGGCTTCTTCCCTCACCTCCTCATTTCTTAACTTGTCCATCTTGGTCTTCTGGATGGTGGATCTAAGAAATTTCATCTCTGATGCTTGCAGTCTTGATGAATCTCTTTTTGTGAGGGTGCACGCTTCAATCCCATAGGTCAATATTGTTATGAAATAGCTGTTAAACATCATCAACATCAACTTGTATGATTCCAGCAAGATATAGCAAATATCTTGTATTCAGGAGGTCAAATGGACTGTATCGCTATTGACCTGTCTAAGAGTGGATCATGGAAGACTACTGGCCAAAATGAATGCAGTTAGACTAGACAAAAGAGCGACTGAATGCGTTGCTGTATTTCTAGCAAATAGATGTCAGAGAATTAGAGTAGGCGAAGCTTTATCTGAGCCTATAATAATTAAGAGGGGAATTCTTCAAGGCAGTATTATTGGACCTTTGTTTTCTTATACACTGACTGACAGAGCAAATGCAACACCAAGAAGGAGTGGTCAGAACTTTATGCCAATTGCAGGGTAGACTGACGTCACTGAGGTATGCTCATGATGTGAAATGCGCCGCTGTGCTGCGCACGTAGCGAACGATAAATGGGACACGGCGTTGGCGAATGACCCACTTCGTACCGTGATTTCTCAGCCGACAGTCATTGTAGAACGTGTTGCCGTGTGCCACAGGACACGTGTATAGCTAAGAATGCCAGGCCGCCGTCAACGGAGGCATTTCCAGCAGACAGACGACTTTACGAGGGGTATGGTGATCGGGCTGAGAAGGGCAGGTTGGTCACTTCGTCAAATCGCAGCCGATACCCATAGGGATGTGTCCACGGTGCAGCGCCTGTGGCGAAGATGGTTGGTGCAGGGACATGTGGCACGTGCGAGGGGTCCAGGCGCAGCCCGAATGACGTCAGCACGCGAGGATCGGCGCATCCGCCGCCAAGCGGTGGCAGCCCCGCACGCCACGTCAACCGCCATTCTTCAGCATGTGCAAGACACCCTGGCTGTTCCAATATTGACCAGAACAATTTCCCGTCGATTGGTTGAAGGAGGCCTGCACTCCCGGCGTCCGCTCAGAAGACTACCATTGACTCCACAGCATAGACGTACATGCCTGGCATGGTGCCGGGCTAGAGCGACTTGGATGAGGGAATGGCGGAACGTCGTGTTCTCCGATGAGTCACGCTTCTGTTCTGTCAGTGATAGTCACCGCAGACGAGTGTGGCGTCGGCGTGGAGAAAGGTCAAATCCGGCAGTAACTGTGGAGCGCCCTACCGCTAGACAACGCGGCATCATGGTTTGGGGCGCAATTGCGTATGATTCCACGTCACCTCTAGTGCGTATTCAAGGCACGTTAAATGCCCACCGCTATGTGCAGCATGTGCTGCGGCCGGTGGCACTCCCGTACCTTCAGGAGCTGCCCAGTGCTCTGTTTCAGCAAGATAATGCCCGCCCACACACTGCTCGCATCTCCCAACAGGCTCTACGAGGTGTACAGATGCTTCCGTGGCCAGCGTACTCTCCGGATCTCTCACCAATCGAACACGTGTGGGATCTCATTGGACGCCGTTTGCAAACTCTGCCCCAGCCTCGTACGGACGACCAACTGTGGCAAATGGTTGACAGAGAATGAAGAACCATCCCTCAGGACACCATCCGCACTCTTATTGACTCTGTACCTCGACGTGTTTCTGCGTGCATCGCCGCTCGCGGTGGTCCTACATCCTACTGAGTCGATGCCGTGCGCATTGTTTAACCTGCATATCGGTTTGAAATAAACATCAATTATTCTTCCGTGCCGACTCTGTTTTTTCCCCAACTTTCATCCGTTTCGAACCACTCCTCCTTGGTGTTGCATTTGCTCTGTCAGTCAGTGTATGTATAAATGATATGAGAGTAAGAAATGGAATCAGAGATAAGGCTTTTTGCAGATGATGTTATTCTGTATAGAGTAATATGTATGTTACAAGATTGTGAGCAACTGCAGAATGACCTTGAATGAACCCGTAAAACTAGCATAGATCCGAAGAAAACGTACCTTATGATAGGAGGTGCACACGCAGACCAAGAGCAGGTATTGTATAGACTGCACTGCTCATTGCACGTCGAGCCTCACTATAGCTCAATTGGCAGGGGCGCCGTGGGAGTTGTGATAGTAGATGGGACTCGAAGGTTCGAATCCCATGCAAGTTTTTTTTATTTTTCCGCCAGTTGCTTGGGATGCGGTAAGGTTGTACACTTGATGGCTTCCACAAGCTGATTTGTTTATTTGGCTCTGTAATGGGCCTTATGTATCGTGGCAAAGGGTAGGCCTATTGAGCTGGGTTGGACAAGGATGAGGAGGTGATGGTCTGAGGCTAGGACACAGGCAACCAATTAGCTACATCATACATGTTTCAAGCTTCGTAGACCACAGGTAGGGCAAAGTGTGCCCCATTGGAACGATAAAACATGCGATGGCAGATAGGTATGTAGCTGTGCAAACTCCCCTCCTTCGAGGCAAGTCACAACAAAACACAACACAAAGCTTATTCACTGCCTTGTGATGTATTCCAGTAACGAGTATGTGGATATGTTACTGATCTATGAAGAAACTAGACACCATACCAGGCACAACGCCTGTATCAAGAACGCTATCTGGATAGACGACAACCGACAGGCATCACATTTTAGAGTGTGAAAAGACGTCTGTGGGCTACTGCATCCCCGAGAAGGACACGGCCTATTCGAGATCATGGCGTGACACATGCTCACAATAAAGAAGTTGTGTTGGACGCTATCCAGTATAACCCTCGCACTAGCACACAAGCCATTGCACAGGAGACGAACATCATCCGCGCATCTGTTATGCAGATATTGCATACCCAGTAGTTTCACCTGTACCATCTGTACTTACACCAAGAGCTTCATGGTCATAATTTCAAAGCATGGATGGTATTCTGTCAGTGGACCCTACAGCATATGGACACTGATCTTGCCTTTTTAGCGACCATCTTATTTAGGACAAAGCGCAGTTTCACAACGATGGAACCATTAATTGACATAATATGCATTACTGGAGTGTGGATAATCCCCATTTTGTATAACAGGCAGCTTTTCAGGTACAGTGGGGTATTAATGTATTGTGTGGCATCATGTGTGATCACCTCATTGGTCCCCATTTCTTATTAATGTATTGTGTGGCATCATGTCCCCATTTCTTTGAGGGACCTGTGATGGGAGAACGCTATCTGCAGTTCCATCAAGATGACCTACCACCATTCTTGGAACACGTGCCACTCCTTTACTCCTCCAGGATGTGGTTTGAATATCATGGAGCTCCACCACAAACGGCAGTTGTCTTCTGGAACCACCTCGATGCAATGTATCCTGATAAATGGATAGAAAGGGGAGGACCTATCCCCTAGGCCATCAGATCACTCAATCTTGCTCCCCATGATTTTTTCTGTGGGACTGTGTAAAACAACTGATGTATGCACAGGAGCTGAGCAATCCTGGTCACCTTAGACAGCTTATTACTGAGGCATACCGATGCATTACTTCGGAGATGTTGCAGCGTGCCAAGCGGTTCTTACAATAAAAGACGTAGGTAACTGAAATCCTGTCACACGTTTCCTAGCTTCTTCCAACCCAGCTCCATACCATTGTCCTTTTCATGGCCAAATAAAAAAAACTCGTGTCCTCATCCTGAGGTGGTGCAGCTCTTTTCAGACACACCCCCATTGGAGGTGAGCTGCATGTACCATTTCAACCACATACCAGCCCTCCTGCCA
This sequence comes from Anabrus simplex, assembly GCF_040414725.1. Classification (NCBI taxonomy): domain Eukaryota; kingdom Metazoa; phylum Arthropoda; class Insecta; order Orthoptera; family Tettigoniidae; genus Anabrus; species Anabrus simplex. The sequence continues at coordinate 271,249,024 of NC_090268.1, read as the reverse complement.
TTCTTAAATTCCTGGCAGTTCCGGGAATCGAACCCGGACCTCCGAGGACGGCAGCTAATAACACTAACCGTTACGCTACGGAGGCGGACATGGCCAAATAAACAAATCAGTTGTGGAAGCTACCAAGTTTGCAACCTTACCACATCCCAGTCAACTGGATGTAAATTTTTTTTTAAAAGTGTGGGATTCTTACCTTTGGGCACCGTCCACTATCACAACTCCCACCCTGGACCTGCCAAGTGAGCTATTGCAAGGCTTGACAGCAACGTGCAGTTTCTAGCCTATACAATACCTGTTCCTGGTCTGTGTGTGCACCTCCTGTTGTAAGGTACATATTCTTCTCATCTTTGGTCATTTTACATGTTCGTTTGAGGTACCCTTAATGAATTAATAGTGGTGCTTACGATTCGTGCTGTGTTTTAGCCCGTAACCACACATCTCGTTATATTACCACAGTTTAGGGAGAGGGACCGATGTATTTCAGAATTGTAGTAAACCTGGTGGGATGCATAAAACTAAATCGCAAGGGGCTGGTGAACCATACGTTACACATCTCATATGGGTTTCAGTTGACATCTACATTTTCTTTACTGCACAGAGGAAGTAAGGTAGTGAAAGCAGTTTTATTTCAGGTGGTAGAAGGTTCCAAAGCCAAGCATATCGTGCGTAAAACCCATTTAAATATGAAGTGGTTCTGGCAAGGAAAGGTGGGGGAGGCGGGTGGGACGATGGTGGAAGGAAGTACCAATGAATTGTAAAAAGGTGATGTGTGAGATGTACTACTGCCCCATACTGACAAATGCCGGAAAGACTTGGACACTGACAAAAAGCCTGGAGAATAAAATCCAGGCCAGTGAAATGAGGATGTCAGGAAAGAAATTGATGTGGAAAAGCTTTACAACAGAATGGAGAGGGATGGTTTGGACATGTTAAGAGGATGGAAGAGGTAAGGCTGCCGAAGTGGATGGTGGAGACCAAGATAGGAGAGGGAGATCTAGACTAAGTTCGTTGAAACCGATCAAGAATGGTATAATTTGAAAAATCTAGATTGGAAGACAGTTAAGGAGCAACAATGGTGGTTGGATACAGGAAGATGGAAAGGTGTCACTAACATCCCAACCCAGCGAGAGCTGGACAAGGGAAATGAATGAATGAATGAATGATGATGGTTTTTGAAGGCTTGCCTCGACTGCAAGACACTTGACTGTTCCTCTCAAATCATCACGATTCCCTTTGCCATGAGTTGTGGCATAGAAATGCCACTTACATCCACCCCGAAATCCTGCGTATGGTGACAAATGTTTGAGAAGTTTTTCATGTTTATATACTATTGTGCAGCTGACCTATCAGAAGGGTAGAAAACCTTTTGTAATGTAGACATTACTTAAGAAATGAAATCAGTTTTCCTGCTTCTGTGTTGTGTATCAAGCACTCGGAAATACCAGGTGTCCAAAAAAGTTTGTGCCATATTTTTCAGTGAAAAGGAACTACTTGGTAATTTCTTGCAAATGCATTTTATACAGTAAAATAACCTCCTTCAGCTTCAGTTAAATGTTCCCAACAATATACAAACTTATAAATCCTGTGTTTGTAAATTTCTTGTCCCTAGAAGCAAAACATTGTCCTGTGGCCTGTGTGACATCATCCTTGTTTCGGAACTGTTGCTCACACAAATGGTTATTCATGGGCAAACCCAAGTGATAGTTGTCAGATGGAGCGATGTCCAGGAAGTGAAGAGGATGAGGTAAAACTTCTCAACCTAGTGCGTTGATTACCTCCTTAGTAACTATCACCATATGAGGTCTAGCGTTGTCTTGAAGAAGGATCACTCCTTTCCTTTTGACTAATGCTGGCTGCTTCTGACGCAGTGCAGCTGCAACTGGGATGAGTACACTTCGGTTGTGATAGTTTTACCATGCATTAGGAATTCGAAGTACACCAGATACTGAGCAATACCTTCTGTTGATGAATGTTTTATTTGGGGGTAAATATAACAGAACCTGGGGATGGCCAATGATGTTTTCCTTTGCGGTTACTCTATAATACCCATTTCTCGTCACACGTTAGTATCTGGTGTAGGAATGGGGCTTTCTTGTGGCGTGACAGCAATAAAGAGCAAATGGTGATCCGCTGGAGTTTGGTTTCCTCAGTCTGAACGTGAGTAACCCACTTACTGAACTTCCACCTCTTCCCAAGATTGTGCAGATGTAATCGAATGGTTTCTTCTCTCATTCTAAATCCTTGTGCAAGTTCTTTGCATGTTTGATGTGGATCACGCCCAATGTTCTTTTTCAGCAAGGCTTTGTCGATAGTGGATTGACGTCCAGCTTGAGGCTTGTCCTGGAGGCTCTCATCTCCTGATGCAAATCAACTGAACCACTTTTGCGCTATGCACTTGCTCACTGATGCCTCACCAAGTGCGGAGCATATCTTTCGAGCAGCTCCTGCAGCATTGCTACCCAATTTAAACTAAATGGGAAGCATTTTTCTCCAGCACCACATCTCAAATAAGTTGATCCTTTGGATATCTGCAACTCGCAAGTTGCACATTTAAATGCCGTAGAGGAACTCGGAGAAAATCAGAGTCTGAACTAGTATCATCTTTTTTTTTAAATTTTTTTAAGTAATCACAATTGTGAAACATCCTTTGACACTGATGTGTTCACTTCAGGATTTTAGTTTTTACAAAACTGCTTTCAACACGACCGACACACCTCACAAATCTGCACTGACTGCCGGTTGACCAGAATGTCATTATCTGACGTCATCTACCCAGGCTTGCCGACACATGCAGTTTCAATTTCACCTTTCGCCCCAGTGGCATGAAGTTTTTTGGATACTTGGTAAATACAAATCTTCTGCACTGCAGATGTATGTGAGCTTGCATTCAGGAGATAGTGGGTTCAAAGTCCACTGTCGGCAGCCTTTGAAGATGGATTCCCATTTTCACACCAGGCGAATGATGGAACTGTACCTAAATTAAGGCCATTGCCACTTCCTTACCATTCGTAACACTTTCCTGTCCCATTATCGCTAGTCCGGGGTATGTGTGGAACGCAGAGATGGTGAAAAAAGGTGCGGGCTTGAATGGGTCTAACTACCATATCAAGAATTGAATTAAAATTTTAACAAAGGTTATATTTCTTTAGAATTTCCAAAATTAACAAATAACAACATGACAGATACAATTGGCAATCCTGAAACAAGTCTTGGACAATCCAAGATTATTGAATATTTACAGTTTTGGGGCTTCAAGCCCTTAATCTACAATTCTGAGCAACGAGCTCAATCTTATAAAATTTTCCATTCAAAATGAGAAAAATAATTTAGTCCAGGGCAGAACTTCCCTGATTCAAGAGCACTTGCTCCCTAAATTACAATATCTAGCCTTCCAGAGGCACCTTTACTATTACAAAACTTTGAAAAGAGCTAACAGGCTCTCAGTTTCTTCCAGCCTACTCAAGGCAACATCAAAGTCTTACAATCTCTGGCCTCTCAAGGCACAACTTACAAATTGAAAATAATTTTATACAGGGGTATCTAGTACCCAATCTACAGGGCCTTTGCGGAAAAGAACAGGTTAAATAAATGGCCCGAACACAACCTGAATAGAGGCGAACACTGCGCTCCAGATACTGAAATATAAAATCCTACAGGGCTCTCGGCCGATGAAACTGGGGCTCGTATGGAAATAACTTTAACATATTACAGTAACGAAAGGTTGCAAAACGTAGTCACCTCAAACCAAGATGAAGGGGAGCTCAAGAGGGTAAACTCGCTCTCTATCCCTGATTTACAGTTAAATACTTCATGATTTTTTTAAAAAAAAATTTAAAATTTTATTTATTTATTTTTTTATTTTTATTTTTTTTTACATTAGCCGAAAGATGATTTACATTTTAGAATTTTTTTTTTACATAATTAAAGATTTGGACCTTCCCCTCAGATAAAGTTGCGGAGACCGCAAGATAGATAGAATTTTATGTGGCCATTACCTTATAGATGTTCTGCTGACTTTAACACACACACACACTTATAAAGACGGTGATCAGTTGACAAGGAAACCCGAAAAGGCGCAACTTACATACCCTCAGGGAAGGTTCGAGAGAATTCCGGACTAAACCGGCCACACCCTTTCAATTTTTATTGGTTAACACAAAGTGAACAAGAAATGCGGGATTGGTTGAAAATTAATTACAAAAATTCCTGATTGGCTAGATTCAAAACTGGCGGAAAGCAAAGGAAGTGTTGCCAACCCAAAAATAAATGAATGTAGATTCAGTTATGGAAAACCTAGGAATACGAAACTTCTTTAGGTTATAAGTCCTTCCACCTTGCAAGAGAGTGCATGATCAGAGTTTTTTTTGGTAGTGACATCTGTGGAAAAATGTTCAAAGTTCTTGATGTATAGTAAACAAAACAAGGAGAAATTCAGTCTGTTTAGGAAACTTCACAATAACCAAATTAATTAATATTTTAGTGGTGACATCTTCCGATTAAAGTTCCAACTTGTGTTATCAGTTTCACTATTTGATCAATAGAGGAGTTTATTAAGGTGCTTATTTTGAATGAGCGAAGTAGAGGTTTACCTCCCGGTACAATCGCCATCATCATCATCATCATCATCATCATCATCATTGTACAGTTCCAGTTTCCCAGGTATTGTTAATGAGCCTCTTCTGCTTCTTCCTGCCCATGTACAACTTGTCACAGAGAGCATCATCCACTGTCCATCCTCTGGTAACCAGATCAACCTTAATGATGTCCATCCATCGGGTTTAAGGTTTTTCTGCAGGTCTTTTCCCCTCCACCTGTCTTTCCAAATTTATTCTGCCTATTCTTGTAGGCTCCATCCTCATCACATGCCCGTACCACCGTAGTCTGGATGTGCCGATTCAGTCTAATAGGGATGTCTTTATTCCGACTTCTTTCCTCACTTCTTCATTTCTTAACTTGTCCATCTTGATCTTCTGGATGGTGGATCTAAGAAATTTCATCTCTGATGCTTGCAGTCTTGATCTCTTTTTGTGAGGGTGCACGCTTCAATCCCATAGGTCAATAATGTTATGAAATAGCTGTTAAACATCATCAGTTTGGCCGGTTTTGGAATCATGTCATCCCATAAAAGTGTTCTTACTTGTTGGTAGAATTCTGATCCTCTTTGCACTCTGTTTGTAATTTTCTTTCTGACCGAATTATCACTGGAGATTACACTTCCAAGTAAGGAAAACTGTCCACACACTCTAACTGGTGGTCTCTTAGTTTTACACTTGCTGGACACCCTTCTCTGTTGACTGCCGTCACTGTCTCAGTCTTGCTGATGTTGAGGTTATATTCCTGGCACTGGGATTTCCATTCGTTGAGTCTGGTCTGTACTTCCTCTTCTGTTCCACCCCAAATCATGATATCATCAGCAAAGGCCACTGCATTCAGTTCACCTAACTTTTCCTTGACGTTCTTCATTATATTGTTTATAACAGTGATGAACAGTAGTAGGGATAATGCACTTTCTTGTTGAACTCCACTCTTGGTCTCAAACCGTGATGATCGACCTTCTCCAATTTGTACACAGCTAGTACAGTCTTTGTACAACATCTGAATTTTCCTTACCAGTCCTTCAGGAACATTTCTTTTCCTCAGGCACTCCCAGATCTTATATATTATAACACTATCATAGGCCTTTTCTATATCCAGGAATAGAATGACCAGGTTCTTGCCTTTCTCCCAGTACTTTCCCATCAGCATGTGGGTGCTAAAAATTAGTTCCATTGTTGATCTGTTACTTCTGAATCCATATTGCTCCTCCTCTAACTGTGGTTCAGTGATGGTTCTCAATCTCCTTTCTAGGATGTTCTCTAGAATTTTTAGCCCATGAGAAAGTGTTATTCGTCTATAGTTGGTGGGTTTCCATCTGCTGCCTTTCTTAAACAGGGGAATTATAACGCCCTTGCTCCAATCTGCAGGTATTTTGTTGTCTGTCCATATGGCATTTAGTACTCTGTGCAGCCATTGTATACCCTGGATGCCTGCTGCCTTTATCATGTCAGCATTCACTTCATCTGCACCTGAAGATTTTCCTTTAGGCATAGATTTTAAGGCTGTCTCAGTTTCTCTCCAGGTGATGGGAGGTTCCTCATTGTAGGCTTGTATTTCCGGTTCTGTATTTTGTTTTGAACTGGTCTATTCAGTAGGTGGTTGAAATGGTTCTTCAGGACTTCTCTCATGTCACTTTCTGTCCTAACCAAATTTCCATTTTCATCTTCAAGTGCATTTATGGTATTCATTGGCTTCCTTTTACCTCTGATAACACTATACAGTAGTTTCCTATTGCCTCTGCTGTCTTCCTCCTGTTTCTGAATGAATATATTCCATGCATTGGTCTTTTCTTCTGTAACTATTCTTTTAACGTCCAGTTTCTTGTTTCGGTATAATTGCTTGAGGTTTCTGATCTTTCTCGTCTCTAGTAAGATCCGGTTTATTTTTCTCCCGATCCTTTTCTTTCCACAAGAGATTTCTTCATGGCAACTATTTTTTTTCTTGTAGATATGTGAACGGATCACAAACATGTATGTGTCATGTAGAAGTTCTGCAGGCATAGTGTGCATGCAGAACAACAGATGGCTCTGTGATAGCTGGTAATCAGTCAGTTGGTGAATGTCGTGCGAGATGGAAGTAACCCGTGTTGAGCAGCGCACTTACATCAAAATAGCCTTTCTCCGAGGGAGAAATGCAATGGGATTTCACAGTGAATTAGTGGAAGCCCTTGGAAATAATGCCCTACCATATCGTACAGTAGCACGGTGGGTAGGAAAGTTTCAGCAAGGACGTGTGTCAACCAGTGATGAGCAACGTTTGGGAAAAACTGTCCGCGTGCGGACCGACGTGGCACGTGCCGTCATCAAGCAGCTCCTGGATGAGGACAGGCGATGGATGCTACTGGAGTTAGAGAGGGCAAGTGGCATAGAGAAATGCACCGTCCACAGGATATTGCGTAATGAGCTGCAGTTGCGCAAAATCACATCACGGTGGGTACCGCATGCACTGATGGAAGTTCAAAGGTATGCACTATGCTCCGACCACCTTGCACGCTGACAACAGGACGGCGATCAATTCTTGTCACGAATAATCGCCATTGATTAATTTTGGGCTAGGGCTTATGAACCAGAACTGAAACGTCAGTCTGCGGAGTGGCGACATGCTGGATCACCAAGGAGGCAGAAGGTCCATCGGAATCCTTCCCCAGTCAGAATGATGGTGATCGTCGTCGTCGTATGACGTCAGGGATGTCAATGCCACTTTGTTCCACATGGCAGAACAGTGACCGCACAGTACTACAGGGACTTCCTGGTGTGACAGGTACAACATGGCGTTCGGGAGAAACGTCCGGATCTTGTGGACAGTGCAATAATCCTGCACGACAATGCAAAACCACATAAAGCAGAGTGTGTAGGGCAGCTACTGCGACGTTGGGGATGGGAAGAATTGGAGCACCCACCGTACTCTCCTGACATTTTGCCCTGTGATTTTGATCTCATTCAAAAGATTAAGGAACCACTACGTGGTAGGCGGTTTGCAACACGATAGGACATTGCTAATGCTGTGCGCCAACAGGTGACCCGATTCACACATGGTGCAGCAAATGCTGAGGCAGAAGGTATTCAGCGCCTCCCACATTGTTGGCAGCATGTGGTGTCGGTAGCAGGGGACTACTTTGAGGGTCTTTAGGCCCAGGTTTGTCATGTCAACTTTATGTGTACTGTGTTGTCATTCTTTTGCACCGGGAAGGCCATATTGAAAGTTCTCGTAGGATGGGAATTTGCTTTATTAGATGGGAGACTTCATCATTTCCTAAATCACCTTCCTAATACCGTATGCTTCTTGGATCAAAGAGTGATTCCACATATTTTCATCATTAATTTTGCAATTTTGCTTAAAAGTAAATTAGCTTCGCATTTTGAGCTAAATTTGTAAAATTTCGCAAAAATTTCACGATTTTGCTCTTTGGGAAAAATAGGCGCCTCTACCCATTACGTTCTCATATCCTGTTCTGCTTGTCCCAATCTGTGCATTCAGATCTCCTATAATGATTACTCTCTCTTTTCTAATAACTTTTTCCAAATCATCAAGAAACTAGTTCTTGTCCTCTTGACAACATATAGTTTGAGGTGCATACACCTGTACCCAAGTTAGTTTTCCTTTCCGTAAATGTACAGTCACCTTATTATTCTCTCACTAACATACTGAATTTCAGCGACTCCTAGATCTTTACTCATGATGAAACCAACACCATTCCTCATCTCTTTGTCATTTCCATGCCAATACAGTGTATACTGTTTTCTTAATTTCTTCATTCCTTTCCCTCTCCATTTGGTTTCACTCAGCCCCAGTATCGTTAATTTCCTCCTTTCCATGAGGTCCACTAGTTCTTCACATTTTCCTGTGAGACTGAGTAAGTTGATGGTCCCAATATGTGTTAGTCTCCTCCGGGAGTTTTGCATTTTTTAAAGACCCTGTCTATCATCAGGCCATAAACCATCATCCCTGACATGAATCTGCTTGTGCTGACATCTTAATTTAGATGTTAAATGTGTTCCGAGGCTCTTATATGTTTTGAAAGCAACTACAAATAAGCTGTCTTACTGGCTTGCTAGGCCTAACGTAATTGAGGATTTTCTTTTGGGGTTTACTCCCATAGTCTTTGAGGTTCCCCCCTCACCCCACAAGGCAGTGGATTCTATTTTTACTATCCCCAGAGTAATGGGTTGCCTCCTCCGCCAGCTCTACCATACCGAATCATATTCTCTGCTGTTGCTGCCGTTGAGGTCTTCACTCGTTACCCTGAGCTGGGACCCTTTACCAGGTGTTACACACCGGGCCAGTGTGCTATGGGACTCTCATAGGCAGGGGTGCCACTCCCTGGGCAGAGCTGCCTCTAAGAGGGTTCCTACCTGTTACCATATCCCATTATCGCCATAAGACCTATCGTTAGTGCGGCATAAAACGAAGTGTAAAAATGTGAGCCAAATCGTTCCAGTTCATTTTAGGGTTACTACTCAGCTGATGAATTAAGATATTTATTTCTGACCATTGCTGCTGTTCCATCTGTTGTTACCGTTATCAGTTACGTAGGTTTAAATTAGCTTTTTTGAAATACTACTTTACATCCTTTACAAGTTCTCCCATTGAGTAGTTCATGGAAGTAACAATACAATAAGCATTTCTTCAATCAGTTGTTCACTGGTTAAGTCCCTGTAGCACCCAAACATAATCATCTGTGCTGTATTCAAGATGTTGCATAATTTAACAGTGAATATAGGAAGACAATTGACAAACGTAAAAAAACATTTAAATTGTCTTTGAGTTGCTAATGTTTGAAGACATAAATCATGCAATATATCTGAGTGTGTCAGTAACATCCTTTTTCTTTCCAAATAACATTATGTGTCTCAAGAATGCATTCTTTAACTATTCCATGCTGAATGGTTGTTTTTGTTTGCCTAGATTCTATGAAGTATGTAAAGAGGCCAAGATTCAGTTTTCTTGTTTGGTTTTTGAATGATTCATAAGTTTTGTTGTAGAATTTGAACTTAAAACATTAAATCTCTGATTTCCAAAGTTTGCTTCTCATTCTTTAGCAAATAGTATGCATTTGGTCATGTAATAGAAGTTTTAACTATTGCAACAGTTTTATAGCAAGTAGAACACACAGATACTGCACCAGTTTGGTTGGGCTACTTAAAACAATATATGCCTAACATTGTCCACACTAGTAAAATTTGTTTTCACCTTACTTATTCCTTTTTATAAGTACTTCTCTTTACTACAGTCACACTTCCCAGAATGAGCAATTAAATGTAAAGTACAGGTAGAATGGTTATAGACTAAATGGTGAGAAGGGTTCCTAGATCATCTCCCTGCACTTGTATTTATACAATACCTACTATGTGCTAGAAATGATTATATTTTGTTTTTTATAATATTCAGTCTACTTATTTATTTAATTAATTAATTAATTAAAAACTGGTTGCACATAATGTTGTGTCACTGTCAATGAAGAAAGAGAGCTCTAGACTTGTAGTTTGTAGGCTATGATTTTTTGTACAATTATAATTTCTACTGTTTAATTTTAAAAATATTATTCCTTTGTAAATGTACATTACAGCATTTTTCTAAATATGTATTATTTATTTCCTTTGTTTCACAGTGTCTTATATTAAGAGCGTTGATGGATTCACTGGATGCTATCGTGGTTTGACCCCGAAACTTTGTGCCAATGCAGTTAGCGGCATAGTGTTCAATAAAGTATCAGATCATTTAAATTTTAATGAAGAGGATAAGCCTGATGAAGATGATATTACGGAAGAGGAAAGGCAGGTGTACTTCGTTTATGTATTTAACTGATATTATTAACAGCAATATTTGCTTCAAGTAATAGGTGTAAAATTACTTTTACTTCTTTAATACTAATTGACTATTATTCATTTATATATACAGTATGTAATATTCAAATTGCAGAAAATTAAAGAAACGATGATAGTATGACAATTTATAAATTTAATAGTTTCCCCAGTAAGTTTTTGTGTTTATTGTAATTTGCCAGTGAAGTGATATAATATACTACAGTTTTTTTTTTTTTTTTAGCTCGTTCTGCAGCACAACTCAGAGCATGGCACGGCTGGCGCAATGACACTCCGTCGCTGGCCGGTATAATGTGCGCTCCTCTTTCCCACTACTCACGGCAATTCACACTTATAGAAATCCATTTCTAGTGAAACTATTAGTCGAAAACCTACCTGGCATTACATTTGATGTTCAAAATGTTGTCCCTCAGCTGTCAAACATGCCTGACACCTCGTAAATAGGTTTGCAGACACTCGGCGAATCTCAGCCCGTGTGATGTTCGAAATAACGTGTGTAATGTTCTCTTGTAGTTCTTCTCTTGTGTGAGGGTTGTTCACATAGTTTTCCCTTCAGCAGCCCCCACAGGTAATAATCACAGGGATTTAAATCAGGAGATTTAGGGGGATGATTAACCACACAATCTTCGAAAATTTCCCGTATTACCTCCATAGACCGATTAGCAGTTTGTGCTGTCACATTATCTTGCATGAAGTAACCATTACTCCTTTCTTCTCCCGTCAGCTCTTGAAAGAATGGTCTGAGAATGAGGTCTATATATCAATCAGCATTTATTGTTTCACGGAAAATATAGGCCCTATAATTCTGTGAACACTTATTACGCACCAAACTCCTATCTTTACATCATGAAGTGGACGGACATGCAGCTGGTGGGGATTTTCTGCACACTAGTAGCGACTATTTTGACTATTTACGTAGCCATTTAAGTGTAGCCATGATTCATTCACTATAAAATAAAAGTTCTGGGTCAACATACCCATCGTGAAGTGACTGAAGCAACCAGTTACAATACTGAACCCTAGCGAAACTGTTAGGTCCTCTTAAATATTGGGCAGGGGTGGGTTTGTACGGTTTAGCTTTTAACAGGTTTGTTGCTTTGTGGGCAGAAGATAATGAATGATGCATTAGCTTGTACGGCGAGACGCGACAGGTATTTTGTTGAAGTTCTTTCCAAGAGAGCTCCTATTTCGTCAAGCTATTCCTCTGTTAAAACAGTTCATCTCCTGCGTGATTTCTTGTTAAGAATGGACCCGGTGGTACGGAACTACTAATTTACGTACCATACTCCTTTGGGGAGGGAGGAAGCCAGGAAATTCGCAAATGAATCGAAAGGGGCACTCTAATTAAGAAGAATGCTTCGCATAGCACAACACAGTGAATACACGCTGTTCTACTGTATACATCACTTGTTAACACACGATTACTTTAATATTCCTACAGAAATGACACTATTTTAAAGCGAACACAGTGAACACGCTACCAATACCACAGATGTTAAACTAAACTATTGCTGTGAAGCAATGGTTATTGCTATCGTACTGTATTAGATCATCTTAGCCGGTCATGAAGCAATCCATATATCTCTCAGCAAATGAGTTACCCGGCCGTGCTATCACCTTTCGTGCATGTTCTCCTGATACATGGAGCGAGCCAAAAAGACCCTGTAGAAGGAGGCATGCCCAGTGGTGGACACCGAGTGAGTGGCTGCGCAGTTTAGGTCATGTAGCAGTCAGCTTGCATTCAGGAGGTAGTGTGTTCAAGCACCACTGTCGGTAACCCTGAAGATGGTTTTCCGTGGTTTCCCATTTTCACACCAGGAAAATGCTGTGTCTGAATCAAGGACATGGTCGCTTCCTTCCCTCTCCTAACCCTTTCCTATCCCATCATTGCCGTAAGATATATCTGTGTTGGTGCAACGTAAACAACACAAAAAACAATTGTAGACAAAACACACACAAAATTAGCGTGAATATTTGAGATATCCTCCTCTTTGAACCATGTGGCCTTGCCGCAGTGGGGAGGCTTATGCTTCCAAATGTAGCAGGTAGCCAAGCCATAGGTGTAACCTGAGATCAGACTAACTAATAGTTCATCAGAAGCAGGGTAGCAGCTTTCCGGAAGTTGCAAGGGCGGCAGTGTGGATGACTGACTGATGTGGCCTTGTAATAATATTTAACATGACTTACCTGCATTGATAGTGCTACACGGCTGAAAGCAACTGGGAAACTTCAGCCGTAATTAATTACCAAGGACATGCAGATCTCTCTGTATGAATGAATGATGTACTGATGATGGCTTCCTACTTGGTAAAAGTTTCGTAAGGTAAAATAGTCCCCCGTTAAGATCTCCAGGAGGGTACTACACGAGAGGGAGAAGTTGTCAGGAAAATGAATACCCTATTTTGCAAGTCGGAATCTGGAATGTTAGATGTTTATGAATCGTGGTAGGTTAGAGAATCTGAAAAGGGAAGTGGATAGACTGAAGTTAGATGTAGTCGTTAAGTATGTTGGCAGGAGGAGCAGGATCTTTGGTCAAGCAACTTTAGAATCATCAACACAAATCAAACCGGGAAAATGAATGAGTTGGTTTAATAATGAATAAGAAAATAGGCCAGCGGGTAAACTACTATGACTAGCAGAATGAACGGATTATTGTTAAGACAAACGCCAAGCCAGTGCCCATCATAATAGTGCAGATTTATATGCCTAGTAGTTCAGCAAATGATGAAAAAATTTGAAAGAATGAAAGAAGATGAAATGAGAATCTAATTGCAATGGGAAACTGGAATGCAATTGTAACCGAAGGAAGAGAAGGTAATGTAGGAGAATTTGGACTGGGACAAAGGAACGAAAGAGGAAGTCGGCTAGTAGAATTCTGCATCGACATAATTTAGTCGTTGCTAATACTTGGTTCAAACACCACAAATGACAGCTGTATACATGGACAAGACCTGGAAATACTGGAAGGTGTCAAATAGATTTTATTGATATTAAGCAGAGATTTTCAGTATGCGCCAGGTAATTGAAAAATGCTACGAGAGGAATAGGCAGTTGTGTTTATGTTTCGTAGATCTAGAGAAAGCATATGACAGGGTACCAAGGGAAAAGATGTTTGCCATACTGGGGGACTATGGAATTAAAGGTAGATTATTAAAATCAATCATGTTGACAATTGGGCTTCAGTGAGAATTGATGGTAGAATGAGTTCTTGGTTCAGGGTACCTACAGGGGTTAGACAAGGCTGTAATCTTTCACCTTTGCTGTTCGTAGTTTACATGGATCATCTGCTGAAAGGTATAAAATGGCTGGGAGGGATTCAGTTAGGTGGAAATGTAATAAGCAGTCTGGCCTATGTTGATGACTTGGTCTTAATGGGCAGATTGTCCCGAAAGCATGCAGTGGAATATCTTGGAACTTGAAAATCGGTGCAATGAGTATGGTATGAAAATTAGCCTCTCGAAGACTAAATTAATGTCAGTAGGTAAGAAAATCAACAGAGTTGAATGTCAGATTGGTGATACAAAGCTAGAACAGGTCGATAATTTCAAGTATTTAGGTTGTGTGTTCTTCCAGGATGGTAATATAGTAAGTGAGCTTGAATCAAGGTGTCGTAAAGCTAATGCAGTGAGCTCGCAGTTGCGATCAACAGTATTCTGTAAGAAGGAAGTGAGCTCCCAGACGAAACTATCTTTACATCGGTCTGTTTTCAGACCAATTTTGCTTTACGGGAGCGAAAGCTGAGTGGACTTCAGGATATCTTATTCATAAGATAGAAGTAACAGATATGAAAGTAGCAAGAATGATTGCTGGTACAAACAGGTGGGAACAATGGCAGGATGGTACTCGGAATGAGGAGATAAAAGCTAATTTAGGAATGAACTCGATGGATGAAGCTGTACGCATAAACTGGCTTCGGTGGTGGGCTCATGTGAGGCGAATGGAGGAGGATAGGTTACCTAGGAGAATAATGGACTCTGCTATGGAGGGTAAGAGAAGTAGAGGTAGACCAAGACAACAGTGGTTAGACTCGGTTTCTAACGATTTAAAGATAAGAGGTATAGAACTAAATGAGGCCACAACACTAGTTGGAAATCGAGGATTGTGGCGACATTTAGTAAATTCACAGAGGCTTGCGGACTGAACGCTGAAAGGCATAACAGTCTATAATGATAATGTATATATGTATGTAAGCAGAGATTCAGAAACCAGATGTTGGATTGTAAGACCTTCCTAGGAGAAGCTGTGGACTCTGTGGTCATGAAATGCTGTCTGAAGTTAAAGAAATTGAAGAAAGGAAGGAATGCAAGGAGATGGGTTTGGGTTCTAAAAAGTTGAAGGAAAAGAGAGTGAGGAATTTGTTGCACAGGGACTAAATGAAGAGGCTAAAGGAAACTCAGTATATGTGTACAGTCATGAAGAATGAGATTAGTAGATCAGGGATCAGGTAATTTGGAAATAACGGCAAAGGAACAAGAATGAATAAATAGGAGGGCAGGAAAAAGTACAGGTAATCAAAGAATGAAGTGAGATAGTTTTCATATTTGTCAGCACCTGCCTTCTTGGGAATGGTTATAACAACAGTCTGTGAGTGCAGGACAGCTAAGGAAGTTTGGCTGAAGGAGAAGTGCAAGGCTGTTGAAGGTTGTATGGTTGTAGGAAAGGTAGATGCTGCATACAGGAAAATTAAGAAACATTTGGAGAAAGGAAAAATAAGTGTATGAATATGAATATTAAGAGCTCAGATGGAAAAACCACTTCTAGGGAAAGAAGACAATGGAGAAAGTTGACAGGAACATATTCAACTATTGTATCGAGGGAAAGAAGTAGATGATAAGTTTCTGTAACAAGAAGATGCTGTTGATGCTGATGAAACTGGAGACCAAATTTTGATGTCAGAATTCGAACAAGCTTTGAGATCTAAATAGGAACAATACACATGGAATTGATGACATACCCTCAGAATTACCGACTACCTTAGGAGAAACTGAAATGGCAAGGTTATTTAAATGTGCAAGATATATAATACAGGAGAAGTACCATCTGATTTTAGACAGAATGTTGTTATACCTATTCCCAAGAAAGCAGGTGCTGACAAGTGTGAAAACTACCACATCATATGTTTATTATCTCATGCTTGCAAAATTTTAACACATGTTTCTTACAGAAGAATGGGAAAGACAAGCTGAAGTTGAGTTGGGAGAAGATCAGTTGTACTTCAGAAGAAGTGTAGGAACACATAAAGCAATCCTGACTTTACATCTGATGTTAAGAGAATTGAATTAAGAGGGGTGAGCCCACGCACATGCATTTGTAGATCTAGAAAAGGCATGTAATAATGTTGATTGGATCCAGCTATTTGAGATTCGGGAGGTGATTGGAATCAGATACCAAGAAAGAAAGATTACCTACAATCTGCACAAAACTCAGTCTGCAGTAATAAGAATTGAGGACTGTGAAAAAGAAGCAACAATCCAAACAGGAGTGAGGCATGCCTGCATTTTGTCCTCTCACTGTTTCATTGTTTATATAGAACAGGTCATAAAGGATATCAAAGAGAGATTTGGAAAGAGTATCACAATCCAAGGAGAGAAAATCAATACTTTGAGATTTACCTGTGATATTGTTATTTTATCTCAGTCTGCAGAAGATGTGGAGAAATTGCTGAATGGTATGGACATGGTCTTGGGGAAGGAGTACAAGATAAAAGTTAATTTAAGGCAAACATAATGGAGTGCAGTTGAACAAAGTCAGGTAATGCAGAAAATCTTAGATTGGGAAATAAAGAAGATTAATATTGTTACTTGGGTACTAGAATAACTAACGATGGCACGAGTAAGGGGGACATATAATGCAGACTAGCACAAGCAAGGAAGGCCTTTCTTAAGAAAAGAATGTTGCTCACTTCAAGCACAGGCCTGGCAGAAGGTTCACTTTGTGGGTAGACTTTTGTCTGGAGAGTGCCATCGTACAAAAGTGAAACATGGACAGTAAGTAACTCAGACAGGAAGAGAGTATAAGCTTTTGAAATGTGATGTTACAGAAGAATGTTGAAGGTGATTTGAGTAGATCGAGTCACTAATGAAGAGATATTGAATCGAATTGGTGGGAGGAGAATGATTTTGCAAAATTAGACCAGAAGAAGAGATACAATGACAGAACACATCGTAAGACACACAGGACTTGTTCATTTGGTTTTTGAGGGAAGAGTAAGCAGTAAGAATGGTAGGGGTAAACCGAGGCATGAATATGACAAACAGATTAGAGTAGATGTGGGTTATAGTAGTTACATAGAAATGGAAAGGTTAGCACAGGTAGGGTGGCATTGAGAGCTGCAAACCAGTCTATGTACTGGTCACCCAAACAACAACGAAAAAAACTACTACTTGAGATGTAGTCATTTTTTTATATCATTAGTTTCTTTTACATTTGAGATTGCTGTCATATTTTTCTTAGTAGCTAGGACCAAGTTAAATAACTGTCAGGGTCACTCTGTAGTAGTAATATTCTGATCTCTATGTTAATGGTCTTTTAACTGACTCAAAATGAGTACTTTTTCTGTGCAATAGTTCTCTGTAGAGTAGATGGCAGTGTTAAGGATACCAATAAATGCTGTTGAAACACAATAAGAACCATTTTAAAGATAGTGGCAATAGAGAGCACAGGCCTGGCAGAAGGTTCTGGATGAGAGTAGAATATTTATATGCAATACAAAGTTAGTATTTTCATGTTTGAAGAATGAATAAGTCCCTTTATTAACTCATGATTAATTAAAATCTGAGAATTTCACTTTGTGGGTAGTTAATGTAATCACATCAAGGATTGAGCGGTCGCATCCTGCTCGTGGCATGACAGTTTCAAACAGGGTGCTTTTCTTATTTTGACCAAAAGTGACAGCCCTGTAGCTGGACATGATGAAAGTTCTATTGTCGACTATAGCAAACTTGTTTTCATCACACCCAGCCAAAGTTACACAGAATATAGTTACTTTTTACACATTTACACAGACCCAGTTTTAGTTCTTTTGTATGAGTAAGAATACTTCTCGGGGGAGGGGAGGTTTGATGGGTCGCTGGTTAGCATAAAGGATGGATCTCTCCTCACAGCTACTTCTGGTATCTTTTCACATCATTATATATTTTTTTTTTCTGTTTCCTAAACATGCAGACCTGCAATCAAATTTTTACCAACCTCTGCTTACATCTTCTTTTTTTAAATATCAGTTTAAAAACTTTCTCATTCCAGGAGGTGGAGATATGTCCAGAGGTTAACTCGAGATATAATTGCTCGGACTGCAGCCATTATAACCAGCCAACCTTTTACTGTGATAGCTGTACGTATGATGGCTCAGTTTGTTGGAGGTGAAACAAAATATAGGTAAATATATGGATGTCATTCTAATGCTGCTATTTGTTTATGTTAATTTATTATGAAAGTTACTTATTTCCTTCCTTGTTTCTTTTTTAACTTAATGCATCAAAATGCTGAGAGATCTGATTTTCCTCTCCTTCTCCTTTAGTTTGTTATTTTTAGTATTACAAATGACTTGACCAAGCATCACCTCATTCTGAAGAATTCCAATTTTTTGGTATGAAACCACAAAGTATATTTTAATATATTTTCTAAATGGACAATATTTTCTGAGATTATGTTATGTGTAAGTTGCAAATTACTCTGAAAATATGCCTAGAAATACCAATTCCGTTTTTCTTTTGCAAAACAAATCCATCTTCACTTGCATATAGTGCAGATATCAATCAAAGGATCCACGAGCTTGGAACTTCACCAATGATTCAATTATGTTGTGGTACCTGCATCTGTGCCGGTATTCTATGACTTCAGTATGGAAAATATCAGATGGCCTGTTCTGTAGTGATTGCTCTTAAGTGTACTGTTGACATTGTTTAATTGTTGGGCAAGCAGTAAAGATAATCTTCACACAGCATTGAAAGTTATTGGAATGTAGCTGTTTTACCCATTATTGATGGGGTAGTTTTTGTATAATTGCAGCAGTAATGCCATCTAGCAGAATTGAGTGGCCGCAGAAGAGATAAAGCACACCTCAACTAAAATCAATAGTCAGTCATTATAATGTTGATAAGTTTTAGGGACTTGGGATACTTTAGGCCATCACATTTTATTTTCTTCTGGCTGAGGAATATTAATGGTCAACCAGTGTTTTATGATCCTTGGGACTACTCTGCCCCTTGCTTGCATCAGTGGCCTTGAAAATTTCATGCTCTGTCTAGCTTCCTAATTTCCAGTCTTCTTTTTTGTTCAGAACTCCAGTGTTGTCTGGAAATGATTGTTGTAATACCGTATTGTCTCGTGTATTAAACCCCCTCGAGTATTAGACCCCTTCTGGCTTTTCGAGGCGAAGAAAATTAAAAAAATTAATCTTGCATATAAGACCCCCCAACGTAATTCGTCAGAGAACAACAACAATTCTGCTTCGAAGCGGCTACAAGTCTTATTGCAGCTCTGATGACATCGCAAAAATTTGTGAATAGTTTCGTCCGTTCGACCTATGCAATGAAAACGCGTCGAATCCATGCGGTACATCTGTGTTTCGTAGTTAAGAAATGTCTGGCTTCGTAGTGTCATGCTATATTTCTGTGTTTTTTAGTTAATAATGTCTGCCAGCATAATGGTTAGCACAAGTAGTTGCTGTTCTCGGGAGTCTGACTTAGATTCCCGGTACCGTACTGCCAGAGATTTACGAATGGCAGGAAGGTTGATATGCGGTAAAAGCGGTACATGTAACTCCCCTCCCCTGGGGGTGTGTCTAAAAGGAGCTGTACCACCTCGGGATGAGGAAACGAGTTTACTTTAGTTGAGAAATATTAGCAATTGTTGCTATTTATACAGCAGGCGAGATCATTAACAAAATGGTTGTTTAATATCTCGTAACTTGGGTCAATATAGGTATATATTTGGAGAGAAGTAAGTTTAAAACGTGATAAAAGCTATCCAATTAAAACAATTGTTTTACTCACCAACGTACCTAACAAATAATAATAATAATAATTATAATTTTATGTCCCAACGTACTTTTAACGATTTTTGGAGATGCCAAACAAAACATACTAGGGTATGCGTTAAAAAAAAGAGACAACGAACGTACAAAATTAAACATTATGATAATAAAACGCATTACCACTACACCTGTAGATAATATATATAGATGTTGATTCCCATAGGGAATCTGAAATATTTGTTCCGAATGAGTAAATTTATAATACCAATATAAATGGTCCGTTATTGGACATTATAAATTTTCCAGCTAACTCATTCCTGTTTGCCAGCGTTTCGCCCCCATGTGCTAGGCTGGGCTCATCAGTTGGTACCTAGCACACCTACCAAGACGCTGGCTAGTGCATACCGTGGAGGCCACTGCGTAGGCTAATTGTAGCCACCGGCAGTGCCAATGCACTATGAGATACTTTGTCTCCTTATCAAAAATTGATGCCTGCTTGGCCATCAGATGATATAGATGTTGATTCCCATAGGGAATCTGCAATATTTGTTCCGAATGAGTAAATTTATAATACCAATATAAATGGTCCATTATTGGACATTATAAATTTTCCAGCTAACTCATTCCTGTTTGCCAGCGTTTCGCCCCCATGTGCTAGGCTGGGCTCATCAGTTGGTACCTAGCACACCTACCAAGACGCTGGCTAGTGCATACCGTGGAGGCCACTGCGTAGGCTAATTGTAGCCACCGGCCGTGCCAATGCACTATGAGATACTTTGTCTCCTTATTAAAAATTGATCTCATGGGGGCGAAACGCTGGCAAACAGGAATGAGTTAGCTGGAAAATTTATAATGTCCAATAACGGACCATTTATATTGGTATTATAAATTTACTCATTCGGAACAAATATTTCAGATTCCCTATGGGAATCAACATCTATATCATCTGATGGCCAAGCAGGCATCAATTTTTGATAAGGAGACAAAGTATCTCATAGTGCATTGGCACTGCCGGTGGCTACAATTAGCCTACGCAGTGGCCTCCACGGTATGCACTAGCCAGCGTCTTGGTAGGTGTGCTAGGTACCAACTGATGAGCCCAGCCTAGCACATGGGGGCGAAACGCTGGCAAACAGGAATGAGTTAGCTGGAAAATTTATAATGTCCAATAACGGACCATTTATATTGGTATTATAAATTTACTCATTCGGAACAAATATTGCAGATTCCCTATGGGAATCAACATCTATATCATCTGATGGCCAAGCAGGCATCAATTTTTGATAAGGAGACAAAGTATTTCATAGTGCATTGGCACTGCCGGTGGCTACAATTAGCCTACGCAGTGGCCTCCACGGTATGCACTAGCCAGCGTCTTGGTAGGTGTGCTAGGTACCAACTGATGAGCCCAGCCTAGCACATGGGGGTGAAACGCTGGCAAACAGGAATGAGTTAGCTGGAAAATTTATAATGTCCAATAACGGACCATTTATATTGGTATTATCACCTGTAGATATCCATAAATGCGGTATATTTTCCTGTTATTTATTTTTATTCTTTCCGTCGAGGAACTTTTGGCACCATCAGGGCGATAATATACCTAACCTAAACAATGTGGTCTGTCTTATCTCATGGACAGCTGTTTATAAAATCCTGATGTGATTGTAGAGAACAAGCATGAAATGTACTTAAAAATAAGGGTCTGTGTTTCAACAGCCGCAGTTATCAAAAGAATGTTTCCAGTTACTATGTATTGCATTCGGAAGTACAACTCGTAACATACGCTAGTTATCAGCTGATGGTTTGGCATGCCTTCTACAGCACGGCTTTATTCAGAAGGAGTAGCTTCTGCTACATATACACCAACTGGGAATATAAGGGACCATAACATATGAGTAACAACACAGTAACACAGGTTTCCACCTATTCAATACAAAATATATTCACAATATTTTAAAATTACATGGAACTAGTTTCGACCCATCTAGGGGTCATCATCAGCCACATCAAAGCAAAGATCACTCTTGACGAAATCCTAAGAACATGTTAATTTTAATAGTAAGATTATTATGGAATAACAAGTGAATATGGTAAATGAAGAGAGATGTTAGTATGGGACAGGTGAGTAATAGCTAATAAATATACAAGGAATATACTTCTTATAATATAATATAATATATACCTTTAAAGGTACAAACCTATTTTCACATTCCTCAACAATTGCTTTAAACCCATCCCAGGGTCCGTTTACATTTTTATTTACCATTTTCCACCGATCATAGTTGCTTTTTAAAAACTCCCTCATGCCTGTTTTATCAGCCATATGGTACTGCCTAACAGTCCTAATTTTAATCTCTTCCTTTCTTTTTCATTTATTTTTAATTACCACAAAAAACAGCTTCGTGATCACTAATACCATCTATTACTTTGGTTTCTCTATAGAGCTCCTCTGGTTTTACCAGCACCACATCCAGAATATTCTTCCCTCTAGTTGGTTCCATCACTTTCTGAATCAGGTGCCCTTCCCATATTAACTTATCTGCCATTTGTTGGTCATGCTTCCTGTCGTTCGCATTACCTTCCCAATTGACATTTGGTAAATTGAGATCACCCGTTACAATCATGTTCCTTTCCTTATCATTTCCCACATAGCTAATTATCTTATCAAATAATTCTGAATCAGCATCTGCGCTACCCTTTCCTGGTCTGTACACTCCAAAGACATCTAGTTGCCTATTATCTTTAGAAATGAGCCTTACCCCTAGAATTTCGTGCTCGTCATCTTTAACTTTTTCGTAGCTTACAAATTCTTCCTTCACGAGAATGAATACTCCCCCTCCTACCTTTCCTATCCTATCTCTACGATACACCCTCCAGTTCCGTGAGAAAATTTCTGCATCCATAATATCATTTCTCAGCCATGATTCAACTCCTATTACAATATCTGGTAAGTATATATCTATTAAATTACTTAATTCTATTCCTTTCTTTACAATACTTCTGTAGTTATTAATGATGTTTATACAAAACAAATACAGTAATTAGAAAGGGGTGATGTATTATGTGTTTAATTAACACTCCAAGTATCGTGGGGACGAAAGTAAAAACATGAATAATAATCAGAGAGAATGTAGATAATATTAGAAGCACAGAACATCAATATATAGAAGTCTTCGAAACATAAACAAAGTTCAAGGAGTTTATAAACATATATGAGTTTATACACATATATTAACACTTGAGGCCGCCACACATTCCCTCCGCAGTGACAGCGTCCATTTATTTTCGAGGGAAGGTGACCCTTCGACCTGATCTGGCGATCCGTGGTGCGGGTGTATTGGGTTGAGTGCTGCCTGTCTTCTTCTGAAGGTTGACAGTCTTTGGAATGGAACTCGATGGAATGTCCAGAGTGGTTTCTCCAGATGTGTCTTGCTTGTTGTCTGATGATTGTTCTGCCAGAAGGAAGGCAGGTTTCAATCTGTCATTGCTAATAGTTTGTTTTCCTGTTGGCATCTCCACCTCGAAGTGTTTGTCACTGCGAGACAGGACTGGATATGGCCCGTGATTAAAGAGGTGTTCTGACCGCATCATGTCGAACGAAAATGAACTTGCTCGTCATCAGCCGTGGGTGAATGAAGATCTTTTTGCGGTCGTGATGTTCTGTTGGGACTGGTCTTAGGTTCCTCAACTGTTCCTTCAATTTGAAAACGAAGGTTGGGATGTCAGTTACTAGTTTCTGTTCATTGAGAAATACTCCTGGTAGCCTAATTGTTGAGCCGTAAGTCATTTCCACTGGCGAGGTGTTGACTTGCGGAATTATGTAGGAACAAAGTCCTAACAAGACCAGAGGAAGCTTCGAAACCCAATCATCAGACATCTGTGCCTTCAAAGCAGATTTTAATTGACGGTGCCATCGTTCAATTTTTCCATTTGCTGCCGGATGATATGCTGTCATTTTAATGTGGACGATGCCCAGTGTGTTTGTGAGGCATTTGAAAAGTTGACATTCAAACTGCCTTCCACGGTCAGTAGTTATGATACGAGGCACGCCAAAACGAGATATCCATGTTGAGACTATGCCAAATGAAACTGCTTCTGCTGTGATGTCAGCTAATGGAACTGCTTCTGGCCATCGCGAGAAACGATCAATAATTGTTAGTAAATAGCGGTATCCTTGTGATGGAGGTAGTGGTCCAACTATGTCCACGTTAATGTGACTGAATCTTGCTGTCATTGGAGGATACTGTCCCACTGCACTGTTGGTGTGTCTCCAGACTTTACTTCGTTGGCAAGAAATACTTGCTGATGTCCAGGTCTTTATGTCCTTTCTTAGTGATGGCCAGATGAAATGCTTTTTTACTAAATTAATGGTTGCTTGAACACCAGGGTGAGCTAGATTGTGTAGCGAATTGAAAATTGCCTGTCGTAGTTGTTGAGGTACATATGGGCGAATCATATCTTCAGTCATGTCGCATACGAGTTCTTTACCATTGGGCAACATTATTGTTCGAAGTGCAAGTGACCTATTCTTAATGTGTGGAAGTTCTTCGTCACATTGTTGGCTTTCTGCTATTTCTTCCATGGTAACAGTTGGAGGTATAGTGATTGAAGCATTTCGTGAACAAACATCAGCTGCGATGTTCTCCTTTCCAGTAGTGTAACGTATGTCTGTGATGAACTGTCCGATGAAACTAAGGTGTCGTATCTGACGTGGAGAAGCTTTGTCTGAAGGTTGTTTGAACATGAAAGTGAGTGGCTTGTGGTCGGTGTAAATCGGAAAATCACAACCTTCAAGCATGTACTGAAAGTGCTTCACAGCTGAGTAGGCAGCGAGGAGTTCTCTGTCGTAGGTTGAGTAATTCCTCTCTGCATTTGTCAGTTTCTTGGAGAAGAATGCTAAGTTAATGGTTGCAGATTATTGTCTTTGATTTGTTGCAAAGATGCACCAATAGCATAATCTGAGGTATCTACCATTAAAATTAGAGGTAAATTTGAAGATGGATGAGCTAGAAGTGCTAAATCGGCCAAGCTATTTTTTAGGTCATTAAAGGCTTGTTGAAGGTTTTCTGTCCAATTAATTTTTCTGTTGTCATTTTTCTTAGTCCCGTGGAGAAGGTTCAAAAGCTCTGCTTGTTTACTGGCTGAATTTGGCAGTGCTCTTCGGTAAAAGTTAATGAGGCCAAGAAACTGGCGCAGTTCTTTTATTGTGTTAGGTAGCGGATAGTCAACAATGGTTTGTACTCGCTCTGGTAGTGGTCTGATTCCTTCTGCAGATATCACATATCCCAGGAAAGGTACTTCTAAATACATTTTGTTTGTTATAAAAATATCTGCAGTGGTGTCAAAAATCCAGAATTCTAAAATCTGGCATACCAGTATTGAAAAAATACACCAACAATGCCAATCATACAAGTAAACACAAATAAATGATGTCAGTGGAAATAAACAGCTGTATAGTTAACGACTGACGAGTCAAGTGGTGACCTCTCGGACTTTGTGAACGGTGATTCTGATCTTGGTGACGAATTACGATTTTGTTTCAGACAGTCAATTAAGTTACCTGCGTGGAATGTGATTGTACATAACCAAGCCAGTCATAGTGATGATGTTGTTACTAATAGTGACTGAGAAGAGAATAATGTTGATCAGGACAATCCTGCACAGACTCCACAACGGTTCCTGGAATCATTAGTTCTTTAATTTCCTCCTCTCTTACCCCATTCTTTTTACACTTCGACGCCATGCTTCTATGAGTCACGCGTAAACAAGTCAAGGAACTTTATATGAGGCGTATAGTTTCAAACATGACCAAGTCCATCTTATGCACGTTCTGATGTTTTGACTTCCATGGATTTCTCTTTACAAGATGAATACAACGAGAGCTAAAGTGGGTTTCAAATCCGGCCAAATCACATTTAAAATTACAGCAAAGAATGACGTTTCATATCAAAGTTGGCCAAGTCCCTGTTAACCCGCACGAGCCAATAACCCTGCATTATCCAGTCACGTGTTGTGTTCCGGTAAAACGGTTGACTGAAGTTTGTTTGAGTCACATGTGGTGGTTTTGTTTGCGTGTATTTTTATAAACATTTTATAAATAATAAATATAATTAATTGGTTGTTTTTAATAGTATTCATATTTGCTGTGCAATAAAATGGAGGGAAAAAATAAATGCCATTCCAGAAAGCAGCAATATGATCCTTCCACCTGAAAGCGCACGAGGGAAAACAGCTGAGATGAGTACAATCAACAACGTGTTTTTTAGTGGTGATTCAGTCAAGGCTCGGTGATGTGTTTCGAAGGCACGATGGTATTGAATAGGTATAATATGAAGAATATACATTGAAGTAACTATATGAATCCACATATTTGAAAAATATACACTATTTAAATGTAAATTAGCCTCTACATTGGTTACAATGTTGGGTAATTTTACACAAACATAATGTTTAAAATAATAATCTTTAAAGATTTTTCACTAAATCTTATATCATTTTAAATCATATTTGTTCCAAATAAAGTCTAGATGAACACAGCTGAAAAATAGGCTTAATCTAGATTTCTGTTTTCCTTACGTATTCCGTGATGTCTTTACCACAGTACCCAACCTGTAATCACAGAGGAACAAAAAAGTGTAGGCTACTGAAAATGAAAGATATAAAAGACTTTCATAGTGCATACTATGCACACCCTGTTAAAGCTAAACAAGGTGGTTTTATTCTAAGGTACTATAGCATAAGCATACCTAAAAGACGACGAAGCAGAAATAATGCATATTAGGCCAAATTTTCTAATCTAATTTTCAAAGATGACCAAGTCCTTGTAGGTAAGTTTCAAAATTGGCCAAGTCCCATAGATAGTTTCAAACATGGTCAAGTCCAAATTTTAAATACATTTTTCAATTCATGTAATATATTTAGACTGTAAAAATTGTATGGTAATGAATTAGAAGCCTCTGTTAAGCAACATAAAGAATAAGGTGTCTGAATATATATGAATTAATATCCTAAACAAGATTTTGCTTCTCCTGAGAAAAAAAAAAACAGCTCAGCGGACTTGGCCATGTTTGAAACTGCACGCCTCATATATGACTCAAGTTTTTTTATAGACAGAAAACAAAAGCATGTTGCCAGGCATTGTTACCTTGAACTCTCTTTAATGAACAGTTTTATTGATTTTATCAAGAAAGTTCCACCTTTGCAACAGTACAATAAGTATTGTAATGGTGGAACTTTTTCTTGATAAATCATGAAACTGTTCAGAGTTGACTATATGGGCTAAATATGACATATTACATGTAATCTCTTCAATGGTCGTGGATTTGCTCTTCGTATTTCCCGTGCTTACCGCACCACCTCTACTGACGCAGTTCTTCTTATTGCAGGCATTGAGCCACTATTTCTGATGGCAATAGCAAAAGCTGAACTCACTTTTTTGAAGAAAAACAAAGTATCACCAATGCCCATTCTGAATACCACTCTAGAGCAACCTTGTCATTTTCTACAGTCTGATCACCCAAGTCTCTTCAAAAACTTCATTAATGAAAATTGTGCAATTACCCATGACTGCTTTATTTACACAGATGGATCTCGCATACCAAGCACAGATGAACAGGACAAAGTTAGATGCGTCTTCGTTGTTCATGAAAACGATTCTGTGGTGTTCTCATCCCATTACAAACTCTCTTCCACATACTCTATTTTCCAGGCTGAACTGTGGGCGATCAAATCTGCGATCGAATGGTGCAAATCTAACAAAAAGAAATCTTGGTTATTAAGTGATTCGCAAGCTGCGTTGAATGCGATAAATAATAAATATAATCTGAATCCAATAGCTGTAGCTATTAGAACCACAGCTCAACAAAGTTTGCACATCTGTTTTGACTGGATTCACGGTCATTGTGGAATATCTGGAAACGAGAAAGCTGATCTTCTGGCAAAAGCAGCGGCTACATCTAATTTGGAAATTTCTTATGACAAAACATCACCTAGCTACACTAAAAAAATCATAATGAAGCACGTAATCTATCAGTGGAACAGCATTTGGACTTCTTCCACTAGAGGCCAAGTCGCCAGAGTAGTATTCTTCCCTGAGGTTTTCAACCGCCTGCAAAGTAATGTGTTGGTGCCAAGCTTTGAAATTACTCAATTTTTGACTGGTCATGGCAAATTTTGTTATTATTTTCATCGATTTGGAATCAATCGTCCTGATGGCTACGTGTGTATTTGCAGATCCTCACAAACCCTGTATCATTTGTTTAAGAAGCCATGCTGTTATAAATATTTTATTAACTTCATCCACTTCATTTTCTGATACATGAATTATTTTCATTGTAAAACTGAATATGTATTTTAACTATAACCCTAGTATTGCACCTGTAACTAGGTCTGTCGGTGAACAAGAGCACCCCAGGGGTGCTCAGTTCGAAAGGATTACTGACTGAATAAATACAAGTGGCAGGATTTGACATGAGGTTCGGAAAATAAGAATATTTGATGTTCAGAAAATCTTATAACATTTTTTTTTATTCAAATAAAATAAAACTTTTGCCATCCTGATATCTATGATTATGGGAATGATCGCTACGTGAAGTTAATTTACTGCTTAATCTTGATGTGACTTAAAAATAATTCTAACAAATGGGGTGGTACATGTGACTCTTTTGCCCTATAATTCTAACAGAAGTGTTTTCAATCTTTTTTTTTTTTTTTTTCGTTAGTTAATATTAATTTAATAATTTGAAATGTATTCTGGAAAAATGAGGGTAGTACATCAAATTCCTTGAACAATCTGGAAAACATATTAAATTTTAATGAAGTGTATAAGATAAAATATTCAAAATTAACAAGTTTTATCAAAATATTATTGAAATGATGCTCATCAAATTCTTATTAACACTTAACTGTATCTTGAATCTGCTTTTATTTTTTTGTGAAAGTTAATTCGAGACGTCGAGTATATCTGTTCAAAGTCTTTCCCACTTATCTCCTCGTGAGAATTAACATCTAACGTTACTATCACGTGGTCATCATAAGAAACTGAAATTATCATTATTACTCCTCAAAAAATCATTAAAATCAAAAATAAGTCATCGATGTGGGAATCCTGTCCAAAATTATAAATAAAATGCCACTAAAGTGTCACAGATTATCCCCTCTGTCAACACATCACAGCTGAAATGCACAAGAAATATCTTATCACTAGAAAATCTTACCAATTCTACAACTAACTACTGGAAAATTCCTAAAGAAGAAATATTTACAGTATCTACATGTCACATCCATGTACAAATCATCATCACCACTCTCCAATAGGTCCATTTAGAAATGTCATTGAAGTCTCCACGTGAGTACGAATTATGGCGATAAAAAGTGAGGTCGCCTGGTATCGAACGATATTATTATCAGGATATTTATTTGAGAATCTGTTTTCCAAATTTAAGGTCCTCCAGTAAGATTTACACATACATTAGAAACGTTGAATTACTGACTTCCATGAGCTATATCAGGATAAGCTTATTCCAAAATATTAAGGCTGAATTATGGAGTACATCGATCGACATAGAATTATTATCGTCATCGGAAGACTTTACTACAGTGACTACACCTCGTATAATCTCGAAGATCCATTATCTATTTCATACCATGATCAACATCATGTACAAAAAATATCGTCGCACTAACACGTGACAATTCAATATCAAAAGACTCATATCACATGTACTAATTCCACATAAATCCCACGTACAATAACAACATTATAATGACGACTAATATTCATCACAACCACATTTCACACAATGTGAAGTCAGAAAATTATGTAAGAACCTGTTATCGTCCAGAAACAAGTCTTATTCCCATTAAGTTTGTCTCGATGACTAAATAAACCATTAATTACATATCACTGCACATGTACTCCTAATAAATCCATAATCTCAATCCGGAATTAATATCCTGATGACATGCTATCATTACCACGAGGCACGAATATAAATCCAAATATCATGAAAATATTGGGAAAATATTACCTCGATAAATTCATCTGACACAGATTAACTTACTAATATAATGAAATTCATAAAATAAGAAAGGATGGTTCCGATAACACATGGATAACTTCAACTGATCTATAATTTCAGAACTCAACAACACGTGGTCAGGAATCTGAACAAATACACGAATTAAGTTCCAAGTCCTATCTCACATATTAGGAAATAATCAATGAAATATCGTGAAAAAAAAAATCATCTACAGATTATATGACCATTCCAAAGAAAGAATAAGAATAGAAATAAAGAGCTACAGAAAACAGATATAAATAAGACGTTGTCGACTTGACTTTCAGTCGAACATTCTAGGGCTGAAAACCTTGCATTTCTCCGTTGTTGGCGCCGGTCTATCGACTTAGAAATTCATGATGGAATGTGTGTAGTCTCTGGTACAAACTTCCATCTTTCGGCAATGAATAATGTAGAGGTCCTCTTCCACATCACACTCCTGAGCACAATCCTGCAAGTTGTTATGGAAAGACACGTACTTTTATGAATTATCTGATCTTTTCGACGTCTGTCGGTTACACTAATTATAGTCGTAGGCTGGCACAATTTTAAGTAAGAGCTGAACGCTGGAAATGCGTCCACTATCCCTGTCGATGGCAGTATCTCCACTGACGTTCTGCGACGAAATAAGCTGAAGGGAACAGCAGTCAGGCGTGAAGCGAACCCTTGGACTTGACAAAACAAATATGTTTTGTCAAGTAGCTCTTTAGCCACTCAAAAATACTCCCGGACACTCCATACGCAGACAACTTTCTCAATAAGGCTTCGTGTTGTAAAGAGTCAAAGGCTTTGGAGAAATCAGTATATATCACATCAACCTGTTTACCTTTGTCCAATGCATGGGAAATTGAAGATAAATAAACTGCCAGATTGGTGACAGTTGACCTGCCTTTAACAAATCCATGCTGAGATGGGTCTATGTATTGACTAAAAGAGTCATACAGGTGATTATATACAACTTTCTCCGCCACTTTCGATAAAAGTGAGAGTAGCACTACTGGTCTATAATTATCGAACAACACCTTATCGCCTTTCTTAAAGATGGGGATTACGTAACACTTTTTCCACTCAGCTGGAAAACACCCACGCTTAAATGATTTATTTATAATTTCACATAGTGGAATTGCCAGTTCGGAAGCACATTCACGGAGGACGATGCCAGGTATATCATCAGGCCCACATGATTTGTTGATATCCACCGATGACAGGATCCGTCTCACTTCTACCACAGAAGTTTGAATAGACACTGGATCTATTGAAAATGGGGGAGAAAAAGTTGAATTGCAGGGCTTCGAAGGAGAATGGTACTTCGCGAAAGTTTGTGCAGATGTGTTTAGAATGTTATCTTTATCGTGGATTTCAGTTCCGTTTATGAGCATAGTGGGAGGCAGACGGGAAGATTTTCTTTTATTATTAATGAAATTCCAAAAGCGCTTAGGGCGTGTGATGACGTCATCTTCTACCGACCTAACGTAGTCCCTGTACTTAGCACGCTGCAGTTTTTTTACATTCACTTCGTAATGTGGAAAACTGCGCATAGTCACATTCTTGGCCTGATCGTTTGTATTTCCTTTTCGCCCTTTCTTTTTCCTTCAGTTTCTGGATTAGTTCTGAGTCGTACCAAGAAGGATATTTTCTGATGTTAATTTTTCGAAATGGTACGCTGTCTTTTATGACTGCATATAGTAAGTCATAAAAAGTGCTCACAGCTTCATCCACAGAGTGAGACTCTTTAATCATATCCCAGGGGCACAGGGACAAAAGGTCCCTCATTAAAGAAAAATCAGCTTTCTTCCATGCAAATACGACTTTGTTTTGCGCTTTGAAGCGAAATGTCCTTGGCATAGGCAGGAAGATTTCGATGGCTTGGTGATCTGAGTGAATTACATTTTCAGTTTTGACGCACTCTCCACTCCGAAGTAATTCGTTTGAGACTAAAATTAAGTCTGGAAAATTATCATTCCTAGTAGGGAAATCACAAATCTGACTGAGATCGAATTCATTAATAATTTCTAGAAATAAGAATACCTCCTCGCTTCTCTGTTTGATAATGTGTTGTACTTTCGACGACTCATCATTTTTCCAAGCTAATTGACTCAAGTTAAAATCACCGCACACAATAACAGTGTCCCGTGAGTTGAGAACAGACGTAATGTTTCCCAATGTTTGACGTAGGTCGCTAATCGGTCGTTCACTTCATCTGGAGGCAGGTAGCAGCACACAATGAAGACAGCACGACCAGGTTGAGGGTTGACTTTCACTACTTGACACTCCCAATTCCCAGCAAGCTCAGGCTTCGACACTGGTCCAAGGTCAGGCTTCACAACTAGTAAAACACCTCCACCATCCAGTTTTGCAGTGTTCACGGAATGTCTGTCCTTACGAAATACAATGTAACTGTCTGTTAATATTTCAGTATCAACTACAGTTTCGTTAAGGCAACTTTCGCTGATACAAATACAGTCTCCGAAGACCTTAAAAAGTAGTTAGTGGGACGTAAAACAAATAACATTATTATTGATACAAATACAGTCATAGTTCCCTTCACTTAGTCCAGCATTAAAGTCAGCAAGCTAGTTACGTATACTCCTCACATTTTGATAGAAAAATGTTATACCTTGATTGCTTTGGTTGGGACCGGGGTTCATTGGACATCTCCAGAAAGCGCTAGCATTAGGACGGCTAGTACATAGCTGGATACCTGTGGACGAGCCGGCCTTCCCTGGCCGCGGGCGCACCTTTCACTTCGGTGTGATGACACCAAGTACCTCAAGCCGTTGAGAGAAGCCACGAGGCCAGATAAACTGCATTTATTAATCACTAGGACTCTTTCCCAAACTGTGTCTCGCGCACTGTTAGACTTAAGAGTACTGTAATCACATCGGTACAAACGAACCGGACCGCACGCATATTTAACTATCGATAACACAAGTATTACTCGGAGAACTACCGACACCTGAATATGACAAGCCGCCATCTTGGAGAATAGATAAGACCCAAGCTAAGATCGCTCCACACTAGGGGTGTCCAAACCCTCAATTAAAACCCAAAAAATTATATTTAATAATATAAAATATAATAATATAAACTACATCTTTGAAGTTAATGCGGGTATACCATCTAATAAAGACAATAATGTAATAAAACCACCCGCAGTAATGCTGAAATATACAATCCAAATCCCTAACTATACTTACCAAAGAAATAGTAAAATTTACAAAATATCATATTAATAGTGATAAAAAAATTTAAAAAGGTGGTTTTTAGTGCAAACGTAGTACCTAGGTTGGAACACAAGTAAAAGGAGGCCAAAACACACAAAATGATGCACGAATAAATAACATGAGAATCACAACATAAACACCAAATAAACACAGCAATTACAGCAATAAATATGAAATTTACAAATAGTAACCGCACACGTATCAAAAATACTCAGGGGAAACACATGCA
Organism: Anabrus simplex; assembly: GCF_040414725.1. NCBI lineage: Eukaryota > Metazoa > Arthropoda > Insecta > Orthoptera > Tettigoniidae > Anabrus > Anabrus simplex. The sequence continues at coordinate 271,216,121 of NC_090268.1, read as the reverse complement.
GATACACCGGAAATCAGAATAAATCAAAGGGAAACACAAAATTTAAACAAAGACAATGGAGAATTTCAAGTTACCTGAACACAATAATGCCCTTCGCCGTTATACACAGCACTCACTTCAAGTTTGAACGCCATCACCAAACAGTGACATAATTTCAACTACAATAAATACACACATAGAATACAAGAAACACACACCAAGAAAATGATATTCACAGTAATAAATCCTAAAGGCGTACATACATGGTGACCAATTATGCCCAGGTAACCCCTCGTGTTTCACCTAATTACCACGGCACTCACAAGTAAGAATTTTAAAAAAAACTTTATATAATTAACTATAATGTAAACTATAATACATTAAAACACGTTTTATCCTCCTCGCTTGGCAAGGTATACCATCCATATTACCCAATACCGACCGATTCAGTCATAATATTAGAAGCAGTACACCAATTGTCCATGGCTGCGATAAGCATCTACACTGGAGTGGTTCCAACAGTTGATAGATACACTCCGCACTTCGCCACATGCGGTGACACAGACTAGCACTGGTACACGCTCTAGCGGTCACTGTCAAAACACACACTGCAGTAGTAATATACACACGTAGATAGCATAAGAGTTCGTTTAACAGTGTCCACAGTACAATCATACATGCCAGATAAAACTTGCAGGATAATAAGGTGCTGTCATGTCCTAATAGCCATGCATACAATAACTAGTTTTATCATCCAATTTGTTAAATAGTGTTGGATTCCAGTCTCAAATAGATAATGGTAATATTACCGCTCAGTATACAGGCACCTGGCCCCGAATGGAAAGTTCAGTAGCAGAATGCATAATTCACAAAAGATTACTAGTGCCGATAATGCACACAACTTAAACGTACGTCGCCTAGACAGTTGATTGTCCAAATTATATCACGTTATTAGTGTATTTTACATAATAATGCCTCAATCCCCAAAGGGAACTTTCACCTCATTAATGCAGTAATTAAAACTGACAGGCCTTTTCCTATTTGTGAAACTCACAACCTGACTTTTAACCCCGTTTATCATCATACCATTGCCTACTGTCCATTACACAACATTATCGAGGTCATTTTGCAGTTGCTCACAATCTTGTAACTTATTTATTACTCTGTACAGAATAACCTCATCTGCAAAAGCCTTATCTCTGATTCCACTTCTTTTTATATTGTTGTGTGTTGTTTGAGTCATCAGTCCATAGACTGGTTTGATGCAGCTCTCCATGCCACCCTATCCTGTGCTAATCTTTTCATTTCTACGTAACTATTGCATCCTACATCTGCTCTAATCTGCTTGTCGTATTCATACCTTGGTCTACCCCTACCGTTCTTACCACCTACACTTCCTTCAAAAACCAACTGAACAAGTCCTGGGTGTCTTAAGATGTGTCCTATCATTCTATCTCTTCTTCTCGTCAAATTTAGCCAAATCAATCTCCTCTCACCAATTCGATTCAGTATCTCTTCATTCGTGATTCGATCTATCCACCTCACCTTCAGCATTCTTCTGTAACACCACATTTCAAAAGCTTCTATTCTCTTTCTTTCTGAGCTAGTTATCGTCCATGTTTCACTTCCATACAGTGCCACGCTCCACACGAAAGTCTTCAAAAACATCTTTCTAATTCCTATATCAATGTTTGAAGTAAGCAAATTTCTTTTCATAAGAAAGCTCTTCCATGCTTGTGCTAGTCTGCATTTTATGTCCTCCTTACTTCTGCCATCGTTAGTTATTTTACTACCCAAGTAACAATATTCATCTACTTCCTTTAAGATTTAATTTCCTAATCTAATATTTCCTACATCACCTGCCTTCGTTCGACTGCACTCCATTACTTTTGTTTTGGACTTATTTATTTTCATCTTGTACTCCTTACCCAAGACTTCATCCATACCATTCAGCAACTTCTCGAGATCTTCTGCAGTCTCAGATAAAATAACAATATCATCGGCAAATCTCAAGGTTTTGATTTCCTCTCCTTGGACTGTGATTCCCTTTCCAAATTTCTCTTTGATTTCCTTTACTGCCTGTTCTATGTAAACATTGAAAAGGAGAGGGGACAAACTGCAGCCTTGCCTCACTCCTTTCTGGATTGCTGCTTCTTTTTCAAAGCCCTCGATTCTTATCACTGCAGACTGATTTTTATACAGATTGTAGATAATCTTCGTTCTCGGTATCTGATCCCTATCATCTTCAGAATCGTAAATAGCTTGGTCCAATCAACATTATCAAATGCCTTTTCTAGATCTACGAATGCCATGTACGTGGGCTTATCCTTCTTGATTCGATCCTCTAAGATCAGACGTAAAGTCAGGATTGCTTCACGTGTTCCTACATTTCTTCTGAAGCCAAATTGATCTTCTCCCAACTCTAGCTGCTTTTCTAGTTTTCAAATTTTGTATCCTATTGTAAATGTCATTGTTGTCTTAGGTAAATTTTAATACTTCTTTAGTACTAGTCACCTCCTCTATCTGGACATTATCCTTGTAACCAACAATCTTTACATACTACTGACTGAGATCCTTCTTGGAACCTGTTTCTGCCTTGAAGTACCTATACATACCCTTCCATTTTTCAGTAAAATTTGTATGGCCACCAATTATATTATATTTTATATAAGAAAACATAAAGGTCCAATAATACTGCCTTGAAGAATTCCCCTCTTAATTATTACAGGGACAGATAAAGCTTCGCCTACTGTGATTTTCTGAGTTATGATTTTTAGAAACAGAGCTACCCATTCAGTTACTCTTTTGTCAAGTTCAGTTGCACTCATTATTGCCAGTAGTCTCCCATCATCTAACCTATCAAATGCCTTAGATAGGTCAATCGTGATACAGTCCAATTGACCTCCTGAATCCAGGATATCTGCTATATCTTGCTCAAATCCTACAATTACATATAACAAGCTTTAACAGCTTCATTTTAAGTAATACTAATCCCGTATTGACTGTAATCAGATAGTGAATATTTAAGATAAACTTAAATATTATAACCAAGTGGTCTGCCTGTTCAATACAATATATAATTTATTACCTTTACTACATGTTTCATCCCCTAAGGGATATCATCAGCTATAATAAATTAACATGAATATATCAGAATACAAAATAGATATCTTAGAAATTTGGTTAAAATTATAAGTCATATGATCGATAAAAAACAATTGAATTGTCCATTATACTCTTGATAATATTCTTGGGAAATAACAGTTATGCTTTATAAAACCTTAAATGATCAATTGTTGTGAATGGCACACATGATTTAATCTCCTGAAGAAAGATTTGTTAGATCTTTGAATCCTACAAGTTGAGCTTCAGTGAAATAACCTTTCCTAAACCCGAACTGCCTTCTATCAAACCAGTTATAATTTCACAAACATGTCTAATATATTATCATTTAGACTTTCACGGCCCGTGTAACTATTCATGAGTTGTATTTTTGGGCTTATGCCAAGTAAATAATTATAAACACACTCAACGTTTCAAAAGGAACCTTGCCTTTCTTCATCAGGAGACAAAAGAGAAGAGAAACGACGTATTGATGGTTGCTAGGAGAAAGCAACAAGGAAGCTTCAAATGGTGCCCAAAGATGTAACAACCTCAGTGAATCATGGCTACCTATAATCAGAACCATTAGAGAGTAATGCTTTGCTGTTACTATTCATTGTCTCTAGCATTGGGCTAAAATGGCATCCCCTTCACATCTTTGGGCACCATTTGAAGCTTCCTTGTTGCTTTCTTCTAGCAACCATCAATATGTCGTTTCTCTTCTCTTTTGTCTCCTGATGAAGAAAGGCAAGGTTCCTTTTGAAACGTTGAGTGTGTTTATAATTATTTACTCGGCATAAGCCCAAAAATACAACTCATGAATATGTCTAATATAATCAGAAAGAATGCTTTCCCAAAGCTTACATGCAATGCATGTCAAACTGACTGGCCTGTAATTTTCAGCTTTATGTCTATCATCCTTTCCTTTGTACACAGGGGCTACTATAGCAACTCTCCATTCATTTGGTATAGCTCCTTCATGCAAACAATAATCAAATAAGTACTTCAGATATGGTACTATATCCCAACCCATTGTCTTTAGTGTATCCCCCGAAACCTTATCAATTCTAGCTGCTTTTCTAGTTTTCAAATTTTGTATCCTATTGTAAATGTCATTGTTGTCTTAGGTAAATTTTAATACTTCTTTAGTACTAGTCACCTCCTCTATCTGGACATTATCCTTGTAACAACAATCTTTACATACTACTGACTGAATACTTCTGCCTTTTGGAGATCCTGACATACACACTCCCCTTGTTCATTAATGATTCATGGAATATCCTTCTTGGAACCTGTTTCTGCCTTGAAGTACCTATACATACCCTTCAATTTTTCAGTAAAATTTGTATGGCCACCAATTATGTTCGCCATCATGTTATCCTTAGCTGACTCCTTTGCTAGATTCAATTTCCTAGTAAGTTTCTTCAATTTCTCCTCTATTTCTTTCCTACCTGCACCTCCTTCTTAGTCTCTTTACTTCTCTGTTATAACATAGTGGATTTATACCATTCCTTACCACCTTTATAGGTACAAACCTATTTTCACATTCCTCAACAATTACTTTAAACCCATCCCAGAGTCTGTTTACATTTTTATTTACCGTTTTCCACCGATCATAGTTACTTTTTTAAAACTCCATCATGCCTGTTTTATCAGCCATATGGTACTGCCTAATAGTCCTAATTTTAATATCTTCCTTTCTTTCACATTTATTTTTAACTACTACAAAAACAGCTTCGTGATCACTAATACCATCTATTACTTCGGTTTCTCTATAGAGCTCATTTGGTTTTACCAGCACCACAACCAGAATATTCTTCCCTCTAGTTGGTTCAATCACTATCTGAATCAGATGCCCTTCCCATATTAACTTATTTGCCATTTGTTGGTCATGCTTCCTGTCCTTCACATTACCTTCCTAATTGACATTTGGTGAATCGAGGTTACCCGCTACAGTCACGTTCCTTTCCTTATCGTTTTCCACATACTGATTATCTTATCAAATAATTCTGAATCAGTGTCTGTGCTACTCTTTCTCGGTCTGTACACTCCAAAAACATCAATTTGCCTATTACCTTTAGAGATGACCTTTACCCCTAGATTTTCATGTTTGTGGAAGAAGTTTGAACGTTTTTTGATAGAGGTCTCTACTGTCAACCTAGGGGCTCCATCAGAGGATGGACACTTAAAATTCAGAATAAATTTGGTATTCATTAGTTGGTAAAACTGAATTGTTTGTAGATTATTTTGGGTATTTTAAAGTTATCAACACTTCTGTCTCTTCCCACCAACTTAAAATTGTAACCAATAGGGAATTTCGTACATTTATTTAACTAACCAATGAGAAAATATTGATATTTATTTGATTGTCCAATGGAAATTGTGGGTGTATCAGGGCTTCGACCCAGAGAAATCCAGAACCTTCCTCTCCGCTATAAAAGATGGGTTATTTCGGGCCATGTTGTCTTTTCGATTGCTCCAGTCAAGAGGTTTAGAGTGTGTTTGTTGCGGAGGCAGGTGGAAGGGCTGCCTTGTCCATCTCCGGTGTTACAAATTAATATGGAATCAAACTTGTTTTAATAGTCAGCAATTCATGAAACAGCAATCCATATGACGTTGTAATCGATAAAGATTCATTGACAGGCTATCCAAAGAGAAAAGTGCTGGGACCAATGAGAGGTCAGTGAAAGGAATAAGAAGAAGAATAAAGTTCAATCAAAACTATGTATTCTTTCTACTTGAAAGATAACCTAAATCACAACTTAGCATTCCGACACGATACATTTATGAAACAATCATTCCGAATAACATATTTACAAGAAATCCCTAGACCATTTACAAAAATGTTGTATCAAATGAAACAATTCAAAAGGTCATAGCGAACTGCAAGTCTCAGCGTAATGAAATAAATGAACATAGTTTCCAAAATGAACCAAAAGAGAAGGCAGTAGGAAGGGGGGGTACGGGATCACAACGGTGGGAGTCGTCCAAATACCTTTAGATGAAGAGTACAAGCTCAGTTCATATTAAAGGTTGTTGGGTACAGGCCTCGTGTTCAATCATCCAAAAACTCTGGGGTCTATTAATTAATTGGAGGTCATATTTTGTTAGAAATAAACACTCGCAAAAAAAACAGCCATAGAAACCAAAGTAAGTTTAAGGAGCTGGCTGCCAAAATCCATTAGATAAACAATGGTGATGATAATAAATAAAGCACTCTGTTGCTCACCCAATTCATTAGGACAAATAAACGGAGTTTCCCAGCAGAATACTGGGAACCCCTTTGACGACCCTCCAACCTCACTCGGTATCAGCGCTGGACTGAAGACCGAGCGATTGGGGGCGTATTTATACCAGCACAGAAGGTTCGGGAAGAAAGCACACATGACATCGAGAAACATCAGACAGTGACACAGCAGGTGACGTAATCCACTTGTAGGTTAGTATGCAGTGAGCTGTTCAGCAGGACGGGCGCAAGGCAAGACGGCGGCGAATGTACAAGGCCGGTTACATGAGTGTTGATGGCAGTGGGTAGAGCAAGACAAGTAGAGTTCGTGATGACAGCAGCCGTGATTAGGTGAGTGGTCGTTATATATTCCCCCAACAGCTAGGAATCCAAAGGATTCCGGGAACAAAGAGCCAATGCAGATCCAACGAATGGCGACGGTCGAAGAGGAGTTAGGATAAGAAGGGCTGGAACAAAAGCAGACTCGGCAAGAAACAGAAATTAGATAAACAATCAGTAAAAGGTTAAAAGGATGGGGAGGGGTTCAGAGAGAAAAAAAAGAACAATACAATAAACAAACTTGAATATGGTCTAGGGAGGGAAAAAATCCCATTTATTTGCCTTTTTTTTTTTTAAGAGGGAAACTTTCCTCCATTTCTATGTTGAATGGGAGAGTCCAGTTGACCTGGGTGGGGTTGGAGGGTCACTGGGTAGAGCAAAAGAGAAAAGAAAAATTACTGAAAATACTGCTTCAACTGCGAAACATGGGCCCTTTTAATAATAGAAGGATCACATAATTTCAAAATTGCATTTTCCACCAATAACAACATGAAACATAGTATTTTCAACCATGATACAATAAATCTCTCGGAAAAAGATAAATTTTTTGATTCCGGAATATATAAACTCACATGCTTTGAATGTAAGAATACATACTTAGGACAATCTGGCCGCAATTTTAAAGTTAGATATTTGGAACATGTGAATGCTGAAAAACATAGAAGATTCTCAGCAATGGGATCACACATGACTGCCACAGGTCATAAATTTACCAACATAGAACAAGACCTGACCATCATAAAAAAGTTAAAAAAGGGCAGCTTAATGAACACATATGAAGACCTGTACATTCATCTAGACCAACTTGTAAAGAAAAATGATAACCTTAATGAGGCTGTAGAATATAAGAATCCATTATATTATCAAATTCTAGTATATTTGAAAATGCTTGAGAAGGATCACGAAAAAAGTATTGGAATTTCTCCACCTACAGATAGCCCTACAACTTGTTCCTCCTCAGTTGAAGCTATAGGTGACAGCAAGGAAGTTCTTGACACACCTATATCCCCCGCTCCTCCACCTCCTCAGATGCAAGAGCAAGGAAGATCGCATCATCAATATTACACCCGGCGCAAAACTATGAAAGAATGACAGGAGTTACTGTTCCAAAGGAAAGCAGGCTTAATAAGATTTGACAACTAGGAATTAGTTATATTTTCATCTACATTAATAATAAGAGCCACACTGTGATATCAGGATTTCTTCGTTTTCTTCGTTTCGATAATTACTTATAAATTGTATAATTTTTAATTTATAAATTGATCTTTTTTCATGAATTATTAAGAAAAGAATACTTATGAGGACAATTTCTCTGTGGAATATTGTACAAGTGTTTCCTTGACGACTGCTTTCTATTGTAGAAATAATTTATATATTTTCTCTTGAGTTATTTGTTTGTTTTAATCTTGTCAATCTTATGTTAATTTTAAGGACACTTCCTCTAAAGCATTACTTTGTCAGTTTTATATATTTTTCATCTAAACAGTGTTATGTGGCTGAAGATGTTGATAATATACGAAACATGTACCACTTTTGACCATTAAAAATTGCCTTAAGCAATCATTGTATCGACTAGGTGGAAAATAAATTAAATACTTAATTGTGAATAGATGGATCATTCGCATCCTGTAATAAAACAGAAACAGGGGTGGAGAATTGAATGATCGAAAAAGGGCCTGTCCAACGGAAACAAAGTTTAGCGGATATATGATCAATAGCAGAACTTTGAGGATGGTTCTTTAGCAATACCTTATCTAAAATAAATTTTGAGTGACGATGCCCACGATTGTGAACCCGTTGATGGACCTCCTGAGCATGATGCAATTTAGTTAATGCCTTTTTCCACTCGGCCTGAGGAACTTGGTTAGGCAAAGAAGGTAAATCCCATTGCAAATCTCTGCCCAAAAATATTTTTGCCGGGGAAAAAGAGGTGGAGTTATTTATGGTAGAATTAAGTGCTAGTGCAAAAGCAGGTAATTTAGAATCCCAATGGTGTTGATCTTCAGAATGGAAGATGGACAACAAAACCTTCAAATTTTTATGATATCGTTCAACGAGGTTGGCTTGGGGGTGGTAGAGTGAAGTAAAAACCTTTTTAATACCATTGACAAAGCAAAAGTTATAAAAAGATCAGGAATTAAAAACAGTAGCATTATCAGAAACTGGGTACTTAGGTAAACCAATAATAGGGAAAATTTGGTCATTCAAAAGCCGGATGATAGTTCGAGCAGAAAATGTACGGAACGGGCGCAAAATTAAAAATTTAGAAAAACCATCAAGAAGAGTGAAGATGTAGGTATTGCCTTGAGAGGACTTAGTGATAGGTCTGACAACATCAATATAATATCTCTCAGCAGGATATTTTTTAAAAAATTATAAATATATATTTGGTTTACGTCACACCGACACAGATAGGTCTTATGGCGACGATGGGACAGGGAAGGGCTGGAAGTGGGAAGGAAGCGGCCGTGAAAATGGGAAACCACGGAAAACCATTTTCAGGGCTGCCGACAGTGGGGTTCGAACCTACTATCTCCCGAATACTGGATATTGGCCGCACTTAAGCGACTGCAGCTATCGAGCTCGGTCTCAGCAGGATAAGTAGAAGGTGTGGCAGAATGAGAACCAAAAGACAATGTTTTGGAGGTTTGTGCTTCTGGCATAATGTACAAGATTTGACCCAATCAAAGACCTCCCTGCGCATGTTGGGCCAAAAGAATTGAGATGCTAACCGAGAATAAGTTTTGGCGCGCCCCCTCCCCATCGGAGACCCATGATAATACTGGAACAGCATAGAGCGTAAAAGGGAAGGAACGACAACTCTAGGGACGGATTTAGGAGTTGACTTAAAAACCAGCAAATCATTATGAATACGAAAAGGTCCATCATAGTTAGCTCAAGGTAATGGCAGATTCTGTGTAATCATGTAATAGTCTTTGAAAGATAGTCTGAGGGGAAGGTTTCAAATTTCTTTCGTAATGTAACTTGTATTTCTCAATGTAAATTCTCAAACAAGTCTCAAAAACTTAACTGAACTTAGGGAATAAAGAGTTAGGAACCTCTTGTATTCCCTTTCCACTTGATATTGAGGTGACTATGATTTTGTAATTTTTAAAATCTACCTCTTAATTTTGTTAACTTTATCTCCATCTAGTCACCTCCGTAATATAGGCTTAGCCTCTGTAACTTCGGGCCATAAGCCCACATAGAGTTTTAAGTATTTTCATGTGAATTTCAAGAAGTGCAAGTGTTTGCCTCCTAACATTTTGATTTTTGACCAATAACTTTAACCTTTTCTTTTTTAACTAAGGCCACGTAGAATGGGCACTTTTTGCCCCTGTTAAAGCTAAAGTTCACTACTCTCATGTAATTTCGTCTGTTGAGCAGATAATACAGTGTCTACTGTTTGTTTTGTTAAATGTAAGTAGGTGCCTTAAGTGACATAGACTTCAAAATCTTGGAGAATAGTTTTCTAGAGAATAATTGTGTAGAGCAAAGATTTTCGCCCTATTGGTGTAAAAATTTGGAGCTCCGTCTTCTTGAGTATGTATTGAAGGGAGCAGTGGTGTTCTTGTTAAATTTGTAACTAGGGAAATTCAAGCTCAGGTTGTTAAATTGTTGTTATCTGATTATTCTAAATTTTCTGATATTGTCACTCAAGCTCACGAGCTAGACTTTGTACCTGATTATTTGTTATTTGCTTAGCAAAGTGTAATGTTTAAAATTTGAAAAGAAACAAAAAATCAAGTGAAGAAACTAATCACAAATTTTAGTTTTAAATTAATCTTCCATCTTTCCTATATTCACCCATTCATGCCCGCACCTTTTTTCACCTGTGCGTTCCACAGAATCCCCGGAACAACAATAATAATAATAATAATAATAAAAGTAATGATCAATATTTGCATTATTTACCCATGGGTTAAAGAATATTGTTTTCAAGTTATATTAGTCTATGACACTTGCGTCAACTCGTCGTCGATGGACATGAATACAGGCTTTATCTTTGAATCTTCGATAGTGTTTCTGATTTTTGACATTGTGTCTTTGTAACATTGAGTTAAATAGTTCCTGTGCAGGATAGATTCCTCTGGAATATTGTAGCCTGTATGGTGGCCTAGAAAATCTCATAACTTTATATTATTTAATTTCTTCAGTGGAATATTCACACTAACCATCATCTCACATAGTTCCTTGAAAAATGCAAATGATTTGCTGGATTCATTGTTAGCACTTTGCCCCAGAAGAATCAGGAAACACTTGTTGTTTTTTGCACTCGTTGCGGCTTTAATGTGTTCTTCTTCTTTAATATGCTGCTGGACAACAAACTTCCATTCTGCACTCAATTTAATAATGCATAATTTAGAAAATAAAACACGCCGTCTGTTTGTTGTAAACACATATTTTCCTAATTCATTTACAAGCTTATTTGAAAATACACTTTGGCCCGGTTTCACAGTTTGAGTTTAAGCCGAAGCTTTAGTAAGCCACGCACGCCGCTTAAGCAAGGCTTACTCTTTGGCTTAAACACTATGAGTTTCACAGTAGGGGGACCATGTGCAGCTTTACTAAGCTGAACATCTCCGAAGTTGGTAATGCTTGCGCATGCGCAATGATTCAATTCTCATCTTTGTTTACATCTGTAGCCTATGATTGATTGACTTGTAGGTTATACATCGTTTATCAGCCAAGATAATTTAGAAAAATGAACGGAAAATGTGATTCCAATAATAGTAACAAAAATGAAGTTTGAAAAAGGTCACTCGCCGTCCTGCTGACACGTACTACCACTACAGTCTAAAATGGCCATAACTTCTGAACCATTCATGCAAATAATGTCCTGATAAGGTCAAACAATTTATTTCGATGAGGAATTCGAGGATAATATCGAAATATTTATTTAATGTTAAGGAGTTATATTTTTTTACCGCTGAGTATAGCATAAAATCGCTTCTAGAGGGCAAACGATTGGAAATAGGTATATACCATCGTGGACTTTTTTGTAGAGGTTTCTATGCTCTACAATTCGTACACTTACACTTGGGGTCTATCGTTGATGGTTCACGCAGCGTAAGCCAAGAAAGCAAGTGACCGACATTTAATTTTTTATCTGATTTTTGATATGCTCTGTTGGTGGAAAAGAATCTAATTCCCTTCATGGGAACTTAGAATTTCCATTTGGAATTGCTAGGCGGGCATTAATTCCATTGTGGAGTTTTATCTCCCGTATGCAGTTATCAGACTGTGCTTCATAAAATAAGCTTCTGATAAGTTCACCTGCATACACCCCAGTGTCAGTGGGTAGGGTCTGACACATCCCACTCTGAAGAGTCTAGTGTCAGACCTAAGACGAAACGCTGGTTAATAGAGCAAACGCCGGAAAAGCCATCCATTTAATTTTTGATCTGATTTTTGATATGCTCTATTGGTGGAAAAGAATCTAATTCCCTTCATGGGAACTTAGAATTTCCATTTGGAATTGCTAGGCGGGCATTAATTCCATTGTGGAGTTTTATCTCCCGTATGCAGTTATCAGACTGTGCTTCATAAAATAAGCTTCTGATAAGTTCACCTGCATACACCCCAGCGTCAGTGGGTAGGGTCTGACACATCCCACTCTGAAGAGTCTAGTGTCAGACCTAAGACGAAACGCTGGTTAATAGAGCAAACGCCGGAAAAGCCATCCATTTAATTTTTGATCTGATTTTACTGTATATCGGAACACGGAAACTGTATTATTTCACGAGCCTCGAAATATATTCAGAAATATAAATTATTTAATGTTAATGTTATTGGTTTTACGTACCACTAACTATGAATTTGAGCACCTTCACCACAGGACTGAGACAGGATCGAACCTGCCAAGTTGGGCTATAAGAAGGCCAGCGCTCTACCATCTGAACTGAATCCTTAGCTTAAACCTCAGTTTCATACAGCTTAAGCCAGTCACAGATAAGCTCGGCTTACCACTTGCACTCCCCACTGTGAAACTCGTCCAGAGTTTAAGCTCCTGCTTAAGCCCGATCCAAGGCTTAAGCGTATACTGTGAAACCGGGCCTTTGTGGTAGTTTCACTTTCGGCATCTTTCTTGCACAGAACTACAGTACGCACTTGGGAGGATAATTCTATACTAAAGTGGAAAGTTAAATCTCTTCTCCTTTTTATTTGTTCTTGGCCTTGAAGTATGCAGGGATGAAGGACTAGCTGTCGGGACGTTAGGAAATACATTCTCCAAATTATCAGAGTTCTGTATTGTGTTCTTGCATATATGTCATAAACACAAGACTCAAGGTATAAATCCTTTCCTTACCCTTCCTTAGTTGTCAGTAACTGCTGGTCAGTTTCCTACGCCATGAAAAACATTTAGCAAACTAATCAAATGCAAATTGTTTTATAATTTTATGATTTTTTATATAATAATTTGTGGATTTTATCAGTCAGGCAGTAAAGAATACCTGTACATGCATAAATATTTTAACATATTTAAAACAATCTAAAAATATTGACTTTAAAAACATTTTTCAAAGGTGAAATTATGATAGCAGCCAAAAACAGTAAAAAAATTCAAAATAAAGCATATTATTATCCTTCATTATATTGTAGAATGAATTTTTATATACTACTGAGCAACGTTCTAATTCCAAGGGGAAAAAGATGTTATAAAAGATAGGAAATTATTTTACACAACTTTTATAATTTACATTTTTTTTATACAGTTAATAGGCTATTAACAGAGAACCTGTTTTGGGTATGTGATCTTTCACAAAGTATTCAATTGTGCAAACCTGGAAACCAATTGCTGTCCCTAAATTGAAGTTTCTAGGATTTAACAGCAGTAGCTCAAAAGCCTGGCACAAAAATTTAGTGGACTGAATACCCAGATTTTTAAACTGCTATATTTTCTAAAACAATGTCTTGTACAGGCTTTCTTCACATTCTTTTATTTCTTCATTAGCTGATGTGTCCGTGCTTTGCTACAGGATTTTCAGAAAAACTGACTTTGTGGTTTTCCTAACTGAAGTCAACATAGGTCATTACAAAAATGTCAGTAGAAGAGTAGCGATTAAAAGCAGTGTTACTTAACCTAAAAGTATAAAAGTAATGTTGTCATATAAAATACTACTCAATCAAATAAAAAACCACACATTTTCTCACTTCTAAAGAACAGTGCTACAATGCTGATCTAACATTGCAGTGTACCAGAACTGGAATGACCAGGCCGCAGACAGCCGTGAACACTCCTCTGCCTTTATTCCGTTAAATATGCACTCTGCTCATTCCAACCAGTGCCTCAGAGTAGGGATTGAATAGCTGGAATGCATGCTAAAGAAGAAAGTTATCTAACTCCCAGCTACTTCCCGCCAATATTCAGGCAGGCTGTTGCACTTGGTACGACTGGGCGAGTTGGCCGTGTGGTTAGGGGCGCACAGCTGTGAGCTTGCATCCGGGAAATAGTGGATTCGAACCCCACTGTCAGCAGCCCTAAAGATGTTATTCCGTGGTTTCCCATTTTCACACCAGGCAAATGTTTTGGCTGTACCTTCATTAAGGTCAAGGCCGCTTCCTTCACACTCCTAGCCCTTTCCTATCCCATCGTCGCCCTAAGACCTATCTGTGTCAGTGCGACATAAGGCAGATTTTATAAAATACTCAATACGTAGCAGTAATCTTATCTTTCGGAGATGATTGGCAACAGAAGATACAAAGCACATCACAGCAAACAATGGTCAATATAATGTTATTGTTGATCAATGTCAAGAGCTCTCTATATTGTAGGCCTTCACATTTAGTTTTCTTTCAACCCTGTGATATTAGGGCGTCTTATAAAATGATTTGTAGCGTAGACTGTAGTTCCTTATTCTCCGACTTCACATACCGTTTTTCATTAAATTCTGTTTAAGTTACCCATTTTCTTGTGAATCAGCGCTGATATGGACTTATTACAAGATATTAGAATCATTCCGTATTGACGGTTTTCACTTTACAATGGCGAAAAATGAGAGTATCCTCCTATTCAATACATCCTATCATACATCATATATTCCGTCTAATGAATATATGATGTATTGAATAGGAGGATACTCTCATTTTTCGCCATTGTAAAGATATGGACTTAGTAATAAAAATCCAAAATCATTAATATCTCTGTGATAATAGCCAGTACTGCAACATTGTATAAGGCATAAATGATCGGAAATTTAATACTGTATAACTTTGGTTATGTAGTATTTATATCGATATGACCACTAATAACATGATTATTTGAGAATGAAATTTTAGGCCTTCCCCTAAAATACCATTTCACTCAGTGTGAATAAAATTATTTATGGCCTAGATTATAGTGACTTTGCATACTGATTTTTCATTAAGATACGACCACTAATATCATAAATGTTTGAGAATTAAATTTTAGGCCTTCCCCTAAACTACCATTTCACTCAGCATGGATACAATTATTTATGGCCTGGACTATAGCAACTTGTTCTCCAACTTTGTATACCGATTTTCATTAAAATACGACCACTAATAACATAAATGTTTGAGAATTGTATTTTAGGCCTTCCCCTAAACTACCATTTCACTCAGCTTGAATAAACTTATTTATACCCTAGCTGCCTAGATTGTAGTGACTTATTCCTCGACTTTGCATACCAATTTTCATTAAATTCTCTTCAGCCGTTTTCTCGTGATGCGTGTACATACATACATACATACAGACAGACAGAAATTACGGAAAATTAAGAAGTGCATTCCCTTGTTACTGTGGACACGACTGATACAGAAATACCATCCTTTTTAAATTCTGAAGAATGTACAGACAAAACTCTTATTTTATATATAGAGAGATTTCAGTGATAGCAGTTTCTATTTTGATACTAGATATCACACCCTCAAATTTCCAACAATTTTTAGTTTAGGAAGAATGCTAAATTTGATCAAGTGTTTTACTGAGGGTTGGAGAAGGACAAAAATAGCTGGTTCAGGCATTTAAACACCCTGCTGAGAGGTTGGTACTGAATATGTTAATAGATTATTAAAAATATAGCTGTGATTGGTTGTTACATTGAAGTTATTACGTTTAGAAATTTGCCATTTATTGGCTGTTCATTTTCTGATATTTCCCAAGAGAATTTGGATTTTATAAATTAATGCAGAAACATGTTTTTTAAAATCCAATTTAAAGAGTAATTCAGCACGTTGCATGACTGTCCTGCATGCTACTAGAAAGCAACAGAGTTTCAGATACGAGCAGGTCGAAATGACATCACGTAGTTGGACATATAAGTGTACAATGATCATTCAGAACTAGCAGTGTACATGTTCTAGAAAGAATACCTCCAAGTTTAGGTCATAAATAAGTCTTCTCCTTATGACAGACTGCGGATTCTATTTCCTCCCCATCACTATTCAATCCCATAAAGTAATGGTGTAGCGATGTGTATCTTTGTACCTGTCCACCCATTCCTCCCTTATGTGTACTGGCATGTATTTGCATGTCCACAGTCAAAGCTGAGAAAATATCAATCAATCAATCAATACTGATTTGCTTTTAGGGCAGTCGCCCAGGTGGCAGATTCCCTATCTTTTGTTTTCCTAGCATTTTCCTAAATGATTTCAAAGAAATTGGGAATTTATTGAACATCTCCCCTTCCTGTAAATTAATATTTGCCCCAGTTTGTCCTCTTGAATTCCAAGTTTATCTTCATATTGTGATCTTTCCTACTTTTATAAACGCCATTCAAACTTATTCGTCTACTGATGTCATTCCACGCCATCTCTCGGCTGACAGCTCGCAATATACCACTTATTATTTATAAGCTTCATTTTCTGTATTAATTGGATTCAATTTATAGACAAGAAAAGTGTTCCACCGATCAATACTTCTTCATTGTGAATGAATTATTACACTAGTACCGGTTTCGGCCTATCATGGCCATCATCAGTTAGTACATAACGTTTATAGTCATTAGACAAAATTAGAAAGATGTTACGTTAGATCATCCAGATGTCTAATGAAGAATGGAAGTAAAATATATTGCAGTATTGCTATGTTAAAATATTTGTGATTAAAGGTGGTGGTGATGGTTACAATAAACTAAAACCTATTTAGTGTACATGGATATGAGTACATTAAACACATTAAAACATGTAGGCCACAGTATAAAACACTTGAAAATTATAACAGATTAAAACATAGTATATATTTTAAAAACGTCTATTAAAATTTGAGTTCATGTTGTGTAGCACTCATTCTTCAATCTTCTTGTTGTTGTTGTTGTTGTTGTGCTAATTTAGTTGTGTTAGGTGATCGTTGAGAATGTTCTATGGCTGATGTACTTTATATTGATGTGTTGTAGGAACTCTTGTCATTAAAATTTGTTTTCTTGAAAATTGAGTACTGTACAATTCAACTGTACTCCAGTAAGTTTTACATATATTGCGAGACAGGGTTTGGTTTTAGAGCAGTTGGTGGCGGCACCTTTCTTGTCTATGCACGTTATGTGGTTGTTATTATTGTTGTTGTGAAGGTTGTGTACTGGTATGTTTGGAGACTTGCAGTGTTCACAATAAAGAAGTATTGATCGGTGGAACACTTTTCTTGTCTATAAATATACCACTTAGTCGAGCAGCTCTCCTTCTTTCTCTCAGTTCTTCCCAGCTCAAACTTTGCAACATTTTTGTAACGCTACTCTCTTGTCGGAAATCACCCAGAACAAATCGAGCTGCTTTTCTTTGGATTTTTTCCAGTTCTTGAATCGGGTAATCCTGGTGAGGGTCCTATACACTGGAACCATACTCTAGTTGGGGTCTTACCAGAGACTTATATGCCCTCTCCTTTACATCCTTACTACAACCCCTAAACACCCTCATAACCATGTGCAGAGATCTGTACCCTTTATTTACAATCCCATTTATGTGATTACCCCCAATGAAGATCTTTCCTTATATTAACACCTAGATACTTACAATGATCCCCAAAAGGAACTTTCACCCCATCAACGCAGTAATTAAAACTGAGAGGACTTTTCCTATTTGTGAAACTCACAACCTGACTTTTAACCCTGTTTATCAACATACCATTGCCTTCTGTCCATCTCACAACATTTTCGAGGTCACGTTGCAGTTGCTCACAGTCTTGTAACTTATTTATTACTCTATAGAGAATAACATCATCCGCAAAAAGCCTTACCTCTGATTCCCCTCCTTTACTCGTATCATGTTTTTTTTCCTTATATATATAAAACATAAAGGTCCGATAATACTGCCTTGAGGAATTCCCCTCTTAATTATTACAGGGTCAGATAAAGCTTCACATACTCTAATTCGCTGAGATCAATTTTCTAGAAATATAGCAACCCATTCAGCCACTCTTTTGTCTAGTCCAATTGCACTCATTTTTGCCAGTAGTCTCCCATGATCCACCCTATCAAATGCTTTAGACAGGTCAATCGCGATACAGTCCATTTGACCTGCAGAATCCAAGATATCTGCTATATCTTCCTGGAATCCTACAAGTTGAGCTTCAGTGGAATAACCTTTCCTAAAACCAAACTGCCTTCTATCGAACCATTTATAAATTTCACAAACATGTCTAATATAATCAGAAAGAATGCCTTCCCAAAGCTTACATACAATGCATGTCAAACTTACTGGCCTGTAATTTTCAGCTTTATGTCTGTCACCCTTTCCTTTATACACAGGGGCTACAATAGCAACTCTCCATTCATCTGGTATAGCTCCTCCGACCAGACAATAATCAAATAAGTACTTCAGATATGGTACTATATCCCAACCCATTGTCTTTAGTATATCCCCAGAAATCTTATCAATTCCAGACGCTTTTCTAGTTTTAAGAACATGCTTCAATTCAAGGAACTGAAAACACTATGTCTAATTCTGTTTTGATAGCTATAATGCATACGAGGACGGTTTGAAAAGTTCTCGGAATCACCGCTAGGTGCCAGTGCTAGAGCAACGAGGTTCCCACGCAGTAATCACACATCCTTTGTGAGTGAACACGTGGCGCGTCAGTGCTCTAGCTGCAGGAGTGTTGTAGTGACGACTCTTTGTTGTTGTTCCTGTGTAGTGATTTGTGACAATGGAAAAAACTGAGATTCGAGCAGTGATTAAATACTTTGTAAAGAAAGGTATGAAAGCAAAGGAAATTCATGCCGACTTTCAGAACACACTGGGGGACTCTGCTCCTTCATTTTCAACTGTCGCCAAGTGGACCAGCGAGTTTAAATTTGGTCGGGAAAGCTTGGATGATGATTCGCGTAGTGGACGGCCAAAAAGTGTTGCGACCCCAGAATTTATTGCAAAAGTGCATAAAATGGTCATGGAGGATCGTCGACTGAAAGTGCAGGAGATTGCTGAAGCTGTAGGGATGTCTTCTGAACGGGTATATTATATTGTAACCGAAGAATTGGGTATGAAAAAATTATCCGCAACATGGGTGCCATGGCTCTTGACATTGGACAATAAACGCACCAGATTGGAAATGTCCGAATCTTTCAGTGCAACCAACAAGATTTTTTGCGCCGGTTTTTGACTACAGATGAATCTTGGCTCCTCTACTATACCCCAGAGACAAAACAGCAGTCAAAGCAGTGGAAACATGCTGATTCACCACCACCAAAGAAAGCAAAGGCAGTGTGTTCGGCCAGAAAGGTCACGGCCTCAGTTTTCTGGGATACTAAAGGCATTCTGCTGATAGATTATCTTCCTACTGGCCAAACAATTATGGGGCAATACTATGCAAACCTCCTAGACCAACTACAGGAAAAGATACGCGAAACAAGGCCTGATTTGGCAAGGAAAAAGGTCATCTTCCATCAGGACAACGCTCCGCCGCACACAAGCGTTATTGCCATGGCAAAACTTCATGAACTGGGGTACAAATTGTTGCCACATCCACCTCATTCACCTGATTTGGCACCATCAGACTTTCATCTATTCCCCAAGCTGAAAATTTTCCTCGGTGGACGGAGATTTTCTACAAGGGAAGAACTGACAGCCGAATTGGAGAGATATTTTGCAGGCCTGGAGGAATCTCATTTTCGAGACGGGATCAAGGCACTGGAACATCGCTGGACCAAATGCATTAGTCTACAGGGAGACTGTGTTAAAAAATAAAAGCAGTTCCACCAAGGTAAGATACTTAATTCTAGTACATTCCGAGAACTTTTCAAAGCACCTACGTAAGTGGTGTTGATGATGAGATATAGTGGAAAGTTGGGCTTGGGCGCCATAAGTGTGTGGCGGTAAGATTTTTCTAAGTCCTTGAGTTATATCTCCAGTGAGTGACAATTACTTTGCCAACTCCCAGTTTCTAATGGAAACAAGAGAGGTCCACCTATTCAATACCATATAACGTTATAAGAAAAATTATAACATTTTATTATACTCGGTGCGGTTTCGATGCTGGTATGCATCATCATCAGCCAAAAATAAGAAAAATATACATAGACAAAGTTACAATAAACAATGCATAAAGTACATACAAATTTTACAAAACCGACAAGTCCAAATTAAAAACGGGATCCATAAACATTAACCTATGACCTAAACTTAAAAAATAGCACCAACTGTCTTAAAACTATGAATATACGTCCTCTTGATAAAATTCCTCTGAATCTAAAAAACATTAAACCATGTGCGAGCAGATTAAATTTGAGGACAATAACCAATGCTTCACTATCATAAATGTCCAAGAGCATAATTTTAATTATGTACGAACATATGTATAAAAGGTTTTCTTGCTAAACATTCACTGAGTATTAGAGTAACCGGTGCAAGAATTAAGAAACCATTTTTCTATTGGTTAAAAATGGCTGTCATTAAAATAACACAACCTGTCAAAAGACATAACTTCCTATTTTGCGTGATAGAACATGTCTTCTCTAACTTAGCCGCTTTCTTTAAGTATTAGATAGCAAGATCTTTTTAATGAAAAATTAGCAGAAGCCGTGTTTCCAGGGTACTGGATCAATACTTTAATGCTGGTTTGAATCTTAATGATATTTCTGAGAAACCAAGAGTATTGTTCAATTTTTTGATAGCGTTCCTCAGACTCAGAAAAGCTTCCAATAGCAAATTAGTTTTTCATAGTATACAAAAAACGTTCTCACGCCACGCCCTCTCGCCGCATTGCCCTGCATGATTCTCCTCCCTCTTCCCTCCTTGCTTCTTTGCCATTGGCTCCGGGCCCCTCCTACTCCTTCTCAGTGCCTCCCTTGTTCTGCTTCCCCCTCCCTTCCCCACAACGCGGGTGCATTGGTCACGGTGTCTTGCGGCTCTCAGTGTCTTCCCTAACGTCTAATAACACATAATATATACGCTCCCAGAGGTGAGTCTCTTATTCACGTAAAAAAAAATTTACGACAAGATTTTTTTTAAAAGCCTTCTTGACATTCTTTTCTTTTTTATTTGCTTCAGGTCCTAATTTGAACCGAGAACAGTACCCTGGAAACACGGCGTCCGCCAGTTTTTCATTAAAAAGATCTTGCTATCTAATACTTAAAGAAAGCGGCTAAGTTAGAGAAGACATATGTTCTATCACGCAAAATAGGAAGTTATGTCTTTTGACTGGTTGTGTTATTTTAATGACAGCCATTTTTAACCAATAGAAAAATGGTTTCTTAATTCTTGCACCGGTTACTCTAATACTCAGTGAATGTTTAGCAAGAAAACCTTTTATACATATGTTCTTACAAAATTAAAATTATGCTCTTGGACTTTTATGATAGTGAAGCATTGGTTTTTGTCCTCAAATTTAATCTGCTCGCACATGGTTTAATGTTTAGGTCATAGGTTAATGTTTATGGATCCCGTTTTTAATTTGGTCTTATCGGTTTTGTAAAATTTGTATGTAGTTTCTGCATTGTTTATTGCAACTTTGTCTGTGTATATTTTTCTTATTTTTGGCTGATGATGATGCACACCAGCATCGAAACCGGTACTGAGTATAATAAAATGTTATAATTTTTCTTATAATGTTATATGGTATTGAATAGGTGGACCTCTCTTGTTTCCATTAGATTCTCGGTTCAATACGGAATAAACATGAAGTTTTTCAACTTGAACTCCCAGTTTGCCTAAGAATATATGTTATGGGGTCCTGCTTCAACAAACTTGACTCTTGTAATGCTCACTGTTCAGTATGATAGTCATACAATAAAACTCTGTTAACACAAACTCAAAGGAACCAGAAAATCATGAGTTCATGTTAAAAAGTTTGTGTTGAATGGGGGTTAGTATTTCACTGTTCCAGATAATATCCAGATCCCTCGAGTGTTACATATTCTATGTCATCATCCTCAATCAAGAGGTTGGCAGGCAACTTGGAAGTGGTGTATTGTCTGTCTTCTTTCAGGCAGTACTTTGATTTTTTGATAAGGTCATCCTTGTCTGACACTATCAAGGAATGTTGTTGCAGGTCTTCCTTCGGGTATTATGCTTTCAGCACCACCTTCCAGCTGTGTGGTGCACCAATTGGAGTGTTTTTTCAAGTGGTTGATAAGTTGAGTTTTTCATTTCTCAACTACATCAGCAAGACTGAATCTCTGTTCTCTTAGAAGGAGTACTTCTTCTTTTCTGTCCGTGCTATTTGCTAGTCTTTCATGGTCTATGTTTCCGAGGTGTATGTAGTGATGCTCCATACATATGTCCTTATAAACCTCTTCTGTGGTGTTAGTGGCATGGTTTTCACATTACAGATTTGCTTCAACTTCTCATTCATAGGTTCTAATGCTTCTCGCAGGCTATATTGCTCTTCTACAGTAAGAGCTATGTCATAAGTACCATATTTGCTCACATATAACTCGCCACCATGTATATCTCGGTCCCCATTTTTAACATTTGAAATTGCAGGGGGGAAAATCCCTGCACATAACTCTCGTGAATTTCTGACGTCATATGGCCGGTTGCATAAACCATTTGATCTTGGATCAGAGACGAAATTTATCTCAGTTCACGCTAACCTTGGATTTTTTTGTTTATAAACGTTAATTTGAGATCAATTCGCTCTGAACTAGGATTAACTTTGTCTGGGAGAAATTTCTCGCATCAAACTCTTTGATCTCAGTTCAAGGAGTTGTTCCCTATTCGAGATAGAAGAACAGCTGATTGTGAACATAATATTGCCCGTGTTGTTGCGATAAATCATAAGAAAAATACACAAAAGACTAACCTAATACATTGTTAGCTGTAGTTGTTGTCCGTATATACTATATTACGCTTCTTATAATGCAGTGAAACATAATTCCATAACATAACCTCTATGAATTGCTTATGATATTACATTATCTCGTTCATGTTTTACGTATGTTTGATTAGTGGGATATAGAGGGTTATTCAGCTAAGTTGTCCATCTCAAATAACATACGGGCCATTTAAGATAGAATGGCTTCAATATCCTCTGAGGTACCGGTAATGCTATTAACTTTGTTTTTAAAATGGAACTACACTGTTCTCTACACCTAGCCTTAAATCTACAAGCAATACAAGTTCAGCACTGTGATTATTCCGAAAATCAATCCAAGTACTTCTCGAGAAAATGTAATGTATTTAAACGTGCTTCATTGCCAGCTGGGGACTGCCTTGTTCGATTTGTGCTACATGTGAGACATGAGCTAGCTGTTGACATGCAGAGTTGCTTCACCCTTTTCTTACAGCTACGTATTCGCTCTGCTGTTCTCATAAAAGCACTATGACCAAATGTATGATTTAACACCTTTAATATCGCCATAGGTAACAGGAACCGTAAAGGAAAAACGGACATGTGACGGGCTGTATGTGACAGCATTTTTATCCTGACGTGATATTAAACCACACAAGACTGAACAAGCTAGTGCAACTGGGTAATCACCCCTTCTTAACACTAATCGATTCTTCTAAGAATGAATAAAAGAAAGAGAACGGCCGCGAAGGCCGTGAAAATGAAAGACTCATTAGGCTTCTCAAACCTAATACTGTCAGGATCAGAAAAAAATTAATTGACTGAGGGAAATCGGATATCCGTTTTTCCTTCACCTGTGTTCACTTCAAGAAAAGCATATATGAAGGAATTCCAGTACATGCTGCAAACAATGTTCATTTGTCGACAATCATGGCCAGCTGAATCCCATCATTTATGTATTATCCAATGGGCAAAGCTATTTCGTATTTCATTCATTTTGCGGTGTTGCAACGTCCACATTGCTGAACTCCGATTACATTTGAACTACACATGTGTAAACAGAGTTCAGTCTTGTACAACGCGAAGAAGTCGTAATGTCAGTTCATTTTCAGAAATAGGTTCTAAATTGATTTCCGGTCAGATGTCTTTATGCAACCGGCCCATAAAGACATACGGTATATATACAAAATAAAGTTCGGGTATTCTGTAGACATGCCTACATTAAATATCGGGACTGTACCAATTGCTGTTACATTACTTTGTACATTGCGGTACAAGAAGAAGCTGCATTTATTTCTACCTGCAGAACAGTTGAGGCTAACTGTTGTAACAAAAATACCTAACTCGCAAACACCCGCCCCAAGGTCGCATTCCCAGCCAGTCAGTCACACTCAGCCATCCCTCTCAATCTTCTGTCTTTGTAAATATGCTTATCGCTACCTGTCTGACAGAGCTGATCACGTAAACTTGGAGTGTTTCCCTGTTTAGGCTGGCAAGTTATCACGGTATTTAGGTATCTTCCATCTTGTTGTATTGTCGACAAGTGCCAGTATTCTGTCTTCACTTTTCATTCTCGTTTTTCATTTAAGTTTTCTTGTGTACATCGATCTTTAAGTTATGGAGAAATGTGGGAGTTATACGGCTGGGTTTAAACTCAAAATGATAAAATATGCTGAAAAACATAGTAACAGAGCTGCCGGTCAAGAATTCAGTGTGACTGAGTTTAATGTTCGCTACTGGCATAAACAGAAAGCTGTGCTAGAAACCACCAACCGAACATGTAAGGCATTCAGAGAGCCAAAAACTGTTAAGCTTCCTGAACTGGAAGACGAGTTGCTTCATTACATTACAGAGTTTCGAAATGATGGCTTTAATATCTCGCATGAGCTGCTACATTTCAAAGTGTGCGAACTAGCTCTTTTGCTATTGGCTTTACTTTGCACCGACACAGATAACTCTTGTGGCGACGATGGGATATGAAAGGCCTAGGAGTTGGATGGAAACGGCCATGGCCTTAATTTACAGCCCCAGCATTTACCTTGTGTGAAAATGGGAAACCACAGAAAACCAGCTTCAGGGCTGCCAGCAGTGGGGTTCGAACCCACTATCTGCCGGATGCAAGCTCACAGCCGCGCGCCCATTACCGCATGGGTAACTCGCCCGGTGAACTAGCGATTAAGGGAGGAATTAGCTGTTCAGATCTGAAAGTGAGCCGGGGCTGGATCCATAGATTCATGACACAAAAGGGATTGTATCTGGGAAGGTGAACATCTCTCTGCCAGATAATGTCATGCAATTACAGCGACAAAATCATAGGTTTTCATCACCATGTGATAGCAATACGGAAGAAAAACAATTACCTCTTATCTCACATTGCCAATGCAGATCAAACCCTGATAAACTTCAACATGCCATTCAACACCACCATCAACAAGACGGGAGAATCTAGTGTGCTTGTACATACATCTAGGTGTGGAAAATAGCGTTGCACTGTCATGCTAGCAATAACCGCAGACAGAAGAAAGTTGCCACCATTCGTTATTTTCAAAAGAAAAACAGTGCCTAAAGCAAAATTTCCCAAAGGTATTCATGTACAGGTTCAAGAGAAATGATGGAGCCAAGGGCACTGCTTCGATGCCCAGCAATGCTAGTATGGGTCAGTTTCCGCAGACACTTACACAAAGAAATTTCTTCAGGAAATGAAAACTGATCTCGTAATTCCTGGTGGACTCACACATTGACTACAGCCCTTCGATGTTTCCGTCAACAATCCCTTCAAGGACAACTTACGTAAATTGTATGCCGAATGGATGGCAGGAGGGGAGCATGAGCTGGCGCCAGCAGGCAAAATAAAGAGGCCGTCAATTGAACTCGTGTATGATTGGGTTTTGCGGGCATGGGTTATGGTTTCGACAGACGTTATTCTGAAGAGTTTCTTGAAGACGGGCGTCGCAGATGCGTTGGACGGAAGTCAGGTTGATACAGTATGGAATGGTGACCAGAATAATGCACGCAAGAATAGCTCGAAGACTGAAAGCATTGACAATGAATAGGCTTAGTATGCCAGTTGCCTTGTTTCAATAGCCTAATTCAAATTTTACGGGGGGTTTTTTTGGTAATACAATCTATTGCACACAACCCCACCTGCATATATCATGCACTGAAATTGTTCATACTTTGTTTGTCAAAAAAGTGCGAGATATATGCAAGCAAGTACAGTAAATCTTATTGTGCTAAATTGTATTCCATTTACCTTGATGCCATACCTGTGACCTTTAGCAGATACTGTCATACCGTCTTCCATATATAGATATACTACACATACAATGAAACAAACTGAAAGGTTACAGAAACTATGAAAGTATTCACAAACACATATTAGAGTAAGGCTGAAGAACCTTGTTTATAGTATTAAAATATTTGCAGTGCCATGCACACAATATGAACTATGGCATTTTATTGTCCTGTGTAAATTTGAAATCTCTACGTATCTATCCCTACAATATGAGTAGAAAAATCACAGAAACTGTAGAAGTATTCACAAATTGTATTTATTTTACTCAGCATATGGCTACATCACTAAAAAATTAATTTTTACAATAATTAAGTTCGTGAACCATGGGCAACGGCTGAGTGGCATAGTAAGTGGTCCTGAGAGTCGGGATACCAGTTGCTACAAAATGGGAGTGGGCATCTCGGAAATATTTTTCTGAGTCATTGCCCTCCTTGTGCTCAAGCGGCTAGGACTATACAATCCACTGTTGGTCCCTAACCCGTTAGAGGAGAGATCCTCACTTGGACTGCGTGTAAGTAGGGTAGCATCTGCTTCACAAATTTACCAAGCTCAGAACATTTTAAGCAAGCCTCTGGCCTATGGGAGTGACGGAGTCCCACTCCCATTTGACAGGTGAGGGACTCCTTGAAAACAACTTGGTGAACGAAATGGAATTTGATGGGGAGCTGTCAATATTAATGGGGCTTATGAGAGACAGAAAGTAGAACTGGTTGAGTCAGCAAAGAGGATGCATATGGATGTGCTAGGAGTAAGTGATATTCGAGTAAGGAGGGATAATGAGGAAGAGATGGGAGATTATAAAGTGTGCTTGACGGGTGTTAAAAAGGGAAGGGCAGAGTATGGGGTAAGACTGTTCATCAGGAATACTATTGCATGCAACGTAGTTTCTGTTAGGCACATAAATGAGCAAGTTATGTGGGTAGATATGGTCGATGGAGGAATTAGGACGAGAATGGTGCAGATGAGAATGAAGTTGGCAAGTTTTATGAAGCATTGAGTGACTTTGTAGTCAGGGTGAACAGCAAGGACAGGATAGTGTTAGTGGGCGATTTCGATGCGAGAGTTGAAAATAGAACTGAAGGATACAAAAGGGTGATTGGTAAATGTGGGGAAGATATGGAAGCTAATACGAATGGGAAGGGTTTGCCGGACTTCTGTGCTAGTATGGGTTTAGCAGTTATGAATACATTTTTCAAGCATAAGGCTATTCACCACTACATATGGGAAGGTAGGGGTAGCAGATTCATAATAGACTGTAACTTAACCGACTTCGAATTCAGGAAATCAATTAGGAATGTGCAGGTATTTTGGGGATTTTTCAATGATACAGACCACTATCTGATCTGTAGGTAACTAAGTATCTCTAGACGTAGGATAAAGTGAAATCTGTCTGTAAATGAACAAGGGTAGAAATTCTACAGGACGAGGAAAATAGACAGAAATACATGGATATGATTAGTGAGACATTCCGAACAGTGGACAGTAAGCAGGTTCAAGTTATAGGAAGATAATGGGTGACATGCAGGGATGCTGTAGTGAAAACAGCAGGGGAATGCCTATGAACAACTGTGTGTAAAGGTGGGTAAAAGCAAACATCTTGATGGAACAATGAAGTGAGAGCAGCTTGCAAACGTAAAAAGAAAGCTTATCAGAAATGGCTCCAAAGAAGGGCTGATGCAGACAGGGAATTGTAAGTAGATGAAAGAAACAGAGCGAAACAAATAGTTGTTGAATCCAAAAAGAAGTCATGGGAAGGTTTTGGTAATAACCTGGAAGGGCTAGGATGGGCAGCAGGGAAACCTTTCTGGACAGTAATAAAGAATCTTACAAAGGGAGGGAAAAAGGAAATGAACAGTGTTTTGGGTACTTCCGGTGAACTCATAATAGATCCTAGGGAATCACTGGAGAGGTGGAGGGAATATTTTGAAAATCTTCTCAACGTAAAAGGAAATCTCCCTGGTGGTGTCGCGAACACCAAGCTTATAGGTGGAGGAAAATGATGTTGGTGAAATTACTTTTGAGGAAGTGGAAAGGGTGGTAAATAAACTCCATTGTCATAAAGCAGCAGGTATAGATGAAATTAGACATGAAATGGTGAAGTGTAATGGGAAGGCAGGGATGATATGGCTTCATAGAGTAATAAGATTATCATGGAGTGTTGGTAAGGTACCTTCAAATTGGACAAAGCAGTAGTTGCACCTATCTATAAGCAAGGGAACAGGAAGGATTGCAACAACTATAGAGATATCTCATTGATTAGTATTAACTGGCATCTTGGATGGGAGAGTGCAATCAGTAGTTGAGAGGAAGTTGGATGAAAACCAGTGTGGTTTCAGACCACAGAGGGGCTGTCAGGATCAGATTTTCAGTATGTGCCAGGTAATTGAAAAATGCTAGGAGAGGAATAGACAGTTGTGTTTATGTTTCGTAGATCTAGAGAAAGCATATGACAGGGTACCGAGGGAAAAGATGTTCACCGTTCTGGGGGATTATGGGATTAAGGGTAGATTATTAAAATCAATCAAAAGCATTTATGTTGACAATTGTGCTGCGGTGAGAATGAGTTCTTGGTTAAGGGTACTTACAGGGGTTAGACAAGGTTGTAATTTTTCACCTTTGTTGTTCGTAGTTTACATGGATCATCTGCTGAAAGGTATAAAGTGGCAGGGAGGGATTCAGATAGGTGAAAATGTAGTAAGTAGTCAGCCTATGCTGACGACCTGGTCTTAATGGCAAATTGTGCCAAAAGCCTGCAGTCTAATATCTTGGATCTTGAAAATAGGTGCAATGAGTATGGTATGAAAATTAGCCTTTCGAAGACTAAATTTATGTCAGTAGGTAAGAAATTCAACAGAATTGAATGTCAGATTGGTGATACAAAACTGGAACACGTAGATAATTTCAAGTATTTAGGAAATGTTTTCTCCCAGGATGGTAATATAGTAAGTGAGATTGAATGAAGGTGTAGTAAAGCTAATGCAATGAGATCGCAGTTGCAATTGACTGTATTCTGTAAGGACATCAGCTCCCAGACAAAACTATCTTTACATCGGTCTGTTTTCAGCGCAACTTTTTACCAGAGCGAAAGCTGGGTGGACTCAGGATATCTTATTCATAAGTTAGAAGTAACAGACATGAAATTAGCTAGAATGATTGCTGGAACAAACAGGTGGGAACAATGGCAGGATGGTACTCGGAATGAGATAAAGGCTCATTTAGGAATGAACTCGATTGATGAAGCTGTACTCATAAACCAGCTTCGGTGGTGGGGTCATGTGAAGTGAATGGAGGAAGATTGGTTACCTAGGAGAATAGTGGAGAATAGGGTAGGAGAAGTAGAGGGAGACCAAGAGGATGATGGTTAGACTCAGTTTGTAACGATTTAAAGATAAGAGGTATAGGACTGAATGAGGCCACAGAACTAGTTGCAAGTAGAGGATTGTGGTGACGTTTAGTAAATTCACAGAGGCTTGCAGACTGAACGCTGAAAGGCATAACGGTCTAAATGATGTATGTATGTATATATCTATGTTTGTACTAATATCCAGGCCACAAATGTAGTCTATTGAACCTTCCATCAAAACTAGGAACTCTGCTGGATCACCAGGGAAAGCTCTCAAAGGACATTCTTTGACTATACGGGAAACAGTCTGCTTTTCAGCACCACAGTTACAACTTGGAGAAGTTATTTTCTTCCACTTGTGCAGGAAATCGGCACACCTACCAGCTTTGGTTCTTATTCGGTTAAGAACCGACGAGATCATGTGTGGCAATTCAAACCCAGGTAGCTTGGACGATATGCACGGCATCTTAAGTTGTTCCGTCATAGCATTAATCTGCCATGTCTGTCTCCAGCAGTCATTAATATTAAACCCATTGTCAATTAACATCCTTGCTGTTTCCAGGGGTGGGTGACACGAGCGAAGCCTTCCTTTACTGATGGTTGGGATGTCTGCGAGGCCAGGGAGGTGAGGATTTTTCTGTAGATTTTTGTACTCCCGTACAAGTACTCTTTCCTGCCGCATAGAAGGTGGTGGTATGTGGCTACGTATGGGTAGCCGAAAAGTAGGTGTACGTCTGATTGTGCCAGTTATAAGATGCATGGTATGGTTGAGCCATATGTCAACAACGCTATGAGTACTATTCATCCAAGATGGAGAGGAATATTCCGCAACAGGGTAAACTAAACCTAGAGCTGAAGTACAGAGTGTCGATGCAGAGGATCCCCATGATGTGCCTTAGTTTTTCTGGAGAATGTTATTTTGAGTTTTTATTATGGCAGCTGTTATTAATTAGGTATTGTTTGTAACTGAACGTTGTATCAAGCGTGGCCCCTAGATATTTCAGGTTTGTGTTATGTCTGAGTAGCCTTCCTTAAAAGTAGACTGTGAGCTCTTTGTTGGCCAACTTGTTGTTTAGATGAAACATTGAGGCTTCTGTCTTAATGACACTTGGCTGCAACCTCGATTTTTAGAAATATTCACCAATAATTGGTAAATCATTGGTCAATACGGACTCAGGAACTTCAAGATCTCTATGTCGCATTGCGAGTCCCAGTCGTCGGCATACCCAAACTTTCTGGTTGTGGTTTTAGGCATATCTGATATGTACAAACTGAACAGGAGACGGTCCAGGACAGATCCTTGTGGCAGTCCATTGTTTAGCTTCATCTGTGAACTCATCTTGTTGCCCATTAGTACTTGGAAACAACGGTTACTGAGCATTTGATTGATGAGATTGCCGAGTTTTAGGCTTGGGATGAATTGTAGAAAGTTTTAGTGTAATACCTTGCCTCCAGACAGTATCAGTGCATACGACTGATGACTTCTCTTGATTCTGGAAGCCAGCTTCTATGAAGGTTGCTAAGGAGAGGACCTGATCTGTGCAGCTGCGATTGGGTTTGAATCCTGCCTGTTTATTCTCAAGGATCTTGTGACATATTCTATTGTACACCATTCTTTCCAGAAATTTATATAACATACTAAGTAAAGCTATGGTTTGATTACATTCTGGCTTGTCATCTGGTTTACCTGGTTTCAGTAAAGCTATGACTTTTTGTCATTTCATGTGGTGTGTTGTCCGTTTGCAGAATGTTTGTGAAGAACTTGGCCAGCCACGTTTTCACATACGTGCTACAGTGCAAAAGGAATGCTGCGTGAATGCCATGAAAGCCCGGGGCTTTCTCTGGTTTCACATCTTTTACGGCAATTGTTATTTCTTCATTGCTGAATGGTAGAGAATATTCAGTTTCAGCTTTGCAAGCTGTTTTGAGTGCCTTTAATTTCTTCTTAGCTGCAGTAGTTTGTGCTCGGACATGTGGTGTTCTGGAAGTGGTCACGATGTTGGCTGCAACTTGGTTGGGGGTAACAGCATCATATGTGCGATCTCTTGGGGTGCCACCACCTAGTTTTCTGAGCAAAGATGAAGCTTTCCTACTTTATGTACGGAAATCCACGATTCAACAGTCTCAGTCCACTTTGTACATCTGTGTCTATGTTCCTCAGCAACTCATCTGCTATTTCATGATTGTTACTTTCACAGAATTCTTTGTAAAGGTTTTCCTTTCACATTCTTCTGTCCAGCCAGGAATATATATTTTACGGAATTCTCTTGGAATACACTTCTTTGCTGTTCTAATTACAGCTTCGACAAACCACTTGTAGTTTGAACTTGTTGATGGGATCCATACTACGCATTTATCCAGATTTTCTGAAAAGTTTTCCCAATTGG
The DNA here is from genome assembly GCF_040414725.1 of Anabrus simplex. Taxonomy (NCBI): domain Eukaryota; kingdom Metazoa; phylum Arthropoda; class Insecta; order Orthoptera; family Tettigoniidae; genus Anabrus; species Anabrus simplex. The sequence continues at coordinate 271,184,270 of NC_090268.1, read as the reverse complement.
CCTTTTTGGAAATTCCATCTGGACTTACGAAATGCTCTTATTAAAGGGATACTGGTACCAAATTCAAGAAAAATTGGGTGGTGTTGACTGTGTGGGAAGTCTCCAAGGACTTTCTTTGATACTGGAAGTGGTTGGCTTCTACTATTAGATGAGACAAAGCAAAGATCAGGATTGTGATGCGTTTTCCAGGTGTCAGATCTGGAAGTGCCCCTATCCTTAGCATCAAAGATAAGATTAATATCATGTTCTTCGGCCCAGTCTACCAAAGCGTATCCATTTTCATTACTGTGCCTGTATTTCCACAGTTCATGATGGCTATTGAAGTCCCCCAGATGTGTTGTAGGGTGATTGTGAGTATTTAGCACTTTAGAAGGCCAGTTGATGCCTGAAGGCTTATAAATATTAACTACAGTCATTTCGCCTACTCTTGTGACAACTTTATGAATACCATCAGCATAACTTGTAGAAATAAGGTGTCGTCGCCATAAGACCTATCTGTGTCGGTGCGACGTAAAGCAAATAGCAAAACGAAAAGAAAAAGAAATAAGGTGTGCGTTTTCTATATTTTTCTGACGTATCTTTTGCCCCACCGTAAACATTATCATAGGTAGTACCCAGTAAGTCATTTCCATATCCTCTTGATCTAAGTTGAGCTTTGTTTGCTTTGTGGGTTTTCTGGATTACAACTAAATCAATTTTGTTGTCAAATAAGATCTTACGCAGCACTTGGCATTTTGCTCTACTATTGCCTTCAGTATTCAAGTGACAAACTCTTATACATTGTCCTAGCTTTGTAGAGGGATAGTCCTCAGAAGGTCATTTATCGAAGGTCTCGAGGATTGTCTAGTTGTCAGTATTTTGTTGCTCGCTTAGCACCACCCCGGGGACACGTGCAGGGTAATTAGAAAGTTAAACCTGCGGACGAGAGCAACAGCCTTTTCTTGATAAAAGTTGAAGACCCTTTTTCATAACAACAAAATAAGAGGGTTTTTTTGTCTGTACATTGTTCATAATTTAAAAAGAATGGTATTTCTGTATCAGTCATGTCCACAGAAACAAGGAAATGCATTTTTCCATCATCTATATATGTATTGTGACCTTACGTTGGGTGGTGGAATGTATGACCGTTCATGAGTGGTTCTGATTAAAAGGTTCGAATAATATTATGGGTATGCCATGGCTGGTGTCAATGGAGATCCATGAAAATCCACTCGCGGGTGTGTAACATTTTACAACGTTTACCATCAGGCTCTTATCGACATCACAAGAATATGATATACTAACAATTTGTTGGTTATTTTGATCCACCTTTTCAATACAAATTACAGTTTGTGTTGTTAAGTTGTAATGTTACAACACTAATTTACCGGGACATGTTTCGCTTTTATTCACAAGCATCATCAGCCTATACAATTGCCTCAAGGTTTATCATATTTGGATTGTTGTTACAAATTTCATTACATTGAATGTAAATCTAATTTCAGTGATAACAATATTTAAAACACAAGAATAATATACACATTAAAAATTATGACAATATGATTTGCAATGTTAAAATGGAGTAACTCTTAATTCTAAAACATATTGACATCCAAAACACAGTTTTTATAATTTGAAAATTTGGCTAAAAATTGTTTGCAATGTTAAAATAAAATTGATTCAACTATAATTTGGCATTAAAATTTGAGTCATAAATATAAATATAAATATTGGATGTAAATATATAGGAGCCATAGTTTCTGAAGTGCGTTGGTTTCTAGAATACAGTAACATTTCAGTACTGAGAATTTTAGTTAAGAATTGTGCTCTCTAAATAATGTTATTTAAAAAGACTGTAATTTTGCATTATGCGTGATTAATCATGATGATAATCTGGAATTGAAGTCTTGGGTTCGTTGGAAAATGGCTTCTAGATTTGATGAGGCTTGCTGCTGCAGTTTGGCAATTTGATCAGAGGAAGTATTGACATATTTAATTCTTGTTTGTAGCGACCAGACTCTCCATTGGAAGTTGATTGTTTTGATGTAAGTTATGGTTAAAAGGGGCTTCAATCCAAATTTTGAGTATCTGATTATTAAAGGGCGTGCGTGCGTGCGTGCGTGCGTGCGTGCGTGCGTGCGTGCGTGCGCGCTTGTAATGTGAGTGTTGATGTTGCATTATCACTTACCCCTTTGTCTGCTGCTACAGAATCTTGTGGACCTTATTGCGTTACTGTGACTATTGTCTGTTGTGGCTCTACTCCTTGTGTTGTACGTATGAAAGAGCTGTTGTGAAGGGCGGGTAGGGGGTTGAGGGGAAGAGATGTTGGGCGGGGCGTTTGCTATTGACATGCTATGTGGTAGGGAATTCTTACCTGTTGTCGAGGTGGGGGTTGAGGACGATCCTGCAGGCGGGGCGTTAAGCTTTGGCGTGTTATGTGGAGGGGGACTTTTTTGCGTTACCGAAATGGTTTCAGTTGTGAGTGTATTTAGATTGAATATTTTAAAGAATTTGCTTTTATCTGATTTGAGATTTCGTAATAATGTTGGCAACTGCTCTATTAACGGACTTTTTATTTCGAACGCGTCATTCAAGTTTTTTCCTTTACGTATCTTATAACTATTTGAGACTATCCTAATTCTTAATCTATAAATAAAAACATCGAGAATTTTTTTGTTGTTGTCTGGAAGGATATTCCTATTTAATTAAACCATCTTCTAATGAAACATAACTAACAATAATAATTGAAAGTAACAACATAATCGGATAGTAAAGAAAATTGAATATGACAATCAACGCAGCTGAATAAATATCTGTATGCTTTCATTGGTTATGTTCTTCGCACATAAGGCATTATAATATCGTACAATCAAAGAAACACGTTGGTGATCAATTTAACGTTAAATTAATATCTCAAACAATTCATCAAATCCAACACGACAATCTGCTGAAGGCTTAAATATCTGATTTAATTTAATTATTTACATTATTTGGTTCTGTTCACCGACAAGAATAAGATAAGAAAACATTTATTAATTTATATCTGTCATTTGTTGGCCAAAATCTTGTCCTCCGGTATTCTATTAATATATCGTAAAAATCATCGCGCAAATTAGAGAAAACCTAATTAACAACTTGAGTGTTCGTCAATAACCTGCATTCAATGCCATAAAACCTAATAATGACATGATCATGTACATCAAAATGAAACTTGTATCTCATCTCCAATAAATAATAACCCAAATTGTAGAACAGGAACGGCATACTCATGGAATCCTAAAAATTGTTGCACCTAAATAAATCAAATATCTAGCTACACAACATCATCAAAGATAATCATGATTTGGAGTTATCACGGTCCCACAGCATCTGGAATAGTCCGTAGATTTTCCTGTAAAGATTTGAAGTTCTCATACTGACTATAACACATGCGTACTACATCGACTACTCAGTAGTAAGTATTAAGTTATGCATTACATCATAGGACACTAACATTATTTCCAGTTATACAATATTTTGCATTTCTCATTGGTATTACTTGGTGTTGAAGATCTTCCAACTGCAATTATCCACACAAATGCATGAAATTTGTTTCATTACCGTATCACGGGTTAATATTCTGATGACCATTCACACATTCAGTATGCCAGTATCCTTCGGGAAATATTATTTTGAAAATACAACTGTCAATCTTTAAATGCTTGTCCATTTATCCATATCAATCAATATATTTGCATGATGAGCACCTATTTTATTTCCCTCAACATTAACCTCATTGGGATTCTCGAGGACTACATTACATTGCTTGTAATGCTTATTTCCCAACAAACTATTGTACCATAATCATCACGCATATTATAATTTCATTATATCGACGACCCTATCATTCAATACTTCTTATTATTTCGCATATACATCATGCTTACTCTTAATCCTTCATTGAAAACATACAAGCACATTATCACCGAAGAAGACTATCTCATTCCCAAATACGTGTGAAATCCACTATATCATCATTGCGGTCCAATTCAAATATTTCTCTTGCGAAGATTTAAATGCATAACATAAGCATTACTTTATAGGATGATTTCCAGTCTTGACACATATCAATTGCTTTATGATTGCTCCGTTAAGAATTATCTATGCAATAACTGGCATGTTAAAAAAAATCAATTTTGAAGACGGTACCTCACAAAACATAATTGACAAATCCTTAGTAAAAGCCTTGTATTAAACTTTATAGTTGCATGATCGAAATCAGCTGAATAGTGCATGGAAAACTATGACTCCAATTACGCCATTATTTAGAAGATTAACGACACTCCACGGATGTCATGAAATACCTAGTGACGATCATATCATATCACTCAAGTTGTATCCTGTGAACACGTCACATTCTAATAACGTGAAAGAAAATCTACACTACTGTAATGCATCTATGTAATAGAATAAAGGAAAGGACAATCTTTTGGGTATTTATCGCGTTGACGTGTTCTTGCAGATACAGCTCCATAATTGTGGCTGTTGTAACATCATGGTTTAAATCATCGCAACATATTTCCAGACCTGCCAGGATTCCAACCTGGCTTAGGCCTGCATGTTCATGCTGGTTGATGGTTCTTGATATGTAGGTGGGACGACTTTATTCTCCTCACACTCTTTGATGCACCTCAGTCACATTTTGTAGCAGACTTACATCAGGTTCCACAGAGGCACATACAGCAACATTGTTTACTGCATTCACACTCTCTTCAAACCTGACTCCAGGGTGTGCAAAGTCTTGCCGAACATTCCATTTGTCAGGTGAAGCTATTTAGATTTCTCCATCATCAATTTCATAGATGTCACCTGCTACATCTATAAGCCGTATTTTTATGTGAAGTAATGGCACGAATTCCCAGGTTTCAGCAATGGCTCTTATTGCATCAAGTACAGTCCAATTTGGAGTTGCTGTATTGTTTTCTGGCAGCACGTATTACGACTCTCACAAGCCACTTGTGATAAACTTTTTTCAGAGAGCAGTAATGCGATGGTCCAAAGGTTGAAGGCAACTAGTCACGCTTGGTGGAATAAACTGAACCATTCAAATCATGAGTGTTGTGGGCTGTACATCTACCCAGTGGTAGAAGAACAAGCCTGTTTTGAGTGATCATTGTATTTTTGAAACCAAGGAACCACTTGTGAAACGATAAGTTGTCAATTTAAGCTTTCTTATGGTGAGAGTAGGTGCAAGGGAAAGAGTTAGTGACTGTTTTTAAAACACCATGATTCCTCGCACATTCCAGTTACCCAAGGACAGAGCGTTTTAGTAGTCTCCACATTACACACAAGGACAACAGCTAGGCATTGTTTACTGTGTGCTCCACCAATGTTTTATACCTAAGGTACAGCTTGGGAAAAGATTGTTGAAAAGTCCTGTTTTAATCGTATTCAAAAAATCACACGGGCCATAAATTTCTTTCACTCATTCAGATTCCTGAGGCCAATTGTTCCCAGTCTTCATCCACAGGAAAAGGCTAGTAAATCAACAGATAGGGAATCTGCCACCTGGGCGACTGCCCTAAATGCAGATCAGTATTGATTGACATTAGTAGACAAATAAGTTTGAATGGCGTTTATAAAAGTAGGAAAGATCATAATATGAAGATTAAGTTGGAATTCAAGAGGACAAACTGGGGCAAATATTCATTTATAGGAAGGGGAGTTAGGGATTGGAATAACTTACCAAGGGAGACGTTCAATAAATTTCCAATTTCTTTGAAATCATTTAGGAAAAGGCTAGGAAAGCAACAGATAGGGAATCTGCCACCTGGGCGACTGCCCTAAATGCAGATCAGTATTGATTGATTGATTCTCTGTTCACTTCACCACAGATGAGTAATGAAGATAGTTCCTTGTTTGGAAGCAGTACACCAACCAAAACAACAATTGAAGTACTGAATGCCTGAATTGCTGGTGATCTTATTTACTTTTTATGGAGTTTAAAATCCATTTAGAGGTACATTACATGCACACATATCGTTAAACCATTCTAGAAGTAATGTTTCGATATCTTTCATACTTAGCCTTACAGAGTTGCTTACATTTGTTTCCAAAAACTTATGTCACTGCATTAATAATTTTTTCACAATCCTTAATTTTCGTGCATAAATTATACAGTGGAACCTTGGATTGCGAGCATAATTCGTTCCGACAACATGCTTGTAATCCAAAGCGCTCGTATACCAAAGCAATTTTTCCCATAAGAAACAATTGAAACGCGGACGATTTGTCCACAGCACAAAAATATTTATTCGCATACCATTTCTAAAACGAAATATAACGTAAAACAGTAAAGTGCACTTACAATAGAATTATTGTTGGGGGAGACGAGAGGTGACATGAGAAGAGTTACTGTCTAGCACGAATTTCACTAACGGAATCACTGCTATCTGTTGGCTCACTGGAATTTTTTTCTTTTCGTGCAACTTTGACGAGGAACCTGTCCAATGACTGTTGCTTTTGCCTCTTTTTTAGGATTTCACGAAAATGTGACATTGCATTGTACTTGAACTGATTCATCGCTCGCACTGTTACAGCCTTATTCGGGCAGTGTTTTTCTACAAAATTGTGTACCGTTTCCATCATTTTGCACTTCTCCCGAATCTCAGTTGAAGTGAGAGATTTCATTGACTTTTCCTCCTCCTCTTCTCCAGACGAGATCTCCCCCATAACCTCCTCCTGTTGTTCGCGATGCAGGTCCATCAGTTCGTTGGTGGTCAGTTCCTAACTATGTTCTTCCACCAGCTCTTGAATGTCCACGTCATTCACCTCCAGCCCCATAGTCTTCCCTAGGGACACAATTTCATCGACAATCGGCGGCTTATTGTCACCAACAATCCCCTCAAAGTCACGTCCAAGAACACGGTAAGCCCATAGCTTTCCCCAAGCGGAAGTGAGAGTACTCTTGGTGACTCCATTCCAGGCTTTATCGATGATCTTCAGACAGTTCACGATGGGGAAATGATTTCTCCCAAACTCTCTGAGGGTAACATTTGTTCCTTCGATTATTTTGAAGCATCACTGAAATAGTGCTTTGGTGTATAGCTTCTTGAAGTTCGAAATGACTTGCTGATCCATATGCTGGAGTAGTGTTGGGAGGAAGGAACTTAACATCAAAGAACTTGAAATCCTCCAGTAAGTCGTCCTCAAGGCCTGGAGGATGAACAGAAGCATTGTCCATAACCAGATTATTTTCTGAAAGGTATCTCTTCACTATAAGACCAAAGACCTCGTTCATTCATTCAACAAAGGCACAGAAGAGGGGAAAACGTAGGCACACGTGACGCTCGTATTGCGGAACCTCACTTGCTTCTCCAAGGTTTCACTGTATATCTGTATCCCAAACTGTTCAGCAATACCATTTTCTTCAATGAGCTGTGGTCTACTTCATCCAGAATATTATGTTGTATTTGAAGATCTATGCTTGACTGTTTCTTCTTGGCCATGTCTGCCACCTCATTCTTTGTTAACACTGATTACAAACACAACAATAGCAAATGTTAGTACTCAATACTGTACTTTTCTGAAAATGATTGTGCGGTACAGAAGGCATATGAATTAAAAACTGTGTTTAGACAATGTCATTTGCAATTGTTGACCTGATTGTGCAGAGTATCTCCCTGTCCCATAGTTTCAAACCGCACTGTTGAAACATAGCTATTATTACAGGGCGGATGTTGATGACTTAAAAAATTGCTGAAAATTATCTGTAAAATGCCCTTAAATGTATGGAAAAATGCTATAAAACAAGTTTAAAAAGACTAAAATATTTTACGAAAGTGAATTCTGGTGACCAGTAACAGTGGTTTTACAAGTAATATATCTCTGGTCTATTCCCTGCACAGCTCTTGTTTTATAGAAATAAGTAGCTGATGTACCTGCGCTTCCCTACGGAATTCTACATTGTATAGAGAATTCTGTGAGGAAAGCAACGGGAAACTACCTCACTCCTCATTTTCCTAATACGCCTCTTCAGTGATGCCTAGGTCATCTATGACAGCTGATGGTAGAGCTGTTGAGGATCCCACCAGCGACATCGCTGACGGACTGAACATACATACATACATACATACATACATACATACATACATACATACAGAATTTTAGGTTAGGTAGTGTACACATTGTGAGTAAGATTGAATTAAATTGCATAGCTCTGAACTTTTCCCTAGAAACGCAATGGGGAAGTCACCAAACATCTATTCTTATGAGAAGACTGAGTTAGGGAATTTTCATTGTAATGGTAGGCCCTTTGCCTACCATCAGTCACAGTAAAGTTGAGGCATTTTCAGTATAATGGGAGACACTCACTGTCCACCTGCCATTTTACATCTCAGAAAGACTGAGTGGTTTTCCCAACTGAAATCAACATAGGTCATTACAATGACGCCAGTAGGAATGCTATCATATGAAATATTCGATCAAATGAAAAACCACACATTTTCTCACTTTTAACGAACAGTACTACACTGCCGATCTAACAGTCCAAAGTTCTAGAGCTGGAATGATGAGACCACAGACAGTCATGAGCCATAAACACACTTTAATTGCTGTGGGAGGGAGGGGGGGAATAGTGTAGAATACCAAGGCAGAATTTATGCCTTTTTACTCATCTGTTTAATAGGAGTACCCGATGAGTCATAAAATCTTAATTCACTACACTGGCGGGGGGAAAAACTATCTGACTTGGAAGTAAATTTTTCCTCCAAGCCAGAGGAGAAACCTATTCATTGCTGATTTGTAATAAAATGAATGTAGAATTTAACAAAAGTAAAGAGAAAGAAGCTCTTCTTAAGAAACGGCTCTTTTCAGGTTTGAATTTTGAGTTATTTAGTGAATTGTGGTGCCATAATTTGGAATAGGCCAAAATTTTAATTCTAGACTAGGTCATAAAGTGAGCCTCTGCCATTATTCCGTTACATGTGCACACTGATTATTCCAATCAGCGTGTCAGAGTAGCGATCGAATAGCTGGAATACTATGATGAACCAGTATGTTACGTACCAGCAGTATCAGAAAATGTATGAACCAGAAGAATGGCATGGTAAAGAAGAAAGTTATCTAACACCCCAGCTATTTCCTGTCAGTATTCAGTCAGGCTGTTATACTCAGTAAACAGCAGTAATCCCATCTATCGGAGATGAGTGGCAGCATAAGAGACAAAGAATATCACAACAAATAATGCTCAATGTATTGTTGATCAATTTTTTGACCTTTCGATATTGTAGGCTTTCACATTTAGTTTTCTTCTGACTCTGAAATACCACTCTTATCATAGTCGGTACGGTAAAACTGAATAAAACATAAATGATCGGAAATTGTATTCTCTATAATTTTTGTTATATAGTATTTTTCGATAGGACCAATAACATAGGCATTTAAAAATGAAATTGTAGGTGCCTTCCCCTGAACTACCATTTCATCCAAGGTGAATAAAATTGTTTATAGCTTAGACTGTAGTATCTTATTCCTTGACTCTATATACCGATTTTTATTAAATTACGTTTACCCATTTTCTCGTGGCTCGGCATTGATATGGACTTGAATATAAAAATACAAATTCATGAATATCTCTGTTATCATAGCCGGTACGGTAAAAATGTATAAGACATAAATGATCGGAAATTTAAATCTATATAACTTTAGTTAGGTATATAGTATTTATTGATAGGACCAATAATAACATAAATATGTGAGAATTAAATTTTAGGCCTTCCCCTAAACTACCATTTCACTCAGCGTGAATAAAATGATTTACAGCCTAGATTGTAGTGGCTCATTTCACGACTTTACATACTGATTTTCATTAAAATCTCTTCAGCCGTTTTCTCGTGATGTGTGCACATACAGACAGACAAATTACGGAAAAGTAAAAAGTGCATTTCCTTGTTACTGTGGGCATGACCGATACAGAAATAACATTCTTTTTAAATTATGAGAAATTTACAGTCAAAACTCTTATTATATATATATTATCCCCTAATTTACTTGTAAGTATATATAAATATTCTAAATGTAGTGTTAGCACTTTGCTTCCTTAAGAACCTGGGAACACCTGTTGTTTTTGGCACTCGTTACAGCTTTCATATGTTTTTCTCGTTTAACTTTTCAAACTGGTATTACAAGTTGGCCAAGTTTTACCGTACATCAGTTATAAATTTTAGAAAAATATCAAAATTTTACATGCTGTCACAAACATTGATATAACTTCTAAAAAATTAGTCTGATTTTGCTCAGAGTAAGTCGATACGCAGTTCATATCATGCAGATGTTGTTATCTACATACTAAGAGGTGGCATGCAAAGTAATAAAATGCATAATTACCTTCTTGTTGGAATAAAATTTGAATCAGTCGGTGTCCATGACCACTCGGCTGAGCATTCACCTATATTACTATCATTATGTACATCACACATAATTTCCTGCTGTGTATAATCATCATCACTATCACTTTCATTATCACTCGGATTATTTTCATCACTACTTTTACCTAATATGCGTTAGAGAGCTGCATTGGATAAATACAGACTATGCGAGGACGCTGCCATGTTATTTACAATGATCAACGTTGATGAAACAAATTCTTATTACGTCAACACAATAGTGTTGGCTACTGAATGCATAATTCAAAGCAGTGTATCGATTCATTCAAGTGTCCGAGTGAATCGATTCACAGGAACGGCGAGCTCACGTCACACGATTCAGCTTACTCTCAGTGGACAGTGCTGAGTGGCGCACTCACGGTTCACTAGTGGAACACTGGACATTACATGTAATAAATATCATTTTGATCCGTATTGATGATATTTGATTAGAATAATAACAGTAAGTTATTTATTAAATTGACCACCTAATCAATACAATAAGTCATTGTCTTCGATGATTTACATTGATTTATTAACTAAAAATGGTACATGTTTCACCTAGTATGAAGGCATCATCAGCCATAGTGTTAACCTTGGAATAAAAATAAGCATAATGATTTTAAAAGTCTTGCTTGTTGTTTTAAGGGGCCTAACATCGAAGGTCATCAGCCCTTAAAAAGTCTTGAAGAGACTTAAAGTAAAATTAACATTCAAAATAACAATGTTGGTTTTAATTTTTTTTTTTTTTTTACAATGTGAAGAATTACAAAGGTGAAAGTATTAAAATTATTGACATAAAAGTTGCTATTACAAGTAAAATGGATAAAGCAACAGACTGTGATGAACAAGTAGTAAGATTGCTAAAAGTTAAGTTGACTGATTGGCAGTTACAATTAGATTCTGACGAGAATGACGATCAGTCATATTTAATCAAAAAGTAATATTGAGGAAATAATGGTGAAGGTTGGTCAGGAGATCACTATATTCCTTTTCAGGAGACAAAAGACGAAAGTCATAGGCATATGGTAGAAATGTAGAACACATTGATGAGAAGATAAAAAGTTGTAGATTAAAGGTTGAAGAACAGTGTTAAAATTGGACCTCTGTGGACCATCTCAGTTTGAAGCGATGTTAAAATCTTGTGAATATGAGTTTATTGACAGTTGAATCTGTAAAAGGAAACCAGAAACTTGGTATTAATTGTGTGAAAAGATTTTTTAAACATTTTTAGCGGAGATCGTGTAATTACCATTTGACAAGGTGAAGGTAGTTTGTATGTTATGAATCAAGTGTATTGACAACTGTAGACTTCTTACTACGAGTGTTGTAGTTGCAGGTTTGTGTTGGAGGAGGAGCTGTTTGCGGAGGCGTGATTATTGGCTTGTTCGTAGTACTTGGAGGGGAGCTGCTATTGGTGGGAGAGAAGGAGGAGAGTGTATTACTGCGCGTATTGTATTGGTGAGGAGCCATTGGAGGGAGCGATATTAGAGTGGGTGTGGCTATGGGTTTATTGGTTGCACTTGAATTAGAGGTGCTAGCTGTGATGGTTGAAAAATGAAATTAAGCTATTATACAAGAAAAAATCTCTACTAAATTGACAATTATATAGGACTCATTTGACCATTTCTCAAAAATGATCTCCACTTGAATGGAATTCCTTTTCAAGGTACACTGACCTTAAATGATCATACATATTAGATAGGAAACAGAAAACCCTAAACCATAAATTGTTTTGTTTACAACAAAACAAACGCAAAACATCTGACCAAAATACAAACAACAAAGTGTCCCCTTCCCATTTGACGAACATTCCTACCACAATTAACCTATCTAATACAGCATTCTCTAACCAAGAGATGAATCTATTAGATAAAGGTATCAAACATAATTGGCCTAATCACAAAAAAGCAGAGGACATTATCACTACCATCGCTGAAACCGAAACCATTATCAATAAACAAATCCCGATTGATAAACAAAATGACGTACATTATGAAGTAAAAAAACAAACTCCCAACATTGATTAATGAGATAACTTCTAACAATAACTATGTCTCGAAACAAATTCTAAACCTGAAAACCAAAATCCATAATAACAACATTGTGATTACTAAAGCAGATAAGGCCAACACCATAGTAATAATTAACAAAGATCCAACAAACAAAATACAGCGTAACTTAAAGAACCTTCTCAGAAATTCTACTTTCATTTTAAATGATCAAGTTTATCAGGAATTAACTGTAATGAACCCAAAATTACCTACAGTCAGATCATTGCCCAAAATTCATAAAAAGGAGGTCCCCATTCGACCCATAATTAATAGTATGAACAGTCCTACTTATAAAACTTCTCAATTTTTACACAATTCCTGAAAAAACATTTCAAATTTCACAACTCCAACCCCATAAAGAACTCGATTGAACTTTGTAATTCCCTAAATAAATTCAGTCTGCAACCAAACCACATTTTATGTTCTTTCGACATCACCAACATGTATACAAACATCCCTATCAATAATACTATTAACATCATAAAAAACAATCTGTTGAAACATAGCACATTGAGTAAAATCGAAATTGATGAATGGTTAAAATTACTTAGTTTCGTTTTAGACAACAACTACTTCACCTTCAATAAGAAAATTTACAAACAGGAAGGTTTGGCGATGGGAGACCTGTTATCTGGTATATTAGCCGATATATACTTAGATAATCTTGAACACAGTAAGATCATTAATAACATCAAAGGACTCTGTCTTTGGCATCGCTATGTCGATGATACCATAGCAATCATAGATAAACAAATCAACAACAGCGATAACATACTATCATTTCTTAACAATTTGGATAATAACTTTAAATTCACCAAAGAAGATGAGATCAATAGCTCTTTGAATTTCCTAGACATCAAAATCACGTGAGTATCAAACAAGTTCGACTTCCAAATATACAGAAAACCCACCTTTTCTCCAACAACCATAAAAAACGATTCATTACATCCCAACTCACATAAAAAGCCACTTATCACAGTCTAATATATAAAGCATTTAAAATTCCGATGTCCTCTACTAATTTAAAGAAAGAATTACTGTTCATTAAGGAAATAGCTAAATTCAATGGATTTAACACTGATATAATTGACAAAATCATCAACAAAACCAAATTAAAATTAGCTACAAATTTAACTCCATTGAAACCCCTCAAACCAAAATACGCTAAATTCACGTTCACTAACCATAAGATTTATCCGATAACTAATCCATTAATAAAGCACGATGTAAAAATAGCCTACACAACAAAAAACACTAATCGCAATTTATTCTTTAATCATAACTCCATTAACATCGCAGACATTGGTTACTCTGGATCAGGGATATATAGATTGAAGTGCTCTACATGTAATTTTTCTTATGTTGGCCAAACTGGCCGCAGCTTCTCCACCAGATACGCTGAACATTACAGTGCTCAAAGACATAATAAATTCTCTGCAATGGCCAACCACATGAAGGACACAGGACATAAATTCACTACAATAGAACAAGACCTTCATATTCTCAAAAGAGTCAATAAAAGTAAACTTATGACAGGATACAAAAATTTATTCATTTTTCTCAACCAACATTTCAATAAAGACAAGAACCTAAATGACATTATTGATTAAAAAAAAGCCCCTTATATGAACAGATTTTAATTCTATTACAAAATTCAATTCCCCTCACTAATATATTCTTTACAATTTTCAACCTCAAATTAATAAACATTTCCACCTCCTCTACAGCTAATACACTCCCCTCCCTTCTCCTCACAGCTAGCACCTCTAATTCAAGTGCAACCAATAAACCCATAGCCACGCCCACTCTAATATCGCTCCCTCCAATGGCTCCTCACCGATACAATACGCGCAGTAATACACTCTCCTCCTTCTCTCCCACCAATAGCAGCTCCCCTCCAAGTACTACGAACAAGCCAATAATCGTAATCTATATTCTTCATTTCCGTATTGACGAATTACACAATTAAAAACAGGAAAGAATTTCCACCAATCAATACTTGTTTTTTTATTGCTTATATTAAGCTACAGGACCGGTTTCGACCCCATATACAAGGTCATCTTCAGCTGAACCATGAATACATATTTATATGATGAAGCTTTGATTAAATTGCATTGTCAAAGGAATGTTATATGATGTGCATTTAGTCACATACAAATGGGGCATGTCTTATCGTGAATTGGCATATATGTCAGTATGTACAATATTGCAACTGTATGTCTAAAATATTATGTTGAGGTCTTAAAATTAGTGTATAAAACATGTCTTCACTTAAACTAATATATATATGTACAGGATAAAATACAATATATAAAAAACATTTCGTGCACATGAACATTCGTATCTTGCTTGTTGGTCAATTCATCAACTCTCGTATTTAAGTCCCATTTACATTTGTACACTCAGCTGCTGTTCTTGGAGTTAAAAGATATGGTTGTAAAATTGCATGAGTAAAAGATTAGTCTTCATGTGGGATAAAACACTTTCCAATTTTAAAACAAGGGTGCCAGATGTATGGATAAAATTCGGCTAAAATATGTTCAGCTCTGCTATGTATGTATCCTTATGTTAGAATCAAATCTTGTTGTCCTGTGGCGTCTGTAAAATTGGGTTCAAAGTAATGGCTCCTTTCCCATTTGTAGCTGTGCAATGGTGTTATGTTTATCTGTGGAAGATAAGATTGAGCTATGAGAGATATTATGTTGGAGGAATGTCTAAAGGTTATGTGTGTAAATTTGAATATGTACTTACTATTGTTGGTGTAGCCGAGTTGCGTTTGACGTGCGAGCTTGTAGTGTACTACTTTGTGTTCTTCTTGGGCTCATACTAGCTGCTGTGAGGGGAAGGGAAGGAGGGGTAGGGAGAGTTGTTGTTGTGGGGGTAGGGGTGGAGCTGGGTGTGTTGTTTGATGTTTTTCTGTTACGTGTCGCGTTCTGTTTGTCAATTAACTTAAGGTAAGAGTTTTTTAGAGCGGGGATAACTGTATTGAAGATGATGTTAGTTTTTTCTGTAATTTCATTTATGTTGTAATTTGGATTGGTGTACTGATCTAGAGTAATGTAAAATTCTTCTGTTATGTTGAGCAGGGGGCCTTTGGGGTTTATGTTTAGGATTTGCATATCGTTATCGATGTTTGTAAAACTGTGTTTATAGTCTGCGACATGTTGTCCTATTGAGGAAAAATGATTGTGTTTTATCGCATTTATGTGTTCGTTATATCGGGTTAGGAAGTTTCTACCGGTGCGTCCGACATAGCTTGTCTCGCAATTATTACATTTGATACGGTATACCCCTGAGTGGTTGTATTTGTTGTTGCTATTGATTGTTCTGACGTTGTGTATGATGTTGATACTATTGTGTGTAGTTCTGAAAGCTATTCTTAGGTTATGTTTTTTAAAAATGTTGGTTATGGGGTATATGTGTGCATTATTGAAGGTGAATAGTGCGTAATCTTTCTTGGATTCGTCTACTTTTGTTAGTTTGGTTTTGGGTTGGGATTTTATTTTGTGAATGATTTTGTTAACCATTTCTTTCTTGTATCCATTGTTCTTAGCTATGTCATGAATTAGTTGTAATTCTTTGTTTAGATCTTCTTTTGTTAACGGTATATTGAATGCTCTGTGTATCATGCTATAGTAGGCTGCTCTTTTGTGTGTATTGGGGTGAACGGAATCCATTTTAATTGTATTTGAGGTTTGCGTGGGTTTTCTGTATATTCTGTAAGAAAGGTGGTCATCATGTCTAGTTGTCGTTATGTCCAGGTAGTTCAGATTGCGATTGTTTTCGGTTTCCATGGTAAATTTTATATGGGAATCTATTGTGTTGAGTTTATCTAATATATCAGTTTCATTTGTGGACCTATTATCGATGATGACAAAAATGTCATCAACAAATCTGCACCAAAAAAATATATTGTCTATTTTGTTGATGTATGTGTGCTCTAAATAGTCTATGTAAATTTCGGCGATTATACCAGAAGCGGGAGATCCCATCGGTAAACCCTGTTGCTGATAGATAGTATCATGAAATTTAAAGTAGTTGTTACTAATGGCAAAATTAAGTAATTTAATGAACTCTTCTATTTCTAAAGTGCTTAGATTGCTGTGGCTTTTTAGGTTAGATTCAATGATTTCTATTGTTTGTTTTGTGGGAATGTTCGGGTACATGTTTATTATGTCAAATGATGCGAGATTATGATATGGTTCAATCTTTAATCCTTTTGTTTTATTACAAAAATCTATTGAGTTCCGTACTGTTTTTTTAGCTAAGAATACGTAGTGCTTTTTGAGAAATCTTTGAATAAATTGCGAGAGTTTATAGGTTGGGCTTGCTCTGTAGTTAATAATAGGTCTCATTGGAATATGTTCTTTATGTATCTTAGGATAAGCTTTAGCAGTGGGTATTTGAGGATTCATTACTATAAGTTTAGAGGATTCTACTTCTGTTAAAAGAAAGTGTGTATTTTTTAATAAGATTTTGAGGTTCCTTTGTATGTTATTAGTAGGATCTTTGCGTTTGATAAGGAAAGTGTTATCTTGAAAACATTCTTTGGTTTTTAATATGTATTGGTCTTTGTCGATAATAACTGTGGTATTGCCTTTGTCGGCTTTCGTTATCAGTAGATTATTCTGTTTTATTTTATCTTTGAGTTTATTTATGTGTTCTTTATTAGTAGAGTTATTGTTTTGGGAGTTACTGTGAATTTTGTCGATATATTGTGGGAGCCTTTTTTTAATATCATATCTGACTTCATCTCGTAGCTCGTGTGGGATTTTCTGTACGGCGTTTTCTATTTCGGTGATAGTGGTTGTAATGTTCTGGAAGGTTGATGTGTTACCCCAATTGTGCTTGGGTCCCTTGCTCAAGATAACAGTTTCCATTTCGTTGAAAGTCGTATTTGTGAGATTTTTTTACGGGTGGGTGGAATTTGTGTTCAGTGATTTCGTTAGGAAAAGTTGGAGAGTTCGTGTTCGGAGTTTCGGTTTTTGGGTTTGGTTTGGATGGGTGTTTAAGTGCTTCTAATTTCTTATTTAGTGTATTCTGTTTGTTGATGGCTAAGTATTGATTGGTGGAAATTCTTTCCTGTTTTTAATTGTGCAAGCCAATAATCACGCCTCCGCAAACAGCTCCTCCTCCAACACAAACCTGCAGCTACAACACTCGTAGTAAGAAGTCTACAGTTGTCAATACACTTGATTCATAACATACAAACTACCTTCACCTTGTCAAATGGTAAGTATACATGATCTCTGCTAAAAAAAAATTAAAAAATCTTTTCACACAATTAATACCTAGTTTCTGGTTTCCTTTTACAGATTCAACTGTCAATAAACTCATATTCTTCACAAGATTTTAACATCGCTTCAAATTGAGATGGTTCACAAAGGTCCAATTTTAACACTGTTCTTCAACCTTTAATCTGCAACTTTTTATCTTCTCATCAATGTGTTCTACATTTCTACCATATGCCTATGACTTTCGTCTTTTGTCTCCTGAAAAGGAATATAGTGATCTCCTGACCAACCTTCAACATTATTTCCTCAATATTACTTTTTGATTAAATATGACTGATCGTCATTCTCGTCAGAATCTAATTGTAACCGCCAATCAGTCAACTTAATTATTAGCAATCTTACTGCTTGTTCCTCACAGTCTGTTGCTTTGTCCATTTTACTTGTAATAGCAACTTTTGTGTCAATAATTTTAATTTAAAGATAAAAATTTCATTGTTCCGTATTGAAAAGTATCACAGTTAAATTGAAATAATAAATATAGTAGTTCAACCTATTCAATACAAGTAAATAAGAGATGTAGAGATTACATTCTTATTTAATTAAAAGTGGAAATGGTACCGGTTTCGACCCCAGTCTGGGTCATCATCAGCCGATTATAACTTGAAAAACAATGCATGTGTAAGAAAGAAGTTAACGGTCAAGTCCACCCAATATCAGTTGAAGAGGCGATATAAAAATGACGGGGGGTAGGCGCTGTAAAATTCAGACGAAGTGGGATGTAAGTCAATTAAAAGAAGTAATGCGTAATCTTCCGAGCATCAGCACGGCACACGCAATGTTTGGCACTGTCTCACAATGTTCACGAAAAGCAGAGAACAGTTAAATGAGCCAGACTGCATACACCGT
Organism: Anabrus simplex; assembly: GCF_040414725.1. Classification (NCBI taxonomy): domain Eukaryota; kingdom Metazoa; phylum Arthropoda; class Insecta; order Orthoptera; family Tettigoniidae; genus Anabrus; species Anabrus simplex. The sequence goes on along the minus strand of NC_090268.1, from coordinate 271,165,694 downwards.
CAGGCACAAAGTCACAACACAATCCAAATCTGAAGATCTAAAGTCATGACAGTCATTTAACTGTTCTCTGCTTTTCGTGAACATTGTGAGACAGTGCCAAACATTGCGTGTGCCGTGCTGATGCTCGGAAGATTACGCATTACTTCTTTTAATTGACTTACATCCCACTTCGTCTGAATTTTACAGTGCCTACCCCCGTCAGTTTTATATCGCCTCTTCAACTGATATTGTATGGACTTGACCGTTAACTTCTTTCTTACATATGCATTGTTTTTCGAGTTATAATCGGCTGATGATGACCCAGACTGGGGTCGAAACTGGTACCATTTCCACTTTTAATTAAATAAGAATGTAATCTCTACATCTCTTATTTACTTGTATTGAATAGGTTGAACTACCATATTTATTTCAATTTAACTGCAATAATTTTAATACTTTCACCTTTGTAATTCTTCACATTGTAAAAAAAAAAAAAAAAAAAAAAAAAAATATTTACAACCAACATTGTTATCTTGAATGTTAATTTTAGTTTAAGTCTCTTCAAGACTTAAAAATCAATTTCATCTTATTATATATTATTTCAAGTGCTTATTTTAATCCGAGGTTAAGACTATGGCTGATGATGCCTTCATACTAGGCGAAACATGCACCATTTTTAGTTAATAGATCAATGTAAATCATCGAAGACAATGACTTATTGTATTGATTAGGTGGTCCATTTAATAAATAACTTACTGTTATTATTCTAATAACACTGGACGTTGGCGGGGAGCTGAGCTTCCGCTGCAGCAAGACAGTGAATCATGGCACACTGAAAGAATCATGAGCAAGCACGGCTCAGTGAGACACAAGATACACACGACCCCTTTATCGCCACACTGGACACTAGCAAAGAGCCGAGCTTCCGCTGCAGCGAGACATACAGTGAGCCATGGCACACCGAAAGAATTATACGCAGTCATGGATCAGTGAGACACAACACACACACATGGTTCATTATCGGTACACTGGACATTGGTGGGGAGCCGAACTTCCTCTGAAGCAATACATACAGAGCCATGATACACTGAAAGAATCGTATGCTATAATGGACTCTCAAACTCAGCGCATTTGAAAATAATACCCACTTGCATTCACTGTCCTCTTGTTACAGGGAGGTTTTAATGATAGATAGATTTATTTGCAGTGTTAAAAAGGTAGTCAAAACATAATTCTAAAGTAGCTAGTAAGTAGGTAGACTATTAGGTTATACTATTTATTAGTTTAATGAATCTTAGTATTATAACTTAGTTGACATTTGACAATTAATTAAACTCGACTCTAGCCTGCCCTATGATTATGAGTCATGCTCATGGCGACTCAGAAGTACCTGTTTTATATTGGGAAGAATGGCTCAGTATTCTCTCAGTTTGTATGTCACATCATTGCACAAGACTTCAATCCTATGTGGACAGTAAGTGAGCCGACTGACGCAGTAACTAATCCAACATATGTTGAATAAGAAAACCAGTGCGCTACTGTACATCTTGGGTCGCCTATACAAAATATGATGATTTAAAAATATCCTCTGCTGATAGAAAAATACATATTTTCAAAAATGACTGAGCGAGTTGGACGTGCGGTTACTATCGTGTAGCTATGCGCTTGCATTCGGGGGGTGGTGGGTTCAAATCCCACCGTCGGCAGCCGTTAAGATGGTTTTCCGTAGTTTTCCCATTTTCAAACCAGGAAATGCTGGGACTGTACCTTAATTAAGGCCATAGCTGCTACCTTCCTAAATCCCAGACCTTTCCCATCCTGCGTCGCCGGAAACCTTCGATGTATTAGAGTAACTAGCATTTTTTTTTTTTCTAAGAAAGGATTTCATAGTATGAAGACCAGATGGTAGCAGCGAGCACAGAATGCTGTTGCTGCTGTCTTACTAGTATTGCCCTGCAACTAACAAAAGAACCTGCACAAAGCACACTTCTCCGTGCATTCTCTTCGAGTGGACGTCTGACATCATAGCGAGTAGTGGAGGGGGTCACATGCTGCCTGGCCACCGTACTGTGCACACTGTGAAGCGCGGTTACACAAGAGTTTCGCTGTCACTTCGGTATCCGTTTTAGCGCTCTTGTTGTTTTGTCAGTTTTATTCGCATTTCTTTCTTTAGTTGTATTAATTATAGTCCTATAATTCCTTCGCGTGTAGCGTGTACTGTATATACTGTAGTGTTGAACAGTGTTACCTAGCGACCTTCAAGGGTCATTACTCATTACGGAGTACGTTAACCAGGTGAATAAACTAAATTCTTGACTGTGTAAAAAACAGAATTAGAAGTATCGGCAGTTGCACAACTAGTATGCCAACACACACATCTAAAGCCGCTCAGCAGCGAAATAATTGACTGCAGCCCAGTCTTTCAGCTATATAGTGTTGTGTACCATGTTATTCTAGTGAGTGTCATTTAAATGTACAGTAGTTATAGCTGCTACTTCGAAGTCTGGTAGCAAATCTGGACAGCCTGTAAGGGGACAAGCCAGAGAAATAGTATATAACGTAGCTGCTCACTTACGAGAACAGAAAACAGTTCATAAACTTAATTATAATGTAGTGGCTTCAACAAGTGAAGCAACAGGGGTTTCAAAGTCACTGGTGAAACGTATTTTAGCGGAAGGGAAGACGTCTATGGCCAAGGGTCGTTTGCATTTTTCTATACCTGATGGCAAGAAAACAGTCCACAAGAAAAGGATCGAAACAGACGACTTCACAAAAGATGTGATACGTCGGAAAATAAGCGAATTTTACGTGATGAAAAAACTGTACCTACACTGGACAAATTGAAGTGTGTGTTAAAATCGGAAAAGATACTTGACTGTAGCTGAGAGTATCTTCGACGGTTATTTTGGGTTGTTCATATTATGTCCTCTGTGTGTACGCTTATTGGAACAGTATAATTTTTTATTTTTTAAAATATGGTTTACAGCTTGGGTATTGTAAGTAGTTCCATTTAACTCAATGCTTAATACTTTTGGCCACTTTACATTTACTTTCGTTCTTTTAATTGCAGTGCGTTTCTGGCTTTAATGAAAGAATAACCTCAATTGAAGAGCCTGACTGTAGCTACTTGCAGTATGTGTTAACGGCAGCTTGACAGCCGGCATGTCTGTCAGCCAGTTGCGCGTGTGCTTGTCCTTGATTCGTTGGGTAACATCGGGATGGACCAGAACAAGCTGCGCGAACCGAAGTAGCCGAGGGTTCTTTTGTTTGTTGTTGGTTAATACATACTACACAGATGCAGTAGGAGCGGTGACTCTAATGTGCCGTGAATCGGATCACTGTATCGATTCAGCAATGTGAACGGAATCAAATTAATCGATTCAGTAAAATGAATCAAATGTCCTATCACTACAACACAATGCCACATTATGGTAGAAGATACTCCCCTGCATAGAAATATACCCTATGCTGCGAGCCATGCTAAAAGTTCACGTTGACAACCAACAGATGGCACGCAGATGTACATCTAAATCATTGCTAGCCTAGTCAGAACAGGTATACGTCAAACTACTCCTGGCTTATGTTTTGTAGGTCCGTCCATCTACATGTCAAACCGGCTTGGGCAGTTAATGTAATGTTGTATAACAAACTTCTTTTCCCCACTCACTTTAACACTGCACAATTTACTAAATAAAACACGCCCAACTGTTGTAAACCTGTCTCTTCCAATTCATTCACTTGGTGAATTAAAAATAGACTTTGTGTTGGTTCCTCCTTCGGGATTTTTCTTGCACAGATCTGCTTGGGAGGATAATTCTGTACTGAAGCAGAAAGTTATATAACTGTTGTTTCCAATACCTTCTCGTTTCCATTTGTTCTTGGTCTTGAGGTATGCGGGGTTGAAAGACTGGCTGTAGGGGTGGGTGCGAAATCTGGGGCATTTCTTGTGCTTGAGACACATTAGAAAATACTTTCTCTTAATTATCAGAATTCTGTATTGTGTTCCTGCACATTTCTTGGATCACAAGACTCACACGTATAAATCCTTTCCTTATTCTTAGTCACCCATAACTGCTGGTTGTTTGTTTGGTCATGAAGGATTTTTAGCAAATGTAAGTATATGTAAGAAAAATTTTTATGTTGTCACTTGTGGACTTAAATCAGTCTATAAAGAATACATGCATACATTTTTTAAAAATTTAAATGATCTAAAATGTCTTCAAAATGCTATATATTGATCTAAAATCTTCTTTAAAGCTGAAATAATGACAAATCACCCCAAATCGGCAAAAAACGCAAAAAAAAAAATGTTATTATCATTTGTTACAGTTCAAAATATAATCTATACCCTTTCTTCAATTCACTTTTACCTCTCCCCTTCCATTTTGTCTCACTTATTCCCATCATTGCAATGTCTTTCTTCTCCACATACTACTCTATCAGTTCTTCTACCTTGCCATTCAAAGTCGTGACATTGATCATACCGATTCTTGTGATGTCTGGTAGCCCACTTCTCACAGTTCCCCCAGAGCACCGGGAACTGTGCATCACTTCAGGGTGACATACATACATACATTACATTATAGACTGTTATGCTTTTCAGCGTTCAGTCTGCAAGCCTCTGTGAATTACTAAACGTCGCCACAATCCTCAATTTGCAACTAGTGTTGTGGCCTCATTTAGTTCTATACCTCTTATCTTTAAATCATTAGAAACCGAGTCTAACCATCGTCTTCTTGGTCTACCTCTACTTCTCTTACCCTCCATAGCAGAGTCCATTATTCTCCTAGGTAACCTATCCTCCTCCATTTGCCTCACATGACCCCACCACCGAAGCCGGTTTATGCGTACAGCTTCATCCATCGAGTTCATTCCTAAATTAGCCTTTATCTCCTCATTCCGAGTACCCTCCTGCCATTGTCCCCACCTGTTTGTACCAGCAATCATTCTTGTCTGTTACTTCTAACTTATGAATAAGATATCCTGAGTCCATCCAGCTTTCGCTCAGCATTTTCCGAGGAGTGGAGGAAAGATGGCAACAAATGGTGTTGGTGTCATATTGAGAGAAAACCTAGCGCAATATGTGGACAAAATTGACCAGATCAGTGACAGGATAATTAAAGTTAGGCTTGGACTTGAGAGTGGAATCAAGGATTTTATACAGGTTTACGCACCCCAGTCGGAGAATGCAGATGAATGTTTAGAAGCGTTTCTAGAAGAACTGGAAAGTTGTATTGAAGACAAAGAGGTTATAATAATGGGAGACATGAATGCACATGTTGAAACAGACAGACAGGAAAAAGAAGAGATAATTAGCCCCTATAGTTATAGAAACCAAAATGAAGAAGGAGATTTGGTAATAGATTTTTCTAGAAGGAATGCATTAATTGTTGGCAATACATGGTTTAGAAAAAAGAACTCACAAAAAATAACTAGATATGGTTGGCGAGAGACAAAGACAAAGACAATGATTGATCTTATTCTGGTGGAGAAGGAGAAATGTAGGCAACTAGAAGATGTGACAGCAGTGCCAAGAGCAGATTTCGAAGGAGACCATAAAGTGGTGGTAGCCAAATTAAAACATGGTAAAATAACATAGTAGAAAAAGGGGATGGAAGTTAAAAGAGAAAGAAATAAGGGAAAAGTTTCAAGAGTATCTGAAGAAAGAAATTCCCAAAGATGACTTGAACAGTGTGGAAGAGGAATGGACATGTTTCAGAAATGGGTTTGTAAAGTGTGCAGTAAACACCTGTGGAAGACTGTCAGGGAGGAGAAAAGGAAAAGGAGACTCCTTGGTGGAACAGCAGGATAAAGGAAGCAGTTAAAGAGAAACAAATGGCTTAGAGGAAGTGAATAGGCAGCAATAGTACAGAGAATTGGCAGAAATATAAAGAAGCCAACAAGGTATGTGAGAAAATAATACAAGAAGAGAAACGGAAGAGCTGGGAAAGTTTCACAGAAGCTTTACAGGGGCATATAAAGGGAAGTAAAAAGGTTTTGTATGGTTTGATGAAGAATAGTTTACGGAATACAAAATTCGTAAAAACTGAAACAGGGCAGATATTGAATCAAAGAGATGACATACTAAAAAGATGGGAAGAATACTTCTCAGAATTGCTAAATATTAAATACAGTGAACTGGTAGATGAGAAGGAGCAGGAAGAAATAATGGGTAAAGAAGAAGAACAAGAAAAGGAGATATCGATGTTAGAAATAGAGGAAGCCATACAAAAGATGAAGAGCGGTAAAGCAGCAAGAGTGGATGAGGTAACTACGGAAATTATAAAAGCAGCAGGAGCAATAGGGCTACAGTGGCTGTATAAATTATTTAGAATAATCTGGAGGAAGAAAGAGATCCCAGAAGAGTGGGGAAAGGGTTTAATTATCCTGATATTTAAAACAGGTGTTTAAAAAGGAATGCAGTAACTACAGGATCACCATTATTGCCCATGTAGCTAAGATATTTGAAAGGGTATTGGAAGGAAGACTGAGGAGGAAGCTAGAAGGAGAAATGGAAGAAGAGCCGTATGGTTTTAGGAAAGACAGATCAATGTTTGACCTGATCTCTACATTAAGACATATGGTGGAGAAAAGATGGGAGTTTGGAAAAGATATGGTGATGACATTTATTGACATTAAGAAGGCTTATGACAGTGTATGGGACACATTATGGAAAAAACAAGTTAACAGAATGGACATTTATTGACATTAATAAGGCTTATGACAGTGTATGGGACACATTAAGGAAAAAACAAGTTAACAGAGTGGAAGTGCAAATGATTTATTTTATTTATATCGTGTCAGAAGCATACATAAGTTTAAATAAGTGCAAATGATAAAAGCTATCTACAAAAAATGGTGTTAGTAGTGTGAAGACTTAGTATAGGAAAAACAAAATGGTTAAAAGTTGAAACTGGTTTCCAACAGGGAAGTGTACTATCCCTCATACTATTCATCATAGTCATGGATGAAATTCATAAGAACATTCAACAGAGATAGGGAAGATAGGCAACATGAGCCATGTTGTTTTCAGATAATATAGTGATATGGGGTGAGGATGAAACGGAAGTGCAAAAACAAGTAGATGTATGGAATGAAGAGATAGGAAAATTTGGGATGAAAGTAAACACAGAGGAAAGTAAAACAAAAGTGATGACAAGGGGAAGGAAGGAAAATGAAAGATTAAACTGAATGGTAAAATGGTTAACAGTTTCAAGTACTTGGGAAGTGTGATCACAGAAGATGGAAAGATTACCGAGGCAATTGGAAAAAGAATACAACAAGCAAACAGCTTCTACCAGAGTGGTGGTTTTTTTTTTTTCCTAGTGGCTTTACGTCGCACCAACAGAGATAGTCTTTTGGTGACGATGGGATAGGAAAGGCCTAGGAATTGGAAGGAAGCGGCCGTGTCCTTAATTAAGGTACAGCCCCAGCATTTGCCTGGTGTAAAAATGGGAAACCACGGAAAACCATCTTCAGGGCTGCCTACAGTAGGATTCGAACCCACTATCTACAGGTTGCAAGATCGCAGCCGCGCGCCCCTAACCGCACGGCCAACTTGCCCGGTCTACCAGAGTGTAAGGGGTATTTTGTGGAACCAGGATGTCCCGAAGAAATGTAAGAAAGTATTATATTCAACCTATTATGAACCCATACTAACCTATGCAGCTGGATCGTAGACTACAACAAAACGAGAGGAGGCAGCGGAGATGAAATTCCTAAGGGCAAGACCAGAAAGGATAGAATTAGAAATGAAGAGATATGGAAAAGGACAGGAATCCTAAACTTCAAGACAGGATAGAAACAACAAAACTAAAGTGGTATGGGCATATGATGAGAATGGGAGAAGAGAGAGTGCCAAAAGAAGCTTTTATCAGGGAAGTTAACAGGAAAGAGACCATGAGGAAGACCCTGAAAGAGGCAGACAGATTAAGGTGGGAGTGCATAGAAAAGAGAAGAGTTAAACCAGAAGATGTACTTAAAAAAGGAGAAGAGTGGTAGAGAGACAGACAACGATAGATGTCCTTGATTCACAACCCAACCCGGGAAGCTGGAAACGGGAAATGAAGATGATGATGATAACATCACAGAAATAAATTATATACTTCAGAGCAACATCCTAATACAAAGGGGAAAAGGATTACAATTCAGCAACATCCGCCCCTTAGCTATTATGTTTGAGGCCCATTGTGCTTTGCCACACACTAGAGTACATCTCTACATATCGAACATGCGTGGAGGTTTCTTCACAGACAGTGGAGACATGACAGTCAAGGTGGGCGTTTCAGTTGAATATACTTTTTCCTTGACTCACTTGCTTTCTGTGCAGTCTCATGAATTTTGTCTTGAAATACACAAGAGTTGGGTTTGCCTTAAACAATGGGTGATGTGAATAAAAATGAGCACACTCTTTGCTTGCAAATTTAGAGCGGGCACTCACAATGAGGTGAATAAAAACCGCCGGTCAGTAATAGTCACTCACAGCAGACTTGTAACCTTGAGCACACACTCCAGTCACTCCAGTAGCAAAGTGGGCACTCCAGATTTCTGGTGAAAAAAGATAAAGCAGGCATTCATTCCAGTAAGGGCTTGCTCATCTTTCTTTGAGCTAATTTGGTAGGTGACTCCAAATGATAGTCAAGTTCAATAGCATGCCAGAGTTTATGATGGTGGTTAATCGGAAAAGAAAATGTAATAAACTTTGCAGAGAATCATCTCAACTTGATTACAAAGTGTTACATAGTTCCAGTAAGGAACATGCTGAATGGTTAGTGGAGCTTGTTCTTGGGCACTCTGAAGAAACAGGAGGTGGTGCACTAATAAACGAAGAAAAAATTGAGAATCTTCTTGCATTATTTTGGTGACCTTGGATTTCTGAGTGGAGTTAGTGAAGACATCTCGGAGCACTGTGTCAAAAGCATTTTCGCAGGATTTGACTTGAACAGAAATGAAAGCAGATTATTAGATAAAATCCCAACAAATGTTGCTAAGATGCAGGTAACACAAGAAGTGGCAAGAACTTTTTAGTTTCCCTTATGCTGTCAGAGCTGTAGACTGTACTCTTGTACAAATTAAGAAGCCACATGTTCATGGAAATTAGTACATGTACAGAAAAGGCATCTGTAGTATTAATGTACAGGCCACTTGCAAGGAAAGGAAGAGTTCAACTGGTGTAGATGTATCATGGCCTGACTGTCCATGACTCCCGAATTTGGAAGAACTCCAATGTTTGCAGAGTTATGATGCCTCTGTTGGAAGTCAAAGGGATGACAACTCCTGCAGATATGGCTCCTTAAAAAATACATTCAATTGTCAATACACTATTTTCATCATAATGCATATTTGTTATTTACGTTATACCATTTTCCTCAATTTATTAATGTCACAATATTTAGGCTATGATTGCATACCCTTCAGATGGCCGATGGTAGGGTTATTCTCCCCTTGCATCAGATTCATCAGCCGCTTCCCCCATTATTTTAATGATATAGGTTTTTTTCAAGTACGTTTTAAATCTACTTTATATTTCAGTCTTGTTTTCATGTTTTGTAATTTTTTTTTTACCAAAAGTGCTCTAAATGAAGGCCCTCTCCTAGACATCACTGAAAACTGTTTTATACCTTGACCAGTTTTTCAGTCCAAATCTTAACCTGAATGATATTTCTGAGAAGCCCAATGCCCTTTTCGATTTTCTCATCTCCATTTTAAATAACCTCAAGTCAACAAGCAAGCGATCAATCACAATTTACACAATACCCTCTCATGCTACTTGCCCCTTCTGCAACACCCCCATGATCCTCCTTAGATACCCCCCATTTTTTTCTTTCCTTCCCACCCTCTAATTAGTGCTCATTTTTCCTCACCCTTTTCTCTATTTATCATCTCCCATTCATTTATCAATCACCACGGCAAGCTGTTTCGAGTTGAGCCTCACATTGTAATTTCATTTAAAATTTCTTCCTATTTTTTATATATTTTTTATTTGGTTTTATTCTTTTTAACGATTTAAATTATTTTAAAATTTATATATCCGCTTCGAATTGTCGAAATTAAGTCCTATACTGTTTTCCTAAGACTTCAATTACGTCACCTTTTACTCTTCGGCTGGAGAAACAAATGCTACAAGCCCTGCCTAGCAACAACTATACATAACTGCATATCACAAGTTCAATTTCATAACGAGTTATCCTTCAAGTTTTCATATTAGAACAAGTCCTTTAACTCGTTACCAATCTCAAATACAGCACCTTCGTACATCTTCATATATGAATGCGGCATAACAGGATTGTACTAGACCTACTTATAAACTTCAACTGGATTTGTTTCGGCACGAAATAGTGGTGTTCTTTTTACTCTTTTGACTGTGATCATTCAACTGGAATTGCTCTGGCACAAAATAGCGTTAATTTTTAATTTTTTGTCTGTGATCATTGTGTTAGTTGTTTTCAAATCTTTATGACTTAATTTTTGCACTGCTTTGCTAATTGGCTGATGATGACACTTCAAATGTGTTGAAACCGGTCCCAAATGAACAGGTTGTAACTTATTTGGTTCAACTTAACAACAGAGTATTGAAAGGTGGATCCTTCCTTCTATTTAATATTGTATATTTCTCTATTCAATACGGAACAATCATGAAATTTTTAACTTTAAAAGTTGTTGGACGGAAATATTTAAGTTAAATTTGGCAAGTAGTTCACACTGAATTGCATTTATTGCACTTATTTTCTTGTGCTTCTTATCCGGCAACTGTTACTTTAAATTAAAAGCAGAATTGTATGTTCCTGTAAAATGGAGATAAAAGTGGACTGAAATTCTACATTGTCCTCTGCCATGTTGAGCATTGAACTATCCGGAAGTCATCGAAGTGTTATATATGAGAGTAATCTCAAAAGTAAGGTTTCCTATTTTTTTATAGAGAACTCTGTTCATGTGGCTGTTGGTCACAATATTGTGAAGTGTTTTCCCACGCTCGCATATAAACATGCGCACGCCGCGCTGAGGCACTCTATCTTGGCTTGGCAGGAGCTCCCGTTGGATGTTACCACCAAGTGCAAAGTGCGCGCAGTTATTCGGTTTTTGAACGCAAATGGTACTGAACCAATTGAAATCCATCCATGTGGAAGTGTATGGTGCGTCGTGCATGGATGTCAAAAATGTTCTTAAGTGGTGTAGAGAGTTTGCAGCCGGTCGGACTGAAATTCACGATGAACAAAGGAATAGGAGACCATCAATTTCCATCGAGACAGTCGTGAAGGTTGAGCAAATCATGCGTGAAGATCTGCGGATCACCCTGGATGATCTCTGCAGTTTGGTTCCGAGCTTTCCCGAAGCGCCGCTCACAGAATTTTAACAGAAAAGTTTAAATACCGGAAGCTGTGCGCAAGATGAGTGGCACGCATGCTGACTGAAGACCACATGCAGCAATGAGTTGATTCTTCCTGCGCATTTCTTCAGCCGAATGGGCCAACTTTTTGGACTCAGTTGTCATGGATGATGAAACCTGAGCGTTCCACTTTAGACCTGAGAACAAGCAACAATCACGCCAGTGATGGCATCCCTCTTCGCCAAAGCCGCGGAAATTCAAGCAAACACAGTCTGCCGGTAAAGTCATGACAACTGTGTTTTGGGATCGAAATGGGGGTATTGTTGGTAGGCTTTATTCCCTCTGGGACCACAATTAACGCTGACAGGTACTGTGAGACCCTGAAAAAACTCGGACGGGCAATTCAGAACTGGAGAAGAGGTATGTTGAGCAAGGGCGTAAACATTCTCTATGACAACGCTCACCCGCACGTCGCCCGGCAAACCATTGCTCTCCTGCAACTGTTTCAGTGGAACATCATCACCCACCCACCCTATAGTCCCGACTTGGCACCCAGTGACTATCACTTGTCCCCTAAGTTGAAAGAACATGTATCCCTGCTGGGGCCAGATCATTTTTCATGTTAACCGAGTGTTCATCTTGAGCATGTTTGTACCATTGAGATTGTACACTATTATTTTTTTATTGAGCAAGTTGGCTTGGTTCGCATAGCTGTCAGTTTACATACAGGAAATAGTGGGTTCGAACCCCACTGTTGGCAGCCCTGAAGATGGTCTTTCCATGGTTTCCCATTTTCACACTAGATAAATGCTGGGGCTGTACCTGAATTTAGGCCACAGTTGCTTCCTTCCCAGCCTCATCGCTTGAACGAGTCCTTATTACTGGCTAGATTACGAAGCACTGTTCTTTCTCTCCTTGAATGCACCAACAAAATATATTTCAAATATACTCAGTAGGTGTAAGGAAGAGGTATGTGCTGCTCAATATTTTTCCAACAGAACTCGTTGACAATCCAAATACTTACAAGGAACCCATCTCACTTTGAGTCTGGTAAAGTACAATGTTACTTATCATTGAAACATATAATTCACATGTGAAATATTAGCTGCTAATGGAAAACCTTGGCTACAGAACAGTGGAAAATTTGATGATGATGATGATGATGATGATGATGATGATGACTGTGCTGTTTTAATTGGGCCACACCTCAAGGATATCAGCCCAATGTAAAGAAAACCATGTGCCTTTAAATAGAAGATGATCTATGAGAAATATTAGTTACATTTCACAAGTTGTACACAATGGGGATTTATTATGTGTTCTTCAGTGATTTACCACAGAAGTAATTTGATGTAGATAGAGTGAACTTTAACAATAATTGCAGTGACTTGTTGCTTATAGTTAAGTCTGCTTTGATAATTTTGTGAACACTGACGATGACTGTTTTGTGGAATGTAAATCCCATCTTCTGTAGAGCATCATTCTATTTAAAGATAGATGATCATTTCATCACCCAAAGAAGCACATGCAAACTAGACTTACTTAGCACTTTCAATAGTATCGACAACATTGAGCTTTCCTGGCTCCAAAGTGAGACTGATTCCTTGTTAGTATAATGTACACCAGTACATGCGTGCATGGTGCCATATTGTTCAATATTAAGAATATTTTTGCTTCATAAATTACGTCTTTAATTGTTGGTACATCAGTATTACATCGATTTATTGTTAGTTTACAAACCTCTGTAAATATGAGTTCTTGAGTAAAAGTTTGAAAATGGTATTTTGATATGCAAATTTTCAGTATCATTCTGTGATACCCATGTCATTTACTCTTCACTTACAAATTTACACACAACATGTGTTAAAAACTGAGGATTTCATTTATAACTGGTTTATGCATTCATTTAAATTACAAATCCATTTTCTGTTCTGTTTCAGTGGTATCTTTGGCTCTATTCGTACCATTTATCAAGAGAATGGTATTGGTGGATTCTTCAGTGGAGTAATCCCAAGGATACTGGGTGACATAACATCCTTAGCTATTTCAACAACGCTCACATTTGCCATTAATCACTATCTTGTAGATGATAGAGATATCCGTACCTATGTATCAGCCTCAATGAATGTAAGTATGTTAAAAATATTAACAATTCACAACTTATATTTTGGCATAAACTAAAATTTACTTTTCCCCTTCTTTTTTTAAAAGAGGATTTATGATCTAGGTAATAAATGATCGTCATGATTACCAGCAGCAGTAGTGAGTAAAGTGTACCTCAAAGCTTGTCGCTGGGAACATCATCTTGGCATAGATGCCGAACCTACTCTGTAATCCTCTTCTTCCTCCACTTTTCCCACAGCTTGTGGGGTTGCTGGTGTGAACCATTTTGCACATGAGGACTAGGCTCTGTTTTAAGGTCAGATACTCTTCCTAATGCCAATCCTATGTGGAAGGATATATGCTCTAGTGTGTGTTTCTTTTGTGGAGGATAGTGTAACATGTTGTGTATATGAAGAGGTTTTTATTGAAACATACAGAAACACTCAGTCCTCAAGCCAGAGGAATTAACCAGATGAAGTTAAAATCCCCAACCTGGCTGGGAATCAAACCTGGGACCGTCTGAACCAACATAGGTTGCTGATCGTTCAGCCAAGGAGCCAGAAAATCTGCTCTGTAATAATTCTTTTCAGTACTGTCATCATCAAAGATTATAGGGGACCAAAGAGGTTACATTTGCTTATATGCCCCCCCCCATTTCTATGCTGCAACTAACTAGCTATGTGGATATCTGTTCATTCTACAGCAATGGCCTGTTTATAAGCAGGCTGTTCAGGAGAGAGTCATCGACTGATCAGAGATGTAGGCTTATCTGCCTTAAAAGCAGGCCAACAGCATGATAGGAAAATATCAAATGTAATTCATCACTGGCACTTATGTTCATGGCAGATATCATGGTAAAAGAAAAATGGTTCTTTTGGCAAGTTTTAAGAATGTTGAGCTGCTAAAACAGGCTGTATGTTTTACCTGGCAGATGTTTGAAATCCTGGCATACTGCTGAGAAACAAAGGCTTACTTACATATAATGAGGTCAACATGTATCATGACGGATCAGATGTTATCTTTTCCAATAAATTTCTAACTTCCTTGTCAAATGCTAGGTTGCTGTGTGAGTTTCAACCTTCAGGTCCTTGACACAATCCAGAGTTAATGGTCGATGCTCCAGTTGTGTACCACGTGGTAACATTGTACACATGAAAAAGGTAAAGGTGTCACACAGCGACCTCGAAGAATACCCCTATTTAATGCCCATTAGGACGGCTGCAAACTCACTTTAAGAACATCGGGATATCCTTCAAATATTCCATCGTTGATGATTGATCATTTTGACTACTTAGCTGTTTTATGAACTACATACATCAGATTCATATCATGGATTCTCAACAGACAGTGATATCCATGTTACTCTCATTGACTTAATGTGTTCTAGATGAAATAATTTCTTCACTGCCCAACTTTAACCTTTTTAAGTGCTGAGATACCAGTTGACTGTTTGGTACCTCAGCGGTGTGAGTTTTTCATTCATATGTAAAAAAATTGTAGAAGCCTCAATTTTTAACTTACCAGTGGTATAATTATCTTAAAATGTTTATAGATGCTGGTTCTTTATAAATCAAAATGCAAATGGAAAATCCTACACTTATGTTCAGTATTATTTTTAGAGAAAACAAAATTACACTTTTTGTGCCCACACGTACATCATCTTTATACAAAGTAAAGAGCCCAAACTAAAATTATTTCCTAAAATCTGTAGGCAACTAATACAAGTAACTCCTTATAAGTACATAGTTCATATTTTGAAGTACTGTCTAATCCTGGAATGTGGTTACAGCTCAATGTTTTCCACCAGTTCTTTGTGATAACGATTTGTTTCATCAACAACCAGCTGTACCAACTCCACTGGCAGAATAGGTTTTTTTTAAACCAATGACTTTGGGGTTTTCATCAAACACTACTTGGCTTCCAGAGTCTGTCACAGTTACTTGAAAGTCTGGTGGAGAAAAGTCATCCGTCTGCCACGAAAATAGTGATGAAGTAGCTTTTGAACTCGCCATGTTTTTCTTCCTTCGTTTAGAAGAAGGCTCTGTTTCTTTCTCACTTACAATATTTTCAACACTCCCTGTATCACTCTCACTTTCAAAATCGCTTAACAATTCATTGAAATCATCATCTTGATCATCACTTTTCTCTGTGGTTAATAACTGATTCTTTGATCCGAAATAACATCGCTGCGAGAGCAACTAGCTTGTTGTTCCGCCATGCTTGTTTTCATCACAGATGAGCTCCACAGACGTCTACAAAAAGCTCTGTAAGTTACTTCCCAAAGCTATAAACCATGATCAATTAGTTCTACATAATGCCTAACAGATGGCAGAACATGCCAGAGATCGAATTGGTACTCGAGAGTGAACCGGGAAACTAAAAAAAAGAAAATTCCCGTGCACCGTCTATAGACAGGCATAGCAGTGCTGGACTGGCCGCATCAGCCTGTCTATAGGCGGCCGTAGCACTCATCGGGTTAAACTATTGTTTTTTATCATTTCAACAGCTGTTATTAGGTTGTTTTGCCTGTAATTTGAACATAATCTTTTGATTATTTTTAAAACATTTGTTATTTTGTATGATGCAATCTGTATACAGTTGGAACATTTCTATCACCGTTTTTAAATAGTCTATTCTCATCATTTCAGAAGACTAGTGTCAAGTGAAAATTAAGAATTTTAATGTGGACTAAAGTGTTTCACAATGTATTTATACTTTTAGCTCAGGGTTTACAAACCCAATTTGATTCATTGATTGTGTCCTTATTTTAGTTTAACTTGTGTAAATGAACAGCTGAAGATGACCCAAGTCAAACGTTCGAAACTAGTCCTATTCGTAAAAAATAAATGTATTGAATTAGGTGGAATAAAACATCAAGTTGCAAACCAAGATTGTAAAAAGCGTGTTACATCCATCAATACGGGGAAAAAATGAAAATTATTGCTTGGTTCAAAGTGGATCCTGTGTTATGACATTTGTCCTCAACTTTTTTTAAAATGAAAGTGTATTGACCTAAACCCTTATACATGAGTTACTTTTGAGTTTGGGTTTGTTAAAGATAAAGGTAAAAGAGAAGCTATACTGGCATTGAGACTTGAAAAAATATTAGAAAAAATGAAAGTGCAGTAATTAAAATTGGAAATGAACAAGAGGGAGGAAAAATAAGAAAAGGAGTTAGACAAGGTTGTGCTTTGTCTCCCATGCTTTTTAATGCCTACATCCAGGATGCGTTGAATAAGGTTTGAGAGGATTTGAATATAGGAATAAGAATACAGGGTGAACAAATAAATATGATTAGATTTGCAGATGACATTGCCATAGTTGCAGACAGTGAACAACATCTCAAACAAATAAATAGTAAAAATGGAGGAAATCATAGGTAATGAATACAACATAAAAATAAATAAGACAAAGACAAGAGTTATGATCTGCGATAAAAAAAAAAGAAAAAAGTATACTCGAGTATGAAAATATTGGTGGGCAACAAAACACTGGAAAAAGTTAGAGAATTTAAATATCTCGGAAGCAAAATTACCAAAGATGGAAGAAGCAAGAAGGATATCAAAAGTAGAATTTTACAAGCCAAATTAGCATTTCATAAAAAGAAACAGTTATTCACTACAAATTTCATTAATCTTAAAACAAGAAAATTTTTATTGAAAGCTTATGTTTGGAGCATTGCCCTTTATGGTTGCAAACCGTGGTCAATTGCAAAAGAAGGAAAAAGGAGGTTAAGTTCTTTTCAATAATGGTGTTACTGAAAAATGCTAAAGATTAGCTGGACAGAAAAAATAACAAAATCTGAAGTGTTTAAGAAGGCGGAGGAAAATTTTACCGTATGGAAAAGTATTAAGAGGGGGAGGACTAGACTGATAGGACATATTTTGACACACAATAGCCTGTTGAAATCAGTATTGGTGGGAATGGCTGAAGACAAAAGGTGTTGAGGAAGACCACACCTACAATATGTACAGCAAATCAGTCTGATGTAGGATGCAGAAGCTATGAAGAGGTGAAGAGGAAAGCTATGAATAGAGCCGACTGGAGAACGGCCGCAGACCAGTCCATGGATTGAATACTTAAGAGGAGACTGTTGAGTGTCCATCAACAGGCACACTGAAGCTTGAAAGATGCTGGGTCTGCCCTCTGCTTGTAAGAACTATAAGCAACTGCTGCACTGGAGACACTGATAATTTTCAGTCTGTTAGAAACTCTAACAGCGAGCTCGATAGCTGCAGTCGCTTAAGTGCGGCCAGTATCCAGTAATCGGGAGATAGTGGGTTCGAGCCCCACTGTTGGCAGCCCTGAAGATGGTTTTCCGTGGTTTCCCATTTTCACACCAGGCAAATGCCGGGGCTGTACCTTAATTAAGGCCACGGCCGCTTCCATTCCAATTCCTAGGCCTTTCCTATCCCATCATCGCCGTAAGACATATCTATGTCGGTGCGACGTAAAGCAAATAGCAAAACAAAAAAAAGAAAAAAGAAACTCTAACCTATTTTCAATTTATTCTAGTACCTCGTTCATAATGGCTTTGATAATTAGATATCTTTGCAGAAAACTTTCTTTGGTTTTAGTCTTCATCGGGCGAGTTGGCCGTGCAGTTAGGGACGCGCGGCTGTGAGCTTGCATCCGACAGATAGTGGGTTTGAATCCCACTGTCGGCAGCCCTGAAGATGGTTTTCCGTGGTTTCCCATTTTCACACCAGGCAAATGCTGGAGCTGTACCTTAATTAAGGCCACGGCCGCTTCCTTTCCTATCCCATCGTCGCCATAAGACCTATCTGTGTCGGTGTGACTAAAGCCACTAACAAAAAAAGAAAAACCTTCATACAGCAGTAGAGCTTAAAACTTATGGCTTCTACATGCTACCATTTTGAAATGTTAACAGCTGTTAAGAGGTTTAACAAAGGGCTGCTGCCATGTTAATTTAACACAAGTATTAACAATTTGTTAGAGTAAACAATTCTTGATGAGATGGCCATTTTGTTAAATTACGTGTTAAGTCTTCTTAACAACAGTGTTAACATTTAACATTTGTTGAAGAAATTGTGTCTCAGGTTCCAACACCCTTTGCCTTAAAATCTGTAGCAGTTAGGGGAATGTTAAATAAAAATAACATAATTGTAATGAAATGGATCTAGTTAAGCAAATAGTGTAATTCTTATTTTCTCTCTTGAATAATTCTGAAATGTTTAGAATCAGTATTTTGTCCTATGTTTATAAATTATGATCTCGACTAAATAATTTCATTTGATAAGATTTTAAGAGAGATTTGTTTTATGTTTCAGTTTGTTGCTTCTGCTGTCACTTATCCTTTCCAGCTAGTGAGTACCTGTATGGCTGTGACAAATTCAGGGTGAGTTAAAAATTGCAGAAATACAACTACACGGGGGTACATTCAAAATATATTTCTTATTGCATCTTCAAGGGCAGAATATACTAAAATGCAACAGAATGCAGGCACAATTGCATTTGCATTGCCATTCATTTTTGCTGTCGTGATGCTACTGCCATTGGTACATGTTTCGCTGTTGAAGTTGGAAGTAGATTACCTAGCCCTGTCTTTTGTCCTGGAGTCATACTCCAATTTATTCTTCAGTCCAGAACAGACAGCAAAGTAAGATTAATCTAAGCGCTATAAGACAAGCCCGATCAGAAACATGAGAGTGCTTGCTGTTATTATTTCATATGGGGTGTTAGGGACATTCGGCCAACAGCCCAGTATATTTAGTATGTGTGTGAAATCTGACTCATAACCTGTGTGCATATAATTATGTATATTTGTAATTAGGTTAATTGGGGCTATGATTGGAAGGAAAAGGACCATGACTTATCTTGCAGTACCCTCCTGGCATTTTTTCGGATCAAAAATGGGGAAACTAAGCAAAGGAACTTTTCCATATACTGCCATCTTTGCTGAAAATGTGATTCAAACTCATGTCTCTTCTCATTTATGTTGCCTGAAACTGAATGCATTCTATTCCAGTTTCTCAAACCAGTGTAAATTTGTAACGGAATAAGAAATTGAAAACTGAGCAAGTGGGCGTGCGGTTAGGGCCGCACAGCTGTAAGCTTGCATTCGGAACATAGTGGGTTTGAACCCCACTGTCGGCAGTCCTGAAAATGGTTTTCGGTGGTTTCCCATTTTCACAGCAGGCAAATGCAGGGGCTGTACCTCATTTAAGGCCATGGCCACTTCCTTCACACTCCTAGCCCTTTCCTATCCCATCGCCACCATATGACCTATCTGTGTGAGTGCGACGTAAAGCAAATTGTAGGAATTGAAACTCAGACCAACCAGATGGGAAGCTTGTATGCTAACCCTATAGTAAATCCTATATTTTGGCTCATAAGTTGAAACGCTCTGTTGGCAACTGGAGAATTTAAAATTATGATTTTTATTTGAGATATCAGATTCAGAAACCAGGTGTTGGATTGCAAAACTTTCCCAGGAGTAGACGTGGACTCTGACCACAACTTGTTGGTCATGAAATGCCATCTCAAGCTGAAGAAATTGAAGAAAGGAAAGAATGCAAAAAGATGAGATCTAGACAAGCTGAAAGAAAAGAGTGTGAGGGATTGTTTCAAGGAACATGTTGCACAAGGACTAAATGAAAAGGCTGATGGAAACACAATAGAGGAAGAGTGGATAGTCATGAAAAATGAAGTCAGTAGGTCTGCTGAAGAAATGTTAGGAAGGAAGAAAAGATCAACTAAGAATCAGTGGATAACTCAGGAGATGATAGGCCTGATTGATGAACGACGAAAATACAAGAATGCTAGAAATGAAGAGGGCAGAAAAGAATACAGGCGATTAAAGAATGAAGTGGATAGAAAGTGTAAGGAAGCTAAGGAAGAATGGCTGAAGGAAAAGTGCAAGGATGTCGAAGGTTGTATGGTTCTAGGAAATGTAGATGCTGCATACAGGAAAATCCAGGAAACCTTTGGAGAAAGGAAATCTAGGTGTATGAATATTAAGAGCTCAGTTGGAAAGCCACTTCTAGGGAAAGAAGACAAAGCAGAAAGATGGCAGGGACATATCCAACAGTTGTATCAAGGTAAAGAGGTAGATAATTTGGTTCTGGAAAAAGAAGACGTTGTTGATGCTGATGAAATGGGAGACCCAATTTTGAGGTCAGAGTTTGACAGAGCTGTGAGCGACCTAAATAGGAACAAGGCAACTGGAATTGATGACATTCCTTCTGAATTACTGACTGCCTTAGGAGAAACCAGCATGGCAAGGTTATTCCATTTAGTGTGTAAGATGTATGATACAGAAGTCCCATCCGATTTTCGTCAGAATGTTGTTATACCTATTCCCAAGAAAGCCGGTGTTGACAGGTGTGAAAACTACCGCACCATTAGTTTAGTATCTCATGCCTGCAAAATTTTAACACGTATTATTTACGGAAGAATGGAAAAAGTTGAAGCTGAGTTGGGAGAAGATCAATTTGGCTTCAGAAGAAATGTAGGAACACGTGAAGCAATCCTGACTTTACGTCTGATCTTAGAGGATCGAATCAAGAAGGACAAGCCCATGTACATGACATTCGTAGATCTAGAAAAAGCATTCGATAATGTTGATTGGACCAAGCTATTTAAGATTCTGAAGGTGATTGGGATCATATACCGAGAATGAAGAATTATCTACAATGTGTATAAAAATCAGTCTGCAGTAATAAGAATCGAGGGCTTTGAAAAAGAAGCAGCAATCCAGAAAGGAGTGAGGCAAGGTTGCAGTTTGTCACCCTTCCTTTTCAGTGTTAACATAGAACAGGCAGTAAAGAAAATCAAAGAGGAATTTGGAAAGGGAATCACAATCCAAGGAGAGGAAATCAAAACCTTGAGATTTGCCGATGATATTGTTATTTTATCTGAGATTGCAGAAGATCTTGAGAAGCTGCTGAATGGTGTGGACGAAGTCTTGGGTAAGGAGTACAAGATAAAAATAAATAAGTCCAAAACAAAAGTAATGGAGTGCAGTCGAACGAAGGCAGGTGATGCAGGAAATATTAAATTAGGAAATGAAGTCTTAAAGGAAGTAAATGAATATTGTTACTTGGGTAGTAAAATAACTAACGATGGCAGAAGTAAGGAGGACATAAAATGCAGATTAGCACAAGCAAGGAAGAGCTTTCTTAAGAAAAGAAATTTGCTCACTTCAAACATTGATATAGGAATTAGAAAGATGTTTTTGAAGACTTTTGTGTGGAGCGTGGCATTGTATGGAAGTGAAACATGGACGATAACTAGCTCAGAAAGAAAGGGAATAGAAGCTTTTGAAATGTGGTGTTACAGAAGAATGCTGAAGGTGGGATGGATAGATCAGATCACGAATGAAGAAATACTGAATCGAATTGGTGAGGGGAGGTCGATTTGGCTAAATTTGATGAGAAGAAGGGATAGAATGATAGGACACATCTTAAGACACCCAGGACTTGTTCAGTTGGTTTTTGAAGGAAGTGTAGGTGGTAAAAAACGGTAGGGGTAGACCAAGGTATAAATATGACAGGCAGATTAGAGCAGATGTAGGATGCAGTAGTTACGTAGAAATGAAAAGGTTAGCACAGGATAGGGTGACATGGAGAGCTGCATCAAACCAGTCTATGGACTGATGACTCAAACAACAACATCATATTTCTTGAACTAATGTTAAAGGGTAAAAAGAGAAAAGTTTAAAAAACTTCAGTTTTTGTATTATTATTATTATTATTATTATTATTATTATTATTATTATTATTATTATACACTTACTGTGTAATTGTAAATATTTTATTGAGAAGTAATCATCACCACATTATATTTATGGGATCAGAGTTTAATTTTGAATTTTCTTGGGGTTATTTCAAAAGATTGTCATGATTTTGTGATTACCTTTTTGACCCAAATATGTTGGAGGGTATTTACAAGAAAAATCAAATTGTGAATATAACTGCAACATATTGAAACCTCCTATAACTACGATAATAAACCATAAAGTAAATATGTGATCAGAAGTTTCATTTTAGTATGAAGTATTGCAGTCTTTTCTCAGTTTTATTATGTAACGCTGACAGGCAACCAAATTTATCGGCATAATCTGATGATAGGCATTGCACAATAGTAGAGCATCATCCCAGAGAAAAGTTTTAA
Organism: Anabrus simplex; assembly: GCF_040414725.1. Taxonomy (NCBI): domain Eukaryota; kingdom Metazoa; phylum Arthropoda; class Insecta; order Orthoptera; family Tettigoniidae; genus Anabrus; species Anabrus simplex. The sequence goes on along the minus strand of NC_090268.1, from coordinate 271,143,151 downwards.
AAACTTCAGTTTTGTATTATTATTATTATTATTATTAGTGGTGGAGAAATCGCAATAACAATTTTAAGGCGAGAAATGGAAAAAATATGGGAAATGGAGGTAATCCCTGAAGATTGGAAAAATGCTATCATTCATCCTCTACACAAAAAAGGTGATAGAGCAGATCCTAACAACTACCGCGGCATTTCCATCACATCTGTAACTTATAAGACACTCTCTAAAGCACTACAGAGGAGACTTGTGGAACAAGTGGATCATCAACTAGGCGAGTATCAAGCGGGATTTAGGAAGGGAAGATCGTGCGTTGATCAAATCTGGAGTCTGAAACGTGTACTAGAGAATCATCTCTCAAAGGATCTGGTAGTCGTTTTTGTAGACTTCAAAAAGGCGTATGATTCAGTCGACAGGGAAGTGCTATTCAATATATTAGTGGAATTTGGAATTGACGCCAAAACAACAGCAATTATTAAGCAGACTTTAACTGGGACACATTCGAAAGTTAAGTTCATGGGAGAGAACTCCAAGCAGTTCGAAATTAAAACAGGAGTCAGGCAGGGTGATGGATTGTCACCAATTCTTTTCAACTGTGTGTTGGAGAAGATTATCCGGGAGTGGGAAAAAGAACTGGACAGAAAAGGATTACTTAACCAAGTATACATTGGAGGGTCAAAAAGTGGTGTCATGATTAATTGCCTTGCCTTTGCTGATGACGTTGCGCTGCTATCTAGGAATACTGACACAACAATAGAACAGCTGAATGTACTAAAACTACAAGCAGAAAAAGCAGGACTACAGATTTCTTTCGAAAAAACTAAATATATAACAAACATCAAAACAGCCCCTCGGTACCTGAAGACAGAACACGGTAAAATAGAAAGAGTTGATAGCTTTAAGTATTTGGGTGAAATAGTGCAATTGAAAACAAATGAAAGAGAAGCAAACAACACCAGACGGGAGAAAATGGCTGCGGCTTTTCGTAGGACATATCCTATATACAAGAAGAAAACCATCTCCAGACGAGCTAAACTAAGGCACTACAATACAGTGATTAAAACGGAATGTCTGTATGCTAGTGAGTGCCTCCAAATGACAGGAAAAGCGGGACTGAGAGAAGCTGAGAAATTTGAAAGAAAGATCCTTCGCAAAATAATGGGTCCAAAGATTGTGGATGGACAGTATAGGCTGCGAGGAAGGGAAGAACTTTACCGAGACAATGAAAGGCTAACCGAGTGCATGAGAAAACGGAGACTTAAATTCTATGGGCATTTATTTAGAATGGATGAGAAGAGACTAACGAAAAGGATTTTCACAATACTAGACAGCAGACCTAAAGTGTCGGACAAATGGTTCAGGGAGGTGAGAAAGGATCTCAGACAGGTGGGACTAAATTCGGAAGACATCTCAAACCGAACAAAGTTTAGGTCAGTGATCGACAGATTTCAGGGATTCCATGACGAACCAAAACTTAACCGTGGGTGGACGGACGAAAGAAGACAGGCTGCCAGAGAGAGGATGCTGAAGTTCTGGGCTGTGAGGAAGGCTTCCAGAAACATGTAATTGTTATCTAACGTGGTCTCTAATGGCCGTAAACGAATATATATATATATATATATTATTATTATTATTATTGTACACTTACTGTGTAATTGTAAATATTTTATTTAGAAGTAATCGTCACCACATCACCTCTGTGGATCAGTGGTAGAGTGTAGGCCTCCGGATCCCAAGATAGCGGGTTCAAACCTGGCAGAGGTAGCCGGATTTTTGAAGGGCGGAAAAAAGTCCATTCGACACTCCATGTCGTAAGACGTCGGCATGTAAAAGATCTCTGGTGACACATTTGGTGTTTACCCGACAAAATTAATTAAATCTCAGCCACAGACACCCAAGAGAGTTTCGGTTTACTCGGTCTGCCATCTGGTGGGCCTAGAGTAAAACGGAACGAAATTGACGAGCAGACAGCCAGATGGCATCAACTTGAAATGTCTGCACATGGTAGCTGAGGCCATACGATTATAATATATAATCCTGGGTAAATTTCAAATGCCATATCATTTATTTACACCACCCCAGACTTGCCTTAATTTCAGATACAAAAACTTTTAAACCACTAAGTTTTTTGCTTTAAATATTCAAGAAAGGTGATCACATTGTATGTGACAACTATATTATATATAAAATAAGAGAATTGAAAAAGAATGGTATTTCTGTATCTGCCATGTCTGTCTGTCCAAACAGAATTTAATGAAAAGCTATGTAATATCAGGGAATAAGGCACTTTAGGCTATAAATAAGTATATAAATATAATTTTTAATATCTGTGTTGTTAATGCTCTTATTGATAAATTCTCTATAATATAAGTTATAGAGAATACAATTTCCGATCATTCATGTCTTATACAGTTTTACTGAACAAACCCCCGGGTGCAACAGCCCTGAAAGGCCATGGCCTATAAAGCAACCGGTGCTCAGCCCGAAGGCCTGCAGATTATGATATGTCATGTAGTCAGCAAAACAAATCCTCTTGGCCAGTACTGTTGCCTTTCTGGACCAGACAGCTTCACTGTACCGACTATGATAACAGAGATATTCATGAATTTAGACTTTTGTTACTTAGTCCATATCAATGCCAAGCATTGCTAACATGGAAATGTTGTTCAGTCATGTTAACTGGTGATGGTGGTAGTTTTTGTCGTGATTATCTTAAGTGAAAAACCATGTGGTCATCAGCCCATATTGACAAGGAAAATTATGAAATTATCAAAATGAGGAAAAAAATTGTGTAGGAACGATTGTTTGAAGAATACTGCAAGAGGAAGTCATTAAAGGAGGAAGAATGACTCCCTTTACATTGAATGTCTGAATATCACAGAGCCAATAGGGAGAGGCTTAAAGTGGGAACAGAACAGCACCCACCCGCTGCATGGACATAGTCCTCCTCAGCAACGGCTGATCCCGGAAGAGCTTACTGAGGACATCTGAGGTGCTTACTGTCTCGCCAGAGAAGGCAAGGCTGGAGCTGTGGAAGAAGAGGACCCCTCACCTTCGTGGATGGATGCCAGCTGCTGAGCAGTTACCACCTGGACATGATGAGAGCTGGCTGGTGTGGAAGTCCCTGAACAGGCTGGGATCAGGAGTGGGAAGATCCAGGGATAACTTGAAGAAAAGGGGGTTCAGCAGAAGTGATACACGATGTGAATGTGGACAAGAACAAGCCACATGCTTCAGTGCCCTCTGTGCCCAACATCTTGCACGGAGGATGATCTCCTATAAGCCACTCAGAGTGCATTGGACATTGCAAAATACTGTGCATATGTAATACGATCTTACATGTTATGTTTTGTGTACTTCAAAATGACTTTTACGTTGACTGTAAATTTGTATGTTTTCGACTCAATTATAATAATAATAGTCGGGAAAAAACTAAATGTACCAGGCGAGTTGGCCTTGCAGTTTGGTGTGTGAAGCTGTGAGCTTGCATCCAGGTGATAGTGGGTTCATGCCCAACTGTCAGCAGCCCTAAAGATGGTTTTCCCGTGGTTTCCCATTTTCACACCAGGCAAATGTTGGGACTGTACCTAAATTAAGGCCACAGCCGCTTCCTTCCCACTCCTAGGCCTTTCCTATCCCATTGTTGCCATAAGACTTATCCGTGTCAGTGTGATGTAAAGCAAATTGTAAAAAAAATATTTGAAGGCCTACAATATCGATAGCCAATATAGTCCATAAAATTGGTGTGACGATGTGCATTGCCTCTTCTGCTGCCACTCATCTCTGATAGATGGAATTACTGCTGCATCCCAAGTAGAACAGCCTATCTTAATATTGGCGCGAAGTAGCTGGGAAGTTAGATAAATTTCCTTTCTAGCATGCCATTCCTCTGGTTCACATATGTTTTGGTAATTACTGGTATGTGACACACTGGTTCATCATAGTATTCCAGCTATTCAATCCCTGCTCTGAAGTGCTGATAGGAATGAAGAATTTAAATCTAAGAATTTCATTTTTGTCCATATTGAACTGAGAATGGAAGATAGGAAACTTAAAAGGGTCCACCTTTTCAATACAAATAAATGTTATAGTTTATTTACAACATATATTTACACTTGGAACTAGTTTCGACGCTGTTTGGCGTCATCTTCAGCTAAAATGTGGGAAATAGGCTAGCATGTAGACATTTATATTACAAGGTGTTACATTAGTGTGATTAAATGAGAGAACATGAAGACGCGAAGTACAATGTCAGTTTCAAAGTGGTCATGAAGGGTGAGTCAAAATTGTATAAACATGAGATAACATAATCACTTAAACAATAAAACATATAAACATATAAACTGTAACAAAACCATGCGGAAGTACGAGATGATTGGCATTGGAGATTCAAATTATTTCAGACACTCTTCCATTGAATGTTGCCTGCCGCGAGTGTAGTACAAAACGTAGGTTATATTTCAATAAACACAATCTTCTCAAAAATGCACATAACATTATAAAATATTTGGGTTGAGGTGAAATTTTGGCAGTTAGGGATTGAAATCACTTATTCAATAAGTGTCAATTCAAAAAACAGCTGTAAAGGGTGAGACAAGAATTGCACAAGCGTGAGTTTGGACTCGATAAATGCAAAAAAACACATGAAACACACTCGAAAATGTACCGGTGCCATTGAATGAATGATTGAACGCAGACCTTTTGTGCCAAATCCATCACGAACCTACATTTTCGAGTGTGTTTCATGTGTTTTTTGCATTTATCGAGTCCAAACTCACGCTTGTGCAATTCTTGTCTCACCCTTTACAGCTGTTTTTTGAATTGACACTTATTGAATAAGTGATTTCAATCCCTAACTGCCAAATTTCACCTCAACCCAAATATTTTATAATGTTATGTGCATTTTTGAGAAGATTGTGTTTATTGAAATATAACCTATGTTTTGTACTACACTCGCGGCAGGCAACATTCAATGGAAGAGTGTCTGAAATAATTTGAATCTCCAATGCCAATCATCTCGTACTTCCGCATGGTTTTGTTACAGTTTATATGTTCATACGTTTCATTGTTTAAGTGATTATGTTATCTCATGTTTATACAATTTTGACTCACCCTTCATGACCACTTTGAAACTGACATTGTACTTCGCGTCTTCATGTTCTCTCATTTAATCACACTAATGTAACACCTTGTAATATAAATGTCTACATGCTAGCCTATTTCCCACATTTTGGCTGAAGATGACGCCAAACAGCGTCAAAACTAGTTCCAAGTGTAAATATATGTTGTAAATAAACTATAACATTTATTTGTATTGAAAAGGTGGACCCTTTTAAGGAATGAAGAATGCGCATACTTAATGGAAAACGGCAGAGCAATGTTCCCTGCTGTCTGAGGCCAAGTCATTCCAGCACTGGAACTTCCGCAGTGTTAGAATGCCAGCGTACTATTGCCCGTGAAAAGTGAGAAACTGTGCTGTTTTTCATTTCTTCAAGCATTGCATATGATAACATAAACAACATTCCAGTCGGTGAATACTGTATTCCGACAAGAATACTGACGTAATTATATTGACCTATGCCGAGTTTTTAATATTTATCTGTGTCACAGCCTCACTGGAAAATGGATGGTTGGATTGTAATTAAACTTGATATTTCGGTTTAGAAGAAGATCAAGTAGGATCTTAACTACAGTATAAGTAGTTGAAAAAATTTCACCAGAACAGGGTGCTTCAGAAAGGGCCTAAAGCATTAAACTCTACATATCTCTCATATGGTTGGTTTTACACAAAAATAGCTCATGCAGATTTTGTTCTATAACTTTTTCTGTTACAGTGAAAAATAAGGGGAATGTCAGTGACAGTCATGTGAAAGTTCAAGTCCAAGAACCAGTAACTAACTGTATAGACTGTAAAGAGATTTGCTATAAGATTGTTCTAGCTATTTTTTAAAGGCTTTGTACACCTGTCAGTATTTTTTAAATATTAATCTGCTACTTTACTTTCTTTTGTACTGAATGGAAGAGATCAAATCAAGAGCAGCAATAATGCAAAAAATAATAATATGGAACTATAAAGGGCTACAGAGAACAACAAAATGAGTACATCACAGCAAGCCACTGACAGGGACTCAGAAACTGCGGAACAGTGTGAGGGGTGGATAAAAATTTCATCATGCGCATGTTAAGTGATTGTCCTGTCAATGATGGCTACGGTACTAGAGCTAGTTGTGTACATACCTGCTGTCCATGGCTGGCAAACTTCTTGAAAGGATTTTACTTAGCCATCTCCAGGTTGTCTCTAAGAAAATTCTTCCTTAGTCTCAGTGTGGTTTCCATGCCTCAAGAGGTACAGCTGACATGATCTTCTATATACAACTGTTACAAGTGAACTATGTAGGATGAGTGGAATGTAATTTTTTTTAAAGACTTTATTGGCGAAGTACCATATAATGTTTCATTTATCATGACCTAACCTGTACTGTTATTTGTAGAGCATAAGATAATTTAATGACCTAACCTGTACTGTATAATGTTGTAACATAGGCATTTGTAAATAGTAGAATTCTGTCTGTAGTTCCTGGAAAGATCTAGAAAGTTGCATAACTTTTGTACTGGGTGTGTTACTTTGTTGGTATGTGTTCTACAAAGTGTGTTCTGTTTATTCTGGAAAAATACGACTTTCGCGATCATGCGTATTCTAGAATGTTAGTCTGAGTTCTCGATCGAAAGTAAGGTTGTGATTGGTGAGTCTAGGTGGCGATAGGGGACACGTGCACGCTGATTGGTTGCCTCCAAGGCCAGTAATTCCTATATATAGTGAGCGAGGTAGTGTTCGAAGGTATTCTGTATCCTGAATTCTGTTGGTCTCGGTTATCTGTCTGCGAGCAGCCTATCTGGATGACGTCCCTCCGGTTTTCGGGATGGCACACTCCTCGGGTAAGCACTCTTGAATCCCGTTCCTGCAAAAATTCCGTAATGTTCTGATTTGGTTTTCATACAGGAGTCTGCCCTAACCTCGCCTAGATTCACCAAATTAGTTACTTATGACGCCTTAGTTTTTCTGCTAGACTTACCTGTTCGTTTTCCGAGGCATTCCCGTTTTGTTTCACTAAAATATGTATATTGTAGTTTAATAGTATTTCCCTTAGGGTTTGCCTCTCCTAGTTTTGTATCACTTTAGGTACGGTACGCTGGATTTTGGATAACCTGTAAATTGTATTGTACTACTGCACTGGTAACTAGATGTACAGCTGATTCGTAATTTGAATTTACACTGCTACGAACAACCTATGTATATCACTGAACTTATAGCTCCTAACTTGGAATGTACATGTAGAATTATCTTGTAAATAATATTTTAAAATCTAAGGATCACGGTGATTCATTTCGGAATCCGCTATCTAAGCCATGTCCATGCCTTTGGTAGGTTCCCAGCCCTTCCATCTTCCCTTATTGTCGTTCACTAGTTGGTCCTACTGATTGTTACGTACTTGTTTTGTTGGAGATCTGCGTATGCTAGTTTCTGTTTTTCCGAGTGTGTAGTGTTTACTTATATTGTGTATTGTGCTCTTACCCTCCCTTTTAACTGTGTTTGTGCCTTGTTTAGTGTTACCACTGTAGTAGAGGTAACATTTTGGTAGCAGAGGCAAGCGCTAGATTGCGGAAGAAGAAAAGTGAACCGTGATCATACCTAACCTAAAACTCCGTAAAAGTTGTGGTTCGTATATCGCTTGAAATCTTGTTTCTACCTGTCAGGATGGCTCGCGCTGTTCCTAATCCTTTCCATTTAAGAAAGGCAGAACTGATTTACGAGTTAAAAATTCGCAAAATTAATTCGACAGGGAATGTTAGAGATGACACTAGCCTGTTGAAGCAGTCCCTTGACCTACCTGTAACCATACCTGAGTTAACTACAGACGAGTTGCGTGAGTCTTTGGCCGTGATTGAAGACAGGTTACCCGAATTTAACGCCATTCTTTTGTCCTTTAGTGCTTCGAAGCCCTCGCATGCCAATTAGCGCGGGTTAAGGGGCAGTTATTACATTATTTAGACAGGATTAAGGATTTGTTGTCTGTTGAATTGCCGGAAATTGAGCTGCAGAAATGTCAAACCTTACTAGAACAGTTTTCCACAATTTTCAACAGAATCAGTGGTTTGTTTGAAGGCAATAACACCATTTCTCAAATTCAAGTGTCGATCCCATCTGCAATGAGTGACAGTGTTAATTGTGGCAAGGCATCTGTTGCTGTTCAAGTGGGCAATCTGACACCTAGTGCTGGTGTTAGGCATATTCAGGAGTCTGAGGTGACTAATGCTGCCCTGGAATCTTCTGTTTCATTGTCTGGACCTACGACACCTGTAAGTCATTCTGATGATACATCTCTTTTGCATGTTGGTAACCGTACTAATTTTCCTATGATTCCTGCTAATTCCGTTGAAGCTCAGTGTTTACCTTCTATTCCTAATCAACCCGGGTCTGATTCAGTGGTGCATAACCACCCACCTGTCCTAGCGCCACCCGTATCGAGTTGCATAACCTCTACACAACCGGTGAATGCCCAAATGGTCTCTCAGATTAGTGAGAACCTTTCTCAAATTAGGTTGTCTGCGCCCGTAACATTGCAGGATAACGTTAATCCTAACCTATCCTGTACTCCGGCCTTTTCACAAGGGCACCCGAATCAAAGGCACGAGGCCTTGCTAAACCCTCTGGATTATTCTAAGCCTTCCCAAGCACCCCCTACACCTGTCTTCCCCCAGATTTTCTCCAATCTGCCTCACCCGTTGACCACTGTGTTTAAAGGTACTTTGAAATTTTCAGTTAACTCCGTTGATGAAGTTATTTCCTTCCTTCGCTTTCTAACCGAATTCAAGGATCAGGCAATAGTGTATAATGTCAGTAACGACAATGTATTTCAAATTCTATACCCACATGTCTCTGGAGCTCTTTCTGAGCACATTGTCAGGGCCATTACTGAAAGATGGTCAGTAGATCAATTTCATGCCCATGTTCTTGAATATTTCATTCCTGCTCGTGCCTTGTCTGCATTAGTGCAGAAGCACTATTTTAGAGTACAACATTTTAATGAGTCACTATCTGAGTATGTTCAAGACATTAAGCTCCAAGCTAAAATTTTCCGGCTCCACTATTCAGAGGCTCAGATTGTTGCCAACATAGTTGAAGGTCTCGCCCCCAACTATAGATCATATCTGGCTCTTTCACCCCGACCTGCAACATTCGCCCAGTTGGAAGCAGTTACAGTGTCCGCTGAAGGCATTCGATATGCTGACCAGCTACGTCTGGCATTAGCCCCACCTCCTATAACCGTACCCCCTACTCAGGATTATATAACCACCCCGTCACCTGCTTCCAACGCGTGTAATCCCCGTTCATGTTTCAACTGTGGCTCCACGGCTCATCTCAGGCGGGATTGTCCCAAGGCCGGGACATTAGACAATAGGAAACCTGCGATGGGTGGAGGCTTGTCCACCAGTACTTCTTGCCGTAACTGTGGATCAACTAGGCATTTCTCTAGGCAGTGCCCACGTAACACTTCTGGCTCTGGACCGCCAGGCCGTAGTAGTGCTAGAGGACTAACCGCCTGTTCTGATGACAAATTCCAAAGCATGGCTTCTTGTCTTATCGATCATGACTGTACCTTGGTTGATTTACTTTATTCTGAGGCTAATGATTGCTCCCAGGCTGACTCGGATCTTCATTTCTTACAATCTTGTGGGATTTCTGCCATACCTTCTTGTAAACTACCATATTTATGCATAGAGGTAAATAATGAACCTGTCTGTGCATTGCTAGACTCTGGGAGTAGTGTCACCTTGATGAGCAAGACCTGGTATGATTCTATGAAAACTGTTTGCAAGCTACCTACATTACAACCAGTGTCCTTAACATGCCAGACTGCTAATTCCAATTCATTGAATATTGTAGGGTCCCTACAGGTCAAGATTAGAGTCCGTGATTTCACCTGGAAAATGCCAGTGCTAGTGGCAAAAGATTTATCCTGCCAATTCATATTGGGTGCAAACTTTATTGCTAAAACAGGCATGATTTTGGACCTCCAGTTCAACAGATTCCATTTTAAATTTTCTGCAAGAACCTTTGAGCTGTGTGATCGCTCCCCTATTCTGCCTTGCCACGTTAACGCTGTTCCTGAAGATTCCGATGAACCCAAGGCTTTTGATTTTAATCACTTACCCGAAGAGCAGGCCAATCAACTTAGGAAACTCTGCGATAAGTTCCCTGATGTCTTCACCGACAGGTTAGGTGTCACCGATGTATTAGAATACAAAATTGAGGTTACGGATAGCATACCTGTTCGCTCTCCTCCGTACCGGTTGTCACCTCCCAAAATGAAAGCCCTGAAGGCTATCATTGATCAGATGCTCGCTGATGGAGTGATACGCCCTTCCAAGTCAGCCTATTCTTCTCCAATGTTTCTGGTTCCCAAACCACAAGGTGGTTATCGGCCTGTAGTGGACTATCGGATGTTGAACCGTAAGGTAGTCCTCCAATCTGTCCCTCTTCCTGATTTGCACTCTTGTTTTTCTTGGTTTGCTAATGCAAAAATTTTCACCACTTTCGATTTAAATCAGGCTTATTACCAGATACCCCTTGCCGAAGAATCCAAGCATCTCACTGCATTTGCAACCGATTGGAACCTATATGAATTCGAACGCGTCCCTTTTGGCCTAGCAACTGGAGCGGCTGTCCTTACACGGTTACTAGATTATGTCTTATCGGACATTAAGTTCAAGTTTGTTTATAATTACCTGGACGATCTCGTAATTTTCAGCGAAACCTTCGAGGAACACCTACTCCATCTCAACGAAGTGCTGGAAAGACTGCGTAAAGCAGGTCTAACCCTCAAGGCATCCAAGGTTTCCTTCGCACAACCCCAGATGTCCTTCTTAGGACATATCGTGTCGGGGAGGGGTGTCGCAATCGATCAGTCTCGTACTGCCGCCATCCAGAATTTTCCCCCTCCAAAGGACGTCAAGGCTGTAGCCAGATTCATTGGCATGGTGAATTTCTTTCGCAAGTTTATTCCTAATTTTGCTGAACGTGCAGTTCCATTGAACGATTTGAGAAGAAAGGATGCCAAATTTGTGTGGGGTGATGCCCAACGTGAAGCCTTCATGGACTTGAAATCTGCCTTATGTAACGCCCCTGTACTGGCTATGCCAGACTTTTCTAAACGCTTCATCCTTCAGACTGACGCCTCTTCCTCAGGCATATCCGGAGTTCTTCTACAGGAATTTCAAGAAGGGCGTCGTCCTATTTCTTATGCTTCCCGTGCCCTAAATCCTGCTGAGCGCAATTATTCCATTTATGAGTTGGAAGCCCTGGCTGTTGTCTTCTCCTTAGAACGCTTCAGAATGTACCTGGAACATCTCCCTTTCGATCTGGAAACTGACAATCAGGCGTTGAGTTGGGTACTGGCCAAACCGCGAAAGACCGGTCGTCTAGCACGATGGGCAGTGCGCATCTCAGCCTTCCAATTTCAAGCCCGCCACATTCGTGGCACGGAAAACGTTGTGGCTGATGGCCTCAGTAGGATGTTCCATCCAGACAGCTCTGACCCTCAATCCGAGCCAGTTGACTCATCTCCCGAACAAGTATCAGCTTTTGTCAATGTAGTTCTCACTGACTCTCCCTTCCTTTTCAAGGATATTGCCAAACATCAAGAGGATGATCCTGAGTTAAAAGCCATTGTCGACAAGATTAAATCCGGTGAGCATGTTAAGCCCTATATTCTTAAGAATGGTGTCTTGTGTTGTCCTGCTCGTGGTCGCAGAGACCCCAAAATTGTAGTCCCAACTAACCTGGTCCCGGCTCTCCTCAAATACTTTCATGAATCCCCAGTGGGCGGTCATCTGGGCGTTTTCAAGACAAGGGAAAAAATCCGTAACCACTTTATTTGGAAATCCATGGATAGTGAGATCCGTACCCTTGTCAAGTCCTGTAAGACTTGCAACATCAGCAAACCTGCCCCGAATACTCGTCTAGGTCTCTTGTCTTCTGAGCAAGCTTCTCGCCCCATGGAAAGACTGTTCATAGACTATATTGGTCCTTTCCCTAGATCTCGGAATGCTCATCGTTTCATACTCGTGTGTGTTGACGCCTTTTCGCGTTTTACGTGGCTGTTCCCCACTCGGATGGCTAACGCCAACACCACCATATCGTGCTTGAAACAGATATTCGCCTCGTTTGGACCCTGTCAATTCTTGGTAAGTGATAACGCAAGAGCCTTTACTTCTGCCCAGTTCCGGAATTTCTGTTTTGATCTATCCATTGCTCATGTAACCACTACCCCGTATTACCCGAAGCCCAATTATGCTGAGAGAGTGAATCGTAACCTGCGATCTGCCCTAATCGCTTATCACTCCTCAGACCACTCCAAGTGGGATTCCTCATTGAATTGGTTGTCATTTGCATTTAACACTGCTGTCCATGAAAGCCACAAGCAAACCCCTGCTTCGTTGATGTTGGCTTTTACTCCAAATTCTCCTCTATCTAACCTATGGTCAATTAATGATCTTCTGCCCGACGATGCCAGCCCAGAAAAGATCCGAGCTAATTGGCACCGTGCACGAAAGAACTTGAAGGTTTATTACGCTAAGGTCCAGCGTAATTACAACCACGGGCGAAGACCGCACAATCTCTCTGTGGGTGACCAGGTATTTATTAGAACTCATCCCGTCAGTAGTGCTGCGGACCATGTTATCAGTAAGTTGGCCCCCAGATTTCGAGGTCCCTGCACCATCTTAAAGTTCCTTACCCCGGTGACATTATTGGTGAGCGATCCCGAAAGGAAAAGGATCAGCAGAGTACATCTCTCGCAGATCAAGGTACCTTAAGTCTGGTAGGGAAGGGTAAATACCATTGTTGGTAACCTTGTAGATTTAGTTGTAAGTTATTTGTAAGAATTTAGTTATAAAATAATTTTATTGTGAGGTTATTTATAAGGTTTTGGTAATAAGATAATAATAAGTTTTATTGTAAGTTAGTTGTAAGTAATTGTGTAAGTGAATACTTTAGGTATCCTCTAGTGTAATCGATTTAGTATTATAAGTTAGATAAGTTTTAGTTTAGGGTCACTACTTGGAATTTTCTTCCTTTTACGGTCAGGTTTAGGGCACCCTCCTGTAGTTTCTTTTCACCCCCACCATTATCTTGCACGAATTTTAGATAGCAGTGCTTACCCCGGGGCTAGTGCCCTAGTATCCCTGGTGTGCGAGGGAGTCCCTACTGCATATTCATTAAGCCACCCATCGGGTGACTCTACGCGAGATCTTGAGCCCAGCAACATACTTTTACCTCAAAGTATTCCCATGTCTGCTGCGGTTTGTGCGTGTTACAGCGGCTGCAGTGACCAGCTTTTCCGGGCAGCAACCTGAAGTGCCAAATGGGGAGGCACACTGTGTATCTTGGGCGTCACCATCCGGCACCACTACCCTGCGGGGAACATTGGTGGCAGGCGGACTGGACGGTGTCTCACCCCTGCTTATTTGGTGCAAGAGACCACTGAACTGCATCTCACCTAGGTGTCCGGTTTGGACTGACATTGAATGGAGGCTGGCGTCAAACGGCCGTGTCGGCAGCCGCATCATCAGCAAGAACCGGTGCCCTAGCTGTGCTGTGACGGTTGTGGGAAAGTAGTGCAAAAGTGTTAGCAACAAGTGAAGAGTTTTGGTATTTCTAGAATTTGGAAGAAAGTACGGTGTTCACGATTTGGTGGACAGACTACAATTGTCTAATCATATGAAAGAAGGCATTTTGAAGTGCAATGTGACAATCCATGTGGATTTTGTGATATTTATTCAAGAGGTGGATCTATATTATTTTTGAAAATTATGTGACAGTTTGTGTTGCTTGGTTATCGCAAAGGCTACTTCAAGAAATCGTGTGTGTGTTAAAGTACTATTGGTACTGTGTGAAAACGTTCTATCGCTTGCTCCCCAGTGATGTTATATTATTGGTCGAGCAGGGCTCGACTTTCGGGGGGAGGAAGATGTTACAAGTGAACTATGTAGGATGAGTGGAATGTAATTTTTTTTAAAGACTTTATTGGCGAAGTACCATATAATGTTTCATTTATCATGACCTAACCTGTACTGTTATTTGTAGAGCATAAGATAATTTAATGACCTAACCTGTACTGTATAATGTAACATAGGCATTTGTAAATAGTAGAATTCTGTCTGTAGTTCCTGGAAAGATCTAGAAAGTTGCATAACTTTTGTACTGGGTGTGTTACTTTGTTGGTATGTGTTCTACAAAGTGTGTTCTGTTTATTCTGGAAAAATACGACTTTCGCGATCATGCGTATTCTAGAATGTTAGTCTGAGTTCTCAATCGAAAGTAAGGTTGTGATTGGTGAGTCTAGGTGGCGATAGGGGACACGTGCACGCTGATTGGTTGCCTCCAAGGCCAGTAATTCCTATATATAGTGAGCGAGGTAGTGTTCGAAGGTATTCTGTATCCTGAATTCTGTTGGTCTCGGTTATCTGTCTGCGAGCAGCCTATCTGGATGACGTCCCTCCGGTTTTCGGGATGGCACACTCCTCGGGTAAGCACTCTTGAATCCCGTTCCTGCAAAAATTCTGTAATGTTCCGATTTGGTTTTCATACAGGAGTCTGCCCTAACCTCGCCTAGATTCACCAAATTAGTTACTTATGACGCCTTAGTTTTTCTGCTAGACTTACCTGTTCGTTTTCCGAGGCATTCCCGTTTTGTTTCACTAAAATATGTATATTGTAGTTTAATAGTATTTCCCTTAGGGTTTGCCTCTCCTAGTTTTGTATCACTTTAGGTACGGTACACTAGATTTTGGATAACCTGTAAATTGTATTGTACTACTGCACTGGTAACTAGATGTACAGCTGATTCGTAATTTGAATTTACACTGCTACGAACAACCTATGTATATCACTGAACTTATAGCTCCTAACTTGGAATGTACATGTAGAATTATCTTGTAAATAATATTTTAAAATCTAAGGATCACGGTGATTCATTTCGGAATCCGCTATCTAAGCCATGTCCATGCCTTTGGTAGGTTCCCAGCCCTTCCATCTTCCCTTATTGTCGTTCACTAGTTGGCCCTACTGATTGTTACGTACTTGTTTTGTTGGAGATCTGCGTATGCTAGTTTCTGTTTTTCCGAGTGTGTAGTGTTTACTTATATTGTGTATTGTGCTCTTACCCTCCCTTTTAACTGTGTTTGTGCCTTGTTTAGTGTTACCACTGTAGTAGAGGTAACACAACAACTCTTAAGAAAAATGCAGAGAATAGCAGCAACTTCTTTATACCTTATCTCAGATAACCTGGAAGACAACGTGTATTTTTTTAAAATTGGGAAATGATTTGGAACAGCCTACCTTTAGTTAAAGCACAAATACTTTATATTTTTGAAGTAGTTACTTCAGTGTAAACAGTATATGTACGTAATCTCATTCCATTTAGCTTCACTTTTCACTTCAAAAAACTGTTGAGCTTCAATTCTTAATTGAAACCTGTGCGTTAAGGTACCATTTGAGTGGGGGGCTGTCAGCCTTGAATATTAACTCTAAGATCAATTTGATAAAATGCGACCCACATGGGAAATAGCTCTTGGTGCCGATGGTTGGCGCTATCGTTAGGTTTGTTGTTTTTTTTTTTGTTGTTAATAAGTTTCGTTAATCTTTTTCCGGCTTCATATTCTTCTTGATGTTGTGTGGAAATTTTACTAATTGCGTGTTCAGTTTCTGTAACGGGGGTGTTTAATTCATAATATCTAGATTGCGGATTCCAATTGAATTTCGGTACTGTGCTTAAAAAATCAATTTCAGTTTCATTAAAGGTATTTTTAGAAATATTTACGATTGATGGGTTGAAATTATGTTCCTTGGGTATCTCGTTGCCAGTGTCCGAGTCTGGTGTGGTACCTCTTTTGTTCAACTTCAAATCAACCAATTAAAAGAGAAAATAAAATCTAAAAATCTCATAGTTACTACACAAGCGGACAAGGGAAATACCACAGTCATATCAGACAAAGAAGACTATATCCAAAAAACCACCAACTTTTTTCAAGAAGGAAATTACAAAACAATCAAAAAGGACCCCACCCAAAAAATCAAAAAAAAACTGAAACTCTTACTTAAGAACACTTTATTCATCCTCAGTGAACAAGATGCCAGTAAATTAACATGAACCCCAAACTTTCAATAGCAAGAGCACTCCCCAAAGTCTATAAAGAAAACACCCCAGTAATTCCAATAATTAAACTAGAGCAATTCATCCAAAAATTCCTTCTGTTTTTCCTCTGCCCCTGCGGGGGCTGGGGGGTGCGTGAGAAGGAAGCTTCGTACCAGCCGGGCTAGCAGCCAAGTGAGCTAGCCCACCCATCAAGACACAAATTCAAGATGGCCGCCAAGTGCGGGAGCTCCCGGCTCCCGCGGCCACCTCCTATGTCCTTCAAGCAAAAACTTCCATTAAAAACACAATAGAATTGTGCAACAACACCAAAAACCTCAAAATTGATTCTTACCATTCACTAGCATCTTTCGACATAAAGAATGTGTACCCGAGCATTCCATTAGACGAGACCATTTTCATCATACAAAATATCTCTTTGATATTGAGTAGGGGTCCATGGTTTCAAAAAAAAACTTTTAAAAAAGGTTCACATATTCTGGTTGATTGTGACAAGACCGCTCGACAAGTCTATGCCAAGTTGTGTAAACATACAACAATATTTTACTCAGATCCAGGAATATTAAAGTGCCAAGTGTTTCGCATTGGTGTATAAACTTACAATCAGTTAATTTCAACTGCGTTAATGCATTAGTTTCCAGTAGACAGAAGCAGGACCGGCAGTTCTATTCTGTGTTCACGAACACATGACAATTTTTGAAACCAAAAACCAGAACTTTAAATACCCAGTAGTTTATCTTTAACATTCAATGTATATTTATTTCACTAGTTTAGTCAGGGGAAGCAGGACAGTCAAACCCATAAACGTTCTTGTAACGCCAATATTTCATATGGTTATAAGTGTTTTCATTTGAACGAGTGTGTTATCAAACAATACAAGTGTTCCCAGTGTTCCGTGTACATGAACGTGCGACAGTTTAGACTAGATCTATGTCTTTATACATTTTGCTTCATTGTGTGTGTTTCATCCAATCTTTTTCAGACAGAAACAGGACTGTCAAATCCGAGAATGCTCTAGAGAGCCAAGTTTCCCACATCATTATAAGTGTCCTTATTGTGTTTTGTATATATTTTCAATCCAGTACATGTAATTCCAGTGTTCCGTATTCTATGAACACAAAACTGTTAGAGCCAGAACTGGGAACTTTCTAAGCTCCAAGTTCTCCTTGCCAAGTGTATGTTACATTTCTAGGTAATATCTATCAACTCAATGATGTATTTCCAAGCAACCCCGTATAGGTGCATGGATTTTTCATTATGATGATTGTTATCAGTTTCCCCTTACTTTAATTTTCGCCAAGAACTGATGATGACTCCATGGAGTCGAAACCGGTCTTCTTATAATTTAATAAATTGTTGTAATGTGTTGAATGGTGGAACATCCCTCAGACTCTACATTATTGGTTAAACGTCAACACGGAAATGAAGATCATAACTTGCGATAGATGGCCAACCAGGCACACAAATACGCTCATAAATATTTAAATCTGAGGAAAAAGATAACTATGATCAACAAAGATATCACCTTTTTGAAAGAATGCCTTCTTAATAATCTAACTCCTAGATTTTTAAAAGCTTACAACCCAAAACATAGGTCAACATTCCATACACGAAACACCCGAAATAAAACCAACAAAATTTGGCTAAAAGAAGAAATTAAGTTCCTTTACAGAAAAAGACAATTGTGAACACTCAACTCTACGAGGCACACTTAGACGCAGCTCGCAACCTTCCCCCAACTTATTGGAACGATTTTCTAAGACACTCGCTTTACGTAACGGAAAACATTGCCGCTAGGAAACTAGACAATCTTAACAAGAAAATAGATAACCTCAAAAAAGCGAACGACAATATCAATCACTCCACATCACCCAAATTGAACAAAACCGTCTCAAACACTGACAAAGAGATACACAACGAAGCATAATTTCAACCCACCAATCGTAAATATCTCCAAAACAACCATTAATGAAACTGAAATTGAAATTTTAAGCGGAGGACTGAAATTCAGTTGGAGTCCGCAATCCAGATATGATAAATTAAACACCCTAGTTACAGAAACTGAACACGCAATTAGTAAAATCCCCACACAACAACAAGAAGAAATTAGATATGAAGCCAGAAAAAGATTAACAAAACTAATTTTAACAATCAAATAAACAACAAACCTAACAACAGCACCAACCAACAGCAACAAATCAAACAGTTAAAAGAGGAAATAAAATCCAACAATCTCATAGTTACACAAGCTGACGAAGGAAATACCACCGTTATATTAGACAAAGAAGACTACATCCAAAAAACCACCAACTTTTTTCAAGAAGGAAATTACAAAACAATCAAGAAAGACCCCACCCAAAAAATCAAAAAAAAACCTGAAACTCTTACTTAAGATCACTTCATTCATTCTCATTGAACAAGATGTCAGTAAATTAATTAACATGAATCCCAAACTTCCAACAGCACGAGCACTCCCCAAAATTCATAAAGAAAACACCCCGATAAGACCAATAATAAATTTCAGACCCAGCCCTACCTACAAACTAGCCCAATTCATCCAAAAATTCCTTTAAAAACACTATGTCCTTCAAGCTAAAACTTCCATCAAAAACACAATAGAATTTTCCAACAACACCAAAAACCTCAAAATTCACTCTTACCATTCACTAGCATCTCTCAACATTAAGAATATGTACCCTAGTATTCCATTAGATGAGACCATTT
The DNA here is from genome assembly GCF_040414725.1 of Anabrus simplex. Taxonomy (NCBI): domain Eukaryota; kingdom Metazoa; phylum Arthropoda; class Insecta; order Orthoptera; family Tettigoniidae; genus Anabrus; species Anabrus simplex. The sequence continues at coordinate 271,124,222 of NC_090268.1, read as the reverse complement.
CCATCATACAACGTAATTTGCACTAACATAGTAAACTGAGTAAACTTGAAATAGAAGAATTCATCAGTCTGGTTAAGTTAACTTTTAACAATAACTTTTTTGTTTTTAACAGAATAATGGACCAGGTTTGTCAATGACACATTCACAATTATAGATGGCAGACACACCAACAGCCTAACTATTCTTGAAGAGTTGAACAAACTGAATCCCCATATACAATTCACAATGGAAACAGAGTCCAACCGTTCTCTAAATTTTCTAGACTTAACAGTCACAAGAAATCAACACTCACTCACTTACAACATTTACAGGAAACCTACACAAACTATCAGCACTATAAAACAACACTCAGTCCACCCTCGCTCCCACAAAAAAGCAGCCTACTATAGCTTAGTCCACAGGTCCATTAACTCGCTCCAACCTAAAAAAGGAACTAGACACCATCAGAACAGTCGCTCTTTCCAATGGATACAACAAAAGGTTCATCGACCAAATTATATCTAAAATCCAAAACAAACCTAAATCTACTCTTATCGAAGAAAAGAAACAAAAAGACAGCTTTTCAGTTTTTACCTTCAACAACGATGCAGTTTGCCAAATAACAAACCTATTTAAGAAACACGGGGTAAAAATAGCATTCAGAACAACCAACAACAATCGTTCTCATTTCCACAATCCAGGGACCGTGAATAAATTGGACAAATTTGGCAAATCAGGCATCTACAGATTACAGTGCCAAACTTGTACAGCAAGCTACATCGAGCAAACACGTCGGAACTTTAACACCAGGTACACTAAACACATTAATGCAGTTAAACATAACACACATTCAGCCATGGGTCTACACATGCACGAATTCAATCATAAATTCTCCGACATAGATAAAGACATGCAAATTATTGAAACCATGGAAAAGGGATCCCTACTCAATATCAAAGAAATATTTTACATATCATTAGACCAACAAGTTAATTTTAATCATAATCTGAACGAATCCACCGAAAAAACAAACATTCTTTACGAGGCCATTCATCCCCTCATTATCAAGACTTACGTAGACAGAATAGCACCACGCGTGCACGCGCACACACACACACACACACACACACACACACACACAAGCACAGTTGAACAGATCGCAACCCACTCTTCAAACGGCTGGTCAGCATGAGCGGATACGGAGTGAGTAAATTAATAAAAACAACATTTCATTTTAACTCGAACACACACACAACAGTTTCTCATTCTGTCTTTCTCTTTTTCCTTAGACACCTTCAATGCACGTTTCCATACACCAAGGCCATACCATCACCATACCACAACATCCCTCAAACTCTACATTATTGGTTAAACCTCAACACGGAAATGAAGATCATAACTTACGGTATTAGAGCATTCGAGGCCTCATTTCCACACCCTTCGTGGTCCTTGTCTTCTTTGTACGTTAACCTAATTTCGGAAGATTCGGATTCCTTCCATTTTTGTTCACTGATTACTGGTTGCCCAGTTGTAGTTCCTTTTGAAACAAAAATCAGCCCCAGCACCGCTCTCTTCTCTCATCCAACTTGTGTTTTTATGTTTGAGAGATGTGGATGTTGGCCCAGTTTTACGATCGTATGCCGTTCCTGAGGCCAACAGAATGTGGAGGAATGTATTGAACACTTCCACCTTTCTCTGGGGATTCAATCAGTCATTCAATCTATCAATTTATCAATTATTTGCATTTAGGTCTTTCGCCCACGTAGCAGATTCCCCATCAATTGTTTACCTAGGTTCAACTTAGACGTTTTCAAAGAACTTGGACATTTATGGAATATTTTTGTTGATAATTTATTCCAATCCTTTACTCATGTAAGTGAACATTTGCTCCAATCTGTCCTCGTGAATTCCTCTTCATGTTCATGTATTATGACCTTTTCCAGTTTTAAAAGCTATGCTCAAACGCTGGCATTCCACGTCTCTCTCTCAATGACATCTCGAAACATACGACATAGCCAAGCATTTTGTCTCCTTACTCCCAAGTTCTCCCAGCCCATAGTTTGAAAAATGTTTGTAACAATACTCCTTTGATATAGATGTTGATTCCCATCTATATGATCTGATGGCCAAGCAGACATCAATTTTTGGTAATGTGACAAAGTCTCTCATAGTGCATTGGCACTGCCAGTGGCTACAGTTAGCCTACGCAGTGGCCTCCACGGTATACAATGGCCAGCATCTTGGTAGGTGTGCTAGGTACCAACTGATGAGCCCAGCCTAGCACACGGGGGCGAAACGCTGGCAACCATGAATGAGTTAGCTGGAAAAATTTATAATGTCCAGTAATGGACCATTTATATTGGTATTACAATGCTCCTTTGTCGGAAATAACCCAGAACGAATCTTCCTGCTTTCCTTGCTTGTTTTCCAGTTTTCGTATCAAGTAGTCCTGGTGTGAGTCGCATTCACTGGAACCATAATCTAATAATTGTGGTCTTAGGAGACATTTATATGCCTTCTCCTTTACATCCTTACTACAGCCCCTAAATACTCTCATAACCATGTAAAGAGAGATCTGTAACCTTTCTTAACAACCTTGTTAATATGATTGCACCAATGAAGATCATTCCTTGTTTTAACACCTAGGTGATTACAGAGTTCTTCATGGTGTACTACCCTAGGAACAACCACTAGTTTACAGGAATGATGACGAAAATGCAAATACGTTACTTCCCTGCTGGCAAGTAGTCAGAGACGTTGCCATGGTAACCTGTAGGTTTGTTGTCGATCTATCAGTCACTCGATTCAGAACATGATACCTGCAGAAAATAGTAATTTTCTCCTTCATTTGAAGAGGAAGCGAAATTATGTACATAACAGAAGTTGTTTATAATGAAGGGATGTTTCATATATAGTCCACGGATTTTACAGAAAATCATTAGTGTAAGAGAAAATGGAAGAAAACTGTTCTGGTTTTCCTATAAACACCCTGTCCAGACATTTTTAAGTCCTATGCATATCAAAACCTTTCTCGGGATGAATATACTCTAAATATGAATTTTGGTTGAGATCTGTCCACCCGTTTCGCCGTAATGATGAAGCAAACAGACAAACACGAAAATAAAAACTACCGATTCGGTCTTAAGTTGACCTAAAACGGATAAATATCTGAAAAATTGCCAAAACAAACAAAATTACAGACAGCGGACCCCCTACAACTTTATTTATATAGATAAGCATGGACACGTCTAGAAGTGCAGACCTTTATTTCGAGAGTTACTGCTTTGAAACTGTATGACGTATCTACAAACAGACTTCACCATCAGACACCTCGTTCAATGTTGTACATGGCTGGTCCCATGACATCTTCCCGTATCTCCTATATTTATGGTTTGATATAGAGTCATTGAATGGGGTGAAATTTTGTACAGTTTTCACATACTACTTTATAGTTTTGATACTCATGTGACAGCTAGAATCATAAAATTTGGCTGTCATATGGCCACTGGTTATGTCAATGTGCGTGCCGAATGTCATGATTCTATCTTTCCTATAAGTGTGCCAAATGATAACATATACGTGTAAAAGTACAAAATTAATTTGAAATTGAGAAATACAGCTCTATTCAACGTATAAGGGATAGAAATACGACAAAACGTCATAGGACCAAAGTTGTAGATCTCTCAAAAATGAAACGGGATTGTGCTTTCTGATTTGTGATACGACTTACCAATTAGCCACCAATTATCCCGAAACGAAGGTCTGCACCGTCATTAAAATTGCATCCATATTTCGATATTTTCCGGGGCCAAAATTTATACATTTGCATAGCTTAGAATATTTCCTCAAAGAAAAGTGTGTCCAGCTTTTGGGATTAGCACTTGCATACATACGGAGTAATTAAGGAAGAAAATAATACAGTTAAGAAAGCTGACATTAATAGAAAATGGATTATAAGTGAGGACAGCCGGATGATGACAAATATGTAAATACCAAATATGAAAATCAAATGTCCCTCAATAAATTATGCTGGTATGACTTATGGATATAAGAAAGCGGTAACAAAGGAGAAATTTAGCCGCAGGGATTCTTAAAGAAGATGGCTAATGGTGTTATTACTTAAGCTTTTCGAGGACAGTTATAACCTCCAACGATATTCCGCCAATATCCCGCAGAATGGCCGATTGACGCCTCTCTTGCCTTCTACCCAAGGAACAACCATGAATTTAAAGGCATGATGAGGAAAAATGGCAATATGTTACTTCCCTGCTGGCATGCAGTCAGAGATGTTGCCATGGTAACCTGTAATTTCGTTGTTGGTCTGTCAGTCACTCAGTGCAGAGTAAGAGTAAGATAAATTAAGAACATAACAAAAGTTGTCTATAATGAAGATGCGTTTCACATACGGTCCACGGAGTTTACAGAAAGTCAATAGTATAAGAGAAAATGGAGGAAAACTGTTCTGGTTTTCATATAAATGCCTCGTCTATTCAAAGATTTTAAAATGATATGCATATCGAAACCTTCTTCGGGATGAGTATAATCTAAATATGAAGTTTGGTTGAGATCTATCCAGCAGTTTTGCCATGATGGTGGAACAAACAGATAAACAAACAGACACGAAAAATAAAAACCACAGATTCGGTCTTGAGTTGGCCTAAAATTGATAAATATCTGAAAAATTGGCAAAAAAAAGGAATTACAGACAGCAGACCCCCTACAACTTTATTTATATAGATTGGGGACAGAGTTATTTGAACTATCGAACTCGCAATTTCTTGACTGATATTTTTATGCTGGTAGTATTGCAACGCACATGTGGCTAGAGTTGTTATTGTTGACTCCCAGGTTATTTAAGATATGGTATAGTGTTTTATGATCTGGAAAAGGCCTTCGATTCTGTCCCAAGGCCTGCTATCTGGGCAGTGTTGAGACACTTTGGTTGCCTTGTTGACCTGGTTCGAGCATTCTATGTTGGTACATCAGGTCAGTTTCTCCTTTTAAAAAAATGATGCTTTTGCTGACGTGGATTGAAGCAAGAGTGTGTACTTACCCTGACACTCTTTGCTCTATCTGTGGCTGTTATGTTCTCTGATACATTATCTCCCAACACCTCTGGCATTGATTTAAGGTATCGCCTTAATGGAAGTCTCTTCAGCTGGACGAGACTGCATTCACATCGCTTGACTCGGGTGACCAGGATAACTGAATTGTAGTATACTTATGACACTGCTCTTATACCTGAGGAGCTGCAGCTCTCAGTTAATAGACTCAAGTGTGCATATGGTTCTGGCCTCGTCATCAGTGCACATACATCAAGAATCTTGCCCAACCTGTCCTAGGAATTAACCTTGCAGCATTCAGTGTCTCTTGTCTGAGACGCGACTCTGAAACCAGTAGAAAGTTTTTCATTCCTTGGGAGCAGCTTGTCTAAAACGATGCACTTTGAGAGAATATGCAAAACAGACTCCGTGCTGCTCGCTTGACATTTGTTGGCTATGTCTTCAAGAATAAAGACTTAACAGTTTATACAGAACTCATGTCTGACTCGTTGGCTGAATGGTCAGCATACTGGCTTTCGGTTCAGAGGGTCCCGGGTTCAATTCTCGGCTGGGACGGGGATTTTAACCTTAATTCCAATGGCTCGGGAGCTGGGGATGTGTGGCGTATTCAGCATTAGAAATCATCCTAGGTAGGGCCCTCATCTTCACAGACATGCAGGTCGCCTAATAGGCCATTTACAAGAAAAAGACCCGCACCAGGCCTCTCCGGTGGCCATACACCATTATTATTATTATTATTATTATTATTATTATTATTATTATTATTATTACAGAACTCATGGTGTACAAAGCAGTCATCAATTCATCGATAATCTGTGGGTGTGAAACTTCGACCCCGTATCTATATGATGTCAAGAAACTTGAGCATTTTCATCAACAGAAATTTTGTTCTATCATAACTGTCAAATGGGAAAACCATGTCTCCAGCCTTCTTCCTCACCAATTCCTCTATGGTAAACTTTCCTCAGGCACAAAACTTCGTGGTCACTGACCTGACCTATGGTTTATCAGGATTTCTAATGTGCTGTTACTTAGAGAATCAAGATACTGTGACATTGTTGTAGGAACGAGCAGGAGAAAAAAGCGCTTGGAACACGTCCATCCTACTCTTCAAAACAAGTGTACGTATTCTATGCAGGAATGGTCAGTGCTCACTTCTATCAATCAATGACCATAATAGACCAATAGGTAAGCAATGCACTGTAGCCCACCATGGCAGACTACAGCTTGCACTTGAGGTGGAATTATGACACCACTCCATTCCACTGAGAGCTTTGTAGCCATCAAAGTCATTCATAACCTTTGAAGATGCTGAATGCACTCTTCAGTGAAACGTCAGGACCATCATACGCTTCTAGACTATGGCTTACAAGCCCAGAAAATACAGACATTGTTCAATTGCTACTGAATTTGTGAAGGTGAAAATGTGAATGTAATTGGTTCTGCATACTGCTTATATTTATATGATCCTTAATACAGATACTGCACTAGGAATATAAAACCAACACTATGATTCATCATTTCTGGAAAAAAAATGTTATCCTGTAGGTTGTTTTTTTACCAATAATGTTTATAAAGTTTGCTTACAAGATATTCTTGTGTAAATTTGAAGTTAAAAATTACTATTTTTGCATTATTTGTAACTGTAGTTACAGTTTAGTTAGTTTATATTTGAACATTTTCTTTTTGTTTTGTTAATTAGGCTAGTTGCTGGAAAACCTCCTCATATGCCCATCTATTCATCGTGGACTGACTGCTGGTCGCATTTGTCTCGCACCAATCAGATAAAACGTGGTTCAAGTTTGATTTGGCGTTACTACGTGGGTCCACAAATCGTCATCAATGGACAGAAAGTTGCTCTTAATAAAAACAATTTTATAGCTAATGGAGCAATGTAGAGATATCCTAGTATCAAAATAATTGGTATTTAAATAGGGTGTTCACTATGGTAGGTTGTGAATATGTGGTGAGATGTAAAGCATCTTATTTTCAACTTTTTACTTACCCTAATTTTGAGATTTTGAATGAATTGTCTATAATGTATCCAGAAATAATTGCTTTGTACCGAGTTCATGACATGTTTGTATACTGTTAGTATTATTCAGACACTGTCAACATTGACATGCATGCCATAACATGTACAGTTCTAACAAAAATATGATGTATGCCTTACAAAAATGAATGGTGAAAGAAATCTTTCATTGCAAAGATCCCTCATTGAGTCGATTCTTCATTGTTAAAATAAGTTTGGCTTTGAAACCTATTCAAAATTAGCGTGAAAAATGTACAAACTTAACAGCTGCACAAAAGGGTGTATGAAATGTGATGCGATGTTTTGTTTTGTGTACAATGTTGAGAATGAGATGTGTATTGTATTATATATGTATACATACATAGCCTTCAAAAATACCTTAGATTTTTTAATTAATAATTGGAAGTAAATTTCTTCCATATCAAGTGAAATAATACATGCTGACTTCATAGTTCTCTCAAATTTCTTGTAAATTAAAATGATGAATATAATGATAAGTTTAATTTTGCAAAAATATTAAAGCATACAATGTTGAACCATAAATGTAGTTTTCTTGCTAATGCTTATGGTATGGTATTGCGAATGCTGTAGTTAAGGATCTTTGAACTGGTATCTTATGATTGCAAGTTATAAATCTCATTCCGTATTGATGGTTATCACTTTACAAGTGAAAATATGTATAAAATCCTCCTTATCAATACAAATCAAGTCATCTGTTAGATGCAGCAAAGTCTATACATGTTTCAGCCTAATCTCAAGGCCATCTTCAGTAGCAGAACAGTAATTACATAATACACAAACAAATTAAAAATCGTAATGAAGTGAAGTGACAGTGATCATGATTAGTGAATTAAAAACATATTGAGGTACAAAGTCCTCTCGTCTAATAGATCGTTCTTGAATTGTCAAATAAAACTTCCTGACTGTTAAAATGAAAAACACTATGCTGAGGAGTGTAGTGAGACCGTCAATACTATGGATTAAAACCTGTGTAACATCTGTAATGAGAAAAAGGAATTATGAGTGGATGAAAAACAAGTTAAAAAATAGTGTACCGGTACGAAAAGAAAACTCATTTAACTTACTTGTAAGTTACTTGTACTTCTTCAGGCTCACGTCACCAATAGACTCGATAAGGTTTTACTGAAAAAACAAAGCACTCTTGATAAGAAGTGGAATAACTTTATAAAAGCTTTCCACAATATCCCACATACACAGAATTATGCGGAATTGAACGTTTTTCACTCGCCGGTAGTGAACCTCAGTCAAGTTGACCTTGATCCTAAGGACCTCAAGATATTGAATAAGGAACCAAAACATAACTGGGAAACGTCCTTCAACCACAATGATTTAATCATTACGTTGGCTGAATCTGAATTAGCGGTTAATAGGTTACCTACAGACGTTCAAAATGAGGTTAGATATGAAGTTAAGCGAAAGATACTTTCTTCTTTCGGTCAGAAACATACCGGTAATGATAAACCCAATAAAGAACAAGTCACCAACATACGCAATCTCAAAAAGAAAATTAAAGATAACGATTTAATAGTAACTAAAGCAGATAAAGGTAATGCTACTGTAGTTATCAAGAAAAGTGACTACGTAATAAAGCACAATCCTTCTTTACTAACAATAACTTTAACGTAATAAAAAAAGATCCTACTAATAGAACACAAAGAGAACTGAAAGCTTTAATTAAGAACCGTGTATTCTTGTTTAATGACCTAGAAAAATCAAAATTGATCATTATGAATCCCAGGTTACCTACGGCGGAAGCGTTACCGAAGATTCACAAGGCGGATGTCCCCATAAGGCCCGTTATTAACTTCAGAAGTAGTCCGAGGTACAAAATATCCCAATACATTCACAATTTTCTTAAAACACATTATTTCTTATAAGCTAACATGTCTGTTAAAAATTCCCTGGAATTTTGCAATAGAATAAAAAAAATCTCACATTACTGAAACATTACACCCTTCACTCCTTTGACACAGTCAATATGTATTTAAAGATATGAACTTCATTAATGTTTCCGTATTGAATTGAGATTAACGATAAGATATCTGTTAGGTTCAACCTTTTCATCCAGAAATTTCTGAAAAATAACTGTTATTTTCTATCAAATAAATCAGTGAAAAATACCACTGAGTTAGTCAAAAAACTTGATGACTTTGAAATGCAACCTTTCTACTCGATGCATTCTTATGACATAACAAATATGTATCCAAGCATCAATACTAAAAAAATCTTTCCTATAATCCAAAACAATCTAAATAAATATAGCAACCTCAGTAAACTTGAGGTTCAGGATTTCATGGAAATCTTGAAATTAGTGGTTAAGAATAATTTCTTCAGTTTCAATAATTGCATATACCAACAAGATGGCTTAACTATGGAATCACCGGCTTCAGGAATTTTAGCTGAGATATATATTGACCATTTAGAGCATACAGCAATTAACATCAGCAGTGACTTTGCAAACATTAAATTTTGGGCCAGATTTGTGGATGATACACTCGTTATCCTTGACAAAGGAATTACTGATGCAGCCACCACTCTTAGCAATTTAAACAATATTGATCTGCAGATAAAGTTCACTCTAGAATCTGAGACCAACAGAAGCATACATTTTCTGGACCTCACATTAAACAGACTTCCTTCATCAATAGAATACAAAATTTACAGAAAACTAACACAGACAGCCACTACCATCAAGAAAAATTATTTTCATCCCAAAGCACACAAGTATACTACCTACAACAGTATAGTAGACAGGGCATTCAGTATACCACTTAATACAGTAAATCTAAATAAAGAATTGAATACAATCCGCTTCATAGCCAAATATAACGGTTATGACAATGCATTTATAGAGCGTATTATCAACAAATGAAAATTTCGCCTAAATTCAGCTCTAACTACAGAGAAAATTAAACCTGATTATTTTTCAACCTTCACATTCAACGAATATATTTACGTAGTTACAAATATTCTGAAGAAACACAACACCAAAATTGCATATCGAACTAACAATAGAAATATGGATATCTTATATAATACCAGCTCAATTAACAAGACTAACATTTATCAAAAATCAGGTGTCTACAGATTCCAATGTCAAAACTGTCAATCCTCATACATTGGTCACACAGGGAGGAACTTCAAAATCAGATACATGGAACATAATGCTACACAATATAATAGATACTCGGCAGTTGGCCAGCACATTCAAGATTCAAAGTATAGCTTCAGCAACATACAACAAAGATATAGAGGTGCTCATGAATATGGAAAAGGCCCTATTCTTGACGTCGCAGAAAATTGCTTCATTCACTTAGACCAGTTCTTCAACTCCAATTCGAATCTGAACGAAGTCTCAGAAAAAACTAATATTCTGTTTGATTTTTTAATTAAAAAGTATTTAAGTATTTTAATCTTTTGAATAGGAAGTCAATATTTACTATGATACACAGTACCCTATCATGTTACAAACCCCCACCACATTGTTCACAAGACCCACCTTAAACCTACTAATCCCCTAACAAGATCTTTTTCTTCCCCCATCTTCCTCCCCTCCAGACCTACCACATTTTATATCTCCTTCCCACAAGACTAATGTCTTTTACCACTGACTGATTTCATATTCATCAGTATTAAATTTTTATCAGGTATAAATTACAAGTGACTCAAATATGTTCTCGACACTCTGGTTGACGCATATCACGTGTGTGTGTTTTAAATGACTCTTTACTTTGGAAGCCTCTCAGAGCCTTCTATTGAACGGATGCACAAAGACTACATATCGAAGAACCTTCTTTTATTCCTTGAATAATGAGAGACTATATGTTTACTTCAATGTGTCACTGCACCAGATTTAATTATTAAGCCGTTACTCTTCTGTTATGACACATGGTGTGAATAGTCAGTTACAGATTGTGTCCTTGCTTACATATTGTGATCTTTTTATGGCTGATGATGACATTATATATGTTGAAACCGGTCCCAAAGTTCAATAAAAGGTATATGTAACATAAACACATACCTAATTAGTATTGAAAAGGTTGAACCTAATAGATATCTTATCGTTTATAGTCAATATGTACGCGAATGTACCCGTCAATAAAACCATTGAAATAGTAAAAAAACAATCTTTCCAAATTCAGTAAATTGACTGTAGGGGAGATAGAAGAGTTTGTTCAGATCCTCAAGTTTACATTAAATAATGGTTTCTTCACTTTTAATAACATCATATACCAACCGAAGGGTCTTCCTTACGGGGTCACCGGCCTCAGGAATCCTCGCTGATATTTACGTAGATTTCCTTGAATACACTCATATTATAGGTAAAATTAATGGGATCAAACATTGAAATCGGTACATGGATGATACTTTTATTGTCCTGGATTCTCACATTACTGATAGCAACACCAATCTTGAATTACTTAATAACATGGATTCGCACATAATGTTTACATTAGAATCCGAGAACAACAATTCCCTTATTTATTTTGATTTAACTATTACTCGCAATCAGAATAAAACCCTTTCTTTTAATATTTACAGGAAGCCCACTCACACAGTAAACACTATCCACCAAACTTCTCTACACCCAGGGACACAGAAGAAGACAGCTTACAATAGTATGATTTTCAGAGCTCTTAATGTTCCTTTATCCCGTAAGGATTTTAGAAAGGAAATCGACACCATTTATGCAATAGCCAAAGGTAATTGTTTCAGTAAAACTTTCGTGAACAAAATTCTCAATAAATTTAAAAATAAACCCAAGACCACCTTAGAAAAAGAATCTTCCCCTAAAGAGAAGTTTGCCATATTCACCTTTAATAATAATAACATATATCCTATTTCGAACATCTTTAAAAAACACAGGTTAAAAGTAGCTTTCAAGACCGTTCACCCCAATGCAAAAACGTTTTTTTAATTCTCATACTGTCAAGTCATACTGTATATCAACTCTGGGATATACAGATTAAATGCCAATCATGTCTTTCAACGTATATTGGGCAAACAGGCCGCAGCTTCAGTGTAAGACACTCCGAACACCTCAGTGCCCTAAAGTACAATCGCTACTCAGCCATGAGCGAACATTGTTGAGAGAAAAATCATAAATACACAACAATTGATCAAGATTTAAAGATCCTGCATTACGAACAGAAAGGTCCCGTACTTAATATACTAGAGAATATTTATATGGATATCGACCAATATAGCAATCCCGTGTACAACTTGAATGAAATCAATGAAAAGAAAAATATTTTATTAGAAACCTTTGTCCCGCTCATCTGTGAACAATTCATTAATAAAAACAAGTTTCATTACCAACATTCTAGAACAAGACCCGCCCTTCCATCAACACCCTCCTCCTGTGATTCACATCGTCCCTCCCTCCTTGCCCCTCCCCCTTCATTCCCCCTCCCAACCACATCGACTCAGATACACAGTAAGCACCACACAGACTTAGTTGACAATGTGACTTGAGGCTGACAAGGTCATCTCCATTCGAGACGACAACTTTTATGTACAAGTAAGTTAAATGAGTTTTCTTTTTTACCGGTACATTATTTTTTAACTTGTTTTTCATCCACTCATAATTCCTTTTTCTCATTACAGATGTTACACAGGTTTTAATCCATAGTATTGACAGTCTCATTACACTCCTCAGTACAGTGTTTTCATTTTAACAGTCAGCAAGTTTTATTTGACAATTCAAGAACGATCTATTAGACAAGAGGACTTTGTACCTCAATATGTTTTTAATTCACTAATCATGATCACTGTCACTTCACTTCATTACGATTTTTAATTTGTTTGTGTATTATGTAATTACTGTTCTGCTACTGAAGATGGCCTTGAGATTAGGCTGAAACATGTATAGACTTTGCTACATCTAACAGATGACTTGATTTGTATTGATAAGGAGGATTTTATAAATATTTTCACTTGTAAAGTGGTATCTTATGAATCATGAAAGAAATTCACAATAGTAAATAAGATAATATTTTTGAACAATTACACGCAGGTTATATACATTTTGAAGAAGGGTCGGAAGGTGAATTCAAGAACAGCTTGATTGATACAGTAATTGGAAAGATAACAATGGGTAATAATTATCTGTGAGGAGTAAAAGAAGACAACGATAATAGGCAAGGACTCTAAAACTACCCAACATCAACACACCCAATCATTGGTATTGGTGGGGTTTAAGAACTAGGTGAAATAATGGAGAATTCATGACTGGACTCAAAAATAAAAAAATTTATTTCATTCAACACAGATTTATTCACATTCCTTTACTTACGCCAAGCTGGTCTTGGATCTCCTTAGCATCATGTTTACCCATTGCCATGGAAAGACGGAAATTTCCATCACAAATCCTTGTTGCTTTCTTGAGGTGTCCAAAGACATGTTCAGAGTGCCGTGTGCAGGTCTTTGTATTTGATGCTCATGGGCGACCTGCACATCTGGGTGCGGGATGATGATAATGTGGTTGGGAGAGGATGAAACCAGGTGTCAGCACGTAGCCTACTCCTATTGAATAACACCAAGGAGTCTGCTCGAGGCATAAAGTCCCCATCCAATGGATGAATCACCTTCATCAGTATCATATGCTCTCACTCCATATGAATGCTGTGGAGAGGTGTGGAATTTAATCCAGGCTTTCTGCACGCAATCTAGTACTGTAATTAGAAATTGTAGACTACCACCTCTACTATCTTGCCAGCCAATATTCTGATGGTGAAAACTTTTTCTGTCAGCGGAACTCAAACTGGTTAACCACAGTGTCAGACTATATAGACTTGACACGTTAACATTATGGCTAAATCTGATAGAGTCGATTTTGCTGGAATATTATGTTTTTTAGTAGATAGCAATTTCAGTAACAGTTCTGAGGAATGTGATAGTGAATTACCTTTGATAATATTACTAGTAGTTTCCCTGAGGAATTGACGCTGAAGAAGAGGAACTGGAAGAACCTGCAGGTAAGTGTGTGCATAACCTCAAAGACTGGAAATGGACACTAACGGACCATGTGCCAAATAATACTCCGTGTAATACAGGCGGTGAACTGAATGCTGTGGTACCACAAAGACTGAAGTACTGGGTCAGTTTCTTACTGAAGAATTTTGAGAACATGTCACCAATGAAACTAATTCCAGTACAGCTAAGTTACTCTAGCGATTTGAAAATAACCCTTAAAAAATGAAAGTTATGATGAGAAAAACTGGTTTCCTGTTAAAGAATATAAACTAAAGTTTATTTGGCTTTGATAATTTTGATGCCTTAGACTATCTTTGGTTCAAGATAATTGAAGGAGGAGGTTAGGTAGATGCAGATTTTTTTTGAGACTATGTCTCTTGGGGTAGATATTTATATTTTGCCCCTGATTCTCCAGAAATTATTTCTCACAAGCTTAGAAAAGTTATGCTTGTTTTACAGCTAGTATTGGACAAATGTCAGAATGCATATGTGCCAGAGGAAAAAGTCAGTATTAATTAAAGTCTGATGTTCATTTCAAACCTTCAAAACGGACATGTTTAGGAAGAAATGTTTAGAAAGTTTGCTCCTCTGATACTACTTACTGCTGGAATTTTCAGATGAAAAAATGAAAATCCACAGCCTGTTTCCAGTCATTCGACCAGGTCAGGAATGGAATAAATGAATGAAGCGGCATTCCTCTTGGGCAATGTTTAATGACTGACAGATGAAATGAAATTATATTAGAATGTGTTGTTTGAATGAAAGATGACAGGGAAAACCGGAGTATCCAGAGAAGAACCTGTCCTGCCTTTGCTTTGCCCAGCATAAAACGCACATGGAGTGATGGGGATTTGAACCATGGAACCCAGAGGTGTTAAAGAAGATGATTATGTTGATGGAACAGGTGATACCACAAAACTGCTATGTAATGAGGCAATACAGTGTAATGAATTGAATTGCTAGGATCATGGAGAACAATTTATATGGACAATTGTTATACTGATCCAATTCTTTCCAGAAATTTACTACTGATAAATACCAATGTTTTGGAGCTGTGCATCCTAATAGGAATTTCATGCCGTCCCACTTTGCAGCAACAAACTTTAAGAAGGGGGTAATGACGTTTTGCTTATGCAAATGAAAGCTTTGCCACCAAATGGGTCAATAAAGGAATGTCAGTTTTCTCTTTACAGTGCATCAAAGATCAGACTTTGTTGAGACTAGAAACAGAAGGGGAACATTTGTCTGAAAACCAAACACGGCAGTAGACCCTAATGGGATGCTTACCATTATACCATGCCCGAGTCCAAGTAGGCATTCGTGTAAATTCCCGGTAGCTTCTCAGGGTAAGACGTTAACCTCGTCCTTAAAATATAATAATAACACAGGTTCCATTGAAGAGTAAAGGCATGTCCACTAAAATATTATTCAACCCCCAAACTCTGCAGGTGGACTTCATCATTCGTCATCTATCATAAATAATTCCTGACATCAATGGTCATATTATCTTACAGCTACGTATCTAAACCTATATTCCAAAATAAAGACTCAGAAATAATTCTTACACTAATTTGTTAGCATGCTAACTTTGGATAAAAGAAAATAAAATTGAAATAATTCTTGTAGAGAAAATAAAATGGATATTTGATAATTAATCATCTTATTTACATTGATTCTTGCTGTTACATAGCTGAAATGGGGTCTTCTGTATTCATACGTACACTATATGCCAATAAACGTTTCATTGAATTAATTAAACCCATCATTTGCCTTCCTAACTTGTGATTCAATTGAAGTAACGAAAAGCTAAAGTTTAACCATGTCGATAACATAAATAACAACATTCAATGTTCCAAATTGCTTAATAAAATTGATAATTGGTCATGGGATTGTTCTTTACAAGGTCATTTCCTTCATTTTTTTTATTGGGATACAGAGGATTCTTCATAATTGGGGCTTCGTATGTAACTTACGAGATGCGAGATATTCAATAAGTTTCCTTATTGTGGCTATTAACTGCTACCACACTGTAAAATATCATTATAATTAGAAATATTAACTAGACATTGCTATATCAACTCGTTCACGACAGTGGAAATCATCTATACAGTATAGTCCAATCAGTGCTTTTCATAAAATAATCTATCAATATTAACTGAGAAATTGTGCCAATCATTTATATATGTCCTACCATTAATGATGAATAATCTTGTTTCATATACCGCTGTGCCAATAATTCAATGTAATTTAATTCCTCAATCTACTGTTTACTCTGTGTAGGACGATAATTCTTAATGTCCCTACATCTACACCAATAAGTATCTAAAATTCAATAACTATACATAATCTGTTGCGTTGTCACAAATCAACATTAAATCAGCTGGACTATTGCTCTATGTTTATCTCAACATGACCTAACCTTATAACTTTCATTTTATTTATCATGCATTACCAATATCTATCATACGAACCGTAACAACAACTTCCTTCATATAACCTTACGAAGAAACAAACAATACATTTTAATACTCCCATTACCACATATTTCACATCCATCTCTTCTTATTAATCCTTCTGAATATATATAATCTCATTTTGCTTCCTTTAAATAACATCTTTGTTACGGTTCGATACTCCCTCGACGATATTCTTCTTACTAAACACGTATTCCCAGTATGATCCATTTCTTCGTATTAATAAAGTAATTTCTTCATATTAATAAAGTAATTACAGCCATGTCTGTCGATTTGGTTTCCTCAAAAACTAGACTATACTCTGCAATTCATGTATTTTTCTCAATATCTCCCAGTTCATTGCTAACTAAATTTTCTCTGTAGATTGGTACGTTAAAATTGATATACACACATCACATATGTTGATATAACCCTATGATTTCATGTTTGAGTATATCTGTTACTTAAATTGGCACTCACTCGCTGTTAAATGCTTAGGACCTACCACTAACATTCATAATTTGGCACATATGATTCATTTATGGATAATATTCCATTGATATAAATTAATTTCAACAAATACTACTAATATTTTAATATAGGAAGCATATCTCATATCTCATCTCGTCTCCAGCAGCTGCTGGCTTCTGTTTGCATGCTATGCCATCTCTATGTAGCTGGATTCCACCTCCCGACACGTCACGGCTGGTTTCTCGGCATGGCAGTATTGAATTAAAAGAAATAAGTTTCATAATGATAGATCCGTATTGAACTGTGATTACAATAGAGTAAATTAATATATTATTTTGGGTCCACCTTTTCAGTACAAAATGTAAACAGTTTTAAATTACATAGGGACTAGTTTCGACCTAGTAATAGGTCATCATCAGCCTGAAGTAAATTAAAGCGTAAATATTGAAGAAAAAATAAACAATGTAAACACAAGTACAGTCTTTTTAAAAGTACATACCATGTGGGATATTGAGTAGCAATATATTAAAAATAATAACTCTTCCGATTGACGAAGCACTGAGCGGAAGTTATGTTGTTTATTTATGAATAAAGTTCAGTGCGCCGTATAGCATTAAAAGTCCAGTGTGCACTAAAAGATGTCATAAAGAAGAATTATCAGTTGAATGCTGGCTTCTTGAGTTTGCTGTTGTATATTAGAAGAAGTTACGTCATTTTTTAAGGTATTCATAGACGTCAAAACACATGGATGTGTTTTGAGAAATAATTGAAATTAATTAATTCTTAATATCTTGAGAAGGCTCCTTTCCAACATCCATGAGTTTTGACGTCTATGAATACCTTAAAAAATGACGTAACTTCTTCGAATATACAACAGCAAACTCAAGAAGCCAGCATTCAACTGATAATTCTTCTTTATGACATCTTTTAGTGCACACTGGACTTTTAATGCTATACGGCGCACTGAACTTTATTCATAAATAAACAACATAACTTCCGCTCAGTGCTTCGTCAATTGGAAGAGTTATTATTTTTAATATATTGCTACTCAATATCCCACATGGTATGTACTTTTAAAAAGACTTACTTGTGTTTACATTGTTTATTTTTTCTTCGATATTTACGCTTTAATTTACTTCAGGCTGATGATGACCTATTACTAGGTCGAAACTAGTCCCTATATAATTTAAAACTATTTACATTCTGTATTGAAAAGGTGGACCCAAAATAATATATTAATTTACTCTATTGTAATGGCAGTATTGGTCCTTGTTATGGTGGCCTGGGCAATCTTCTTCCCATCTGTTTAGGCGGCTCTCATCATATTGCAGGTGTCCATGAAAGTAGAAAACGGTATTATATGGGCAGAATAAATAATAGATTCCTTCATCTTAAGCCTTTTAACAGATATGAATAAATGTTAGTGTTTTCTCTTATATCTCGAAACTGCGCCTTTATATCTATTCAAACGCGGCTTATTCTTATTAAATATATCTTTTTCTTCAGGATGACTGCTGCTTCTAGTTATTATTTAAAATATTCTTGACTATACTCGGTCGCTTATAGCACAGGAATTCGCCCTCTCGTTTTCTTGTAGCGGCTCATATGTTCCTCCTCTGTAATATTTTTGAATTAAAATTTACGCGATTCTCCATGACTTGACTTAGTCTTAAGCTACGTATGTTCGAATTCTTTGTAAATATTTATATTTTTACTTCGTAGTTCTCTTCCTGTCTGTTGAATAACAGCCTCTTCTTGCTTCCAAGTGGATAATTTTTTAAAAGTGATCTTCTTTCTCAAGATATTAAGAATTAATTAATTTCAATTATTTCTCAAAACAATAATTGTTCCATCTTGAAACTCCTTTTCGATGGTCTTTTATGACTCTGCCTTCTAACTGAGATTGATTTGCACCTCGGTGATACTTCATATGTGTTTGTGCTGCATGAAGCTGCCGCGCGTCATTTTGTCCGCTACTTTTGTGTGCGTACGATCGCCTCGACTGTAATGTAATGGTTCACCATCATACCCGCTACTCAGATAATAGACCAAAGGGTATAAGAAAATATATTTCTATGTGCTTGACATGGCATTTTCTGTTTGCTGTTGTTGTTCATCACATTCTGTATCCTGGCAAGAGAAGGGTTAGGTTTTTTAATTTTGGGGCCAATGTTGCAAATATTGGAGAGTACCATTCTGCCTGATTACCCTACTAGAAGATGGCCCATGTAGGAAGTACACCACTAAGATTATAGGGAAGACATTGGGATCATTTCCCTATCAAGATAACACGCACAGCAATCAAGATTTCTCTATACTGAAGGTGCAAGATCTGTTGTGACCTCTGGGGAAATATCTCAAGGGAAAGAATAGATGTAAATACTCTTATAAATGTCATATGTCACCCTGTACTCAACTATTGTTAGAAAGTGATCATGTGCTTCTCAAGTTAAGTTGTTGTAACAAAAATGATATATTCTAAGCTAAATGAAATTGCAATTGTTAATAGATGTTTTCCACAAAGAAATGCAGTTCAGTGGGTTACTTATAATATATTCATACACTGTTTCTACTGCCCCCGTATTACAGCCATCACTATTATACAATAAAAATGACAGTATGCTTCTCTGTCTGTTCCCAGCACAAAGTATGAAAGAAATTCATAACACTACTCTTTTGTCACAAATCACCCGGAATGAAATCATGCTCTTTTCCCGTAGATCTCTTCCAGTTCTCAAGTCATAATATAATCCTGGTAAGGGTCCCATACACTGGAACCATATTTATAAATCCTCTCCTTTACATTCCTACCACAACGCCTATATGCCCTTAAAACCTTATCAAGAGATCTGTAACTTTTATGTACGATCTCATTAATGTAATTACCCCAATGAAGATATTTCCTTATATTAACACCTAGGCATTTACAGTGTTTCGTATGAGGTACTTTCTAAAACTGTGAGGATTTTTCCTCTTGGAGACCTTGCCACCTGA
Organism: Anabrus simplex; assembly: GCF_040414725.1. Taxonomy (NCBI): domain Eukaryota; kingdom Metazoa; phylum Arthropoda; class Insecta; order Orthoptera; family Tettigoniidae; genus Anabrus; species Anabrus simplex. The sequence continues at coordinate 271,104,234 of NC_090268.1, read as the reverse complement.
CTTTTCACCATATTTGCCAGCATACCATTGTTTGCTGTCCAACTTGCAACATTTTTCAGATCATTTTGCAGTCGCTCAAAATCCTGTAACTTAATGATTATTCTATACAATATAACATCAGTTGCAAAACAACCCAACCTTCTGTGATTCCAGTTCTTTGATATATACAAGAAAATATTAAGTTCAAATAATACTCCCTTGTGGACAACCCTCTCCTCTCTTAATCACTACATGATCAGTAGTGCTTTACCTACTCTAATTCTCTGAGTTCCATTTTCTAGAAATTTAGCCACCCATTCAGTTGTCTTGTCCAGTAATCATTTTTATCAGTCCTCTATGATCTACCCTATAAAAAGCCTTAGATAGGTCAATACACACCATTTGACCACATGAATCTAAAATATCTGCTATATCTTGCTGGAACCGTGCAAGTTGTATCTCACTGGAATAATCTTTCCTAAACCCAAACTGCCTTGTATGGAACCAGTTAGTAATTTTTCATACATGTGTAATTGAATCACAAAGAATGCTTTTCCAGAGCTTAAATGTAAGACATGTTAAGTGACTGGCCTGTAATTATCTGCTTTATGTTTATGACCCTTTCCTTTGTACATTGGGGCTGCTATAGCATTTCCATTCATTTGATATAGCCCCATCATTCAAACATTAACACATTGACCACGAACCCCAAACAAAGGCTCCTCCTACCTCAAGCTTTAAAGAAAAAAAATCACACTACTTCATTCAAATTACTGGAACATACTCACTAGGTTGCTTAGTAGTCTGTACAGGGTGATACCTTTCATAGCAGTACCGTTTGTGACTCCTTTTAATAGTCTTTCTCGGCACACAGTGTACTAGGAATGCCCTGTTTCTGCCTTTCATGTACTTAATGTATTCAAGTATGCACAGATTTCTCTTTACCACTACTTCCCTTTTAGTGCTAGCTGTTCATCATTAGAAATATCTAGTTTACTGCCACTCGATACCTATGATAACTGAGCTGCACATAATTAATCACAAATATTGGTATCCGTCGGCTACTGAATGCACTGCGCCATGTTGACATCCGCACTAGGACTTCACGGAATAGCTCTACATATCCAGTATTATTTTCTTAACTGAATGAAAATTTAAAGAAAGAAAGAAGCAACAATTGCTGCCATAAACTATATTCTATGACTACACTGTTTGGAACTCATAATTTTGCCCTCAGTTGTATCATTGTTCAAGGAAATACGAGATGCATAAAAGCAAGAATTCTCATAGCCCGTCACCTACTCTCAGCTGAGAAACTACAAGAATTCTCAGGGTTCATCGCCCATGTGGCACATCAAATAATGAATCTGCGTATAAATATTGAAATATTTCATCATCACAGAAGCAAGTACCATGGGTGCCATCTTGACTATTGTCTCTAGACATGAAACATCAACCCTATATGTAGGTTGTTTTCTTGGTTACAGTGATTGTAAAGGAGGTGGGAAATAAATATCGGCACCAACATCAGTGATCTCACTTCTCCATGACATGATGGCAAGTAGTTCAAACTCTAGCTAACAGACAGCGCAGCAAGTTTTAAAAGAAAATTCAGTACATAAAAACGGAGATTTCTGGGGCCTGTCCACAACCGCTGTAATACAGAGACATCCACCGCCTTTAGTATACAGAAATTTTACATTTCCAGCTGTTTTTCTAGCTTTCAGTTTCAGTCTCTTTTTGTAAGTATCTTTATTACCGGTATTATAGGTAAATATTAATAATTTGCTAGCATTAGTCACCACCTCAATTTGGACTTTATCCTTATGACCAGCTATCTTAAAATACTGTTGACTGAATATTTCTGCTTTCAGTATTTCCTCACATATACATACACATTCACCTCGCTCATTCATGATTCCTGGAATATCCATCCTGGAACCTTTTTCTGCCTTAAAATTTTTTGTAAATTCCTTTAATCTCTACTTAGTTCCACAACCATTCCTAACTCGTTTTCTTTCTAACCTGCACCTCCTTAAACTCTTTAGTTTTGTTTTAATATTCATAATGGGCCTTTCCCAATCCATACCATTTTTAAAGGTTCATGCCTGTTTTCACATTCCTCAACAAATGGTTTAAACACAACCCGTAAGCTGTTTACATTTTTAATTACTTTTTTTTATCAAACATAATTTTATTAAATAGTCTTTCTTTTACAACCTTTTTTCTATCACATTTATATTTAACTATGATTAAAATAGCTGTGTGATCATACCATTTCTCACTTCAGTTTCGGGATACTAAACTAATGGTGTGGTAGTTTTCACACTTGCCAGCACCGGCTTTCTCGGAAATAGGTATAACAACATTCTGCCAAAAATCATATGGCACTTCTCCTGTCTCCAAACTTCCCCTACCAGGTGAGTTAGCCATGTGGTTAGAGGCGTACAGCTGTGAGCTCGCATCCGGGAGATAGTGGGTTCAAACCCCACTGTCGGCGGCCTGAAGATGGTTTTCTGTGGTTTCCCATTTTCACACCAGGCAAATGCTGGGGCTGTACCTTAATTAAGGCCATGACCGCTTCCTTCCCATTCCTAGGCCTCTCCTGTACCATCGTCGCCATAAGACCTATCTGTGTCAGTGCGACGTAAAGCAAAATAGCAACAAAACTTCCCCATGTCTCTGTTATCAACCATATGGTATTACCTAACAGTCCTACTTTTACAGCTTTCCTTTCTATCACATTAATTTTCAACTGCAACGGAAACAGATTCATGTTTATTTATACTATCACTTCAAATTCTCTATAGGGCTCATCTAGTTTTATCAGCACCATATCTGAAATATTTTGGACTGATGACCTAGATGTTAGGCCCCTTTAAACAACAAGCAAGCATTATCTAAAATATTTTTCCACTTTATAGTTAGTTCCATTGCTTTCTGATTCAGCTGTCCTTGCAGATTAATGTATTTACCATTTGTTGATCATGCTTTCTGTCATTCACATTCCCTTCCCAGTTAACATTTGGTAAATTGAGATCACCTACTACAATTACCTGCTGTGTCATTACCCACATAGGTGATTATGTTGTCAAATAATTTTGTGTCAGCACCGGCCTTGTCAGATCAGTACACCCCAAAAACATCCATTCCCTTCCCAGTTAACATTTGGTAAATTGAGATCACCCACTACAATTACCTGCTGTGTCATTACCCACATAGGTGATTATGTTGTCAAATAATTTTGTGTCAGCACCGGCCTTGTCAGATCAGTACACCCCAAAAACATCAAATTGCTTACTATCTTGAGAGATGAGCCTTACATCTAGAATTTCATGTTTCTTATCTTTTTTTTTAATGTCAGCTGTAGTCATGCAAGCAAAGAGGAAGGTTGTGCATTGAGTGAGTGGTGACATAGAGATTTCGACTGAACAGTACCGGGTGACGATAGTTCGTTGGCACGGTAGAGGTAGGCCAGAGAGGCGTAATATGGAATAAAGTGCCAGGCAGCAAATGGGACTTGTTTCGATTCTGATGGCAGTTTCGATGATGGCAGTGCTGCTGGTCATTGGAGGGGTGGAGATGAACCCTGAACCTGGTCCTGCTGGTGCAGTGGGATGGGAAGGGATGGAGAAAATAAGAGAAATTGTCAAGGGCCAGGCAAAACAAACAAGAGAGCTCCTATGGAAACAAGCCAGTGAACTTAGAGAAATGAAGGACTGTATGAAAGAGGAGCTAAAAAAGGTAACAGAACTGGTGGTCCAGAACAATAAGAAAATAGCAAGTTTGAAGGATAAGGTGAAGAGAATGGAAGAAGAGATAAAAGAATTGAGATGGCAAGAGGAAAAGTTCCAGCAGGAAACCCATAAGAAAAACATCTTTATATACCGGTTACCAGAGGATCCCAAAGAAGATATAGTAGCTAAAGTACTATATCTAATAAATGGAAATCTGAAGGTAAGCAGCAGGGAAGCTGATATAAACGACGTTCAGCGACTGGGAATTAGAATTGGTAAGCGTCCAGTGAGAGTGAGGCTTGTTCAGCCAAAATGGCGAAGATGATCTTGGACAGCACATGGCACTTGAAAGGTAGGAGAATATGGATAGAACAGGAAATTGAGAGAGAAGTATTTAGGAACCGAAAAGTACTCCAGTTCCATATGGGTCAAGCTAGGCGTTCTGATCTCATTGCCTAAACAAGAGGAAATTAATTAGTGGTACGTGATGGGAAGTGGAGTCATATTGGTCAGTGAATCAGCTAAAGGAGATGGGCGGCAACACCGAGAGGATGATGGCTGAAGAAAAATTCAAACATAGCATACATCTGAGCTCGACAAGTGTAGCAGCGGGATGTACGTTGAATCGGGAAGTGAATCAAACTGCTGACTTGGAGGACACCAGCAGGGAGAACAGCTGTGTCAACCTTCAGCGGGAGCAGAGGACAGAGACTGGAAGTAAGGATGCATCGTGAGCCTCAAGGACTCCTGGCCAAAGAAAGGTAATTCAAATGAGGAAGTTTGTGACAGGGAAAGGGTGGGTGCACTAGAGGAGAGTTCTAATGAACTAGGAGTAACCAGGGTTATGAGGGGTAAAACTGCCACTCAGAGTGAAATGCAGGGAAGAAAACAATAACTGGAACTGAAAATAGGGTGTGTGAATATCGAAGGTTTTAGGACTAAATTAGGGAATGAAACTTTTCCTTTTGCTACCGCTTTTTCCCACACCTGTGGGGTCGCGGGTGCGAACTGCGTCGCACATGTTGATTTGGCCCTGTTTTAAGGCCGGATGGCCTTCCTGACGCCAACCCTATGTGGAGAGATGTAATCACTATTGCGTGTTTCTGTGGTGGTTGGTAGTGTAGTGTGTTGTCTCAATACGATGAAGAGAGTGTTGGGACGGACACAGACATCCAGTCCCCGAGCTAGAAAAATTAATCAGAAGCGATTAAAGTCCCCGACCCGGCCGGAAATAGAACCCGGGATCCTCTGAACCGAAGGCCAGTACGCTGACCATTCAGCCAACGAGTCGGACAAATTAGGGAATGAATCATTTAGAGAATTGATGGGAGGCTTACAGGTACTTGCTTGTGTAGAAAGCTGGATGGCTCCGGGAAGTAAAATAGAAGTAGAAGAATTTACAGTCTATTTCAAGGAAAAACAAAAGAGGGTTCGAAGAGGTAGATATCCTGGTGGTATAATGGCTTTGGTGAGGGAGGAAGTAAACCAAAAAAAATAGAACACATTAAATTGGGAATAGAGGAAATGATTTGGTTAAAAACAAAATTTCCTGAAGAGAGTGAGCAAAATTTGTGCATTGGTTTCATTTATAACCCGCCTGAGGCCTCTCCATTTGTGAAGAAAGACCTTTTTATGAGTTAGCACTGGAAATGAATAGGGTACAAAATCTTTTTGAGGACATAGGAATTGTATTGATGAGAGACTTCAATGCCAAGGTTGCGGATCAGAGTCCGTTGTATGACAAAGATGCAGAGGAAAGATACATTCATAAGAGAGTAAGTCAAGCTAAGGGATTTAATAAAAATGATGAAAAATTATTAGACTTGTGTGGTATTGAAGAGCTATATATTTTAAATAGGTGGTGGTGTGGTGATGAAATGGGGAACCTGGCGTATATAACAGAGGCAGGGGACAGTGTGATTGATATGGTAGTATGTTCATGGAATGAGTTACCTATGATTAAGAATATAAAGGTCCAGGACTAGGGAGAGTCACACTATTTACCAATTGTTATTACAATAGAATATATAGAGAGTAATGCTTGAACGAATTGCACAAGAAATTGTAAAGAAAGACCAATTGAAAAATACAGGTGGAAGGAGGAGCTAAGGAAAGAGTTTATGAATTATTATGAAGGAGAAACATGTAAAATAGTGACAATTGGAATAGGCATAATGACCGATAATAATCAGACGGGTAGGGCAGTAAAATTACTAGAACACACCATTAAGATGGCAGGAGAGAAGATGCGGGTAAAGGAGGTGAAGAGGAAAATGTATAAGGGGTGGTACTGTCATGACTGTAGACATAAAAACTTTGAAGTAATGGAAGCACCAAAGGTGTACGAGAAACGGGACAGACAATCAGAGAATGGAATTATGTACTAAGAGGAAAGAATATAGAGAATTGTTGTATATAGCAAAATTTGAATGACAGCGGCAAAGGGTTGCTGAGCTGAATAGAAATTGCAAACGTAATGAAAGTAAGAAAGTGTGGAGTACAATTAGGTGGATACGTGGCATTCAGGAAGCTGCTTGGCAAACTGAAATAAGTCATGCTGATTGGGTGGAATACTGTAAGAAATTATTAGGAGGTGAAGACAGATGGAGACCGAAAATAGAAGGGAGTGGACTGGGATGTACTGTGCCTTTGTTAGACAAGGAAATATTGGTAGAAAAAATGAGAGAGGTCTTAGAGAAAGCTAAGAAAGGGAAAGCAGGAGCTATTTCAGGGGTATCAAACGAATTTTGGAAGCAAGTGGCGAAGAACAGACATATGCTAGAAAGCATTGTTATTATTTAATAAAATATTTGAAGAGGAAGAATTTCCAAAATCTTTGCAAGAGGGAGTGATTTGCCCAATTTATAGGAAGAAAGGAGAGAAATCAAAGCCAAACAATTTTAGAGGCATAACATTGCTAGATACTTTAAGTAAAATACACAGGGGTGCTGGAAAAAAAGGTTATGAAATGGGCGGAGGGGGACTCGATATTGGAGAGACTTCAGTCGGGCTCCAGAGAAGGGATGAGAACATCTGACAATATATTTGTGGTAAGAACAATAATGAATAAATATGTAAAAAAAGAAAGGAAAATTGTACATCACTACTATTGATTTGGAAAAAGCATTTGCTTCTGTGAGTACTGTAGAGGGACTGTTGTGGCAAAAATGAGAAGAATAAGGATGTCACACAAGATGATCAGAGCAGTGGAGAGCATATACTCAGAAGTTAAGTGCTCGAAGTTAAGGAGGGTAAAGTAATTGGGAAGATACTCTACAAAGTAGGGCTGAAACAGGAAAACTGTTTTTACTCTTCATAAATGATATATTTCAATGGAAAGGCTTTACGTCTGGAGTTTACCTAAGTCTTGAGAATCGGGATATTCCGGGTCTCATTTTTGCAAATGACATCCTCCTTCTCTCACTGACTCCTGTGAGTATGCAGAGTAGTACAAATGAAGTGATAAAATACAGCAAAGATTGGAATTTAAAAATGAAAACACAGAAAACAAAGGTAATGGTATGTAAAAAAGAGCCTATAAATGATCAAAGAATGAAAAATGGTGGATGGGTGAGGCAAAATTATAAGTTAACAAAATAGAGTACTTGGGTATGATAATAAGTGGAAATGGGAAATGGTCAGAACAAATAAAAAGAACAAAACTGAAGGGTATGGGTTCACTGTCAGCTATTAACATGTACAAAAAGATGCCAAACACTGATTACAGGGTGCATAAAAAGGTATTTAATGCAGTAGTTAAATTAGAGGTATTGTACAGAGCAGAGGTCTGGGGAGTTGAAGAAAACATTTCTACACTTGAGGTAATCACAAGTAAATTTGCCAATTTAATAATGGGACTACCCAAAGGGCAGGCCAAAAAAAATCAAATTCTTTTCTTTTAGTAATACAGAGAAAAAGTTGCGAATTGGGAAGAATAAAACAGGGTTAAAAAAAAGAAACAAAATTGGTTCATTTCTTCCGGTCATGCACATGCTCTAAAGTTTGTCAATATTTAAAGGTAGTAGCTCTAGTCGACTCTTATTCAAACCAATATTGATTTAGAATAAAGAATGGTTCAAATCTGTTAAGGTCTTTCGCTCGCGCAACAGCCATCAAATCTAACAAATTCCCACACTTGTCATAACTCACTCTGGTCAAAGAACCTGACGCTCTGCCCACCTACCACTCTCGCCACAATGCCGCGCCATTCTTGTCTTAGTCTGCACTTATTCCTCGTGTTTGATGTGCGTTTCATTCGCTCTTCCAGTTACTATTGTGACATTTGCTTTTACTGTATTTCAACATGACTACATCTTGCGATATGAGCATTTTGCAAACATTCCCTACTCACCACACTGCCACGTCACACACGACAATCGACTTAATGATTGTCAAGAATACAGACAAAGTACTACAACACGGACAGACATCTGTACCAGGAATTTCAGCTCATGACCTAATATACATATCCTACTCCTTAAAGACCCGAAAGACAAAACCAAGGACTATTACATTCAGAGATCTCTCTAAAATTGACTACAGTATGTTCACTGAAGACGCACTAGATGTTCCATGGCACCATATACTAACAGTTGACGACATTGACGTTAAAGTAAACATATTTAACGAATATCTGACAGCGCTCTATGATCGACACGCCCCGCCGAAAACAGTACGGGTAACGCGAGCCCCAGCACCGTGGCTAAACTTAGAGCTAAAGGAGTTAATGGCAAGACGAGATGCCGCACATAGAAAGTTTAAGCGACAACCGACACAAGACAATTTTGACGCATTTAAACGGCTACGAAATAAAACATCGCAGGCAGTACGCAACGCTAGAATTAGACATGCACATACCCTGCTAAATAAAAATACTAGACCTGCTATGGCTTGGAAAGAACTAAGACACATGGGAATAGGTAAACAAAGAGACGACCATCCTATTGACGTATCCCTCGACTCCCTCAATACATATTTTACCACTCCCGGACATACCATTGACAGAGAAAGGAAACATAGAACACTATACAGCAATTACAACTCCCCTGCACCTGACAGAGAAAAATTCTACTTTTCACATGTGACACCCTTGCAAGTTAAACAAGCCATATTTAGAATAAAATCGAAGTCCAAAGGGATAGACAACATAGAAATAGAACTTATTAAGACAATAATTGACATAATTTTACCTACTATAACTCACATATTTAACCACTCACTAATGACTGGCACGTATCCCTCCTTATGGAAATCTGCCGTTGTCGTCCCGCTCGCTAAAAAATCACCGCCTGAAGACGTAACTGACTATAGACCTGTGAGCATATTATCGGTCCTTTCAAAAGCCCTAGAATTCATTGTACACCAACAAGTCTCCAACTACTTGCAAATACACGATATTCTTGACGAACACCAGTCTGATTTTCGACGTAACCGCAGCACTACTACTGCACTACTTAAGGTTACAGACGACATTCGCAATGCGATGGACAAAAGACAAGTTACCATACTAGCTCTTCTTGATTTCTCTAAAGCTTTCGCCTCTGTCGACATAGACATACTACTTTCCAAACTATTTAAACTCCAGTTCTCGACAAACAGTCTTCAGTGGATGAATTCATACCTCTGTGGTCGTCTGCAGTGTGTAAGAAACAACAACAATGAATATTCATCCTGGCGATCCGTAGAGGTTGGTGTTCCACAGGGGTCTGTCCTAGGACCGCTTCTATTTTCTGTCTATATAAATGATATTACGTCGTCGGTAAACAGCTGCAGACACCACATGTACGCTGAAGATATACAGTTATACTTGCACTGTGAACCGGAAAGACTAACCGACGAAATTAAAAATTTCAATAGAGACTTACAAGAAATCTGTAACTGGACTGACATGCATGGACTTAGATTAAATAACGTAAAATCTCAAGCTATAATAATTTCACATCCTCGGCTTTGTTCAAAAACTATAAGCAAATTCACTTTACCAAAACTTTACCTACAAAATTCACCCATTAATTTCAGTGAATCTGTCAAAGATCTCGGCGTTATGATAGACGAACATCTTTCTTGGAAGCAGCAGGTTACCAGCATCTCCAGGAAAGTATTTGCGACACTCAACTCACTCAGAAGATTCCGCAACATATTTTCTCGAATATTAAAAGAACGCCTTATTTGCACTCTGGTATTGCCTCACTTCGACTACTGTGACGCCGTGTACAACGACCTGACTACTACTCTTAACGACAAACTACAATGCGCGCAAAACGCCTGTGTTCGCTATATATGTGACCTACGTTACTTTGACCATGTTACACCTGCCTACGATGAACTCGGTTGGCTAAAACTCAAACAGCGCCGTAATCTTCATGCTTTATGCCTTCTTCGTCGAATACTCTCCTCATGCTCACCTCCCTACTTGTACAGTCAATTTCACCACCTCTCATCCAATCACAGTTTTGGAACACGGTCAAAATCTGATACACTCTTATCTATTCCACCTCACCGCACCACACGATACACAAACTCATTTGTTATTTCTTCGGCACGACAATGGAATGCACTGCCCGTCTCTGTCAGAGGAGCTTCGCCTGCTAGTTTTAGGCAACTTTGTCACCGCTACCTACTAAGTAATGCTATGGAGATATTGTAGATTTAGCCTCCCTCAAACTATAGACTTTATATAATCCCACTGTTATTACCATGGATAATAGAAATTAGCTAATCATGTCATAATTGTGTAAATAATCATCATCATCATCATCTTCATCATTCTCCTATTTTTTTTTTCCTTTTTTAATCATAATATTGTATTGTTTAGTAGTTGCAAGATGTTTCAATTGTAAGTGTACTTATTTCAATTTTGCACATGTAAAAACTGTCTTTTCTGGTTAGATGGAAGAGAGGGCCTAATGGCCTTAATCTTGCCAGACAAAATAAATCTATTGTATTGTATTGTATCATCATCATCATTCTAAACCATCTCCAGTTTCCCGGGTGTGGTATATGAGCCTCCTCCATCTCATCCTGTCCTTGTACCATTCTTCCTCCTCCAACTTGTCCCAATCATGACCTCTCAGCAGTACATCGCTCTTAAGTAAATCTATCCATTTCCTTCGTGGCCTTCCCACGGGTCGTCTTCCTTCTACCTTTCTGTCAAATTCCTTCCTTGCAGTTCTGTTTACTGGCATCCTCTTCATGTGACCAAACCACGTCAGTCTTGATATCTGAATCTTATTGAGGAGAGAATCATCTATTCCTACTTCTTCTCTAATTTTCTCATTCCTAATCTTGTCTTTCCTGGTTTTCTGGATCATAGTGCGTAGGAATTTCATTTCAGCTGCCTGAAGTTTGGAATTATCTCTTCTATTGGTCAGTGTTGTGGTTTCGAGACTGTATGTAAGAATTGGTGTATAATAGGACTTGTACAATGTCATTTTTGTTTTCATGGGTATTTGCTCATCCCACAGGAGGTGTCTTACCTGGTGGTAAAATTGTGTTGCCTTATTAATTCGATTGTTCACCTCATGTTTTGCTAGGTTGTCATTTGATATAACGCTACCCAAGTATTTGAAAACTGGAACGCTGTCCAGTTGAGCTTCATTTAATATAACTATTGGTTCTGCTCCTTCCCCATACACTTTCATCACCACCGTCTTGGTCTTGCTGATGTTTAAACCATATTTCTTAAACTCCTCATTCCAGCTTTGTATTCTCTCTCCCAATTCCTCTTCTGAGTCACTCCAGATCGCAACATCATCTGCAAATGTGAAGGCTTTGATATCTCCATGTTCTTTCCTTTTAATAGATGTCATTACTACATCCATTACAATAATAAATAGAAGTGGTGACAATGAGCTGCCCTGCTGCACTCCTCTCTTTGTTTCAAACCAGTCCGACAAACCACATCCTACTTGAATACAGCTTCTGTTCCCACTATACAACATTTTCACTTTGTCTATGAGGCTGTCTCGCACTTGAAGTTCTTTCATGCATTGCCAAATTCTTTCCCTTGGTACACTATCGTATGCTTTCTCAACGTCCAAAAATATTAGAAATAAAGGCTTGTTCTTCTCCCAGTATTTTTCCATTAGCATCCTAATTGCAAATATAAGGTCTGTAGTTGACCTTCCTGGTCTGAAACCATACTGCTCTTCTTCCAAAATTGGTTCAACAATATCTCTGATTCTGGTCTCTATTATTTTTTCCAATATTTTCAGGACATGAGACAGTAGTGTGATACCACGGTAATTAGTACATTTTCGTCGGCTTCCTTTCTTGAACAGAGGTACAATGATGCCCATCTTCCAGTCCTCAGGAATAGTATTTTCCTCCCATATCTTGTTGAGCAGTCTGTAGAGCCATTGGATTCCTGGAATTCCTGCTGCTTTCAGCATATCTGCACTTAGTTCATCTATGCCCACTGCCTTTCCTTTCTTCATGCTCTTGAGCGCATTTTCAACTTCAAGCCATGTAATTGGTGGTTCAGTTGTGGTTCCTCGACTTCGTTCCTCTATCCATTGTTATGTTTTCTGTATCTCCATTCAGCAGCTTTTCGAAATAGATCTTGAGTTCTTGTTTAATTTCTTCCTCTTCTTGTGCCAGAGTTCCATCATCACGTTCTATTGTATTTCAATGTTAGTTTATTGTTAGATACAACCTGTGACAATAAAGTTCGGTGAATAGTCCTGTACTATCAACATAGATGAACAATGCACGACAGTGGCCTTACTGTTCTTTGAAATAGTCCCCTCCCATAACTATGCACTGCTGAGATCGGCGATACATGTCCTGGAAACTTTGCAAGAAGGCTTCCTTTGGGATGTTGTTCAAAAGCCTTGTCACGTTTCATTGGATGTCAGAAATATCGTCACATCTCTTTCATTTCAAAGAGAGTGTGAGTCGTGGGAATAGGAAGAAGTCTGGAGGATTGAGATCTGGCGAGTATGGGGGATGTTCAAGTTGCACCACCCTCTTTTTTGCCATGAACTGTTTGACGATATTGGCTGTGTGTGGGTGAGCGTTGTCATGGACAAAAAACCATGAACCTTGTTGTGCGTACTTGGGTTGTACCCTGCGTAGATGTTTCATGAAATTTTAATTATACTCATGTTTTTATCACACTGACTGTCAGCTTATATATTTATATACTTTTTAATTATACTCATATTTATATTCAATACTATCAATGTAATATTACTGTAGGAGTCATGATTAATGTAATATATCTTTGTATAATTGTCCTGGCTGATGATGACATAAAACATTGTCGAAACAGGTACCAAATGTAAATAAACGTGATGTTTTAAATGTAAACCTTCACGTAATATATTGTATTGAAAAGGTGGATATTAACTTTCCCATTTCTCTATTGTGAATCTTGATTCAATACGGAACCTGAAGAATGAAATTCTTAATGATAAATCATGAAACGGGTAAAAATTTCAATGTACCATGCAGCATTCAACGTTGTTCCCTCAGGTAGAAATTCCTTGTGGATAATGCCTTGACTATCGAAAAAGGTGATGAGCATCGTTTTGATGTGTGACTTTTTGGCTCTGACCTTTTTCCGACAAGGGGATCCCGGAGAACGCCATTCCATGCTTTTTATCATCTCGTTTCAGGGTCATACCTGAGACACCAGGTTTCATCCTCAGTGACAATACGGTTCAAGAAATTTTGTGTCGCATCTGCCGTTTTGACAAAATCCTATGAAGCTAACGTAGCCACACAGACGCACACAAGATGCTGTCAGTTGGTGCAATACTTTTATTTACCATATTCGCAAATTAATACACGCATAACCTTAATCACCGTATCACAAAACAAAAACACTTCACTTATAGGATATCAACAAAGCTGCCATCTTTAAACAGTTGACAGCTGACACCGAATACCACTTTGCAACACAGATAAAACAGATGACTACCGATCAATTCAACATGGAGACTGCCTGACTCAGCATGCCAGCCATGTGCTACTAAACAATAACTCTCTTCCAACAACTGTCACTCCCTTCACCGTCAAGATCGTCTCTTTATATATATGCTGACCAGTCTTCCAGAAAGATACATTACCAAAAAAAACTACCTTCTTGAATATTCTAGATTGCGTAACACAGATTACAATGTATAGAATATTCTCAAACGTTCTAGTGCCTTATTACCATTCTGGAAGTTACAGTGTGTTTCACAATTATGGATTACAAATTATACGGGTAAGAATAAAGTAATTTACAGTTATTTACATTAACGGAACTGATATCAATGTCTGTGTACAACACATGTTTCATAACCTCATACACAATACGATCATTCGATTACGTAAATAATAATAACACTAATACTTTCATGACATAACCTTACACACAATACGATCATTCAACTACGTAAATAGTAAGAACGCTAATACTAAATGGATGTACACTTCATAGCTATACATACAAGTAATAATAATAACAATCGTAAAATAATAATCACAATCATAATAATAATCATAATAATTCGAGCTCGATACTTGTATCAGTTACCCATGGGTGAGAGAACATTGTTTTCAAGTTATACCTATTATCGCACTTGCGTCAAAGCCTCTAAACATGCCTGCTTCTGATCGTCCGTCAAGTGATGTGGCACACGACGAGAACATGTTTTCCTCTTCCCTAACTTCTGGGTAACGATTTGTCGCACAGATTCACAGTTAATCTGCAGTTCATCTGCTATCATGGGCACAGTTAATCACCGATCGTTCGTGATTAATGTTTTCCTCACTGACGGTGGTCGCCGGTCTTCCACTACGGGGGTTGTCAGAAACACTTTCCCAGCCTCCTCGAACACGAGCGAACCACTTGTACACACACTTCAAGGACAGTACTTGATCTTCATAAACACGTACCAGCATCGCATGCGTTTCTTTCGGTGTCTTGCCAAGCTTAAAACAAAACTGTACATTGATATTTCGGTCGTTCATGTTCCAGTTCACAGTTCAGAACCAATGCACTAAACACGCACTATGTCAAACAGGTCTTACTCGGCACACACACGTTGCTCAACTGAACATTGGGAGCAGTTGGTCAAAACCTGCTGCTATGCAGATGCAGCATTGTGTGTCCCCAGTGTTGCCGTATCGACCGTTCTGACTTCATTCACCAAACTTTATTGTTACAGGTTGTATTTTTGTGTAACTTTGTGACTTAACGGTGATATACTATGGCTGTACCTAAGAAAATCATCATAAGACAGGTATTTAGTGCACCTAAACACTTTACATCAAATAAGCTTCCCACTGGTGAGGATGTGATTCATTGTTGTTCACGGGAGAGATACCACTTGGCGCTTAAATTTAATAATGAGAGCGTCAGTTTTTCACATATTGCCAGTACAGTAGCTAACAAAATAATTGGTTTGTATCAGAAAGCATCCATTCTAATGGTTACAGATAGGAGAATTGTGTAACTTACAAATGTGTTGCATAATAAATATTACAGCATTCGAATATCATATACACGGGATAAAAATATTTGTTTAAACAGAAAATTAACGAGTTTAAGCAAATATGCTCATTGCTTTTTGATGTAGCGGCTTGCAAATGCCCCATTGTTGTTAATTACATTCGTAACAGAACCCCTGATTTATGTAAATGCTATGTAACTGTGAAGTGTGTACGTGCAAAATCAAATAAAATACCTGCTATTGAGCTAAGATTTGTTCGCGTATTACGAGCACTTGGAATAGGAAAAATTAGAGGGTTGGGCATGTCTGAAACAATGAAACGTTATTGAATCATTGGAAATGAGATCGTGTGTCAGCCATTTAACTTTGGATGATGAATCTGAATCTCATCTGAAACCCTCGTGCTCGTATTCAAATGTAAATATTGTTGAAACTGATGATGAAGACCCATATCCTTCTAGTAAAGGTCCATTTCAATGAATTGTCATTCCAGCATCTGTTTCAATACCTAGACGGTAAATCAATGGGTCCGAAATCATTGAGAGGACCAATCGGTGAAAAGCTAAGTGGCTGCGAAAAACGTCCAGTGATTGGCTTCAAGAGTAAGATTTTAAAGTTCTAAAACAGATTTACTCTGATAATTGGCAGATGAGAATTCAGCTAAAATCTACTGCATTACAGAGCAATCGTTATGGAGTTTTTGATTGTGCTACCGCTGCAATCACATCAAGTGTTTTGTTAATAAACTTAACCATGATAGGTTAATATTGTGTTTGGTCCGTATTGACTAGTTTGGTTTAATAAATAGTTTTTCTTTCATTTAATGAGTCTATTGATCAAGGCGGATTCAAATAAACTATTTTAAACAGTTACATTATACATTCAAGTGTTTTGTACGACATTGGATTAATTACTGATTCTGACATCTCCCATGTTATAGACAAAAACAAAATAAGAGGAAAACAAAATGTTAGAGCTGAATTGTGCAGCAAATCTGAAGAATTTCCACTACAAGGTCTCTATTTCAATGGGAGGAAGGACGCCACATTAGTGGTAGATCTAATGCATTCGAAAAGGTTCCGTAGAGTAAAAGTGGAAGAGCCTTACTCGCTAATTCAAGAACCTGGTTCAGTCTTCATTGGCCAGATTATTCCAAGTTCCAGAAGTTGTAAAGATATTCTCACTACTATTATTTCTTCTCAGTCTGGTCCTGGTATTTCTCTTGAAAAGTTAGTTGTCGTAGAATGTGATGGCACTGCTGTTAATACAGGTTGTAAAAACGGTCTGATTCGCCAAATCAAAATACATTTGGGGAAAATGGGCAGTTTGCCTTCTCCATTTCAATGAATTGCCATTCCAGCATCTGTTTCAATACCTAGACGGTAAATCAATGGGTCCGAAATCATTGAGAAGACCAATCAGTGAAAAGCTAAGTGGCTGCGAAAAACGTCCAGTGATTGGCTTTAAGAGTATTGACTGTCAGATTCCCACAATAAACAGAAGTATACAAAGTAAGGATCAGCAATATCTGCTCGATATTTCCATGACAATAAAGTTGGGAAACTGTAAAGAGGATTTGGCTGTACAAGATCCTGGTCCCTTGTCACACAACGGTAAATCGAACTCTCAGATTGTACTTAAGTGAAGATAGTCCAACACCTGAACTTCAAGAAATAGTTGTATATATTTTGTAGTCATACATGCCAGTGTGGTATAGTATCAAGAGAAGTAAATGCTTCACAGAGGCACCAAAGTGTGTGTACCAATCTATGCAATCTTCAAGGTACCTGCCTGAAAATGTACGTAATATTGTCGACCCTATGATAGAACGAAATGGCTTTTTCGCTCATCCAGAACATTCAGCGTTAGCCATGACACACGATCATACAAAACACATAGGAGAGCTCAGACTTCGACGAATTATAAAGGCGAGACAGTTAGAACGAAAGAGAACGACTCTCGGAATGTTCTTGCCGCCAAAATTCAATTTCAAGGCTTAAGGCTACTCGGAAATAATTAACTGGATGGACTGTGATTTATATTCTCCCCCAGTATTAAAAGATATCAGTGACAATGAGATTAAATCATATATTCAAAGTGACTCAGTCCCTAATCGGTATATAACATTCAAGACATTCCCACTTCATACACAGGCAGTTGAACAATGTGTGAAACTTGCGACAGAAGCCTCAAGAAAAGTTTGCGGAGCTGAGTCTAGGGATGGTTTCATCAGAACGACTCTGCTGTCAAGGTCAACATGCCTAACTTCACCCATAAATCAGATTTCAAATTACCTTCAGCTAAGAATGAGTGAAAATCGTGATGTTCAATTGTTCTACATGAGTTTCTTGGACTTACGAATCTTTGCACAAAACTTGTTTTTTAAATTTAAAAAACTGTGTATAAATCTGATGGTCTAAAATAACTTGTTTTTGAACATTTAAACTTGTATTCAATGAGGAAAACAAAAATAAACTCGGAAGTTGTTAGTATTTCTTTCTCCTTGAACTGAGATCTACTTTATTTGTATATAGGTGTTTTTTTTTCAAATTTTCATCAACTTTGAAGGAAATATGCAACCAGGAGATGTTGATGGATATTCTGTGGTTCTAATACATAAGAATTTGAGCTATATCATTCATGAAGAGGCACATTTAAAAATCTTAACAAATATCATGAAAAAGTTATTTGTTCCAAATTTTGGCAAACTTTAGAGCACATGCGTGACCAGAAAATATAAACCATTTTCATTAATTTTTTTAACTCATTTTTTTCTCCCCAATTCGCAACTTGGAAAAAAGAATTCAAATTTTTTCGGCCCATCCTACTACCCAATTGTACATCCAATTGTGGTGTAAGAATGATGTGCAATAATGTAGGTCTATAGGGAGCTATTGTTAAAAATATAATTAAATATTGGTTAAGACTGGAGTTGGGAGCAGGAGGTGAAGTGTAATAGATAGCCTACCAACACCAAATGAAATATCAGAACCAAGGGTACTGGGTGGACAGGGTAAGGAATATTTTGGAAATGGTAGGAATGGGGTACTACTGGGAAAGAGATTGCTTAGAGCAGCAAAGAATATGTAAAAAGAAAACTAGTATTAAGAGTTAAGGACATTTAAGAGCAACAAATTGCTTCACAGTGTAAAAATAAAAGGTCACCAGCAGAATTTTGTAATTTAATTGGGAGAATGAGGATAAATGTAGATAATATAACAAAAAGGGAAATGAGGGGAATAATGAGGTGGTTAATGGGAATGCACAAAAATAAAGCATACAGACAGAATAAGGATAATAACACATGTTTATTATATTCTAAAGAAATGGGATGGGCACACCTTATAAAAGATTGTTTAGAGACAAGGGAAATACGGGAGAAATTTATGGATAAGAAGGATAGGAGGAAAATTGATAAAGAAACTCAATTGTATGCCGTCGTAAAGTTATTGAACAGAGACTGGATGCACCCAGGAAGAATTCCTAAATTATTAAACATTGTTAAGGCGATGTGGAGAAATAACTTAATAGAGGTAAGAATTGATGCATGCTTGTTAGTGACAGAATTGTACCTAAGGTAACCTTGACAATATGACTTTGTTGAAGTCTAGAGCTATTAGGTACGTAGATTATATTTATAGCATATAAATAATGAACTGTCATATTCTATTTAAATTGTAAATTCTGAAAAGACAATACTGTATTAATATTCATTGGAGATGTTGGACATGGTAGGCAGGGACTGAGGATAACTACTGTGGTGACCCTCACTTTGGGAGTGGTCACGTTTCCGTAGTATCCGATGGACCTCTATGGCATGTCCAAGAAGTCTCATGTTTTCTGTTATGTTTGTGGTTTGCTTTTTAAAATTCCATTCATTAACATGATGTTTCTAACATTCATTCCAGGCTATAATTTCTCTGTTCAATTCTTAAATCATTTATGTGTTAAAATTGGTTTGTGTTATTTTCCAGACACAGCTTTGTTTCTGATTTTTTGTTTTGTGTTTTATAATTATTATGCTAAAGGATATCAACTTTTGTATACTGCATGTATCAAAAATAAGAAAAGATTACAATAAATAATACTCTCTCCCTAATCTGTGATTTCTGAGATTATGGGAGAGGGGTATTATCTTAACTCGTCTTACCTTATCCTTTATTTCTTTCACTTACTAGTTCTTCTTTCATCGGTATGAATACTCCCACTCCTACAGCTCCAAACCTGTCTCTGTGATAAACATTCGAGTTCCATGAGAATAATTTTGCATCCATAATATCACTTCTCAGCCATGATTCAATTCCTATTACTACACTCATGTTCATAAAAACCAGAACACCTTGAAAGACTAGAGATAAAAAGTTCATATTCACAGGACATGTGCATTAGTACGTTCTGAAGAAATGTTTAGCATTTGAACCATGTCGACCCTCAGGTTCAAGGTCCACATCGATATCTTTGTGCACCATCACCGACTGGTAAAATGTGCCTGCAGCTCTTGTTGTCACTATAAACTGGAGGTAATGGATGAGTGTGACTTGAGCAGACGTGCAGGATGTCTTGCTGATATATGCGAGAACCGTACTGTCATATGAGTGAGTTTGAAAGAGGGCGCATTATTGCCATGAGAGAACGTGATGCATCCATCCGGGAAATTGCTGCTCATGTGGGACGAAGTGTGTTGGCAGTGCAACGGGTATGTACAGAATAGTTCACAGAAAGCCATAGAAAACACGACGAGATGGGTCTGGTCACACCACGCAGATTCCCCCCCGAGAAGATCGACACCTCATCCGAATGGCATTGCGGGACAGATCTGTGTCCTCCTCAGCTCTGGCACAACAGTAAAACAGTGTAACACATCGTACACTATCAAGAGTGACAGACCGTCGCAGTTTATTACGGTCTGGGTTACCAGCGTGTCGTCCACTTCTCCGCCTACCTTTGACTAATGTGCATAAACATGCTAGACTGCAATGGTGTATGGAACGAGGTCACTGGGGACAGGAAAGGCAGCAGATAGTGTTTTCGGATGAATCCAAGTTCTGTTTGTATGAAAATGATGGCTGCATTTTGGTTCACCACAGACAGGGGGGAGAGGCATCACATTGACTGCATTCTCACAAGACATACAGCACCAACTCAAGGCCTTTATGGTTTGGGGTGCTATTGGGTACAACCACAAATCACAGTTGGTGCATGTCCAGGACACTGTGACCAGTTTGACATACGTTAATGACATCCTGCGACCCATAGCCATACCCTTTCTGCACGGCACCCCAGACGCCATATTTCAGCAGTACAATGAGCGACCACATGTTGCTGTACGAACACTTGCTTTCTTGTTGCCACAGGTTGTCAGACTGTTGCCCTGGCCCGCCCGATCACCGGACTTATCGCCAATTGAAAATGTGTAGGATACGGTGAAATGACGGGTGCGGCGCTGTGACCCAATTCCAACCGCCAAAGATGAACTGTGGAAGCAAATGAATGCAGCATGGACGGCTATACCTCAGGACGCCATTCGCGCCTTATACGCATTGATACCATCACGCATGGAACAAGTTATCAGTGCCCATGGAGGACCCAGTGCCTACTAGGCAACAGGACACATGCTTTATTTATTTATTCATGTCAGAAGCATGCATTTTACATAGCATAATGGTACTTAATGACATACATATCAAATAGTGTCTGGCCAGAATTTTGCCAAATCACGGGCATTAGGTGTCCCAGCCACCATGTCCTCTATTGTGCAACTTAAAGGACACTTACTACAGTTCATGAAATTGGCTGTGGTTTGGTCTTCACCACATTCACATTGCCTGGATGTGCCAGGAAAGCCCCACTTTACCATATTGATTCTCGACCTACCAACC
The DNA here is from genome assembly GCF_040414725.1 of Anabrus simplex. Taxonomy (NCBI): domain Eukaryota; kingdom Metazoa; phylum Arthropoda; class Insecta; order Orthoptera; family Tettigoniidae; genus Anabrus; species Anabrus simplex. The sequence goes on along the minus strand of NC_090268.1, from coordinate 271,083,198 downwards.
CCAGTGCGAAGCCTGTTCAACGATTTCCATGTAGACCAATGTTCCTTGTGTCCTGGAGGGAGATGTTCAATTGGTAGCATCCAACCAGCAAGTTGAGGATTTCTAGTTCTCCATAATCTCAACCTTGTGGACTGAGCAGATTCGTTTAAATCTTCGGTTGTATTCAGGAAACTCCTCCTAGACCTCAATCTTCGGTGGGCAGGTTCATATCCATACAATGGGTGTGCAGATGAGTCAAGTGCTTTAGCTCTCTCATTCATGAATGCAACTTCTCTTCTTATATCTGGTGGGGCGATTCCAGCCAAACAGTACATTTTATCTCATGGAGTTGGTCTCAAGCAGCCAGTAATGAGTCGACATGTTTCATTTAGAGAAATGTCAACTTGTTTAGCATGACTTGATCTGTACCAAACAGGGCAAGCGTACTCTGCAGCGGAGTAACACAGAACCAGGGCTGTAGTTCTCAACGTCTTTGGATGTGTACCCCAATTGGTTCCAGATAACTTGCGAAGGATGTTGTTTCTAGCCGACACTTTCTGCTTGATGTTCATGCAGTGTTGTTTGTAGGTGAGAGCACGATCCAATGTTACACCTAGATATTTAGGTGTTGGGCAGTGATCTAGTTGAGTATCTTCCCATACTACCTGCAATTTCCTTGATGCCTGTCTGTTCTTTAAATGGAAGGCAGTTTTAGGTGGGTTAGGCTTCAATTGGTTTCCTCTGTAGAAGTAGGATAGTTCAGAAAGAGCCTTTGAAAACTTTTCTTCTACAACCTCAAAGCAGTTTGCTTGAGTAGCAACAGGACACATGCTGAACCTAGGTGACTGAAATGCTAATCTTTTCTGCAGAACATACTAATGAACATGTCATGTGAATAACTTCCTATCTCTAGTCTTTCAAGGTGTTTTTTTATTTTTATGAACATGGGTGTATTATCTGGTATATATTTTGTATTTATTCAATTACTTAATTTTCTTTCTTTATAACACTTCTACTACAATTTAACCCTAACAACTTGTCATCCTTACTTGCCTTCCAGCACCCTGTGCTCTCACCACTGCTCCTTTGTTACCCATTTCCGTAATGTACCTCCATATAACTCTTCTAAATAAACCCCTAACTTACATATACCATTACAGTTCAAATGAAGGCCATTTGAGGGTAGATCCCTATCTTGTACCCACCAGTTAGGACCTATGAATCTTGGTCTCTATTTCCCACATACCCAGTCCATAGTCTAATTTCAATCCCCTATCACTCTCCAGTCAGTATCCTTCCTACACAGTATCCCAATGATATCAATATCTGCTCCCTTAAACTTCTCCCGTGTTGTCATAACCAGATCCCATACTTCCCCAACTATGTTAGTACCATTTCTGTTTGCCTTTTGGTACCAATGTGGAAGAATTACCACCTTCTCCTTACCCTCCTCCTTCCCTTCTACTTTCCTCGACATCTGCCATGCTGGGCTGAGTGGCTCAGACGGTTGAGGTGGTGTCCTTATGACCCCAACTTGGCAGCTTTGATCCTGGCTCAGTCGAGTGGTATTTGAAGGTGCTCAAATACGTCAGCTTCAAAATACGTCAGGACCACAAAAAGGAGGTTCCTCCATCCATTTTGCCGTTGGTCCAAAGGCACAGATGATGGGTTCCGGTGTCATTTCCTACACTGAGGGGACCATCACCCCACCCAAAGGGGCTCATCCGTCCGAAGCCATTGGCCCCTATGAGGGATCGAGTTATTTACAGCCACTCGACACTCAGTATTAGCTGTTTTTACAGCTGGTTGTCGAGCCAGCTAACCCTCCTCCTTTCCCATTCTGGACTTGGGACCGGACAATGGTGGAGTGCAAATATCATTACAAAATGGATCATTAGACTGATGTTGATGGCAAGACTGGAAAGACAATAGTATATCAATGAGAGAGGAATTTGAATTGATACTATCTAAAGAAGAATGGTTTAATATCATTTTCTTGGATAGGTTTTTGATCAGAGACAAGATAAAGCATCGGCCAGAAAATTTTCCTTTCCAGCAACAAATGTAAGGAAAAATTCCAATCATAGAAGTCTTAGAATCATAGGATATAAACTTCATGGTTTTGATCCGTACTGAATTGTGATCACAATAATAATATTATTAAATTAATGGCGTATGGTCCACCTTTTTCAATACTGTATTATGCAGTATAATTGAATTACATTGCTAAAGTAGGGACTAGTTTCGGCCTTGGCTGGCCATCTTCAGCCTTAATGTAATACATCTAATAACCAAACAAATGTAAAAACACACAGAGTTGACAAAAAAAAAAAAACTGGGATGAACTGAGTGTAAAATCTAAAAAATAAATTAGCTCTAAATTCTTAGCATCTGGAGTATGCTCATCATCCAGACTCTTTCTTGTATTGATATTCATAGAACTGTTAGTTCCATCACTGCTAATCATTACAATTTCAATTGCAAAACTGGAACTGGTAAATGTTGATTCTGTAGTCAGATCATCAATCAACAAATCTACTTGAGTGGTGTTAGCAGTATGCAACCCACTTGATGCCACCATAAATAACCACCATCTGATGTAGAACTGCGAGATGGTGTTTCCACATCAAAATGAAATGAAATGTTCCTGCAGTGCTTGTTAAAATCATGCTGAAATGCTGTTGGACATTGTCAGGACGGCACACGAAGATATGGTTAAAACTGACACATTCTTAATTTGTGGCTGGTATAAATTCACAATTCATTGTGGTGTCCATGAAGTTAACCTGAATAAATGATAGATAAAATTAATGAATAGAAGGAGAGAGAGAGAGAGAGAGCGTGTGTTAGTCAAATGGCATAGGTTATATGAGACTTACCTCTCAGTGCAGCATGTGGTGCGTGGTGTATTGTTGTGTGCCTCATACTAACGGTTGTGAGATTTAAAGGAAAAGGAAGGGGCGGGGTAAGCACTATCCACTATCCATACATTTTAGAGAAGATTACGCTGGGTGGTGAAAGAAAACTACAGGAGTTTACCCTAAGCCCAAAATGTGTGACCCTAAACTAAAACCTACCTAACTTATCATACTAAATCCATTACACTAAGGGAGATAAATGCTTGAGGATACCTAATGTCTTTACCCACACAATTATAGTCATGACTAATTAACACAAATTACTTATGATTAGGGAATAGATATAACTAATACTTGCTGGCCAGCAACTAAAATCTTACAACTACCTTACAACAAAACTTATCATTACCTTACAACTAAAATCTTACAAATACCTTACAACTAAATCTACATGGTCACCAACAATGGTATTTACCCCTCCGTATATGACTTAAGGTACTTTTATCTGAGAGAGGTGTACTCTGCTGATCCTTTATCTTTCGGGATCGCCCACCAATAATGACACTGGGGTAAGGAACTTCAAGATGGTGCAGGGACCTCGAAATCTGGGGGCCGACTTACTGGTAACATGGTCCGCAGCACTACTGATGGGGTGTGTTTTAATAAACACCTGGTCACCCACAGACAGATTGTGCGGCCTTTGCCCGTGGTTGTAATTACGCTGGACTTTAGGATAGTAAACCTTTAAGGTTTTTTGTGCATGGTGCCAATTAGCTCGGATCTTTTCTGGGCTGGCATCGTCAGGCAGAAGATCATTAATTGACCACAGATTTGATAGTGGAGAATTTGGAGTAAAGGCCAACATTAACGAAGCAGGAGTTTGCTTGTGGCTTTCATGGAAGGCAATGTTAAATGCAAACGACAACCAATTTAGTCATGAATCCCACTTAGAGTGGTCAGCGGAGTGATAAGCAATGAGGGCCGATCGCAGGTTACGATTCACTCTTTCAGCATAATTTGGCGTCGGGTAATATGGGGTAGTGGTTACATGAGCAATGGATAGATCAAAACAGAAATTCTAGAACTGGACAGAAGTAAAAGTTCTTGCATTATCACTCACCAAAAATTGACAGGGTTCAAAAGAAGTAAATATCTGTTTCAAGCACGAGATGGTGGTGTTGGCGTTAGCCATACGAGTTGGAAACAGCCATGTAAAATGCAAAAAGGTGTCAACACACACAAGTATGAAACGATGGCCAGTCCGTGATCTCGGAAAAGGATCAATGTAGTCTATGAACAATCTCTCCATTGGACGAGAAGATTGCTCAGAAGACAACAGACCTAGACGAGTATTAGGGGCGGGTTTATTGATGTTACAAGTTTTACAAGATTTGACAAGGGTACGGATCTTACCATCCATGGATTTCCAAATGAAGTGCTTACGGATTTTTCTCTGGTTTTGAAAACACCCACTGGGGATTCATGAAAATACTTTAAGAGAGCCAGAACTGCGACCGCAAGCAGGACAACAAAAGACACCATTCTTAAGGACGTAAGGCTTAACATGTTCACCAGATTTAATCCTGTCGATAATAGCTTTTAACTCAGTGTCATCATCCTCCTAATGTATAATATCTTTGAAAAGGAAAGGAGTCAGTGAGAACTACATTCACAAAGGCTGATATTTGTTCAGGAGAGGGGTCTGCTGGCTCTGATTGAGGGTCGGAGCTGCCTGGATAGAGCATCCTCCTGAGGCCATCAGCCACAACGTTTTCCGTGCCACGAATGTGGTGAGCTTCAAATTGGAAGGCAGAGACACGCAAGACGACCGGTCCTCGGATTGGCCAATATCCAACTCAACGTCTGATTATCAGTTTCAAGATCGAAAAGGAGATGTTCCAGGTACATTCTGAAGCGTTCTAAAGAGAAGACAACAGCTAAGGCTTCCAACTCATAAATGGAATAATTTCATTCAGCAGGATTCAGGGCATGAGAAGCATAAGAAATAGGACGACACCCTCTTGAAATTCCTGAAGGAGAACACCGGATATGCCTGTGGAAGAGGCATCAGTCTGAAGGATGAAGCGTTTAGAAAAGTCTGGCATAGCCAGTATAGGAGCGTTACATAAGGCGGAGTTCAAGTTGCAAAAGGCTTCACGTTGGGCATCACCTCACATAAATTTGGCATCCTTTCTTCTCAAAGCATTTAATGGGTCTGCCCGTTCAGCAAAATTGGGAATGAATTTACGAAAAATTAACCATGCCAATAAATCTGGCTACAGCCTTGACGTCTTTTTGCATGGGAAAATTTTGGATGGCAGCAGTACGAGACTGATCGATTGAGACACCCTTCCCTGACACAGTATTGCCTAAGAAGGACATCTAGGGTTGTGCAAAAGAAACCTTGCTAGCCTTAAGGGTTAGACCTGCTTTACACAGTATTGAGATCAACAAGGTGTTCCCCGAAGGTTTCACTGAAGATCACCAAATCGTCAAGGTAATTATCGACAAACTTGAATTTAATGTCAGATAAAACATAATCCAGTAACCGAGTAAGGACAGCAGCTCCCACTGTCAGCACAAATGGAACGCACTCAAATTCATAGAGGTTCCAATCAGTAGCAAAAGCTGTGAGGTGCCTGGATTCCTCGGCAAAAGGTATCTGGTAATATGCCTGATTTAAATCAAAGGTGGTAAAAATTTTGGCATTAGCAAACCAAGAAAAACAATAGTGCAAATCAGGAAGGGGAACAGATTGGAGGACCACTTTACGGTTCAAGATCTGATAGTCAACTACAGGACGATAACCACCTTGCAGTTTAGGGACAAGAAATATGGGATAAGAATAGGCTGACTTAGAAGGGCGTATCACTCCGTCAGCGAGCATTTGGTCAATAATAGCCTTGAGGGCTTTCACTTTGGGAGGTGACAGCCAATACAGGGAGGAGAGCGAACCGGTATGTTATGCGTAACTTCAGTTTTGTACTCTAAGACATTGGTGATACCTAACTTGTCAGTAAAGACATCAGGAAACTTATCACAGAGTTTCCTAAGTTGGTTGGCCTGCTCACTGGGTAAATGATCAAAATTAAAAGCTTTGGGTTCGCCAGTATCTTCAGGAACAGAGTTAACGTGACAAGGCAGAATAGGGGAGCGATAACACAGCTCAAAGTTTCTTGCAGAAAATTTAAAAGGGAATCTGTTGAACTGCAGGTCCAAAATCATGCCAGTTTTAGCAATAAAATTGGCACCCAATATGAACTGACAATATAAATCTTTTGCCACTAGTACTGGCATTTTCCATGTGAAATCACGGACTCTTATCTTGACATCTAGGGATCCTACAATGTTCAATGAGTTGGAATTAGCAGTATGGCAGGTTAAGGACATGGGTTCTAATGTAGGTAACTTGCAAACAGTTTTAATCGAATCGTACCAAATCTCACTCATCAAGGTGATACTACTCCAAGAGTCTAGTAATGCGCAGACAGGTTCATTATTTACCTCTATGCATACGTACGGTAATTTACAAGAAGGTATGGCAGAAATCCTGTAAGATTGCAAAAAAATGGGCACTAGAGTCAGACTGGGCCAAATCATTAGCCTCAGAATTAGGCAAATCGTCCTCCAAAGTACAGTTATGACAGACAAAACAAGAAGCCACACTTTGGGGTTTGTCATCAGAACTGGCGGTTCGTCAACTAGAGTTACTAATGCCTGGAGGTTCAGAGCCTGAAGTATTACGTGGGTACTGCCTAGAGAAGTGCCTAGTTGACCCACAGTTATGGCAAGAAAAATTGGTGGAAGAGCTTCTACCCATGGCAGGTTTTGCATTGCCTAAGGCCCCAACCTTAGGACAGTCCCGTTTGAGATGAGCAGAGGAGCCACAATTGAAACATGAATGAGGATTATGCGAGTTGGAAGCAGGTGAAGGGGCAGTTTTAGAATCCTGAGGAGATGCCATGTTAATAGGAGGGGGGCTAATGCAAGGCGTAACTGGTTGGCATATCGAACACCTTCTGCAGAAACCGTGACAGCTTCCAACTGAGCGAACGTTGATGGTCACAGTGAAAGAGCCAGATACGATCTGTAGTTTGGGACGAGACCTTCAATAATGTTGGCAACCATTTGGGCCTCGGAATAGTGGAGCCAGAAGATCCTAGCCTGGGGCTTAATATCCTGAACATATTCAGATAATGATTCGTTGAAATGCTGCATCCTGAAATTGTGCTTCTGCACTAATGAAGACAAGGCACGAGACGGAATGAACAATTCAAGCACATGTGCGTGAAATTGATCCACAGTCCATCTTTCGGAAATGACCCTGACGATATGCTCAGAAAGAGCTCCAGATACATGCAGGTATAGGAAATGACCCTGACGATATGCTCAGAAAGAGCTCCAGATACATGCGGGTATAGGATTTGAAACACATGGTCGTTACTGAGATAGTTCACTATTGCCTGATCCTTGAACTCAATTAAGAACTGAAGGAAAGAAATAACCTCATCAACGGACTTAGCCGAAAATTTAGACTCCCTTAAACACAGTGGTCAACGGGTGCGGTAGGTTAGAGAAAATCTGGGGGTAGCGGGTGTAGGAGGTGCCTGGGAAGGCTTGGAATGGTCCTGAGGGGTTACAGAGGCATCGTACCTTTCATTCGGGCACTCTTGCAAAAAGGGTGGATTACAGAAGGTTAGGTTAGGGCTACCGTTAGCCTGCAATATTACGGGCACAGATAATCTCATCTGTGAAAGTGTCTCGCTAATCTGAGAGACCATCGGGGCATTAACCACTTGTATAGGGGTAATGCAACCTGAAAGGCACTTGATACCAGTGGCGCTAAGATGGGGGGATGGTTTTGCACCATTGCATAAGAACTGGGTTGTGTAACAATAGAGGGCAGACACTGAGCCACGGCAGAATTACCAGTTACCACAGGAAAATTAGTAGAGGTACTGACATGCAAAGAAGATACATTATATGAATCACTTACAGGTGTCCTAGCTCTTGACAACGAAGCAGAAGATCCCAGGCGAGCATTACTCACATCAGGCTCCTGAATAACACTAGCACTAGTTGCTACAGTACACACTCTAGAAGCTGCAGATGCGGAATCAGAGCTAACACTTTCACACGATCCAGACAGGGTAGACACTTGAACCTCAGAACTAGTATTAGTCAACTCCTTCCCTTCAAGCAAGCCAATGATTTTGTCCGATATTCTTGAAAACTGTACTAGCAAGGATTCACTCACCTGCCACTCATATGCCAGCAATTTGAGAGACAACAAATTCCTTATTCTGTCCAGGTAATGTGATAACTGTGCCTTGTCGTACGTACGACATTGTGACTGGTGTAAAACCTTCAATTATTATGTTTAATATATTTTAACTATAGTTTATTTAATGCTAAATTATCTTTTATTAATTGTTAAATGTGATTAATGTATGGTTTCCCTGTACATATGTACACTGACTGACAGAGCAAATGCAACACCAAGAAGGAGTGGTTCGAAAAGGATGAAAGTTGGGGAAAAAACAGAGACGGCACGGACGAATAATTGATGTTTATTTCAAACCGATATGCAGGTTACACAATGCGCACGGCATCGACTCAGTAGGATGTAGGACCACCGCGAGCGGCGATGCACGCAGAAACACGTCGAGGTACAGAGTCAATAAGAGTGCGGATGGTGTCCTGAGGGATGGTTCTCCATTCTCTGTCAACCATTTGCCACAGTTGGTCGTCCGTACAAGGCTGGGGCAGAGTTTGCAAACGGTGTCCAATGAGATCCCACACGTGTTCGATTGGTGAGAGATCCGGAGAGTACGCTGGCCACGGAAGCATCTGTACACCTCGTAGAGCCTGTTGGGAGATGCGAGCAGTGTGTGGGCGGGCATTATCCTGCTGAAACAGAGCATTGGGCAGCCCCTGAAGGTACGGGAGTGCCACCGGCCGCAGCACATGCTGCACGTAGCAGTGGGCATTTAACGTGCCTTGAATACGCACTAGAGGTGACGTGGAATCATACGCAATAGCGCCCCAAACCATGATGCCACGTTGTCTAGCGGTAGGGCGCTCCACAGTTACTGCCGGATTTGACCTTTCTCCACGCCGACGCCACACTCGTCTGCGGTGACTATCACTGACAGAACAGAAGCGTGACTCATCGGAGAACACGACGTTCCGCCATTCCCTCATCCAAGTCGCTCTAGCCCGGCACCATGCCAGGCGTGCACGTCTATGCTGTGGAGTCAATGGTAGTCTTCTGAGCGGACGCCGGGAGTGCAGGCCTCCTTCAACCAATCGACGAGAAATTGTTCTGGTCAATATTGGAACAGCCAGGGTGTCTTGCACATGCTGAAGAATGGCGGTTGACGTGGCGTGCGGGGCTGCCACCGCTTGGCGGCGGATGCGCCGATTCTCGCGTGCTGATGTCACTCGGGCTGCGCCTGTACCCTCGCACGTGCCACATGTCCCTGCGCCAACCATCTTCGCCACAGGCGCTGCACCGTGGACATATCCCTATGGGTATCGGCTGCGATTTGACAAAGCGACCAACCTGCCCTTCTCAGCCCGATCACCATACCCCTCGTAAAGTCGTCTGTCTGCTGGAAATGCCTCCGTTGATGGCAGCCTGGCATTCTTAGCTATACACGTGTCCTGTGGCACACGACAACACGTTCTACAATGACTGTCGGCTGAGAAATCACGGTACGAAGTGGGCCATTCGCCAACGCCGTGTCCCATTTATCGTTCGCTACGTGCGCAGCACAGCGGCGCATTTCACATCATGAGCATACCTCAGTGACGTCAGTCTACCCTGCAATTGGCATAAAGTTCTGGCCACTCCTTCTTGGTGTTGCATTTGCTCTGTCAGTCAGTGTAGTATAACTTTGTATAACCTCAAATACTTATTGTGTAACCTCAAAATTTAGATAGTTGAAAGAGGTAGAAAATTCCATAATGTTTGTATGTTAGACTTACTGTACTATAATTTGGTATATATGAAGGGTTCTGGAAACTTACTGTAAGGTTTTATTATCCAGATACATGTGGAGACATTACAAATGTTGTATAATAGATATTTCCATGTACATTTGTAAATAGAAGAGGAAAATTCGAGTACCCATTTGACTAGCTGGTCGATAGATGTTTCGAGTGTGTTCCATTAGATTGTTGTAAGAACTCTTCCAGAAGTCGATCATTCTAGATGGTTGATTGAATAGTATAAATATCGAGCTGTCGAGTCAATGAGATAGTCTGAGTATTGGACTTGAGAGAATGAGGCGGTGAATTCAAGAGAGTGCATGTTATAGTGCGTGAGTCAGTGTTGTTGATATCTGCACTGGTCAGAATCGACTTCAGGGTACTCCGCTATTGAGTGTTGTATATAGTGTCATTTGCTACGGTGTATAATTGTGTGTTGTGACGTACAGTGTAAATAAAGTAATTTATACAAGGAAGTGAACGAGTTCTCGTGTAATATTTATTTACGTAAAATAAAATCTCAACGTAGAATGATAGCCTTAACCCACACTAATTGGCCATGTGAGGGCTCAGAAGCAGCAAAAGAGACAAGAATGGCCTTCAATTCTACCAATTTATCTTTAACCATGGCCAAAGACTCATGCAACTCGTCCGTAGTTAACTCAGGAATGGTTTCAGGTAAATCAAGGGACTGTTTCAATAGGCTAGTGTCATCTCTGACATTGCCTGTAGAATTCAGTTTGCGGATACGAAGTTTGTAAATTAGTTCTGACTTTCTCAAATGGAAAGGATTAGGAACAGCACGAGCCATCCTGACGGGTAGAAACTAAATTTCAAGGTGATTTACGAATTTCAAAGCTTAAACTTTTTTAGGTTAAGTACGATCACCGTTCACTTTTTTTCGTCCGCATTCAACCACTCTCTGCTACCAATATGTAACCGGGCTTTCAGCGGTTACACGGTACACAGTTAAAAGGGAGGAAAATAAATCTAATTACACGGTACTTTAAACCCTAGACATGCAGTAAACATCAGATGAACTGCACCGAAATCACACAAACAAATATCAGGTGGGGCAACTTGACGACTATAAACAAGGAACGTGGAACGGGGGCAGGGAAACCTACCAAAAGCCATAGAGATGCGAAGGTTGCGGGTTTCCAGAAAAATCAACAGTGATGTCTTGTTTTCAAAATATTATTTTCAAAATGAACATTACAAAGCAAGTTTCGAACAAAATTCATCTATCCAAAAAATCCAGTCACATAATTTACAAATACTAGATTAGATGTTGTTTGACAAGAGCTTTGCTATTAGACCAAAAAGTTAACCAAAAATATCTTGGCACAATCCAAGTTCCACAATACAATTCGGAAGGTAAGAAGGCACACAAGATACAAATACAATTTAGAATGAAAGTAAACCTGCTTTCTAAAACATCTGAGCAATAGAGTGGCGACTAGGGCAAACTCCTATGTGATAACACCAGTGAACATTAAATGTAAATTAAAACGGGAGTGACATCAACCGTGCTTACCCCAAGGTAGCCCATCCTAGGAGCCAGGATATGCCGATGTGCGTCAAATCGGCAGGACTGACAAGAAAACCAAAGACCACGAAATCCTGCCTTGCTCACTTAAAAAGGGAAGTCTGGCCTTGGTGCGATTACCGAGTGAAGACATTAATCGCGAACTTTCCATTTTCCAGAATTAGTGACGACATATCTTTAGAATCCACAACCGACAGGGGCCAACATACCGTGTTCTATAAGTCTGCGTCACAACCTTTCTGGACTGTTCCATCTAATACAGAGCAATAATTTATAATCTAGTAGTTACTTAAGTAAATAAAGGGAATACAAATAAAACATACTACAAAATATTTTACACCATACAGGTTAGGTAGCTAAATGGAATACGAATAAAATACTCTGCCACAACATTTCACATCCTACAGTGAATATTCCTTAAAAAGATTTACAAATAAAATATTCTACAACAACTTCCCACATCATAGAGATTCTACACAGGTCTGAAATGCCACCCAACATCAGAAATCTCAGCATCATTTATACATCACATCATGCCACACTACAACTAAATACAGTAGAGACAATATGCGACACTTCCAGATTTAGCCTTGTTAAAATGGGAGACAATTCGCAAGTGGTGCTCCTAGTGGCATGACCTGAAAATTCGTGCAAAATTCAAATTTCATTGGAAATGTATATATGAAAATGGATAAATAAATTACGTCTAGAAAGGAAGTGTTGCTAAAATATTAACTTCAAATTTGCTAAGGCAATTCTGGATACATGAATGAAGAATTACAGGTTATTATTTAAAGACTGAAATTAGACATATAATCAAGATGTGAAATGGACTGCTGTGAAATGGCTTGATCTTTCATTTATGCATTTCTTTTTTTAGCTTTAGCGTACTTGCCTGAACTTTCACAGCTAGATTTGTCTTATTTTCTCATTTAAAAGCATTGTACATCACATTAGGACACTTGTCAATAAAAATATCAGCACATTCCTAACACACATGATTCAGTGAATTTACATTTAAGAGCTGGACAATTTTCCTTTTAACTTGAAGCTTACTAACAGAAGGAAAATCTACAAATTTAGCTACAAAAACATTCAAAATTTCCCTATATAAGCAATACTTGCCATTACATTAGGTTGCTTGATGATGATGCTTGTTGTTTAAAGGGGCCTAACATCGAAGGTCATCGGCCCCATTACATTAGGATAAAGCAAATTTGCATCATCACATTTCTTAAATCATCCATATTTTCTTCAGTGCTTGACAACGCATTACGGCATTCCAAATGGAGTAACTTGGAACACAACCAGCCACACACATTTGCATATGCATTTTCCTGAATTAAATCAAAACCCACAGATCACACCTACAACAACATATCTGTATTGAAGGTTAACTGCTGCACTAATACAATAAAATAAGCCTATTATATTTTAAGCCAGTTGCTCATATATTAAAGCAATTAAACACGAACTTTGGACTGACAAATGTAACAAACTAGCCAATTACCTCAAATCCAGAAAATTCTGGACAAATTTCCGACAACTAACCAACACTAATATACCTCTTCCTACATACCCCATACTAAACCCTTCTATACATCCATGCAGTGACAAAGCCGACCTATTTGTAGACTGCCACAAAAATTATTATTTTTTTTTTTTTTTACAATTGGCTTCACGTCACACCAACACAGATAGGTCTTATGGCGACGATGGGATAGAAAAAGGCCTAGGAGTGGGAAGGAAGCGGCCTTGGCCTTAATTAAGGTACAGCCCCAACATAATGGGAAATCATGGAAAACCATCTTCAGGCCCGCCGACAGTGGGGTTTGAACCCACTATCTCCCGGATGCAAGCTCACAGATGAGCAGCCCTAGCCACATGGCCAACTTGCCTGGTAAAAAACAACAACAACACACATTCTCTCTATCTTTGAATTCTAATTTTGACCATCCTGATGAACCTATAATTAATCAATTTGCTCACCCTGATCTACCTGAACTCCAACCCTCTCTTCCATTTTCCACATGTAGACTACTCCCACCTCTTAAATGCTCCCATTACACCTTAAGACATTACCCAGTTCCTCATATTCACTTTTATCCTATACACTGGTACTTACCCTAAACATTGGGGTAAGGCCAACATCTTATTCTTTCTAAAACCCAGTAAATTACCAGCTGACATTAGATCTTACAGACCTGTATCCTCGCTCCCTGTCCTAAGCAAGAATCTATAAGGAATTCTGAGTAGGAGAATGTCCTCCTACCTCAATTACCTAGGTCTCCTTCCAATATCCCAAGCAGGCTTCCGCCTCCATCATTCCACCCACGACCGTTTATTCAACATTTCCACCTCCCTCAACTCCCATTTATTCAATAGCTGCCAACAATGGTTTTAAAAGAAGTTTTGTTGATAAAATTATCAACAAGGTAAAATAGCAAACCACCTACTATGCTTATTAGAGACTCTAAGAAAAAGAAAATGTTGTCACTTTTATGTATAATAAGGAAAACCTTTTTCGAATCACTAACTTATTCAAGTGAAAGTTAAAACATAGCATTTAAATCTACCAACACAAATTCTGCTTTGTTTCACAATCCACATAGTATTCATAATAATTGATACAGGATTTCCGTGGCTCACAGAGGATTAGGAAGTGCCTGGTTTGAATGGCTGGACAAGGAATTACTTGAGCAACTTAAGGTAACAAATTTCAAATTTTTTTCTTAAAATTGATAGATGGGAATCTGAAGGAATAACAAACCAATAGAACAGATTATTAATGAACTCGTCAGCTCTAACAATATAAGAAACTAAGTCCGATCATCAGGTACAAAAATTTGTAATGCTTGCTTGCTTGCTTGCTTGCTTGCTTGCTTGCTTGTTGTTTAAAGGGGCCTAACATCTAAGTCATCAGCCCAAAATTTGTAATTAGCAGGTACCGGTAGTTACTTTATTACATAGAAAAGAGCCTTATTGCTCTTGACAGATACAAAATTTTTTAAGAGCAGGATTTGCTCCCAGAAGTTACACTGCTCAGGAGTCTGAGCTCCACAATACCATATTCTAGCCTCGTGGAGGCATCAGTTTTTTATGGCGCAATAAAATTTCCACCTCAAATTAAAGTGTTCGTGCACCATTGCCCCAATGTGGGCTCATCCATTGCACAATAGTCACTGTTCCCAAATGGAGGTAACACAATAAAAAATTGACACTCTGAAATAAATACCATAGGACAACATTACTTGCGATTAGTACCACCATGTGAGGAACACCACGGGTCTGGGGATTGCCTTTGATTAGTATCATCGTGTACATTCCACCGAGGCGGGGGAGTGGGCGTTCGGCTGCAGTGACTAGTGTCTAGTGAGAATAGGTGCTGAGCACTGTGCTCGAATAGGTTGTTTCCACCCGTGTTCAGAATGCGTCTGCATTACCTATGAGTAGTACCATTATGTGGGGAACACCATGGGTCTGTGTTGGCTGTGGGTGGTACCATAATTGTGATACACTGTGGGTCTACATTGCCTACATGAGTACACCATGAGTATACACAGCACATGATTAGTACCACTATCACCCCTTGTGGGTGGGGGACACAGACGAAGAATACACCCACGGTATCCCCTGCCTGTTGTAAGAGGCGACTAATAGGGGCGAAATAAATATACAGGAGCATAATTGCCCATACTAAATGGCCTTAATGACAAAAGAAAAGGTTGCACATAACCAGCCATAAACAAACTGCAAGGAGGCAAATCACCTGCACTCCTAGAAATTGTTAAAACCCTAAGTGGGCTTGTGGCCCAAAGATACAAAGGCTAATCCTATACTACACCAGGGTGACTAAATGAGAAACATTAATGCCAAACAAGATTTATGAAATTTAGAGGTTTTGAAAACTTTAGTCACCCTATGCAAGGTTGAATGGGAACCAACAGAGGGTCATCACTCTTTGTTCCCTTATATTACCTACTTCCCAATAGGGAATAGAACATACTCCTCAGACTTGCTAAAAATTCTACATTTAAGCCACCAAATTTAGAAATTTGTATTAAATAAAAGAGTTTGAAACCTTCCCCTCAAACTATCCGCAGGAGCTATCACATATCTATGAATATTCTGCCATTACCTTGTGTCACTGGGCCTTCCTCATGCAGGCCTCGCCCCTGCCTCCTGGATCACGTCAAGTCACCCTTCTCACACTGGAGCAATTAAGATAATACAATCCTAAAAGTACCATGCTTTTATAGTACCATAAGGGAAAGATTCCAGAACTCTTTACTGATAGACTTGATTCCTATACACACCCTCAATTTAATTGGCTAGAGAAAAAATGTACAAGTTTTTGATAGGTTGATTACAACAAATTAATCTAAAGGGCCACCTAATCGATACTTTATTTCTTTTGCCTTTGGCAAACTTAAAAATACATTAACAAACACAGTACATGTTTCGACCACTTAGTGGTCATCTTCAGCTGTATATAAAAAATCTTAGATGATAACATTTAAAAGCAAGCACATTGGATCTTAAAACTATATCCCATGGGAATCTAAAAACTATTGTTCTAAATGCTTTAAATGAAATGGAAGATGAGGGGGGCGTTGGGGGTAAGGAGATTTATGTGAATGATACTTAAATTACAGTATCGTTTACAATTGTGTTTAAAAACTTAAATGATGAAAAACATTTAAAATATTTAAAAGTGTCTATGGTAAAATTCTTTTTGATAACATTAGGTGGCGTGAATAAAAAGTTTGTGTTTGTAATAATCTTCAGGCATTTGTGAGAAAATAATAACTTAATTAAAATTCGCGTCTGTGGTGATGTTAAACACTTTGTTTTTAATAAAACATACTTTAAAATATTCTAAAGTGTCTATGGTAAGGCACTTATTCAAAAAAACACTTGTGCTTGAATGAAAGTTTATGTCATATGCCCCAGTCTTCAGGTATTTGTTGTTTATATTTAATAACTTCCTTGAGTGATATTCTTGTGGTTAAAAGGCCGTGTTGACTGTTTAACTTCCGAGAATTGCTCTTCGGAATGTGATAAAAGAAATTGTGTTAGTCGTTTAACTTGCCAAAACCCTGTGGTGGCTTCTGTTATATAAAATGGCGATCTGATTCGGGCAGCTTGCCTCGCGATCTGTAACCAGCAGGAGATCGTAATATATTAAAATATGACATATGATAAAAGTAAAACGCTCCGAATTCTAAATAGATAGCGGGAAGATATTTGTATTCGAGATTGCGTGGCCTTGACTTACCTTATCTGGCAAATGTTTAATCCACGTTGCCTTGGAGAACTGCCTTCGTGCACGACCTAGTGTGATAGCGGTGTGACATGGTCTGATTGTTCGTGGAATATTCCGGAGGAAGGGGAAGTAGAGTTGTGTCGTCATCTAGTACGTCTTGTGAGGGGGGAGGGATTACTGGTTGTGTTTCAGTGACGTCGTGTTCAAGTATTTCATTTGTTAGTCTTGTTTGTTTACTGTTTACCATTTCCACGTATTTACCGAATTGTTCGTATAGGAGGTTTTTTTCGTTCGTTTCGTTTAGATTCCGTTCCCTGTTCTCTAGTTTATCGAGAGTAATGTGGATGTTTTCTAGGTTATTCATTAAACTTCCTTTATTAATCCTACTGATAATTTGGAGATCTTGTCTGATGTTGGTGAAATTGTGATTTGCCTCCTTCATATGAGCTCCCATAGCAGAGTATCTTCTGTATTTCTCTGCATTAACATGTTCCTGATATCTAATTATAAAGCTCCTCCCGGATTGCTCCATGTGCCTTACCATAGACACTTGAGAATATTTTAAAGTATGTTTTATTAAAAACAAAGTGTTTAACATCACCACAGACGCGAATTTTAATTAAGTTATTATTTTCTCACAAATGCCTGAAGATTATTACAAACACAAACTTTTTATTCACGCCACCTAATGTTATCAAAAAGAATTTTACCATAGACACTTTTAAATATTTTAAATGTTTTTCATCATTTAAGTTTTTAAACACAATTGTAAACGATACTGTAATTTAAGTATCATTCACATAAATCTCCTTACCCCCAATACCCCCTCATCTTCCATTTCATTTAAAGCATCTAGAACTATAGTTTTTAGATTCCCATGGGATATAGTTTTAAGATCCAATGTGCTTGCTTTTAAATGTTATCATCTAAGATTTTTTATATACAGCTGAAGATGACCACTAAGTGGTCGAAACATGTACTGTGTTTGTTAATGTATTTTTAAGTTTGCCAAAGGCAAAAGAAATGTATCGATTAGGTGGCCCTTTAGATTAATTTGTTGATTATACTCATCGATACGGCCATGAAGTGCAATAGGTTGATTACAATCAAGGAGGAACCAGCTAAAGTGTTGACAACTTCGGTACTTTAAAAAACACAATCCTCAGAAACAGGTATACAAACATAAAAAATAAATATTACTCTATGAAATAATTAGAGTTTAGCCCACAAGAGGGAGCAAATAAATAGATGGTAGAGACATCTAACTGTAGAAGACCAAATTTTCCGGTAGTTCACAAGTTCAAGTTTCTTCACATAGATGGCCTTATAGACGGCGTGCAGAGTAACTATCCGAGGAAGTTATACCCCTGGTACAATAATAATAATAATAATAATAATAATAATAATAATAATAATAATAATAATAATAATAACATACAAAATTTTTGAACTCCAGAGTTTACAAGTTAAAAGTACACACATTGCAAAACCAATTACATTGGTCAGATGGGAAGACGTTTTACCACTCATTATCTGGATCACATTAGTGCTAAAAAGCACAATAAATACTCAGCTATGAGTATTCATTTGTTAGAATCTAATTACTCCTTTCCTTCAATAAATCAAAACATGTTTATTTTATGTGTGCTTAATAAAGACACTCTCTTGAATAAATAAGCCAACGGCCATAGCCGTGTTGAAACACCGGATCTCGTGAGATCTCCGAAGTTAAGCAACATTGGGCGTGGTCAGGAGTTGGATGGGTTGCCACGCGCTGTTGGTGGGGGTAAGGGAATGGAGGAGCGGAAAGGAACTGGCCACCCTACCGCACGTAAACTCCGGTTCAGGAACACCTCTGCGGAGGTTCGGACCTGCCTTCGGGCAGAATAACCCTTACCTTACATTGAATAAATACAAAAACATCTGCATTCACTTTGATCAGAGAAATAATCCAAATAACAATCTCAATGAATTGACAGATAAACCTAACATTCTTTTTGACATAATTGCAAAAGTATCTACCCCAGTGAATACCATCACAACGTACACACACACTTCTTCTGCTCTTGCCTCAGCCTCCTTCACCTTATCCCTCTCCTCCCCCATGCCAAACACATGCTGCTCGCCGCTGCACAACAGCTGTTTTCTAGTCCTACACAAGCCTGCAAGCCTGCCAGCACACCAATCACCAAGGAAATCCAGCGGGGGAGTGAGTACTCAAGTACATCGTCTTATAACATTACTTTATTCTTCTATACAGCAATCACCCTAATTCTCCTTTTTTCTATACACATCAACAATCTGTCTAATATCATTATCAGCGTAATTAAAAAGAATTTTCACCATCCTACTTCAAGAATATTGTACAAAGAATTATTTTGAGCAGAGTTCCCCCCCTCCCCCTCCCCCAGTTCTACTCTTACTAATTTTACAGCATCGCTCCTAGGAACTTTCTGTTGTATTAATTTGAAATTGCTCCAATTTTACAACCATAGCTCATAAGAACTATCTTCAATACTAAACACTGGATTTTTTACTACAGACTATTTTATAAAATTGGCTACAATCAACATATTTATTTGTCTTAGAACATTATATTATCAATTACATAATTGTTTTAAGGACACAGTTTTGTTAACTAATGTAAATTATTAAACTGTATTAACTTCATTGCCCCATAAGGGTTCTTTAGACTGTTTACTGCTAACAAGTCTTTGCTTCCAAAATTTTAATGGAAATACTCTTAACGTAACAAAATAATTGTGGTCAGACTGAACATCGAACTGTGTGACTTTAACTTGATTTAAAAAAGCAAAGTCATCTCTGTACAGGCCATGAAGGCCCTGGGAGTGGTGGAAGGTAAAGGCTTCCACTATTCGTCACCTCGGCACTTGATGGGATAGAGTGGTTAGCTCTACGTTTGGCCGCCTTTGCCCCCAGAAATTAACCTGGTACTCTTTTTTGGTGTAGGGTGAGTGAACCTCAGGGCCATATGCACCTCCGGAAGTGGAAATTTCATTTCTTAAATTTTATGACTTCCTGACGGGGTTCGAACCCTCGTCCTTCCGGGCGAACCGAGTACGCCTTTACCGCCTCGACCAGGCAGCCCCTTAACTTGATGTAGTCTATGTTTTTTGCATTAGTGGCTGAAGATGTCCCAAAAGAAGGGATGAATCATGTTTCACTATAATCCAATTGTATTTTAATAGATAAATACATATTTTAAAATATTGGAAAGGTGGAATTTCTCTCAAATATATTTATCCCACAACTCCTACCTGTATCCTAGGCAAGCTGCTGCAGTAGTATGCCTGGATATGGATATGGCCTTCAACTCTGTTTGGTATTCCAGCCTGCTGTTTAAATTTAGACACTTTCCCCTCCCCGCTACCATTATTCAATTAATTTTTAATTATCTGAAACATAGAACAGCTCAAATAATAATCCACAGAACACGCTCCTATCCCTTTCTATGACCACAAGCATAGCCAAAAGGTCACCATTATCCCCTCTTCTATACATTTTATACACTGCTGACATGCCACACTGACCCTCACCTTCGCCTATATCAATATGCAGATGACCTTGCTATCCTGGTTCTAGCTCCATCTTCACTAACCAAAAATTTACATAACTACCTGTCATATTGCTGTTAACCCATCCAAACCTCAACTAATTGTCTTCCATAAAAAAATCCCGCCTCTATAAAACTACAAACTGTGTTCAACTAACTATGTATAATACGTCACTAACAGAGACTAACCTATTAACTTATCTTGGAATTCATTTTCAAAATAACCTAAAATGGAATCACCATATAGCCTATGTTTATAAGAGATCCCTTCAAGGCTTCTAAGCCCTGATATATTTACTGGTAATTATAAGCTATAAATTTCATTTTTGTTCCATATTGAAGTGCAATTATAAGAATAAATTGACAAGAGGCACCTTTTCAATACAATATATCAAGTAAATGATATTACATAAGTCTATTCTTGTCATGATATGATGTTTTAAAGTTCACTTAGGACCTCAGGCAAAGAAGTAAATCTGGAAATGATAGCCAGAATTAGGAATGAATAAACATACAGAAAAGTAATTAAAAATCTGAGAAAAAATTTATTGATGAGACTCACCTCTAATGTCTGATAGAGAACAAGCACTGACTTGCTGGAGGAAGCAGGCAGGCCATGTAACAAAGGAGTGGGTAGGGACCAAGCACTGACTTGCTGTAGGAAGCAGGCAAAGTAAACAAAGGAGTAGGTAGGGGAAAGAGGATAGAAGGGGTGTCTAAGGTGGGATTGAAGGATGTGGAAAGAAAGACTGCTGCTGAGAGGGGAATTTAAAGAGATTATAAAAGAAAGAATTATTTTTATCTGAGACATGATTACTCCCCTTCTCCCCCTACCTATTCCTTTGTTTACATTGCCTGCTTCCTACAGCAAGTCAGTGCTCGTTCCCCACCCACTCCTTTGTTACATGGCCTGCCTGCTTCCTCCAGCAAGTCAGTGCTTGTTCTCTGTCAGACATTAGAGGTGAGTCTCATCAATAATTTTTTCTCAGATTTTTAATTACTTTTCTGTATGTTTATTCATTCTTAATTCTGGCTATCATTTCAAGATTTACTTCTTTGCCTGAGGTCCTAAGTGAACTTTAATACATCATATCATGACAAGAAGATCATAATCATAAATGTTGTTATTATATGTAATTTAATGTTATAATTATTCCTGCAACATTGAAATGAAATGAAATGCCGTATGGCTTTTAGTGCCGGGAGAACCCAGGACGGGTTCGGTTCGCCAGATGCAGGTCTTTCTATTTGACGCCCGTACGTGAACTGCACGTCGTGATGAGGATGAAATGATGATGAAGACAACACATACACCCAGCCCCCGTGCCACTGGAATTAACCAATTAAGGTTAAAATCCCTGACCCGGCCGGGAATCGAACCCGGGACCCTCTGAACCGAAGGCCGGTAGGCTGACCGTTCAGTCAATGAGTCGGACTCCTGCAACATTGTCTTTGTCTGATACATATGTCTTAGTTATCACATAATCTGTTTAATTTCATTTGGCTGAAAATGGCCACTAAGTGGCTGAAACTAGTCCCAAGACTTATGTAATATAATTTACTTGATGTGTTGTACTGGTAATTCGTGGGATCTCAAACCTCCACAAGTCCTCAATGTTCACAAATCCTTCATCCGTCCAATAGTCACCTATGGTTCCCTGACCTGGCTAACAGCTAACTGTGACTTTATTCACAACTGCTCAAACTGGACAGACATGTCATGCATACCATGTGCCTCTCGATACACCGGCTGCCAACTTCCAACCACACTGTTCCTTCCCTAGCATCCTAACACATATTCATGACCTTTGTTTAAAATATCTTAAGACTGGTCAAACTTTAAAAAGGAAAACTGGACAAAATTCTCTGAAGAGCTGGACAAATGTATCAGATGGATTCCTGCAATCATCGATAATTATCAGAGATTTGTAGGACTTGCAAAATCTGTACCCATAAAGCACATCCCAAGAGGTTACAGGAAAGAATACGTTCCTGGATGGAGTGAACAAAGCGATGCCCTATACAAAGATTTTCTTGAAACAGGTGCCCATACGACTGGTAATGTAATGTTGTATGCCTTTAGTGCCGGGATATCCCAGGACGGGTTCGGCTCGCCAGGTGCATGTCTTTCTATGTGACGCCCGTACGCGACCTGCAAGTCATGATGAGGATGAAATGATGATGAAGACAACACATACACCCAGCCCCCGTGCCATTGGAATTAACCAATTAAGGTTAAAATCCCTGACCCGGCCGGGAATCGAACCCAGGACCCTCCAAACCGAAGGCCAGTACACTGACCGTTCAGCCAACGAGTCGGACATATGACTGGTGAGGAGCTATTATGGAGACTGGATGAAAATCATAGACAGAAATGGACAGAAACAGTTAGTAAATTGGATTTCTCTCATTCCAGTAGAGAAGCCTGGAGCCTACTGAGAAAACTTGGAGGAAGCTCAACAGGAGTTAGAGCGAAGTCAACCATCTCACCAAACAAAATAGTCTCCCATATTGTTTTAAATTCAAGGGTTAATAAAGATTTTAAAGAATATACAAAAACGGTGAAAAAGAACCTAAGGATGCTTAAACGTACCTCTCCAACTTCTTCCGAGTACTCTGAAGCCTTCACGATTGATGAGGTTGATACAGCATTAAAGGACATGAAAGTTGGTAAGGCATCTGGTTTTGATGGAATACATGCTGAATTTATCTAAATATCGGACAGAATGGGAGAAGCTGGTTGAAGTGCTTCTTTACCCACATACTTCAGACAGGTATTCTTCCTAAGGAGTTTAACTCTTTCGCTGCGGTAATCGACTTTTGTCGACTTGGTAATTTCCTGCTATAGTTTCCGTGTGCTTCTTTAATAAAGGCGTATTTAATAATACAAACACCTGTACTGACTTTGTACTAAGCATTGTTTGAAAATGTTGCCGCCAATACTGGACCTATGTTTATTTGTTTTCTTTCATCCTCCCGCCCGCCAACATTCCTATCAGCTGTCTGGCCGATAGCAGGCTTCACTCAGCAGCTATGAGCACATGGAACAACATTAGTAATGACAGTGAAGAAATCTTCAACCTTTTAGTGGCCAATTCTGATTCAGACTGTTCAGTAAATTTGGACAATGAAACAACTGATGATGTGCATAGTGATTGTTCGGAAGAAAGTGCCAATGAGGAAGATCTTCATCTTGTATCGGACTGCCGGGATATTAGTGATGACATAAGAATTACAAAAATTAAATTATGTGATGGGGTTAATTTTGATATAACAGTGAAAAGCAAAGTTTTGAATTTTGATGACCCATACAAGGCATTTCTTCAATTTATGCCACGTTCAGTGTTTGAGCATACAGTAACAGAAACAAATAGATATGCTGAACAGTGTTTGGATAAAACATTTGATTTTCTTCCACGTTCAAGGTTTAATCGATGGACTGAATGTACAATAGAAGATTCACGATATGGTGGTGACCACGAGTAGAGAAATTTAAATATCTTGGCTCCACAATCTCTAGTCCAGCTCCACGGCTAAATGGTTAGTGTGCTGGCCTTTGGTCACAGGAGTCCCAGGTTCGATTCCCGGCAGGGTTAGGAATTTTAACCTTAATTGATTCATTTCGCTGGCACAGGGGCTGGGTGTATGTGTCATCTTCATCATCATTTCATCCTCATCACGACGCGCAGGTCACCTACGGGAGTCAAATCAAAAGACCTGCATCTGGCGAGTCAAACATGTCCTCGGACACTCCCGGAACTAAAAGCCATACGCCATTTCATTTTCCACAATCTCTGACGATGGCAGACTTACTGACGGGGTCAACACAAGGATACACACAGCCTGGCTGAAGTGGCGAATGACAATGGGCATCACCTGCGACCGTCAGGTGAAGGACCATCTGAAATCTGAGATTTACCGGACTGTTATCCGTCCTGTCACTCTCTACGGCACTGAGTGTTGGCCTGCTACAGAGGAGGTAGAACGTCAACTAAGCGTCATGGAGGCAAAGATGCTTAGGTGGACAGCTGGCATCACTAGACTGGATCATATTTCAAACTACGATATTAGGAACCGTTTTGGCATTGCACCAATCCAGAAGAAAATGCAGGAAACCTGTCTGCACTGGTTTGGGCAATGCGATAGACCGATACAGTGCACAATGACCTGAAAGCTGTAAGACTACATCCAGACAAGGCTCGAGACAACGAATCCACACAGCGGACCCTGCCACCAAGCAGGACAAACGCTAAAGAAGAAGAAGGTGGCTATTGATATTGGGATGGGATTGTGCCATAAATCAACATTACAGACTTACTTTTCTGAACAATATTGGCTTATTGCTACGCCTAATTTTGGCCAAGTGATGTCGCAAGACAAGTACTGCCTTCTTCAAAGCTTCATGCATTTCAATAACAATGAAAACCACATTGCTAAGGGGTCACCAGGTTATGATCCGTTATTGAAGATAAGACCTGTCATTTTTATTGTAGAAAATACGTACCTGGAGCATGCTTCACCTGGAAAATGCTTATCAGATGATTAGTCTGTGCTGAAGTTTACGGGAAGGTTGTGGTGTAAGCAATACCTTCCTTCAAAGCCATCGACGAAATGGGGTGTAAAATTGTGGTCAATTTGCGACAGTAAAAGTGGTTACCTTTGCAAGTTTCAGACTTATGTAGGAAAGGACAGTGATGAGTCAGTCCCTGGGGAAACTTTGGGAGAGAATGTGGTAAGAAGCCTGACATAGGGTTTTGAGAATACTGGTAGAATTGTGTCCCAGCCACAGGGGGAGTAATCCAGCTCAACTCTGTGCCGGTCCCAAGCCCGGAAAAATGGTGAGGGTGAATAGCTGGTTATTGAGTCCCAGTGGAGGTGCCTGTGCCAAGCAGGTGCCTCTGAAAAATACTAGGAAATGCTCTAGTTGGCAGGTTTACCTGCCTACACAACCAGCAAATCCTACCCCGTATGGAGATGGGTGAAGGCGAATGCCTGGCGCCTTAAAATGGGGCCTTCTTGGTTAAGGTATGGTAACCCTAACAGAGGGTTCCCTGGTCCTCCAAGTTGGGGGCTGGGTATGGGGTTAACAGCCCCATCCTGGAAAAAAGAAATTGTTACGAATCCTCAACAAACAGAAGTCGGACGGATTGAATATAGACGACCCTGCAAGGATAAATGGCTACGATTTGGAACATGGAATGTACGATCATTATACAGAGCTGGTGCCCTCCAAACTCTTCTGAGTACATTTACAGAACCTTATGGCACCAGAAGAGTGGGACGACCCCCACTGAGATGGCTGAGATGGTTGGATGAATTGGAGAAGGATCTAAGGGGAGCTGGAGTTAGAGGATGGAGGACGAGAGCAGAGGATCGGGACACCTGGAGGCATGTTGCTGAGGCAGTCAAGGCTGGAACCCAGCTGTAGAACCAAATAAGAAGAAGAAGGTAGAATTGTGTATGTAAACAATTTTTTTCAAGCCCAGTGCTTTTCACCCAGCTTTCTGAGAAGAACATGGGTGCCTGCGGGACAGTGAGATGTAACCGCAAAGGACTACCTCAAGAGATGAAAACCCTGAAAATGAAGAAAGGGCAAAAACCTAAGTTCTGGCATCTCCCATCCAAAGAAATGCTAGCATGCACGTGGCAAGATACTGGCCGGCTAAACATGTTATCGACCGTTCACACATCTGAGATTGTGAAGATTCAGAAGAGGTCAAAAAAGGTGAAAGTGGCTACATAACTGTTGAAAAACCCAAGTTAGTTATAAATTGATACCATGAAATGAACGGAGTTGATAAATTTGATCAACTGAAAACTAACTATGCATTTGTACATAAGAAACTCAAGTGGTATCAGGTCTTGTGATATATTCTCATTGAAACTGCACTAATAAATGGAAGAATATTGTACAATGTCCGACTCGTTGGCTGAATGGTCAGCGTACTGGCCTTCGGTTCAGAGGGTCCCGGGTTCGATTCCCGGCCGGGTCGGGGATTTTAACCTTCATTGGTTAATTCCAGTGGCTCGGGGGCTGGGTGTTTGTGCTGTCCCCAACACCCCTGCAACTCACACACCACACATAACACTATCCTCCACCACAGTAACACGCAGTTACGTACACGTGGCAGATGCCGCCCACCCCCATCGGAGGGTCTGCCTTACAAGGGCTGCACCCGGCTAGAAATGGCCACACGAAATTAAAAAAATTAATTGTACAATAAGCTTCAAAAGAGGGCAATTAGTGCTCCTGACTTCATAAATTCTGTCATAATGCGACATCTATTTAAAGATAAAAATTTCATGACGTTTCATATTGAACTGTATCACAATTAAATTGAAATAAGAAATAATGTAGTTCAACCTATTCTTATTTCAATTTAATTGTGACAATGGGACTTCTACGAGAGTATCAGCGCAGTCTGCTGGCGAAACGAGGAAGACCTTCTGATTACATACCTCAAG
This sequence comes from Anabrus simplex, assembly GCF_040414725.1. Lineage (NCBI taxonomy): Eukaryota > Metazoa > Arthropoda > Insecta > Orthoptera > Tettigoniidae > Anabrus > Anabrus simplex. The sequence goes on along the minus strand of NC_090268.1, from coordinate 271,056,514 downwards.
CGTGCCTCATGGAGGGGCACTTTCTTGGGGAGCAGCAGGACAAGAGTCACAAACCTAATTGTGGTGTTTGTTCCATATTACCAGCAAAATGTACAAAGAAAAGAAAGGGACTGTGCAAGAGAAAACAGACAATATTTTTTTGTAAGAATTGCCTAGGACAGCCTGCAATGTGTCCAGTTCCATGTTTTGAGATGTATTACAGTAATGTGTGTTTCAAGGTCAAATGTCACTGCTAGTTTGCCAAAGTTGAGTTAAAAATGGTGCAATGGTGTTGAATGTCACTAACATTTAAAAAATAAAGTTTCAGTTCATTTGGAAATCATGAAAAAATTACATTTTCCTGTAACTTTTCTGTTTAAAAATAGTGCAGCAAGAGAGTTAAGAAGACTAAAATCCTTGCCATATTGAAACCTAGCAAACCAAAAGATATACCACAAAGCTACAGACTAAACGCTCTCCTCAGCTGTTGCTATAAACTCCTTGAAAGACTACTATACAACAAAATTAGCATTGTAATTATTCAATATTCCTATTGACCAAGCTGGTTTTAGGCAGAATCGTAGCTGTTGTGACCAAGTCCTTGCACTCACAACATGCACTGAAGCAGGCTTTCAGCAACCGTTGAAAACCTCTGCTGATTTTTTGGATCTTTCTGCTGCTTATGACATGGTTTGGAGAGAAGGGCTGCTGTATAAACTTCTTCAGGTATTACCATGCAAAACTATGATACAATTAATTAGAAATGTGCTTAACAATAGACTCTTTCAGGTTGTTCTGGGGAATAGGACTAGCAAGCTGAGAAGATTGAATAATGGTCTCCCTCAAGGGTCAGTCTTGGCTCCTCTCCTGTTCAATTGTATATATCAGATTTGCCACCAACGAAATCCAGAAAATTTTGCTATGCTTATGATATAGCTTTAACTACAAGTCATAGTAATCTGAAAGAAATGGAGAACATTTTAACTGATGATCTTTCCATTCTTAGTGACTATTTTTGGAAATGGAGACTGCAACCAAACACCAGCAAAACTGAGGTGTCCTGCGTTCATCTAAATAACAAAATGGCAAGCTGTACTCTCCAAGTGTCTTTTAATGGTAAGGTCCTCAGACATAATAACTACCCAAAGTACTTAGGTATAACATTAGATTGGACACTCTCCTTCAGGCAACATCTAGTAAATACAGCAGCAAAGATTAGGAGTCGTAACAACATTCTGCAGAAGTCGTGTGGTACAACCTGGGGTGCTTCTGCAAATTCCTTGAGATATTCTGCCCTTGGTTTAGTTTTCTCTGCGGCAGAATATTGTGCCCCTGTGTGGATTAACAGCTACCATGTGAAACTTGTGGACACTCACCTCAACAACACAATGAGGATTATTTCAGGTGTATTAAGATCAACTCCTACCTACTGGCTTCCTGTCTTGAGCAACATGATGCCTCCTTCATTCCATAGAGAACAAGCACTGTTGAGAGAATACTCCAAGATAAATGAGAACCCTGACTTGCCCATCCACTCCAATATTCCTGACCTTCAGAAGAACCGGTTGAAATCTAGACATCCACCAGTTAAGTTCGCTCAAAAGCTCACAGAAGACAATTTCAACCTCTGTGCCCAATGGAAGGAAGAATGGATCTCAAAAACAAGTGAACATCTCTGGCCCTTTCTTCCTACCTAATTCGTGGTTTGATCTCCCAAGAAGAACTTGGACCATCCTCAACAGGATTCGATGCAGACATGGAGTCTGTGCTGCATCCTTGTATAAATGGGGAAAGATGCAATCCCCCGAGTGTGACTGTGGTACTCCTTTTCAAACCATCGAACACATTGTAAAGGAGTGTAGCAGAAGAGCCTACCCTGGAGATTGGTTTGATTTTCTAGAAGCCAATACAGAGGCTCTAGGTTGGATAACAACTTTGGACATTAAAATATAATGTATTTGCTTTCCTGTTTCTGTATACATATGCCATACAATAAATAAATAAATAAATAAATAAATAAATAAATAAATAAATAAATAAATAAATAAATAAATAAAATAAACTGGTCGAACTAATCTTAACCATTCTGTTACTGATGCCCTCGCCCTTGCCCCTCTTGCTACCAACATCCTTAATAACACTTGCATCCCAGGAACCTATCACCTCTCCTCCCCCACCAATTATGTAACTTACGTATCCTGTCACCACTGCCTCCATGTAAATCCACATTCTTTTGAATATAATAATATCAAGATGTTTCTGGCTGTAGTGGTGCATGCCTAAAATAGCTGAATAACTTGAGTTTTTAGAGCATCACCGTGCTATTGCCATTCATTAGCATTATTCACAAATATTACAATACAGAAACATAATCTATTATTTTATTATTAGTAATTATTGTACTATATTCCAGCTGAACTATGGAAAGTCCTAGGTCCCAAAAGGAATGAGTTGTTGATGAAATTGTTTAACAAAATCCTCACTGGATTTCCAATGCCAGAACAGTTTCGTCAAAGCTTCCTTGTGCCCATTTACTAGCAAAAGGATGATGTCTGAGAATGTGAGAATTACCAAGGCATCAAATTCACTTCATACACACTCAAAATCTGGGAGTGCATCATACGAGACTCCATCAAGGGTTTGATTAACATCCACTGCTACCAGTGTGGTTTCACATCAGGTATATCAACAAGTGATGAAATTCAGACTCTGCGGATCTTGATTGAGAAACACCGTGAGCTACATAAAGACCTCCATATGGTATTCATCGATCTGGATAAAGCCTTTGATCACATTCCTAGAGATATTGTCTGGGCAGCACTACAACATCAAAAAGTTGCTGAATATGATCCAAGATATGTACCTACATCCATCTACTATGGTGAAAAGCACTGCAGGTGTTTCGGATAATTTCTGTGTTGATGTTGGTGTACATCAGGGGTTGGCAATGAGCCCAGTACTGTTCAACATTGTCATCAACTACCTGGCGGAGCAGCTGCCCTCATGTACGGCTCCGAATGTTGAGCAAGGCAGAAAAGGCATGACCAGCAAATGCATGTCACAGAGATGCGGATGTTGTGAAGGTCGGCGGGAGTTACCCTGCGTGACAAAGTGTGCAATGAACATGTGCGAGGATCCTTTAAAGTTGTGCCCATCAGCAACAAGATGAAGGAAAAACAGCTTCGCTGATGTGGTCACGTTAGAAGAAGAAATGAACACCATTTAGTACGGAAAGCTCTTGCTATCGAAGAGCCGAAGAGAGGAAGTAGGTGTCCTAAGGCAACATGGAAACAAACTGCAGAGGCTGCCTTAAGGAAATGTGAAGTGCCATTAGATCTGGTACAAGAACATTGGGCATATTCTCTCTGAGTCAGACGAGCTGACCCTCAGTGAGCTTGGGAGTGCCCGTTTTATGGGTAAATACAATACAATAGCAAACACTCAAATCCTTCAATCCTTGCTGAAATTGTACATGTTTACACATTATAAAATTGAATACTGTATATAATATTAGATTATTACTCTTCTTATTCTTCTTCGTCCATTCCCTTTTCCAGATTCTCTCTTTATAGGGTAGTGTACCAAAGACCTCCATCTTACTCGATCTTTCCACCATTCCTCTTCTAGTACTTTATTGCTATCGGCTCCTCTATTTGCAATACAGTCCACAACAGAATTCCTCCATCCCATTCTAGGCCATCCCCTAGGCCTCTTTGTAGTCCCTGTCTCCATGAATGTTCTTCTTGGTATTCTCTCTCCTGGCATTCTCATCATGTGTTCAAATCACTTTAGCTTTGCTATATCAATCTCTTCTTGAAGTTTACACACTCCCACACTTCTCCTTATTTCCTCACTTTGTATTATGTCTCATCTATTCTTTCCCTGTATGCTCCTCAAGAACCTCATTTGAGCTGCTTGTATCTTACTTTGGTTCTACTTAGTCAATGCCCAGCCTGCTGAAGCATAAGTCAGTATAAGTTTATAATAGGACAAATATAAAACCTTCTTGCACTTCATTGGCACATCTTTGTTCCATACAATGTCTTTCACACACTGCTAGAAACTTGCAGACTGCTGTATTCTTAAATCAATTTCTCCATCCAAATTTCCATCTTGTGACATTATGCTGCCCAAATATTTTAAATTTTTCACTACTTCAAGAGGTTCATTTCCTATTTTTATCACTCCCCTGGATTTTCTGTTACCTCTCGTCATGATCAAAGTCTTGCGTTTTGTAGTACTAATCTTCGTTCCAAAATGTCTTCTCTCCTCATTCCATAAATCACCTTGTGTCTGTACTTATTCTTCATTATATCCTCAAACTACAATGTCATCAGCAAAGAGCATAGACTTTACTTACTCACCCATCATCTTTTCCTTGATATTATGAAAAATTCTATCCATGATGATAATGAAGAGTAAGGGGGACAATACACTTCCCTGTCTTAAGCCTGTCTCAACTCTGAACCATTCAGTTTGACCCACTTTGGTTCTGACACAGCTTTCACAATTTTTATACAATGCTATTACCATCTGAATTGTTTCATTCACAATCTGTGCCTCTATCAATGTTTTCCATACCAAATTCCTTGGGACACTGTCTTTTCAATATCTAGAAACGTTACTACCATGTCCTTTCCATATTCCCAACACCTTTCCGTCATTTGATGCAATGTGGTCAAATGTGGACCTGCCTCTTCTGAATCCATACTGGTGTTCTGCCAATCTTCCTTCTACTCTCTCTCTTATTCATTTATCCAAGATTCTTTCAAGGATCTTAGCTGTGTGAGGTATCAGTGTCACTCCTCTGTAATTTTCACATTGCTTCCTGTCTCCTTTCTTGAAAATCGGTATGATGACCCCTTTCATCCACTCTTTTGGAACAGTCATTTCTCTCCATACCACTCTGAAGAGTCTATACAACCACTGTAGACCAACTGCTCCTGCTGCTATTATCATTTCTATGGTGACCTTGTCAGTTCCAGCTGCCTTGCCTCATTTCATTTCATTCTTTTAGTGGTCCACTCAACCATGGACACCTCATTTTCCTTATCTTCCATCTGCACTAAATCTGGTTCTTTGATTTCACCTTGTACCGAGGTATTTTGTATGTTATAAAGCTGTTCAAAGTATTTTCCCCACCTCTGCAATATATCCTGCTTCTGTGTCATCATTTCCTCCTGATCTTTTTTAATGAGGTTAGCACCTTCACCTGGGTTTTTCTTCTTTTTTACCCACTGGAATAAGATCTTTTTGCTTCTGGTTGTATCTTCTTGCAGACATTCTGTGAATTTTTGCCAGCATTTCTTTTTCTCTTCTTGAACCACCTTGGAGCACTCCTTCTTGCAGTGCCTGTATTCTGTTTTGCATTCTGTTGTTCTGTTTCTCAGCCATCTTTTCCAAGCTTGCTTCTTCCATTTCATTCCACCAGGGCGTTTCTTGATCTTTCTTCCTTCCTGATACTCTTCCACAGGTCTTTTCTGCAAACTTCACCATGACTGTTTTAAAGTACGCCCATACTTCTTTGATCCTTCCAATGTCTTCCTTAGGTATACCGGTACTTGTTTTAATGTGTGTCTGGAACTCTTCATTTATTTCCTTCTCCTGCAATTTCCACACACTTAGCTTTCTCTGACTAATCTCAGTCATCTTTTGTATCTTTCCCATCTTTAACTGAGCTATCACAACTCTGTGATCTCCTTCAAAAGATCCACTTGGGAGGGCTGTTACATCTACCAATATTTACTTGTTACTTTTCTTGACCAAAGTGTAATCTATCAGAGTTTTGGTTTTGATATCCCAACTATATCTTGTTATCTTCTGGGTCTTTTTCTTTTGAAACCATGTGTTACCAATGATCAGCTCATTTCTTCTACAAAAATGTGCCAAAATATCTCCAGCCTTGTTTCTCTTCCCATATCCAAATGGTCCTATAACCTCATCTCCTTTCCTTTCCCGACCTACCTGGGCATTCATTTCTCCTATGATCACAACTTGTTTGTCCTGTATATGGCCTTCCAGATGTTTAAGGTATTCCTATTGATCCATACCTGTATTTCCTGTTTGTGGAGTATACTTACACTTGAATTATATCTGTAACACCAGTATCAAGTCTCAGTCTGAACTTCTTTTTGTTTCCGAATTTGGTTGCCTATGGACCACATTGAACCTAAGGCTTTCTTCTTCTTCTTCTTCTTCTTCTTCTTCTTCTTCTTCTTCTTCTTCTTCTTCTTCTTCTTCTTCATTTCTAATCTCCCTTTCTTTCTCAGATATGACCAATTTGTGTCTACATTTAAGTGGTTTCTCCTGAAATGTTTTGATGCTGACTACTCGGCTTCTAAATTCTTTTCTGTTGTGAATCATATCCCTTGTAAGTCCACTTTCTATTGCATCTCTTTTTACCTCTTCTACACACTTCTCGAAGCTTTCAGTCCAGTGATGAACTTGAATATATTTTTAGTTAGCCATTTCTCATCCATTCTTTCTAGATGCCTATAGAATTTTAGGCTTTGCTTTCACATGGTGACAGTGATTTTTTTTGGTGTATTTGTGGAGATCATCATTTTTTCTATTCCTCCACTCCCTGTCAGCATTTTTCTGTGGTCCTAAAATTTTCCTTAATATTCTCCTCTCCTTTTTTTTCAAAATCTTGAAGCTCACCCTTTTATTCACTGTCAGGCTCTCTGAAGTGTAGAGACCCTCTGGCTTTACCACTGTGCTGTAGTGTCTAAGTTTCGCCTTGTAAGATATTGCTCTTTTGTTGTATATGTTCTGGATTAACCTGCCAGCTAATTCTAGTTTTCTAATTCTTGTCCTATTCTTTATCCAATCTGTTAGGTTCTATCCATTCCCCTAGATATTTAAATTTCTCAGTTCTTTTTACAGTCACATGTTTCACTTCTAAGTGTCTCTTCCCTTGATGTCCATATTTCATGAATTTCGTCTTCTCATATGAGACTTTGAGACCAGTTTTCTCAGCGATCTCATGTAGAGTATTCAGCATAATTTGGGCATTTTCTCAATTGTGAGCCAAGAGGGCAAGCAAGATCATCTGCGAAAGCCAAACACTTAATTTTTAAGTTGTGTCCTTTCCTCGCTAAATGTATTCACCTTACTCCTTTCACTTCCAAGGCTTTTTCCCAGGTTGTAATGATTTTTTCTAGAACAATGTTAAAGAGAATTGGTGATAGGCTGTCCCCTTGTCTGATTCCCATTTTTATTTCAAATGGTTCATAAATTTCACCGAAGAATTTGACTTTTGAGAAAGTTTCTGTCAGAGTTTGTTTTATTAATATTCTTGTTTTCCTGGCAATTCTGAGTTCCTCTAGGGTGTTAAATAGAGTCTGCCTGTCAATTGAATTATATGCTAAAATCAACAAATATAACCATGGTGTTCTGACTTTCTTATCCTGAGAATGCTCTTCAGGTTAAATATTTGTTCTGCGCATGATCTTCCTTTTCAAAAACCAGCTTGGTACCAATGAGATGGTCTGCTTGTTCTTCAACTCTTCTCATTGGTACTTTAGAGAGTATCTTATATGTTATTGAGAGTAAAAAAAAAAAAAAAAGAAATGAAATGGCGTATGACTTTTAGTGCGGGGAGTGTCCGAGGACAAGTTCGGCTCGCTAGATGCAGGCCTTTTGACTTGACTCCCGTGGGCGACCTGCACGTCGTGATGAGGATGAAATGATGATGAAGACAACACATACACCCAGCCCTGTGCCAGCGAAATTAACCAATTATGGTTAAAATTCCCGACCCTGACGGGAATCGAACCCGGGATCCCTGTGACCAAAGGCTGGTACGCTAAACAGTTAGCCATGGAGCCGGATGGGAGTAAAGAGATGCCTCTATAGTTATTGATGTTCGTCCAGAGACCTTTCTGGTGAAATGGGTGTACAAGACCTTAATCAACCTGTCATTTATGTTTTCCACCAATTCTAGGTATTCCTTTAGGTCTCTTCTAATTATGAGACCTACACCATTTTTGGCTTTTCTTCCTCCACTATAGTATAAGGTGTATCCTCTCTTTAGTTTCCTCTTACCTTTTCCTTTCCATTTGGTCTCACCGATTCCCAACAATGCTATATCTTTGTCAACCATAAAATCTACAATTTCTTCCACTTTCCCTGTTAGTGTCATTACATTGATGCCAACAAATATATAGGTGGATGGTCTGCCTAGTCAATACTAAAAATTAATTATTTATATTTATTTACATAAGTCTAGTACATGTTTCGGGAATCTATATGCATTCCCTTCATCAGCTAGTCAAATTAAAATTAAAATTCCTGTACACAAAAAGACCTAATAAAAAGGGGGGCCCCATTAAGAAATCCAAAACTATTGCCTATACAATTAAAAATTTTTAAAATCAAAGTGTGGATGCATGGAATTAAATTCCATCTAGTCAAATAGGATAAAACACAATAGAATAGAGTCTGTATGCATTAAAATATTGAGCACTATGTTCTTGTTGTGGTGTTAGACCACTGTGTACTTGAAGATCTGATAATTTCTTGTACAATTCAATTGGAGTTGAGAATAAAAGAATAGATGGAGAGGGCCTGGTCTCCACTGTTGGCTGTCCTGAGAATGGTTTTCTATGGTTTTCCATTCACTTGGAATAAGACGAATGCCAGGACAGTTCCTAGTATAGGCCACAGCCGCCAACCATCTCTCCTTCTCTGCACATCTCCTTCTCTGATACAAATCCCCTGGCCTGAGAGACGGCATCATTGTCTAACAGGCCCACCTTCCCCTTCAGGGGAGGAATGAAAACATTTCATAGTAGTAGTTCAAAGTTGAAATATACAAAATCTGTTTCGGTCCAGCAGTAATCCGGCACCGAAATCAGTGATGAGAGGCATTCCTCTTTGAAAATGTTACCTGACAGGTGGACGTAGTATTACATGTTATAATTCTCATATTTAGGTCCGTATTGAAATGTACAATGAAGTCAAATATAATTAAATTAATTAAATATTAAGAATTTCATAGCTATTGTCAACCATTTTGCACATTTCCAACATTTCCTTCACATACATATGTAAGTTAATTACAATCAGGTACCTGATTAATCAACTTTCAGTTTGAGATTAAGGCTGAAGATGCCCATAATTAAAGGGCGAAACATGTCCCTATAATTTTATTTAATTCATTATTTTTTTATGTATTGAACAGGTGGAATAAATAAACTTTAATATTTATTTGACTTCATTGGACTTAGTATTACTGAGAGGTTTCTATCACATGACTGCCATCACACACCAGAAGAAGAACTACTACATACAGGTGGTAACTTCAATTCATTGTGGGGTTTCGACCCCTAGTCACTAGTGAACAGCAAAAGCTTGGGTTTGGTGACTCCCTGACACACCAGGGCTCACCTGAAGAGTGTATAAGGACTACCCTCAGAGACAGTGTGTTTCGCCATGCACCGTGAATAACATTTCTACAATCTGTGCCACCACCATCACCACTACAAACACAGCTAGTTCCAATATTAACAGTGCTACTGACACCACTAGCACTCCTGCTCATCGCTCCGTCTTGTGCTTCTCCAAAGACCAACCACCTTCTTGTCTCACCTACTATTTCAGCCAGCCCCAAGACAAAGGGACTCTGCTCGAGTACAATACAAACATAATCATCCGCATCATGCTCCAAAATCTGAACCTTCACTCAGAACATTGGCGGTCACCACTACTCCTACTCAAGGCCCAAATCAAGGCTTACCACAGTTCATAGACAATACACCACCGACTGGTTTCTACCAAGAACTACCTTCCAGGACCAATAATTCCACTGCAGCAGCTGACCTCATCTAGGAGCAGCGCTCAATGGAGACAGCACTGATTCCCCCCAATACCTCCTCAGCCACTGGCTTTCCACTTCACCCAAGCCCTCCCACCTGATCTCAAATGCCAGATCCCTTCAACATCGCCCTCAGGGCACTTACAGTTTTCTCCTCAAAAAAACAGTTCCCCAGTTCGACTCTTCCCAAGTCATATTGTGCACCTACATAGATACCATATGAAAAGAGAAGAAAGAGCTGACATCAGACCTATCTCCAACGGACATATCATCAAAGTCAATGGTGAGGAGGCTGCTTTTGAACTAGTAAATACTATAGGAGCTGCATGGATAGGCTCATCCTCCCCTTTTCAGCACTTCTCCCAACCCCTTAGACACAGTCTCTTTAGCTGCGTAATAAGGGGGGTCGACTGGAACTCACTAAAGATATAATCCTCTATGAATTCAATGCAGAGAATGTCCCAGCACGAAAAGTCTTCCAAATTAGGAACGAGTCCAGGCGACCTTCTTGGTTTGTGTACTCCTCCATACTATGGCTGATGTGGATAAATTGTTAAATACAGGAGTCTCAATTTTTTAACATTATCGAGTGGAGCCATCCAAGGCTCCCCCACCTCAGCCCATACATTGTGAATGCTGCCTTACTTACAATCAACACAGCAACACTCAGTTCTGAGCCCAACAACCAATCTGTGGGCGCTGCAGCCAACCTCACCCCGCCAACCAAAGTCCCAACACCCAGGCTTCACCTATCCATAAAACTTGTGGTAAACCTCATACCACCTACTCATGTCTATGTAAAAATCGCCCTTCCCCTCCTAAACTTCTTGCTCCTATCAGAACCATCAACCCTACCACCCCTCCACCCAACACCCAGTTTGTTCTCCCGCCCATAGAAGATATAGTCCGCTTCTTTACCCTATCTCTCCTCAACATCCTTCCTTATCACTGCCCCCTTGTCCGCACGCACCTTCAACTTGCCACCGACTAAGCTTTAAAAAACCCTCCATATTCTAAGAATCCCCTATGATTTAAACTGTCATTTTCAATTCTCCCATCTCAAAACCCTTGTCTGATGGCTAGTAATAATAATGTAAAGTTGTTGGCTTTATGCCCCACAAACTACTTTTATGGTTTTCAGGGATGCCAACGTGCCAGAATTTAATCCCGCAAAAGTTCTTTTACATGCCAGTAAATCTATTGACACAAGGCTGTCGTATTTGAGTACCTTCAGATACCACTGGACTAAGCCAGGACTGAACCTGCCAAGTTGGAGTCAGAAGGCCAGCGCCTCAACCATCAGAGTCACTCAGCCTGGTGTGTCTGATGACTAATACAACCCAAAGTAGAAAACCCTCCCCTTCGATCTTCATCGTTTTCCTCAACATTCAATCCTTTAAGAAGAAATGCCTTCAGCTCCAAGCCCTCCTACATCAAAACCCTGCCCATACCGTATTACTCAATGAAACCATATTCCATCACTCCCAACCTGCTCACTTACCTGGCTTCACTCTCCACAGGACAGACCACCCAGATGGCATCACTTTGGCGGTGCAGCCATCGCCGTCCACCCCACTTCCAACACGTATCAACCCTAGCCCTCTCACCAACATTCTTTCCCTGAATCCCCTATTACAACCATTTATTTCAGATCCAGTATCCTTCATCTAACCACAATATACAACCGCTTCCACAAACCTCTTCTGAGAGACTTCCTCACCTATCTCCACAACTCATTCCGACACTTCATCATCCTTGCAGATCTGAACCTACATAGTAGAACAGCCACCAAACTTAATAACTTTTGACATCTTCCTACACAGCATAGAATCATAATTCATTCCTGTCCCAGAACCATTGCACCCTTCTGCACAAACCACCCCTGACACAGTTATTGCTCATAATTTCCTCTTACAAGTCTCTTTCTTCCCCAGTATAGGCAGTGACCACCTCACTATCCTACTCCAAATCCCAACCCATGGCCCATACACAAACCCTACTCCCCCACGATCATCACTACTTTTTCCAAAGCCAACAGGTCAGGATACTGTGCCCACATTAGCTAATCCCTTAACAAACCACTCTCTCCTCCCACCGACACCTAATCTGTAGAAACTGTAGTACAGTTCATCCATACTACAATAACATCAGCCTCTGACACCCATATTCCCACCTCCTTTTACACACCCCATAAACCGCAACTCCCGCCTAAATTCTGCCATTTCCGGAAACTATCCCAACACTACCTCTCCAAATTCTGCAGTATCCGTGATCTTTACTTTCTCCGCCTCCATCGCCAAACCAGCCATACAATTACCAATTATCTCCATGCCCACCATTGGCAATCTTGGTCTGACACCTGCACTTCCTTAAACGCTCATTATGCCTCCCCTTCCAAATTCTGGTATAAGCTCTCTCCCCTTCTTGGCCAACATCGCACGCTGACTTACCCCATCCTTCATAATAGCTGATCTCCAAGAAACAGCAAGGAAAAACTGGAGATCTTTTCATCTCACTTTCACAAACACTTTACTCCCACAATTCATCATTTCCCAACCAACCCCACCTTTTATTAAAACCTTCTATCCTCTCCCTACCTATTACCATCCTCAAACCACTCTCTCATACTTCATGTCTTAAACATGCCGATAACAGTCACCGATATCACAGATGTCCTATCCCAAACCCAAGATACCGCTCCAGGCCCTGATCACATCCGCCAAGCCCCATCTGAACTCCTCTCACTACTAGCCACCTTATATACATTCATTCTAACATCAGGTTTTTATCCCCCAGTTTAAAATGATCCGCCATGCTCCTCTTCCCTAAACCTGCCAGAGAGCTTGAGCTGTGTGACCCAGACTCATACTGCCCTATTTGTCGTATATCCATCCTCACCTAAATCCTAGACAAGATCCTAAATTGCTTCTCTGCCACCCGAAATTCTGAACACCTCCGCCTCAAAATCCATAAGACCCCCCTTTATCCAATCTTTGAAATATCTAGGTATCACTGTCGACCAACACCTGTCATTTTGTCCTTACTTCCTTAATGTCAAATCCAAATCTGTCTGTGGATCCCAGTTGCTTCATCAACTGGTGGGCACCAGCTGGGATCTCAATGCCAAACTCCTCCTCCTTACCTATAAAACCTTTATCAGACCCGCCATCACCTATGGTCACCCTGCCTGGGCAGCTGTCACCCATTCCCATCCCATCCTCTACCACCCTCTTCTATCCATGGAACGTCACCTGGTTTGCATTGCTCTCCGTCTCCCACTTCTCTTTTATACCAAAGATTTCTATGACATGTTCCTCTTCTCCAAACTGAACACCCATATCTCCCTCCTGTTTCAAAGATTCCTAGATAAAACCTTGACCCCAACAAACACATCACATCCCCACTTTGGTCACTACCCTTTAAGACGTCTTGACATACCTTATACCCGCTTCACTATTACCACATCTGCATCCAACCCACAGACCTGCCACCCCCATGGAGATGACAGTATTTGGGTATCCTACACACACTCTCTCTACTCACCATTAGCAGCCTAGTCCAGCTCATAGGTCACTATTACATTTCTATAATAAGTTCCCTAAGACACCACATCGACCACTTCACCATTGACCATGAAATAGCACTCCCCATTAACCACAATTAGCCGGCCCCATGGTGTAGAGGTAGCATGCTCGCCTCTTACCCGGAGGCCCCAGGTTCGATTCCTGGACAGGTCAGGGATTCTTACCTAAATCTGAGGGCTGGTTCGAGGTCCACTCAGCCTATGTGATTAGAACTGAGGAGCTATCTGACAGTGAGATAACGGCCCTGGTCTAGAAAGCCAAGAATAACGGAAGAGAGGATTCGTTGTGCAGACCACATGACACCTCATAACTTGCAGGCCTTTAGGCTGAGCAGCGGCCGCTTGGTAGGCCAAGGCCTTTCAGGGCTGTAGTGCCATGGGGTTAGTTATTAACCACAATTAGCAAGCATTAGAACCAGGGATTTTTTTTCAGGGGGAACGTGGGGGTACGAGTACCCCTTGAAAGTTCATCGATCAGCTGGCGTCAACGTGCTGTTCACAACAGCTGCAGAAGATTTCGAGAAATCCTCGATTTACGTCGGCCTACTGAATCAGTTTCTCTTGGTCGGCACCTCAGAACTAAACAGCAGAGTCAAAACATTAGGCCATATTATTATCTGCTTGACTAAAGCTTTGTATTTGCTGCCTTATTGGAAGAAATATTACTCGCTTAAGCAAAAATATGCATTTTAGTGCTGTATGTTGGCTGTACAGATAATGTAGGTAGGCCTACTTGCGATCACTGACTTTTGTCTGATATAATACTGGTGCCTTTCAATTTTCTTGAGTATGTGATTTGTTGTGTGGTTTACATTGAAAAGCGGTGTGTCTTCTTGATTAGATTTTGAATTTCTTAATGGCGTCTGTACCTTTGAAGAAGGCAATTGGTATTGGTAATCTGATCACCTGAACAGAAACGATTTGATGTCACATACTCTAACAATTGTGAAAAATGAAGTTTCGTTCTTACAAGCAAGTAATCTAGTGTTTGGTGGTGAGTTAGGTTGTTACTTTGTGTGTGTGATTAGTTTTGAAGGATGAAGAAAAGGACAAACTATTTTACATCCACCCAGGCATTGAAAAAGCTGAAAGTTAATGATTTGAACACAAACAATGATGGGGAAATGCCAACAGTGTCGTGTGGTGATGCAAAAGAAGATCACAACAAACCGCTTTTAGCCGCGTGTAACAGTGGGACGGAAGACATTCCCAAATGCTGAGATTTGGAGAAAAATCTGGAATTTTGCAGTAAGTACGAATGTTTGGTGGTATGAAACAAGCAACTTGGCTGCGGAATTTGTAAAAAAGTTGGCGACTTACGAAGTGAAAGCACATCATGAGGGATGAACGTTTCACAGAAAGGGTGTAATTAATTTAATAAAGCAACAGTTTCCAAATGTTTTGTTCTGACATTGTGCCAATCACAGGCTAGAGCTTTCTGTAGGTAATATTGTGAGTCAAGATTTTCCTTCACATGTAAACCACTTCAAATCTTTCCTTCATAAACTATATACAGTTTTCCACCAGTCACCTAAAAATGCCAGGGAATTGAAAGCTCATGCAGAGGAACTTGAAACTGTACTCCTAAAACAAAGAAAAGCAGCTCGATTTATTCTGGGTGATTTCCGACAAAAGAGTAGCGTAACAAAAATGTTGCAAAGTTTGGGCTGGGAAGAATTGGTGGCGAATGCGTGTCAGACGGGTGTGCCCATTGATGTCGATGCTGCCCTAGTAGCCCTGGATGTGTGACAAACTTTAGGGAAGTTTATTGTCTGTTGCGACATAAGAAATCCAATGCCATGATGGTCAACATGCGTGTGCAAGAGGAAGGCCGCCCCCTTGACCACCTGATGATTGTTCGTCAGGCCACAGACCCCCGGGTTTATACACTAAAACCAGGGGCGCATATACCAGAATTAGGAGTAGGTGGCTTAGTTGTACTGGAATTAATTTCAGAACTACCAGAAGGTACTCAACTCAGCTTGTTCGTCTATAATTATTTTACATCCTTTCGGTTATAGACATGATATTGTATAGGCTTTTGGGCTTGTGCCGTGTCAAGAAAATAAGGTGAAATTTTTAACATTTTGCAGAAAACTGTGCTCTGCGTCCTCAGAAGAATTCTCGACTCAACATTCTTTAGGTTGTTGGAAAAGCTGCAGGAGAAAGGCCATAAAGGTGCAGGTACTGTACACTAGACTTGAGCGGAAAATGTTCCACTTCCTGAAATTTATGTCCGCAGAAAAGAGGTATAGAACTAAATGAGGCCACAACACTAGTTGCAAATCGAGGATTGTGGCGACGTTTAGTAAATTCTCAGAGGTTTTCAGACTGAACCCTGAAAGGCATTACAGTCTATAGTGTGTGTGTGTGTGTGTGTGTGTGTGTGTGTGTGTGTGTGTGTTTTATCCATTAATCAATCCTCATTTAAGATTATTTTACAACTGTAAGAAGTCTGCAATAAAAATCAATTT
Organism: Anabrus simplex; assembly: GCF_040414725.1. Lineage (NCBI taxonomy): Eukaryota > Metazoa > Arthropoda > Insecta > Orthoptera > Tettigoniidae > Anabrus > Anabrus simplex. The sequence goes on along the minus strand of NC_090268.1, from coordinate 271,040,661 downwards.
TTGTTTTCATATTTTTAATTATGTTACATAGGCCTGATAAAACCAGAAAGTTTTCAAAATATGGAACTATTGTAAGATTCAAAAATTAAAAAACCAGTAATGGAAAACTGTAAAGCAGTGAAACTAGAACTAGCAGCTGTAGTTGAACTGCTGAGCCTACAAAAATGGCTCACATATGAGTACAAAACTGAACTTCCTGAATTGTTCTGAATAAGACACAAAACTAAATTATATATCTTCCTGGCTTTGTTCTGGCTAAAGTGGTCAATAACATCAGAAAAATCAACATATTTTCTCAATTCATATTCTATGGCTAAAATTGCCAAATGTTTAAGAAAGTTTTTGCCAGTTGTGCTTCTCTGCCAGATTTTGAGACAGTTGGCCAGCCAGCTGAAGGATCTCTCAGTAGTACATACTGTTACTGGAATTGTGCAAAAAAGCTTGATTCTGATGCAAGAGTTAGAAAAAATTAACTTGAATTTTTTTCACATAGATGGAATTGTGAAGCTTAAGTGGATTCTTTTCTGAATCAAACACCGTACTATGGACACTCTTCATATGCAGTATTTCTTCATTTAAATTATCTGCACCTGCGAAGTCTCTGGATACTTAGAAACAAGACATTTGGTTTTCATTTTGAGCTCATCACAATCTAAGTTCATGAATGAAATAATTGGTAAAAACACATCACATATCGATTCATAATTGGCCAATTTAGTCTTCAAATCTGCCATGATGAAATCCAAAACAGATAAAATTACAGAAGACCTGAATTCATTTGTTGGCCCTAGTTGATGTTTTTCTTCAGGCGTATTTTCGTCCACATTTGGTAGCCTCCTATGTAGCAACCTAGTAAGAAAGTAAAAGGAGATGCCAACTGCTTCGGCAACTTCTTTTGATTCCTGCAAAATGATTTCCCACGAAACTTGTAAGTTCTGCTTCTCATCAATTAAATCTTCAATGAGTTGGGTCTCAACATTAAGGGAAATCCCTTTGCTCTGAATGATGACATTTTTCTGGTCAATAGCAGATAGAACTTTGTGCCAAAATAATGACATCAAAAGACCCTTGAAAGATCAGAAGTATTTCTTAAGTCTCAAAATGGTGTTTCATGCCATTGGAGTCAAAGTTGTAACAGTGTCTTCCAGGAGCAGGTCTAGAACTTTGAGAAGCAAAGGATAGTGCTTTACTATTGGACACACAGCTTGCAGTCTTTTACTCCAGCAGGTCTCAGAAAGGCTTTGCAGAGGTAATGGGATATATTTTTTCAACAATTTCCATTGACCAGGACTGCTAGAAAATAAAGAGTACAAACTTTTAATGTTTCCAAAAAAGTAATCACATTTAGCAGCATTTACACCAACTCTGTTCAAGGAGTGTGCTCTGCAGTGGGGGAAAATACTGGAAAATTTGTTTCTTTCAAGTAATCTTGATTGAACCTCACTAATATGTCCCCACATGTTTGAGCCATTTTTGTAACCCTGTGCACGACAATTTGAAAGCAGCATTTGAAGGGTTTCTCACAAATTTTGAATTAATTTGTTTCTTTATTTTGAGAAACGTAACATAAACAGAACATTCTGTTCTCAATGGGAGACGTCAGGGGTCACATTACCAATTATTCCATAAAAAATTGCCTCTTCTCTTTGGTTCAAAATTGTTTTCAGAAGTTTTTCACTCCAAATGGAAATAAATTCATTTTGAAATTACCATGATAGATAGTGAGCTTGGCTTCTCATACTTTTGTCTTTCAATTGGTTTTCTTCTACTTTGGCGAGGTGTTCACACAAGTTACGTCATCATTTTTGCCAATCATTTCCATTATACCCAAAATATTGCTATTGCGAACATCACCAATCTGAGTATTTACCCCCTGAAGAGCCAAACCTCTACTAGTTAAAAAATAAAGTTGTGTCTAGTATTCTTTGTAATATAGCTTTCCACTTACAGTAGTTGCTTCACCGTGGGCCATCTGTTGCAGATTGCTGTCAATACCATGTCCTTTTTAAGGATGTTTGAAGAGTTTTTGATGTTCAGAGCTCTTTTTATGCAGTGGTAAATATCAGTAGAGTTTGTTATAGGGTGTTTATTGAGGATAAAATCTTCTTTTACCAGCTGAGTCACATTTGATTTGAAAATAATACACAGTAAACAATGAATTGTGTTACTTGCGTGTGTTCATTAAGAATGTACATTTGTGAAAAAGTAGTGCCCCTCCGCCAGTCCCCTCGGCAGCTGCTACTGTTTAAACATTGAAAAACATTGAAAACACGTCACCCACTTTTCAAAAACTTAATCCCACCACTACCTGTTACACAATACCAGTGGGTGACTGGTGCATTCTATGAACTGAGGATATTTCTGTAACTGTATATTTCATGTGAACTAGAGTAATACAGTATGCATATTTTAAACATTACATCGATGATATGGATAAAGGAAATCTTTTATTAATCCTTCATTGTCCTACATGCCATAAAATGCACTAGTCGCCACTGACAAATACTGTATATAAAAATAACTTCCTTAGATTCTTACCTTATCTTCCTTGGAGTAACTTTCACGTATCGTATCGTATCGTATCGTATCGTATCGTATCGTATCGTATCGTATCGTATCGTATCGTACCGTACCGTAATGAACATGAACACATATAGAAGCACGGAACTAAATACAAAAAACAACCAAATAAGTCGCATTACTCTCACAGAAAGACTAATTTATTTGCAGTACAAAGAGAACAATAATAACCAAGGTCAAGAAAGGTGTGGACAGCTGAAAGCAAATTATCACTGACAAGTGCCAAAGTATCAGGGCCTATTCCATAAGAAGTCTGCCTTCCTCAATCACTACACTATAAAAGTTACCACTTTTATTTTTTTGGCTTGTATCTGCTGTAGAATTTTATTTTTGTAGAAGAAACAAATATCTTTGGATAAAATGAATTATCCAGAATGTTAAATAACTGGGTTAAATTCAATAAAATCATCCAGACCAGGCACGGGCCTCTACTGTACATGGTCCGGGCCTGGGACCTATAGGTACACTTGGACACCCCACTGTGGTGGCTATGGATAGGATAGATGAAAGTGAGGAGCCTAGCAAAACTAAGTGGAAGCAATGCCAGGACTCAGCTAAGGGCCCTATGGTCACCTCCCAATGTTTCCAAGTTAACAGGACCTGGGGCCTCTTTTAGTTGCTTCTTATGACAGGGACATGGGATACCGTGGGTGTTATTCTACCACTCCTATTCACAGGGGGACAGCATATTGTTAGCATTTGTTAAAAGTTGGTTACCAAAGCAAGGGAAGTGTTTGATACTATGAAAGGTCTCATCACTGACCATATTGGAAGGAGCTGCCCGGTTGGAGTTGAATACAGGTTGGTAAAGAACTTACGTTAACATTAATTTTTAACCTCATACTAGCACTGTATGTACGGTAAGTGGCAAAACAAACAGTACTGAAATTAAAAACATGCTTCAAACATCTAGATACATCAATCAATCAAATAATCAATCACTACTGATCTGCATTTAGGGCAGTCGCCCAGGTGGCAGATTCCTTATCTGTTGTTTTCCTAGCCTTTTCTTAAATGATTGCAAAGAAATTGGAAAATTATTGAACATTTCCCTTGATAAGTTATTCCAATCCCTAACTAAACAAATATTTGCCCCAATTTGTCCTCTTGAATTCCAACTTTATCTTCATATTGTGATATTTCCTACTTTTAAAGACACCTCTCAAACTTATTCGTCTACTGATGTCCCCCCACGCCATCTCTCCACTGACAGCTCGGAACATACCACTTAATTGAGCAGCTCGTCTCCTTTCTCCCAAATCTTCCCAGCTCAAACTTTGCAACATTTCTGTAACACTACTCTTTTGTCGGAAATCACCCAGAACAAATGGAGCTGCTTTTCTTTGGATTTTTTCCAGTTCTTGAATCAAGTAATCCTGGTGGGGTCCCATACACTGGAACCATACTCTAGTTGGGGTCTTACCAGAGACGTATATGCCCTCTCCTTTACATCCTTACTACAGCCCCTAAATACCCTCATAACCATGTGCAGAGATCTGTACCCTTTATTAACAATCATATTTATGTGATTACCCTAATGAAGGTCTTTTCTTATATTAACACCTAGGTACTTACAATGATCCCCAAAAGGAACTTTCACCCCATCAATGCAGTAATTAAAACTGAGAGGACTTCTCCTATTTGTGAAACTCACAACCTGACTTTTAACCCCGTTTATCAACATACCATTGTCTGCTGTCCATCTCACAACATTATCTATGTTATTTTGCAGTTGCTCACAATCTTGTAACTTATTTATTACTCTATAGAGAATAACATCATCTGCAAAAAGTCTTACCTCTGATTCCACTCCTTTACTCATATCATTGATATATATAAAACATAAAGATCCAATAATACTTTGTTGAGGAATTCCCCTCTTAATTATTACAGGGTCAGATAAAGCTTCGCCTACTCTAATTCTCTGAGTTCTATTTTCTAGAAATATAGCAACCCATTCAGTCACTTTTTTTTCTAGTCCAATTGCACTCATTTTTGCCAGTAGTCTTCAATGATCTACCCTATCAAATGCCTAGGTCAATCGCATTACAGTCCATTTGGCCTCCTGAATCCAGGATATCTGCTATATCTTGCTGAAATCCTGCAAGCTGAGTTTCAGTGGAATAACCATTCCTAAACCCAAACTGCCTTCTGTCAAACCAGTTATTAATTTCGCAAACATGTCGAATATAATCAGAAAGAATGCTTTCCCAAAGCACAATGCATGTCAAACTGACTGGGCTGTAATTTTCAGCTTTATGTCTATCACCCTTTCCTTTGTACACAGGGGCTACTATAGCAACTCTCCATTCATTTGGTATAGCTCCTTCAACCAAACAATAATCAAACAAGTACTTCAGATATGGAACTATATCCCAACCCATTGCCTTTAGTATATCCCCCGAAACCTTATCAATTCCAGCTGCTTTTCTAGTTTTCAAACTTTGTATCTTACTGTAAATGTCATTGTTATCATAGGTAAATTTTAATACTTCATTAGTAATACTCACATGCCCTATCTGGACATTATCCCTGTAACCAACAATCTTTACATACTGCTGACTGAATACTTCTGCCTTTTGAAGATCCTCACATACACATTCTCGTTGTTCATTAATGATTCCTGGAATGTCCTTCTTTGAACCTGTTTCTGCCTTAAAGTACCTATACATACCCTTCCACTTTTCACTAATATTTGTATGACCACCAATTATGCTTGCCATCACGTTATCCTTAGCTGACTTCTTTGCTAGATTCAATTTCCTAGTAAGTTCCTTCAATTTCTCCTTACTTCCACAGACATTTCTAACTCTGTTTCATTCCAACCTGCACCTCCTTCTTAATCTCTTTACTTCTCTGTTATAATATAGTGGATCTTTACCATTCCTTACCTCCTTTAAAGGAACAAACCTATTTTCACATTCCTCAACAATAGCTTTAAACCCATCACAGAGTCTATTTACGTTTTTATTGACCGTTTTCCAGCGATCATAGTTGCTTATTAAAAATTCCCTCATGCCTGTTTTATCAGCCATATGGTACTGCCTAATAGTCCTAATTTTAATACCTTCCTTTCTTTCACATTTATTTTTAACTATGACAAAAACAGCTTCGTGATCACTAGTACCATCTATTACTTCGATTTCTCTATAGAGCTCATCTGGTTTTATCAGCACCACATCCAAAATATTCTTCCCTCTAGTTGGTTCCATCACTTTCTGTATCAGCTGCCCTTCCCATATTAACTTATTTGCCATTTGTTGGTCATACTTCCTGTCGTTCGCATTACCTTCCCAATTGACATTTGGTAAATTGAGATCACCTGCTACTATCACATTCCTTTCCATATCATTTCCAACATAGCTGATTATCTTATCAAATAATTCTGAATCAGCGTCAGCGCTACCCTTTCCCTGTCTGTACACTCCAAAGACATCAAGTTGCCTATTATCCTTAGAGAAGAGCCTTACACACAGAATTTCATGTTTTTCATCCTTAACTTTTTCGTAGCTTACAAATTCTTCTTTGACCAGAATGAATACTCCCCCTCCTGAAATTCCTATCCTATCTCTACGATACACACTCCAGTTCCGTGACAATATTTCTGCATCCATTACCGGTATATCATTTCTCAGCCATGATTCAACGCCTATTACAATATCTGGTAAGTATATATCTATTAAATTACTTAATTTGATTCCTTTGTTTACAATGCTTCTACAGTTGAGCACTAACATTTTTATGTCATCCCTACTTGATTTCCAGTTCCCTGTTCTCTTAACACCGCTCCGTAGGCCAGCCCGTTTCCCTGAATGTACCTGCCTATAACCCTTCTAAACAAATTTCCTAACTTATATGTACTACTGCGGTTTAAGTGAAGGCCATCTGGGTGCAGATCCCTGTCTTCTACCCACGCATTGGGATCTAGAAATCTCACTCCCAGTTTCCCACATACCCACTCCATAGTCTCATTTAAATCCCCAATCACCTTCCAGTCAGTATCCCTTCTACACAGTATTCCACTGATAACAATCTCCGCTTCCTTAAACTTCAACCGTGCTGCATTTACCAGATCCCACACATCCCCAACTATGTTGGTACTTATACCTGCTTGCGTTACGTTGTTAGTACCAACGTGAAACACTACCACCTTCTCTTTTCCCTCTTCCTTCTCTTCTACTTTCCTCAGCATCTGCCTCAACCTAATTCCTGGATAACACATTACCCTAGTTCTCTTTCCCCACATGTCTAATGATGGAATCCCCCATGACCAGAGCCTCAACCCTACCCACCTCATTTGATCCCCTCCCCTCCTGGTCAGCCCTATCTTCTCTCACTGCTGCAGAAGCTACTTCCTCCTCCCTTTTCTCCCTCCCATAACCCTGTTCCACCTGTCTTTTCCTTTCCACTACACTACATTTCCCTTTCCTACCTTTACCCTTCCTCTTACTTCCACACATCTCAGCAACAGTTCCCTGTTCCTCATCTTCCCTCGGTTGTTCTACCTGCAGTGACTCGTACCGATTTCTAACAGACACCTGTCCTGAATTCAGATCCTGAACAGAGCCCTTAGCCTGCACTCTCCTTCCCCTTCCCCTTAAAATTATAACACGCAAGGTGATTACAGTAACACATATATAACTGCATTGATAAAGCATAAAAATATGCTTCCTCATGTCTTATGCATTATTCATAATGATCCTGTAGCTTGTCAAACTAGTTAATGAACACAGGCTGTCACAAAGCTTCCAGTACCGTTTCATGTTCAAGGCATGTCAGAGTTATGATCACTTTCGTAAACCACATATGTTTCATTACCATCATTTTCGGTGTTCAAGTCCACTTCTTCCACTATGTCACCCAACCACAAAAGTATCTGATCAGAGGATGCCACTGAACTTGTAATTATTCACCAATAACAGTTACAGTATAAACATTTCACACTAAACACAAGTGTAAGACAAACCTTGACAATAAGTAAAATTCTTTCAAGAATAAATTTACTGTGTCCACCTATTCAATACAATTACTTGTAAACCTTGACAATGCACAAAATGTGAGTAGCACTGTTACTTGCTACTCAGTGCACCACTCACCAAACATGCACTGATGTGCCTAGTAATGGATTGAGGGTCTTGGTTTTCAAAGATAATGGAAATGACTAACATCTTCCCTTACTAGCAATCTGTTTGAAAGATATAGGGAGTTTCAAAAGTAGAGCTCTGTTACATTTCAACAACAAACAATACACTATGGAGGTGAGCGCCACGCTCACCATGCGAGTAATTGCGGGTTATGAGTGGTGGTGATTATTGTTTTTAAGATGAAGTACAACTAGGCAACCATCGTCTATTAACATTAATCAGAGGGAAAAAATGGAAGGGGTCAGACACTTCGAAAATGAAGGTATCAGCCAAAGGTGGTGATTATTGTTTTAAGAGGAGGTACAATTAGGCAACCATCTTCTATTAACACCAATCAGAGAAAAAATGGTAGGGATCCGACACTTCGAGAAATGAAGATATCGACAAAGGAAGACGAGGGCCACGCAAGGTGTGAAAATGAATGAATCGCTAGGCCTTGTAACCTAACACCATCGGAGTTGGAAAAGAACAAGAGTTGACCAAGAGAGGTTGGACAGAATAGATGAAAGTGAGGAACCTGACACAAGTGGAAGCAATGCCAGTACTCAGCTACGGGCCCTGTGGTTGCCAACCCATGCTCCCAAGCTAAGAGCCTTTTATGACAGGTGGTGATGGTGATTATTGTTTTGACGGACAGGGGATACTGTGGGTGTTATTCTATCGCCCCCATCCCAGATCCCTTCCAGTTTTTCTCTCTGATTAGTGTTATATAGAGGATAGTTGCCTAGTTGTACTTTCTCTTAAAACAATAATCACCAACACCACCACTACAGGGGGACGTTTCTTAAGGCTCACGAGAGGAAATAAGCGTCAACTTTTGAAGAATGAAGGTCTTGCTAGGAAATGAGAACCTAATACAGTCGGAAAGGATCAAGATTTGACCAAAGAGTATTGGACGGGGAGATGATTCTGAGAAGTCTGACACAAGTACAGTACCGGTAAGTAACGTCAGGCTCGATTAGAGGCCCTGTGATCGCCATCTCGCGCTCCCAAGTTTTGAACTTCTGGGGGGTCCCATTTCAATCGCCGCTTACAACGGGCAGGGGATACCATGGATATATTCTACCACCCACACTCACAGGGGGAAGGTGCGGGTATGTCATGGAGGGAGAGACGTTTATCTCAAGTGAGTTGAAACAAAAGCAGACGCTTTTGGGGCACAGTAATGTACATACACATCACACAATTTGCGACCCTCTGAAGACTGGGAAGTGTCTGCAATAGAATAGCAAATATGATTTCTTAAGGAATTTTAACTTGCACATACAACGCATGTAAACGGGAAGGAAGATGTTTAGATCGGGTTGCGAATTTGGTTTATACAATAAGCAAGCATCAATGCTTCTAATTATTTGGTTTAAAAGAATTCCAATTTGTGTAGAAAAGCAGTGCGAAGGTTTGATCACGATTTGATGCTATTGCACGCTGCAAGGCTCATGTAAGAGAAGCACGCTGTAAACATTTTCATTTGTTGTTTCAATATGGACGTGTGGGTTACGCGAATAGCATTATGGGTTTATTGGATTTGCAATTGCAACGCCATTATGCGGTGAGAACTTTCATATTTGTAAGATAAAAATATTTCTTATCTGTCATTATTTTTCTTAAATTCAGAGAGGGATGTATACATTAAACTTACATATCCGTTGACTGTGGCGTGTGTGTGACATTTTCTATCGTGAGAAAGGACTCACGGCCGTGTTGGATCTGCATCATCCTGGTTAGAAATAGGCCTACAGTGAAATCAAGGAAGGAAAGGTATGATTATGATGCATTACATAGCAAGTGATATTTTCAAACAGTGATTAACATGTGAGATCAAGTGACCGTCGTTATAAAGGTAAGTTTACAGATTTAGTCCCTCGCGTGACGTCTTTCGACCTTTGAAAAGGGGAGCAAGATCACTACTATACTGTTAATCGAGTATTTTAATGATTGAGTGTACTGTTTTTCATATAAACATCAGCGAGGATTAGACTGAAGATAGCAATACCGCATCTGTCTGAATAACTATGTCCTTGTCTGATTTCATTCTCATCCTTTCACTTCTATTGCCAGGAATGTTTGAACATAATTAGGTTAGGGCTGCCAAATATATCTGGATTAGAATTTAATTGTTACACAGATTCTTATTCAGTAGATACGATACGAGATAAAACACTTATTCTTGTACAAAACTGTGGACAGTACGTTTAAGTAGGCTAGATCAGTTGTAAACTACAGGAACATTTCTTAGTTCTAGTAAATGACTACATAGTATTATTTAGATATGCTAGAGAAAGCTATACGATTATGATCATAGCAGTTATAGAAAATCAATTAATTTATTTTTTGTTATGCTGTAGATGAAAAGCATAGACGTTATATTACGTTGTGGTGCAGACTCGCTGTGACAGATGTGTTTGGGGATGCTCCTTTGGGCTTAATGTTTACGACTTATCACACCCTCTTGGGCTTCAGTTAAATTAACCTGATTGAGGTACTTATTGCCTTTGAAACTTCTATTTAGGTAATTTATTATAGTGAAGTGATATTCACTCCATTGTAGATTAATTTGTTTTTCATTAGGGCCTAATAAGCTACATGAGGTCCTAAATATCCTAACACATTTATCTGTTACCTTATGTCTTACATTTGACAGTATTCAGAATCAATAGCTTTTCCTTTAGCACTATCTTTCAGTAGGATGCTAATTAGTTTATAATATCACCCATTCAATACATTAAAATTTTAAACATTTAGGAATTTATCTTTATTTCCATATGAGACATGTTTTGTCTTTCATTGAAGGCATCATCAGTCACAGCACTACCTCAAGGCACAAATCAGGCACCTGATCTGCAATCAAATTGTAATCACTAGGAAATAATATTGACATATTACAGTAGGGTTAGTCAATGAGAAAAACAATGTTCATTGATAATATGGATACCAACATATCGGCCGTTTGCTGTAAATTACCAGTTGTGAAGGATAACAGCGTCAAAATGTTAGGGTATGTCTTACAAAGGTTAACTTAACATATTTACATGGGGGCAGTCTAAGGGAAAAATAAGTTACTGGGACCAATAGGTAAGACCACAGGGTATTTAACATTGTCCAGCAGCAGTGGTCCATATGAAATATTGACGTTACACTATCAGAAATGTCAGGAAAATCTCAATGAGAAAATCAATGTTCATTAATAATAGGAGTTAAAAAGGATTATATTAACATATTTACATGAGGGCAGTCGAAGGTAAAAGTTACAAGTAGTCGGCACCAATGTGTAAAACCACAGGGCATTTTAACAGTGTCCAGCAGTGGTGGTCTGATATGAATCATTGACGCTACTCTATTAGAAAATTTAGGAAATTACAAAGCTTATAATATATATTTACATGGAAGCACTTTGGGGAGAAAGTATACAAAATGTCTGGCACCATTGTGCATAACAGTTATTTCTGCCGTTGGTTGATGATCGCAGTATTGACAGGGCAACTACACAGTAATATTGTCGTTACTCTATTTATTTCTTAGTGATTACAATTTGATTGCAGATCAGGTGCCTGATTTGTGCCTTGAGAGGTAGTGCTGTGACTGATGATGCCTTCAATGAAAGGCAAAACATGTCTCGTATGGAAATAAAAGATAAATTCCTAATTGTCTAAAATTTTTAATGTATTGAATAGGTGATATTATAAACTAATTAGCATCCTACATATAGTATCTTAAATACAGATCCACAATGATATCACTTGCATATCTTTCAGTATGGTACTTAAAACAGTTTAAATTAATGACACTTTTGGTAAAATTATGGTAGGTAAAAAGCTATAAACTGTCCTCTCATTTTTGGGAACTGAGGGGTTAATTCCTTCTAGATTCAACTGTAAATATATTGTACATCGACGACTTAGTGGAACATACAGCTGCGGACTACGGCCAAATAAAGGGAATTATCTTGCTCGTTTTAGCATTGCTACTTACTCGACTTAGAATTTCCACTATATTTTGGTCCATATTTAGGAAGAGTAATCTATTTCGCATATTATATTATTTGGTTAAGCATATATTCACGAGATATTTATTGTCGCCATCTACTGCACCTCCCAAAATATAACCCACGATCAATTTCTTCGGAAATTCAGTAGGTAAGCTAATTAAACAGTAACCATCATAGACAACCATCGCAAAGGCAGGCCCGCAACATCTAGGACCCGTGCAAAGGTCAACAGTGTGAATGCGATCATTAGACAGAACCGGTACATTAAACTGAGAGAAATCGCGACGCAGCTGAACATGTCTTATGGCAGTGTGTTCGCCATTGTTCACGAGGTCCTTGGATATTGTAAGCTGTGTCAAAGATGGGTCCCACGTCTTCTCACCGATGAGCACAAGGGACGTTTCCAATCCTCCCTGGCATTTTTGCAACGCTATGCCGCAGACGACAACGGGTTTCTGTGGCGAATCGTCACAGGCGACGAAACGTGGGTCCACCACTTCACCCCCCAAAATGAAGCGAACATCAATGGAATGGGTGCACCCCTCATCACCACAACGAAAGAAGGCCAAGATTCAGCCTTCAGCCGGTGAGGTTATGGCGACAGTGTTCTTTGACATGGAGGGTTTGCTGCACGTGGAATTCATGCCGAAAGGAACGACGATCAACGCGGCGTCGTATTGTCAAACGTTGCACCGGTTGCGTAAAGCGATTAAAGAGAAGCTCCGGGGGAAATTGAGCACCGGTGTGATTTTGTTGCACGATAACGCAACACCTCACAAAGCCCGCCAAACGAGAGAACTGCTGCAGCGTTTCAAGTGGGAGGTCTGGCAACATCCACCCTACAGTCCCGACCTAACGCCATGTGACTTTCATCTGTTTGGTAAGCTCAGAACGGAGCTCGGTGGTCGACATTTCAAGACCGATGAGGAGGTGAAGGCCGCTGTCTCCGAGTTGTTGCAGAACGCTGGAGGAAATTTCTATGCATCCGGCATCGACAAGTTGGTTGTGCGTTTGCAGAAATGTTTGGAGTCTCTTGGAAACTATGTGGAAAAGTGACATTACAGTGTATGTCGTTATAGTCATGTTGCTGTTGTATAGGTAGTGTAATAAATGGCCATAACTGGGAAGTGAAACTTATTTTCTGATCTGCCCTCGTACATCACAATGTTTTCTGTGCCTTAATTGTGGTCACTCAGTTAAGAGCTGCAGCAAACGTGGAAAAGCTTTCTGCTCTAAATGCAGGCAATCACATCATCGTTCAATTTGCCCTATTGAAGCTTAACAACCAACCACAGTTAATCAAATTGCCACCCACTTACCTGACCCCACACACTTACAGGCGTTTGGTTAATTGGACCAGCAGGATTGAGTGAAGTAACATGTTGTGTTTTGGTCTCAGTCAATCTAGTTTTATTTTTACATCACTTATCAACTTGCTAAAAATTGAAATTGTTGCTGAACGAGCAATCACCATCACTGGATTTGAAACCACTCAATCGACTCCAGAGAAACGTCATCGAGTACATCTTCGCATTCAAGGACTTATGACAAAAACGCAAACATTTATCACTGCTCTCGAAAGTAACAATGTGTATTCTTCTCATCCGACTACTCCACCAGACATCATTTCACTCGCACACAATCATACACTGTTGGCAGACTCCAGAGATCATTCACTTACTTGCTCATTGAGATACTAATCGGAGCTGACAACTATTGGAAACTAATAAGACACTCCGATCAGAATCACTTCTTCATTTGTCTTACTTCCATCGATTTTTGGATGTTTACTTAGTGGCAACCGATCAGAAATCCTCAGTAACGAAGTCAGCATTAATAAGGTAGAGCTATTCGAAGATTTTACAGCACTTGATAATAAAATAAGTCAGTTTTGGAATCTTGAGAGCATGGGCATCAAGGATACTGAATTAAAATCAAAATATCTAAGTAATAGAAACACAGAGACAGTCAACGAATTCCACAATTCTCTCTGTGTAAATGCTGGTAGGCAAGTAGTTTCACTTCCCAAGAAACATAATTCGCTCGTTAACGACAATCGGATGAATTCAGATGAACGCTTGCAAGCATTGACACGAAATTTCAATAACGACATCGGCTACAAAAATATGTACTACAACGAAATGTTTACTTACATTCTATAGCTGAGTCTCTCAGGGTGCATGCGCCCGTGCTCTGCACGGCGCAAGGTGCAGGAGATGACTTCACTAGGTTGACCAGAGTGAAAACCCTCACTCCACTTTCCCTACACCTGTCTCACCCGTTCGACCTGTCTTTGCCTTCCCCACCTTCCCCGGTGATTCTCCCCACACTTCGAAATGTTTATGTACGGTGAGCGGTGACACTGTTGTATGGGACAATGTTACTGGTGTTAAAACACTCTTCTTTCAATTTTGCATGAGAAGACAAATCTCTAGCTCTTCTTTTCTTTTATCTTTGCAATGATATACCAGTTATGCCTGGAACAAGGGACCGGCTGTCAGCAATTCTGAGAGCCTTCTTTAAATTAGTCAGAAATAGGCCTACTCACACACAATCTAGTTTTCGTACAAGTCAAAACAGGAAAAAAATACCTTTCACATATGCATGTGGAACCAAACATACAAATAATCTTAGCTACATCTCGATGCAGCTTAGGAAAATCTTCCTTCGACAAATTCTCGTAGAATTGAGCAAAGCCTTTGTATTGGAAAATAGATCTTTTTAATTAACTTATCACATAATTATTGTCCCACAGATTAAGCATTTGGCTTTATCGTCACGACTGACAAAAGAATACGAACGTTCCCAGTTCGATTGAAATGGACTTTCGGAAGCCTTTGCTTTCTTCGAAACAGGTTGCTCGATTATTATGTTGTTGTCTTGCGCTGATCTGTTTCACTCTTCACTGATGAGCCGTCGATTACCGAATGCTTTGTCGCTCTCAGCACACTGCACCACCCGAGTCAAGCCAAGTCGGACCGATGCACAGTGCACGGAGTCTGTGCCTTGATTTGCACGCGTGAGATTTTGGGCATTTGAGAGGCCCTGTTCTAGAGGGTCAAGTTGAGGTGGTTGACACAGATATCATACCAGACTTATCCTACTCTCTAACCTCACCACGTTGTTAAGAAGGAGAATGGAGATTACACGAAATGGAGAGTCATGTTTGATGCACCTTCTCATACAAAAATGTGCCTCTCTTTAAACGATATATTGGAAATAGGACCGAACGTTCTTTGTGGAGCACTATCTGTATTACTCAGGTTCTGATTGTTCCTGTATGCCTTAATAGGGGGATGTAAAGCAAGCATTTCTACAACAATCTCTGCACCCAGCTGACATGGATTTGACCGGTTTCTTTTGGTGTCGCATATCAGATGCTAATGGCCGACCTCGGACTACAAATTACGTTATCACTTATCGTTTCACCAGAGTACCTTTTGGACTTTCTTCTAGCCCCTTTCTTCTATCTGCCACACGCTGAGAATTAGCAACGTTACACACTGATTTATTTCCTTCTGCTGCTGTACTGGTGGACAAGTGCACTTACATGGAAAACTGTTATTTCTACGACAGACAAAACTGCTCTCTGCACAATACGCATAGACCTTACCGCCCTCATGAACATAAAAGCTTCCTATGTTGAAATGGGCTAATAACTCTGAATCACTACAAGACTTGTGGAAGGCTGTGAATATATGAACAAAAGTTCTTGCATTGATTGGAATACAGATTCTGATGCCTTCTCTCACATCGCTGGTGATATTTTGATTGGCTTTTTAGAGAAACCTAGTACCAAACGCCTAGTACTTCAGGTTATTTCAAAATTCTACGACTCTACCGTAGTGTTTACAAACTAACCTGTACCAAAGAGAATAAGCGACCTGTACAAAACAACGGATTGCACATAGTTATAATGACAAGTAGCGTCATCTAGTGTGACATATGAGAACTAATATCCATGGCACGGAAATTCTAACACGGTTACATTCGTGCCACATGATTTAGAAGGCGGAAATTAGACGGAATTGACACGTAAAGACGACACCAGTCATTCATATTAATCTCTACAAATGCAACATGGATCCCGATACAAAGAGAGCTCTAATGCAGAAAAGATCCGTTCTTAAAGCCGGTTTAACACGCATACAAAGCTTTGTGAGCTCAGAACTTGATACGGCAGATACAACTTTAATCGAAGTAAAACTGAATAGGCTACTTTCTCTTAAGGAAGATTTCAAATACATTCAAACTGAACTCGAGCTAAATGATGACGAAAATATCGATTCACATATCGATTACCACCAGGAATTCGAAAATAATAGCGATCTTCTGGAAGCTAAGCTTAGAAAGGCTATCATTTCCCAGACTTCACATTTAGCTGACAAAGTACGTTCTCTTTCAACCAATGATGTAGGAAGGCAAATAAAATTGCCAGAAATCAAGCTCCCTACATTTGACGGTACATTAACAACTTGGCTTCACTTCAGGGACACCTTTCAGAACCTGGTAGTTAATAGCAATGATCTGTCGAATGTTGAGAAGTTTCGTTACATGTTATCCTCGCTTAAAGGAGAAGCCAAGGATGCTGTTAGGAATATTGGCATTTCAGACTCCAATTTTACTGTAGCTTATGATCTTCTCGTGAGCAGGTATCACTCGCCAAAATTAATATCTGCTGAATATATTAAACAGATCCTAGAATCACCGGGTAAAGTATGTTCAACCGAAACAGAGATACACCAACTCGTAAATAAATTGAGGTAGCATTGATGCACTGAACCACTAGATACTAAGAATAAATTCTGAGGTAGCATTGATACACTGAACCACTAGATACTAAGATAAGCATTCTAGATCTTCTCCTAAACGAGCTCTTACTATCGCGAGTGGATAAGAAATTGAGACTAGAATTCGAAAATAAACATTCTCATCTCGAAGCTGTAGATTTTAAAGAACTTGTTAAGTTCTTGGAGGGACGTTGTCAGACATTGCAACTTTGAGCCTCCAACCCCTCTCCCAGTCTATCGCAAAACCATCAGACAAGTTCAAGGTCAAAAATCGCAGCTCAACAGTCATACATTACAACGTCAAGACAATGTTGCATCTGTTCAGATGAACATCAGCTTTATAGGTGCCCAGATTTTCTTGAATGAGATTGTGATGAGAGGTTCAAAGTAGTAAAGGATAAAAATCTATGCAGCAATCGCCTGAGCTCATCCCACACTTGGAAGGCATGTACATCAAAAACATCATGTAGATTATGTAACAAATATCACCACACGTTGTTGCATCATGAGACTGACCATATATCATCTCTTGCAAATCAAAACAACAATCCACAACAATCATCTTATCATTCTCTGAGAAGCACATCCAAGAATCAGATACTTCTGAGTACGGCTTTAGTAAAGATCAAGGACGGTCAGGGAAGATTCCATTTAGTTCGTGCCATACTCGACTGGTTCGCAGAGTAACTTTATATCCGAACACATGATGCAACAACTGAAAAAGAAAAAGACCAGCGCCATAACACTGGAAGCTTTTGGTGAACTCACATCCCAAGCAAATACAGCAGTGAATATTGAGGTTCACTCAACAATCAACGATTATCACTTCAACGTGGAATGTATTGTTCTTCCCAGAATAACTGGCAATATACCTGTCTCACATATCAATTTTCAAGGACTGGAACATTCCACAAGACATCACTCTCGCTGATTCTGACTTTCACATCCCTCAGGCTACAAATTTACTGATTGGCGCACAGTTTTTCTTACAGCTCCTGCAACCCAGAAGAAAAACCCAACAAGGGTACCCATGTCTACAGAACACACAACTAGGATGGATTCTCAGCGGGGAATATTCACAACTCAATCGAGAAAGGGAAGTGGAGACACCAACCAAGTCGCTCTTTATCAGGTCTGACCTCAACTTAGAAATACAAATTACCGGGCGAGTTGGCCGTGCGCGTAGAGGCGCGCGGCTGTGAGCTTGCATCCGGGAGATAGTAGGTTCGAATCCCACTATCGGCAGCCCTGAAGATGGTTTTCCGTGGTTTCCCATTTTCACACCAGGCAAATGCTGGGGCTGTACCTTAATTAAGGCCACGGCCGCTTCCTTCCAACTCCTAGGACTTTCCCATCCCATCGTCGCCATAAGACCTATCTGTGTCGGTGCGACGTAAAGCCCCTAGCAAAAAAAAAAAAAGAAATACAAATTCAGAAGTTCTGGAGCCTTGAGGAAGTGAACCATGTTACACACTCACCTGAAGAGAAGGAATGTGAAGCCCATTTCAAGGACACCACAAGAAGAGATGAAACTGGGAGATTCATCGTAGAGCTACCCCTTAAGAGAGAGTTGAAACTTGGAAACTCAGTGCAGACTGCCAGCCGACGTTTTCATCTATTAGAACGGAAACTACAAACTCAAGACGACCTTCGTCAAAATTACATCACCTTCATTAGAGAGTACCAGACCCTTGGACACATAACGGAACTTCAGTCAGAACCCGTTGAAGGAGAAAGATATTATATGCCTCATCACGCTGTTGTCAAGCATTCTAGCAGCACTACTAAAATAAGTCGTATTTGGTGGATCAGCAAGGACTGACAACGGTACTGCCTTAAACGATATCTTAATGGTAGGACCTACAATTCAAAAAGATCTTTGCTCAATAGTTATGAGATTCCGCACTCACAACATTGCTTTCACCGCTGATATTGAAAAGATGTACCGCCAGATAATGGTTCATCCTAAACATTGACACTTACAGTGCATCCTATGGAGAGAACATCCTCAAGATAAACTAAAATCTTATGCTCTTAACACTGTCACATCGTTTCTCTCCACAAGATGTCTCCAGCAATTAGCACTCGAAGAAGCGCCCGAATTCCCGAGAGCGGCCGCGATGCTCAAACGTGACTTCTATGTTGATGACTGTCTTACTGGAGCAAATACCTTAGGAGAAGCCCTGGAGCTGCGAATCGAGTTACAACAGCTTCTCAGTTGTGCAGGGTTTCCTTACAAGTTGTCCATTTCATGACCGTATCGATGTTTAATCAAGAAGTAAGTATAAATAACCACCTAATCGATACTTTATTAATGCCTCAGGCAAAATTGAATAAAATTAAAACTTACAGGACATGTTTCGACCACTTAGTGGTCCTCTTCAGCTGTATAAATAAAGAACTGAAAAGAAAAACATTGACAATAAGCACAAATAAAAGTTCTTTGGAGACTCCTTTGATAAAAATGGAGGTCGTCAGAATAGGTCATCTTGCCTTTCGTTCTTGTTTGGAAAAGATGTTTATTCTGCGCTGTCTAGAGGGTCTGTCTTTGAGCGCGACCTGGTGAAGTAACGATGTGATACAGTTTGACAGTTCATGGAAAGCTCTGGAGAGAAGGGAAGTAGAGTTTCATCGTCATCTAAAATAACATGTGAGGGAGGAGGGAGATTGGGCTGTGCTTCTGCGATGTCGTGTTTGATTATATGTTTTTATGCTCATTGTTTTCGTTGAGATTCTCTTCATCTTATATGAGAATATTAGCAAATACTTAGAATGGGTAGACATGAAACAGACTAGACGAACAAGAGATATAATCAAACACGACATCGCAGAAGCACAGCCCAATCTCCCTCCTCCCTCACATGTTATTTTAGATGACGATGAAACTCTACTTCCCTTCTCTCCAGAGCTTTCCATGAACTGTCAAACTGTATCACATCGTTACTTCACCAGGTCGCGCTCAAAGACAGACCCTCTAGACAGCGCAGAATAAACATCTTTTCCAAACAAGAACGAAAGGCAAGATGACCTATTCTGACGACCTCCATTTTTATCAAAGGAGTCTCCAAAGAACTTTTATTTGTGCTTATTGTCAATGTTTTTCTTTTCAGTTCTTTATTTATACAGCTGAAGAGGACCACTAAGTGGTCGAAACATGTCCTGTAAGTTTTAATTTTATTCAATTTTGCCTGAGGCATTAATAAAGTATCGATTAGGTGGTTATTTATACTTACTTCTTTTCAGGGTTTCCTTTGCGAAAATGGTGTTCCAATAGCCCTGAATTACTGAACTCCATCCCAGAAAGCTTACGAGAAACTAAGCACTCGTTAACTGACATCGTTAGTGAGATGGTAAAGACCGTAGGGTTGACTTGGCATCCATCCACAGACAAGTTTCAAATAAACTGTAACGCAAATTTTCAAGAATTAATGGGTGATACGACGTTCACAAAGAGAATGGTGCTCTCAACAATATCCTCAATTTACGACCCACTTGGATTTATAAGCCCTGTAGTAATCAGCTTCAAGGTTTTCATGCAACGTCTCTGGCAGGAAAGGTCAGGATGGGATGACCCTTTACTAGTAAACTTACTTGATATGTGGTTGAAATTATATGATCAGATCCCCACGCTTAATAGCATCAAGGTCCCAAGGTGTGTTCTCGCTGAAGGGAAAATCAAGTCCATAGACATCCATGGTTTCTGCGATGCTTCACATCACGCTTATGGCGCCTGTATTTACGTGAGGTCTGTGAACAACAAAGGCGACGTTCTTATCAGATTGTTATGTGCAAAATCGAGAGTCGCACCTTTAAAGCAAGTCTCAATTCCCCGAGTAGAATTGTGTGGTGCCTTACTGCTCTCCCATCTCCTGAAGAAAACACTTGCCTCTCTACAACTGCCATTCACTAAGATACAGCTTTGGACTGACTCGACAATTGTACTAGCATGGTTAAATGTGTGCCCCACTAAATGGACGACGTTCGTAGCATTAAGGGTTGCAGAAATTCAAGAAATTGCTCCCTCGAATCACTGGTCTCATGTTAAATCACAGGATAACCCAGCAGATCTCGTCTCGCGAGGCATTGAACCAACAGACATGAAGAACAACATGCTGTGGTGGCACGGTCCAGCCTGGCTATGCTTAGATCCCTCAGCTTGGCCAAAACGAGAAACTATCTCCGACCCTAACAAGATACCAGACAAAAGAATATTAACTTCACTTGTTATTGTGCAACATAACAACTCATTTCTAAACACATTCTCTTTGTTAAACTGACTACTCAGGACGATTAGCTATTGCCTCAGATTTGCTTCAAACTGCAGGAGAAACCCCGATGATCGCGATATGTCCCCATTAAGGCCTCAAGAAATAAGTAACGCCCTCATTGTATGTATCAAGATTGTTCAAGCAATATCCTATCATGAAGAAATTCGTTGCCTCGAGCAAGGAAAGAACATTCACTCATCTAGCAAAATTAGGAATTTAAGCCCAACTCTGGACCAACATGGCTATCTTCGTGTTGGTGGAAGACTGTACAATGCATCATCCATCTCTTACGAAGCTAAACATCAACTTAAATTACCTCCCAAGCATCACGTCACGAAACTTATTATTTTAAGTGAACATCAAAGATTACTCCACGCTGGACCCCAACTCCTGATATCATCAGTACGTGAGAGATATTGGATTCCAAGAATTTGACAAGTCGTTAAAGGGTGCATTCATTCATGCTTGCCATGCTACAAATTAAAATTAACAACAAATCAACGGAAGATGGGAAATCTTCCCAAAGAAAGAATCACCCCTGCAAGACCATTCCTGAACGTGGGGGTAGACTATGCTGGTCCATTTTTTATAAGAATTGGAACACTGTGAAGCAAACGAACGGGCAAGGCCTACGTCGCCATCTTCACTTGACTTGCCGTAAGAGCTGTATATTTGGAAGTTGTCTCAGACCTTACAACGGATGCATTCATGGCCGCACTGCGACGTTTCACGTCACGCAGAGGATGTCCATCAAATATCTATAGCGACAATGGCACTAACTTCGTCGGTGTTGCAAAGGAGCTAAAAGAACTGCAAGAATTTCTCCAAGATTATGATCAAACCAGAAATATTGTCGAAGCTGCAACCACAAAGGTGATCGCCTGGCATTTCATCCCTCCATCAGCACCGCATTTCGGCAGAGTTTGGGAGTCCATGGTGAAATCTTTCAAGTACCATCTGCGAAGAACTATGGGTAGCACGGTGCGTACCTTTGAAGAATTAACTACCCTTTCTTCCCAAATAGAGGCCTGCCTGAATTCTCGTCCTCTAACAAGACTCAGCGATGATCCTACAGACTTATCTTGTTTAACCCCATCTCATTTCCTAATTGGGGAACAAATTACTGCACTTCCTGATCATGATCTTGTTCACTGTTCCATAAACAGACTTTCCAGATGGCAACATCTTCAAAAGATGACCCAGGACTTCTGGAAACAATGGCACAGGGAATATATTAACACACTGCAGCAGCGCCACAAGTGGACTGAGAAACATCCTAATCTTTGAATTGGAGATCTTATGTCCATCAAAGATGACAACCTACCATCTCTGCAATGGCGAATGGGCGTAATAGAGTCGGTTCATCCTGGTGAAGACAACCTCGTATGGGTCGCCAAGAATACTAAAAGTTTCGAGTTACACAGTGATGTGATTTAATACCTTTATGAACTCCCTGACTATCTGTGTTATGTGTTTATTCCTGAAGTGAATTATCTTTCTTCTTCCCTTCTTAAAAGGCCAGTGCCTTTTGGTGGCCGATATGTTTGAGAAATTTTTACCTTTTCTTGTAAATATGTGTGTTGGTACATATATCAAACAGTTGAATGTTAATAAATATGGTGTTCGAAGATACATTCCCAATAAGAACGGACTTAACATTTGTGTTAAAAAGTCGTAGCTAAGCTTTTCTAGAAATGTTCTTGTTTTTCCATATAGGATACAATTGAACAAAAGCCCCATTTGCTTTCCTGATACGACTCTTAATGTCTTCTTCTGCTCCTCCAGTCATTGTAACCATACTCCCAAGCTATATGAAGGAGTCTACTTGTTCTACCTCTTTATCATCTTGGAATTGACCCTCGTCTCCTTGGTCTTATTAATATTTATTTTAAGTCCAGCATCCTCTGCCTCCACCTTCAACCGCTTAATCTTCTCTTCCATATCTCTGAACCGTTGAGCCAGTAGGCAGATGTCATCTGCAAAAGCCAGGTCTTCTAACCTGTCTTGTAAGCCTCACTGGATCCCCCTTTTCTGACCTCAATACACTCTCCTGAGCACACTATCCAACACAAGTAGGAAAAGTGTCGGAGAAAGAATACAGCCCTGTCGAACTCCTGAGGTCACATCTATTGGTTCAGTAAGATCTCCCATACGCACAACCTGACATTTATAACCCTCGTACATATCCATTATAATATTCAGAATCTTTTGTGGTATACCATATTCTTCAAGTGTTTGCCACATAACTTGTCTATTTACAGAGTCGAAGGCCTTCTTAAAATCAATAAAAGTTATGTAGAGGGTGTTCTGCCATTCTGCACTTTGTTCCAAGATGATTCTCAGAGTGTTTATGAGATCGACACAGCTACTGTGTTTACGAAAACCAGCCTGTTCCCTTCTAAGGTGCAATTCCACAACATCCTTCACCCGCTCTAGAATGATCCTTGAAAGCATCTTACTTGGTACCGACAACAAAATAATTCCTCTCCAGTTATCACACTTAGTAATATCCCCTTTCTTTGGTATATTAACAATCGGGCCTTTCTTCCATTCAGCTGGTAGCTTTTCTTCATTCCAGATCCTTTCCAACAGGGGGTGCAGTAATTTTGCCAAGGTCTCAATATCTGCTTTAAGTATTTCTGTCGCGATATTATCCATACTGGGTGCTTTTCCAGTTCTTATCTGTTTCAAGGCCTTCTCTATTTCTGAACAGGTTGGAGGATGTAAATTTATTCTTGGGTCACTATCTTCTGGTTCCATTTGTTGGTTACCATTCTGTTCTGTATCTCTATTGAGCAACTCTGAGAAATGTTCCTTCCATCTCTGTAGCTGTTCTTCCCGGGTAGTCATTAGTTCACCTCTCTTGTTTTTAACGGGCTTGTTCCTTATAAATCCTCTCCTTGACAGTTTCTTTGTGATTCTATACAATTCCTTAGCATCTCCCCTTGCTGATGCTTCTTCTGCCATTCGTGCTTGTTCATCTACCCACTGTATATGATCTTTTCTTACACTTTTCTTCACACTCTTATCAGCTTCCACATATTCCTTCTGTGCTGCGGCTTTCTGTTGTCTTGTTTTACACATATTAATCTATACTAGCTTTCTAGTCTCTTTTTTTTTTTAAGTATCATCAGATATCCATTCCTTCTTGAGATAATTGTGAAATCCAAGCACCTTCTCACTAACGTCTAAATATGTGTCCTTGACTTTCTTCCGTGATAATTCAACATCCATCATAAGTTCTGGTTCAACAGCAAGAGCTTCAAAGTGGTTTCTTAATTCTATCTGGAAATCTTTCCTTTTACTTTCATCTTTCAATTTACCTGAATCAAATTTCTTGTTTCGCCATTCAACTTTCCTTCCACTTGCCACAATTTTCATTCTAAACTCTGCAACTACCAGGTGATGATCACATCCATTATCTGCCCCTCTTTTATTTCTAACATCAGTCAAGGATCTTCTAAACTTTCTACTTATGGCGATGTGGTCTATCTGATTTTCTGTAACCTGATCTGGCGACACCCATGTAATCTTATGGCATCGTTTATGAGCGAATAAAATGCCACCCACTACCAAATCATAGCTAGCACAGAAATCAATGAAAAGCTCCCCATTTTCGTTACAGTCACCAACTCCACGTACTCCCATAATTTGTTCCAGTCCCTCATTGTTAGAACAAACCTTTGCATTTAAATCCCCCATCACAATAATAATATTTCTCTTTCCCACTTTCTTAATAGTCTCATTTAGCTGGCTGTAGAATTCTTCCTTTTTCTTCAATCTCTGTCATTTCTGTTGGAGCATAACTCTGGATCACAGTCACATTGCGGACCCGGGTCTTGAATCGAGCTGTCATCAGTCTTTCTGAGATGGGTTTCCAATCAAGGAGGCTCCTCTTTGCAGTTTCATTCAATAGCAATCCTATACCTTCTCTATGTTCTGTATCCTCCCCCATTTGCCTAGAATAAAGGAATGTGCATCTATTAAGAGTCTGTATTTCTCCAAAGTCTGGCCACCATACTGCACTTAATCCAAGGATATCCAGCCTGTATTCCTCCATCACTTTAGCCACTTGCTTCAATTTACTGCTTAGCCACTTGCTTCAATTTACTGCTCTCTCTCTCTCAGGGTTCTGACATTCCAAAAACCTATTCTCGTTTTCCACTTCATGCCAAAAGTCGTCAACTTATTATCCATCCGGTTGTATTTCACAGCTAAAAGAAGTCACCATAAATGGTAATAAAATCAAAATAGTAACTCAGTTTAAATATCTTGGAGAAGTAATAACACATAACTTAAATGAAAAAATCTCAATCCAAGTAAGAACAAATAGATTAGCTAAAGCACAAAAATTAACATGGGATATCTACAAAAAGAAATGTCTATCAATAAATACAAAAATAAAACACTACAACACAGTTATAAAACCGGAAGCTACATATGCAGCAGAAACACTCTTTTACCTGAATAAACAATCAAAGACTGACAGACTTCAGAAAATTGAAAGGAGGATTGGAAGAACCTGTATCAACAAAAAATATCAGAAAGATGGACAGTGGCGGTTAATACCTAACAAAGTCGTGTACAAAGAGCTAGAACCCATTACAGATACTATGCGTAAGAGGAGACTGGGATTCTTTGGACATATCATGAGGATGCAGGACTCGAGACTTCTGAAACAACTAGTACAACACAATCTCGTCTCAAAAAATACCACAACAGGATGTAAATGGATCAGAGAAGTAAGAGAGGATCTGAAGGAAATAGGCCTTACAACAGAAGACACCAAAAATAAGATAAAATTGAATACAAAACTCAAGAATACAAACCTCCGCTTTACCCTTACACAAAACAAACCAACAACACGCACATTTTCAACTGAGGAAAGGGCACGAAGATCGGAGCGTCTGAAGAAGTACTGGGAGGACCGCAAAGCCCGAACAATCCCTTCAAAGAGACCTGAACGACGGACTGACTAAAGTGATCCTATGTGGTCATAAAAGAAGAAGAAGAAGAAGAAAGGTTGTGCGAGTTATTAGCCCACAGCAACCCGAGCTTGGTGGTGGGACTGCCACCTAAGCCTCCAAGCCTGCTGTTTTCTGTAGGGGTTGTCTCCCTTAGCCTTTGAAGATCCCTCTTCACCACAAGGCAGTGGTTCCCTGTGTTTCTTTAAACCCCACGGGAAGAGGGTTGCCTCGTCTGCCAGATTTGCCGTTCCAAAAGTATCTTTTTCCGCTGCATCTGCCATTGAGGACTTCCCCAGAGCCCCGTTAGCCGTCACTTTTCAGGGTTCCTGTAAGGCCATCACAGCTACCATAGCGGTCATGGGGCACATACAGTCCCTGCTGTACATCACCCCTGCAGGCAATCCCTTACTTCATGCCGTTGCCCATCTCCCGCGACGTGGACGAGGGGTTGGACTTATGGGATGCATTGTCACATATCTTCGAATAATAATTCGTAGTTCTCTTGGCTATTTCTGTGAATGAAAACATCAGTTACCATCATTTTACCATGAAATAATTCCCCCTCCCCCATATCAATTTTTTAAATTTTACAGTGCAATTCTGCAGTGTCATTGTTATTATCAAAATGTTATCTTTCAATGGATTTTTATATTTCTGTGGTGAAAAGCCAGAATTTATGTCAAAAAATGCAACTTTTCAGGACATGAAATTCAAACTTTACATGGCAGTGTAAAATACATAACTGAATTTATTAACTTCAAATCGTAGGAATTTGTAGATCATCATATTACATATTACAAAACACAATAAATACATTTTGTACCTATGCTTGAAAGTGTGTATTGACACAAGGGCATAAACTGACATGTCAAGTTCTGGCACATTAAGGCATGCTATATATTTGACATATCAAGTGAAGTTACTAAGATATATTCTAAACAAATCTTCATACACTTTAATACAAACATAATAATCTTGACTGAAATTGTATTTTTTCTCTATTACTATAAATTTCATCATTTAAACCTCCAATTTTGATATTATCACTGAAAACATAGTAACTATGGAACTTCAGTTCGTTTTCCTTTTGACATAGGCTGAGGGGAAACCCTAATTCAGTTTTCTTCTTCTTCTTCTTCTTCTTCTGATGATGATGAATCAGAACATGGAAGAATATTATTTGATGCGGAATGACTAGTGGCTAAATTTTGATAGAATTATGACATTCTGGACTGATGAGAGGTAGTAGCGACAAAAGGTCATTTTTATTCTTTTGACTGATTGGAGCTGGCCCGGAGGAATGTGGACACTTGACTGTCTTCCTCTTTTATTCCGCCTTAAGTCTATAGCTTGAAAAGGTATATCTGGATCTAGGGTGTATTTAAATTCTACAACTCCAAATTCTTTTTATCACAGCCATTTTATTTGCAACCATTTCACAGTATTGCCCTCTGTATCCTTTGTCCGTTTAATGAGTTTATCTCTCAGCAAATGTGAATAAGAGTAAAAATCATTCTGTCTCATCTCAGTAACTTTCATTGGTACCTTTCCTCTCACAGAGCGTACAAAATTATACCAGTCTCTGGGTACCATGAATTCAAATGGATTGTTGTTCTTTGCTCGTTCTATCCAAGCATGGTCCATATCACACTCAAGATGGGTATGACCAGGTAATAGAAACTTTTGATCTATAATTTCTAGGGAGGGATGGCTGTCAATTGCAACACACATCACTGCCATATTGATGTTCGGTTTTGTGCACCGCAAGTATCGGAATAAGTTGTGAGATGTGTCACTGTGTATGGTATGGACATTATAATTCTCTTGTGCAAACAAGATGCAATTTGCTCTGATCCTCGTCCTGCTGCTCCCTCATGCCACATAAAATTCTCGGTTTCATTATTTATTTCACTGCAATCTCTAACAGTTACATTGTATACCCACAGCTGTCTTTTGTAATAAATTATATTACTGCTCAGCACTGGCGTTGGCAGATGTTGCATGTCAAATACCAGTACTTTCATAGCATTATTTTCAGCTGCTAATTTCTTATGTTTTTCCGTGCTCTTGTATGCATAATCTGCTAAAGCTAAATGATCTTCCTGTTAACTACTTTTCAGCTTCATTTGAAACACGTCGCATGTTTTACAAGTGTCTATTTTAGGATGCTTGAATCTGAGTGTTGTTGATCGGAATACATCTCTATAAACAGGGTTAGATGGCACTCGCTCACTGTTCTCCTTCTTCCTAGTCACGTACAGTTCGTACATTTTGGGTATATTAAGATGATGTGGTAAGTATTTGTAACTGGTTTGGCATCTTGAATAATGGCTTTCATTCTGTGGAAAGCTGTTGATGTGAGTTAGTATTTCGTCCCTTTCAGAAACTAGTTTATTACTAGGTTCATGCTTTCCCCTCTAATCAGGTGTTACATTTTTCTTTTCTTTTTTTTTTCGTGTGGTTATTTCTAGCCGAGTGCAGCCCTTGTAAGGCAGACCCTCTGATGAGGGTGGGCGGCATCTGCCATGTGTGGGTAACTGCGTGTTATTGTGGTGGAGGATGGTATTATATGTGGTGTGTGAGTTGCAGGGATGTTGGGGACAGCACAAACACCCAGCCTCCGGGCCATTGGAATTAACCAATGAAGGTTAAAATCCCTGACCTGGCCGGGAATCGAACCCGGGACCCTCTGAACCGAAGGCCAGTACGCTGAACATTCAGCCAATGAGTCGGACAGGTTTTACATTACCAAGTATATTAGTTTTCTTCTTGCGTATTAGAACATCAAGTTTACCTCTTTTAATTCCATAAACTGACAAAAACAATGTCTTACAAACTTCCACAGGCACTTTATTCACAGGAACAAAAAAAATGTAGCAGTTATAATCCTATCATGAAAGCCACCATCTCTTTTTCCATGTCCCTTCTTTTCTGTCTTTTTTCCTGTGATCTGGATACCATTGCTAAAAGTTTGATCTTGA
The DNA here is from genome assembly GCF_040414725.1 of Anabrus simplex. Lineage (NCBI taxonomy): Eukaryota > Metazoa > Arthropoda > Insecta > Orthoptera > Tettigoniidae > Anabrus > Anabrus simplex. The sequence continues at coordinate 271,011,946 of NC_090268.1, read as the reverse complement.
ACAGCAGGGTCAGAAATTGAAGTTCAGTAAATATCGATTTCTGATCACTTTCTTTGCATTTATTCGTACACTCTTTCCTACAACACTTATCAATCGGAATAAACACCTTTCCTGGCTGTACCTTGCCTTGCCTATTAACATAAATTTCACCCTGTGCTTTCAGCTTTTTTCTTTCAGCTCCGCTTAATTTTCTTGATAGTTTAAGTTTCATCACTATTTGCATCACTTGTACTGCTATCAAGTTCACTCTCACCACAGTACAAAAGAGGATGAGCTGCAGATGTACGAGAACTAACGCCAACTGAAGATGTGATCTCTTCCGCCTCAGTTGAAAGCTCATTAGGAGAAGTATGAGGTTGATTCTGTATTTTCCCCCCTGTTACTTTCACACACCTGGACTTCCACCTTTTTCTTCTTTGTTATTAGTTCTGGGCTATTGTGTAGTGGAAACATCTGCTATGGACTGATGAGTCGAAATTTGAGAAGTTTGGGATAAATTATCATCATTATGTCCACCATTATCCACGAGAAAGAATGCTAGAAGGCTGCCCAACACCAGCTGTGAAGCATAGGGGGGGTAGCATTACGGTTTGGGGTTGTTTCAGTAACTGTGCTGCCTCTGTGGATCAGCGGTAGAGTGTCGGCCTCCGGATCCCAAGATAGCGGGTTCAAACCCGGCAGAGGTAGTTGGATTTTTGAAGGGCGGAATAAAGTCCATTCGACACTCCATGTCGTACGATGTCGGCATGTAAAAGATCTCTGGTGACACATTTGATGTTTACCCGACAAAATTCATTAAATCTCAGCCATAGACGCCCAAGAGAGTTTCGGTTTACTCGGTCTGCCATCTAGTGGGGACCTAGAGTAAAACGGAACGTTGAAATTGACGAGCAGACAGCCAGATGGCGTCAAATTGAAATGTCTGCATACGGTAGCTGAGGCCATACGATTATTATTATTATTATTATTATTATTATTATTATTATTATTATTATTATTATTATTATTATTATTATTATTATTAGTAACTGTAATGTGGGAGACTTGGTAAGAGAGGTAGGTATCTTTAGGATGGTGCAGTATCATTGCATTCTGTCAAGTAATACAGTACCATCTGCCTGTGTGACTGTGTTCTCGCCAAGGCAACCATGGTTAGAATTTCAGCCAAAGCACTTGGGATTTTTGAAGTACAAAGTTCTGTCCTGGTTCGGAACCTACGTAAAACTGGAGGTCCAATGCCAACGATCACATTATCAAGTCACATCTATATATATAAAATAAAAGAGTTTTGTCTGTACATTGCTCAGAATTTGAAAAGAATGGTATTTCTGTATCGGTCGTGTCCACAGTAATAAGGAAATGCACACTTTACTTTTTCATAATTTCTGTATGTCTGTATGTATGTACACGCATCAAGAGAAAACAGCTGAAGAGAATTTAATGAAAATCAGTATGTAAAGTCGGCAAATGAGCCACTACAATCTAGGCTATAAATCATTTTATTCACGCTGTGCGAAATGGTAGTTTAGGCGAAGGCCTAAAATTTAATTCTCAAATATTTATATTATTGTGGCCCTATCGATAAATACTACATAATGAAAGTTATATAGAATTAAATTTCCGATCATTTATGTTTTATACATTTTTACCGTACTGGCTGTGATAAGACAGATATCAATTAATTTGTATTTTTGTTCCTAAGTCCATATCAATGCCGAGTCACAAGATAATGGGTTAACAGAATTTAGTGAAAATCGGTATATAGAGTCGGGGAATAAGAAACTACTGTCTAAGCTATAAACAGTTTTACTCACCGTGGACGAACTCTATGGATGAAGAACCTCATAGATTGGTATGGACTGGACACGATGGCTCTGTTCCATGTTGCTGCATCCATATTCAAGATCGCCATGTTGACCGCCAACCTTCGCTAGAAGATGGCACGTTAAGAAGAAGAAGTGGAGTTTAAGGGAAGACACCTAAAATTTAATTCTTAAATGCCTATATTATTGGTCCTATCGAAAAGTACTACGTAGAGAATACAATTTCCGATCATTTATGTTTTATTCAGTTTTACTGTACCGACTATGATGAGTGTTATTTCTTAGTCAGAAGAAAACTAAATGTGAAGGCCCACAATATCGAAATTGCATAACATTGATCAACAATAACATTACACTGACCATTGTTTGTTGTGATGTTCTTTGTCTCTCATGCTGCCACTCAGCTCCGATAGATGGGATTACTGCTCCGTACCCAGTATAACAGTTTGACTGAATCATCATCATCATCATCATCATTTCCCAACTCCAGTTTGCCGGATGTGGTGTACAAGCGCTCGCCACCTCCTGCTTCATACATCCTCTGATCCAGTACATCCTTCCATTTGTATCCTCTCTCCTCCACATCTGATCTTACAGTCTCTATCCAACGTTTTCTTGTCTTCCCTGTGGTCTTCTTATTATGAGATTAAGTTCGAAATATTTTCTGGCAGATCTTTCCCTGTTCATTCTCATTATGTGCCCATACCACTGAAGTCTGCGTTTCTTAATGACACTGATAATAGGAACCTCAATACCAGCTACTTTTCTATTTACTTCATTTCTGATCTTTTCCTTTCTGGTTGTTTGGTTCATGGTTCTAATGAATCTCATTTCAGTTGCTTGGATTCTACTGAAGTCTTTGTTTAGTAGGGTACATGTCTCTAAACCGTACGTGAGGATTGGTACGAAGTATGTAAGTTTGGTACATGATTGTTTTTGCTTTCTGTGGTATTTTGCAGTCCCATAGGAGATTCCTGACTTGACTGTAGAAGTTCGATGCTTTCTGTGTCCTGCTGAGTATTTCCTGCCTAACAGTGTTATCTTTCGATATTGTGCTTCCGAGGTACTTGAAGTGGGAAGCTGATTCGATTTTTGCTCCTTCCAGAAATATATTTGAGCTTGTTCCTTCCCTGTTGATGGTCATTTCCACTGTCTTTGTTTTGCTCATCTTCAGTCCAAAATTTTTGAATGTGTTGTTCCATTCATTAAGTTTCTTCTGAACTTCAGCTTCTGTCTCTCCCCATAAAAGCACATCATCAGCAAATACCAGGGCGTTTGGTTCACTGTCCATTTTCTTGATAGATTTGATGACCTTGTCCATTACTATTACAAACAGGAATGGTGACAGAGCACTTCCTTGTTGGACACCTCTCTTTGTTTCAAACCATTTTGATCGTCCGCTGCCTATCTGGACACAGCTGTAGCACTTCTTGTATAGCATCTTGACTTTGTCAGTTAAGTAAGTACTTTGGCACCTTTAGGTCTTCCAGACATTCCCATATCTTGTTTCGAGGAACACTATCATATGCTTTTTCAATGTCCACAAATGCAATCACAAGATTTCTTCTGTATTCCCAGTACTTTTCTGTCAGCATCTTTACTGCAAAGATAAGATCCACAGTACTTCGACCTTTCCTGAACCCGTGTTGTTCTTCCTCGAGCAAAGGTTCCACTATTTTCTAAGTCTTGTAGCAGTTGAGGCTTTCACGGCCGGCGTTACAAATCATGTCAGCGTTTTCCGGGCTTGTAGGCCGTGGTCCAGGAGCGAGTGAATGCCCCAATGTTTCACCGAAGACTGCGTTCGGCATTGTCAAGGGTTCCGACTGGAAGTCAGTTGCTGGAAGTCAGTCGGAACCCTTGACAATGCCGAACGCAGTCTTCGGTGAAACATTGGGGCATTCACTCGCTCCTGGACCGCGGCCTACAAGCCCGGAAAACGATGACATGATTTCCTAAGTCTTGTTTCTATGATCTTTTCCAGCAGCTTCAGTGAGTGCGACAACAGCATGATGCCTCTGCAATTTCCACATTTCTGTCGGTTGCCCTTTTTGAACAGCGGGATGATGACTCCTTTACTCAAATCTTCTGGAATTTTGTTACTTTCCCAAATCACTGATAACACTCTATATAGCCAATTCAAGCCTGGTATTCCAGCTGCCTTTATCATGTCAGAGCTGAGATCATCAAAGCCTGGGGACTTCCCATTTTGCATGCTCTTTAGTGCTGTTTCTACCTCAAGCCATGTTAATGGGTATTTGTTGCTTTTGGCTTCATCTACACTACTATCATTGGTGGTGCTGTTGCCCACATCTCCATTTAACAGCATGTTGAAGTACTTCTTCATTTCATCCCTGATCCCTTCCTCTGTTTGTATTAAGCTACCATCATCTGTTTCCAGTGCAAGGATGTTTATATTTTCATTTCTTTTCTTCTTCTTTGTTTTGCCTCATGACTGAGGCGTCGTGACTATCATAATATTCATCCCTCTAGCCGATGAACCATACTCCGCCATTCTTCCCTATCTAAAGCTTTCAATGTGGTTACTCTGAGAGAACACTGTAGGGGGCCGTTCACCATGTCAATCCATCGCGTTGGTATTCGTCCTCGTTGTCTGGTTCCCTGGACTTTGCCCTCAACAATCAGCTTTTGTAGACTACCATCTCGGCGCATTATATGTCCAAAGTAGCGTACAATTCGTTGAGAGACCTTACACGATAGACAAACTTTTATCTGAAGTTGGTTCAGGATTGATGTGTTAGTGCGATGAACTGTCCAAGGAATCCTTAACATTTTCTTTTACTGTTTACTATTTTGTATAGTAGTTTCTTACTTCCTTGACAGTCTTTCTCTATCCTTGTAGTAAAGTCATCCCAGCACTTTTCCTTTCCTTCCTGGGTCAGTCTTTTTACAGCCAGTTTCTTTTTCCGGTATTCCTGTGCTAGACGTTCAATTTCTAATTCATTTCATCTATCATCTGTTTTCTGTTTTTCAAGGTCTAATTTTCTTTTCAGGATATTTCTATCTTTTACTGCTGTCTTCACTCGGTCATTCCACCAAGGTGTTTCCTTCTCTTTTGGTGTGGCACTTGTTTTTCCATAAATTTCCGTGGCTTTTTTTACAAGGGTTTCTTTGAATAAGGACCATTCTTCTTCTACTCCCCCTTTCTCAGTTTTGGGTAATTTAGCTGTTATCCTTGCTTCATGGTTTCCTTTCTTCTCCATGTCTTTCAACAGCCATGTCTTAATCTTTGGCATTTTCTTTTGTTTAATTTTGGGCACATGAACATCTTTTAGGTCAGCGATTAATAGCCGATGGTCGCTATCTAGGCACTCGCAGGGTATGACTTTAACATCTGTAACATACTGACCCGCTTTTCTATCAGTGATGATGAAGTTGATCATAGTCTTGAGCTTTCCACTCCAGCTGTGTCTCGTTATTTTATGGCTGTCCCTCTTCTGATACCATGTGTTCTGGATGATTAAGTTGTTTCGCACACAGAAATCAATCAGGTTCTCTCTTTCAGAGTTTCTGTTACCGTAGCCGTGGGGGCCAACGATGTTTTTACAGTCTAGTCTTTCTTTACTAACTTGGGCATTCGGATCACCCATAATGATTATGTTCTCTGTTATTTGTTCCTCAAGTTCGATAAGGAATTGCTCTTTCTCTTCTGTGGTACATCCTGTCTGCGGTGCATATACTTGCAGGAGAGTTTGATGTGCATTACCAACACTTAGTCTCATCTGGATGATCCTATCACTCACATATTTGACATCTGTCTGTGTGTCTAAGAAGGAGGAAGCCAACTCCATTTTTGGATTCATCATTGTTCCCACTCCAGTACAGCACATATCCATTTTTCAAGGGCTTCTTCCCATATCCTTTCCATTTTGTCTCACTCAACCCCAATACCTTGAGCTTACGCCTCTCCATAAGGTCCACAAGTTCTTCATATTTGTTGGTGAGAGTAAGGATATTGAGTGTACCAATTTTCAGTCGCTCTTTCTTGGGAGGGTTTTGTGACTTCTGGTATCTCCGATGAGCACCAGGCTTTTGGCCATCATAAATTCGGACGGTACGAGAACTGTCATGTCCGGTATTTAATTTATTCTTCCATCCGAGGCTTGTTTTAGGTTTGATAGCAGTATATTCATACTCAACTGTTGACTTGCTAGGCCTAACACAGGTGAGAATTTTCTTTCGGGGTTTGCTCTCTTAGCCTTTGAAGATCCCTCTTCTCCACAAGGCAGTGGTGTCCTCTTCTAATTTTCCCCAGGGAGGATGGGTTGCCTCATCCGCCATCTCTGCCATTGCGAAGGTCTCCTTCTCTGCCAAATGGTGCTGGGTCCCTGTCTGAACTTAGCCATCCTTTCACACCAGCCTACTGATGTGGAGGATGCCCACCCCCGCAGCGTGGATGCACCAGGCAAGAATTACTCAAGTGGAGAACAGGGAAGGTGACCCTCTCTCCCTTGAGCCGGGTGAATGGTTGCGTATGATGCCACAACTGAATAATGGCGGGAAATGGCTGGGGAGTTAGAAAATTTTCTTCTTTAGCATGCCATTCGTCTGGTTCATACATTTTCTGATACTGCTGGTATGTAACACACTGATTCCTCGTAGTATTCCAGCTATTCGATCCTTACTCTGATGCGCTGTTTTGAATGAGCAGTGTGCGCACTTTAGGCAAAGGCTTACTTAGTAGTAGCAGTAGAATGACCTGGTCTAGAATTACAATTTAGGCCTATTCCAAAGTTATAGCACCACATTTCACTAAATAATTCAAAATTCAACCCTGAAAAGAGCTGTTCTTAAGAAAAGCTGCTTCCTCTTCACTTTTATTAGATTCTACATTCATTTTATTCCAAATTAGCAGTGAAGAGGGGGTTTCTCCCCTGCCTCCAAGGCAGATAGATTTTCCTCCGTCAGTGTAGTGAATTGGGATTTTCCGACTCATCGGGTACTCCTAGGAAACAGATTAGTAAAAGGGCATAGTTTCTGCCCTGGGACTCTCCACTATTCGGACCCCCCCCCCCTCCCCCCGAAAAAAGATGAGTGGTCACGGATCATGGCCAATACAGTCTTGCTCACAGCGTGTACAGTACCTAACCTAGAATTCTGTATACAATGTAGAATTCTGTAGGGAAGCATGGGTACATCAGCTAGTAAAATTATAAGCTTGTTTTGATGGATGGCTGGTTTGATTCCTAACAGTTCCACTATCAGCTGTTGCTGTAGTGATGAATCATAGAAATGAAGATTGTTGCAGTTTCCTGTGGTTTTTTTCAGTGTGCTCGAAGGTTTTATTACTAGACATTAGATTTGTATTCAAATGCATATTTTGTTTGCTGATATGTAGACCTCCAAAATCGACAAGGAAGTGCGTTTGAAGGTGAAATTGGGCATATTCTTAAGTTTAATAGTGCATATGTTGCATATTTACATATATTTGAGATTAATGCATACATTTCAAATTTAGGATTTATTGTGCATGTGTTTGACTTTTATGGGTGCGTATTTTAACATGTTTTACAAGCAGTCGTCAAGAAAATGTAAAGTAATTAATGCTGTGAACTCTTTCAGAATGAGGGGCCTTTTTCTAAATGAACATTACAGTTGTGGTAAGATTTCATGGAAAAATCAAGCAGCTAGAAACACGTGGGTTGTGTCTTAGTGTTTCACTGGAGATTATGGAGAAAGAGAAGTGTGAACTGGAAGGTATCCCAGGAAACCTCGGACTTCTTCTGCAAGCAAAATATCTTTATGTCCTCATACGAAATTCATGGTAGCTATAAACAGATATTTGGCTGGTGCTAATAATGTGGGTCTACCTGGATGTTCAAAACCTATACTCGCTCCGGAATTCAAGTACTGTTCTGTCACATCCGTAGATGTAAAGAGATCATTCATTCTCTGCATTGAAGCTCATTTTAATAACTACAGATTTATACCAGAAAACTTGGAGAAGATTGTTGTAGTGTACTAGGCTACAAAGCAAATTCTGGACAGGAAAAGAAGGGTGTGCAGTGTAAAATGGAAGAGGAATATTTAAGTGTGTTTCTTCAAGTTTGTTTTTCTACACGGTTTTCTTAAAACCTTACTAATTGTGATTTATCATGTGTGTTGATTGACACACTGTGTCTTATCTTGGAAACATGTGCATATGTTTTAACAGTGAACACTTACTGATTGTCTCGCAAACTGTGCACTAGTGGATCAGCCCAGCTGTAGGTAGTGTGTGATATTTTGTTTTCCATTCAGTTGTTTACCCATGATTAGGGCTTGGATGTTTAAGACCTAAAAATAGCCCAAATAAGGAAGCAAATATGACCTCAAATGTGACTAAATATGACCTCAAAAGTGACGAAATATGACTCAAAAATTACAAAATACGGCCCGAAAATTATTACTCTAAATATGGCCATTTGAAAATAAATTATAAATCGAAACGGCAATTCCTTTGATACACATTTCTATTTATTCTTAGTTTCATATTGATTTTCTGAGTATGCATCTTTAGCAGTTAATCACAGTAAATTATCCTTCATTTACTTATCAAACATTCGTGAATTCATAGGCCTACCGCTAAAGTACTAGGTTCGCTAAGATTATCAGATCACACAACATTTATTGTCCTTGATTCACGTATCAAATATTTGTGAATTCATAGGCTTACCTGTAAAGTACTAGGTTGGCTAAGATTATCAGGTCACACAACATTTTGAAAGTCATAACACCCTGCACTGATGGTTTGAAATACGAGAGAACTAGAAATGAATCTACTTTCTAAAATATTTTGGAACGTTTAAGCCCAGAGTTCATTAATATTATTCAAATGCGTTAAAGTTTAAATTGAGTACCACGAAATGAATAAAGTAGATGTCTTTCAATACATTATGGTAGGGAGGCAGGGCCTATGGTGCAAACTCATGTACCTTTTTCATTCTCCGCGGCTGAAATTCAAGTGTACGACAAGATTAATGTTTTATGAACACTTGTTTGCATTTGGTAAGTTGAAGATGATATTGCACAGCTACATCTGTCATCAAACCACCGAAATATGACGTTTCTACGAAAATAGCTCAAAATATGACCTTATGACAAAAAATAGCCAAAATATGCATTTATATGACAAAGATCACTTAGTTGTGACCATATTCACCTGATTTGCATCAAAATACAATCAGACAAGAAAATAATATGACTTTTCCTAAACATCCGAGCCCTACTCATGATCATGCTTTTATGTACGTTATTGGTGTGGGTGAATTGTGTGAGTCTAGTAAAGGATCGTTAGGTTTGCATTTCACAGAAGTGTTTAATTTCATCACTTCTTGCAGAATAATTGCGTGCTTGTATTGGTTATTCATATAGTATATAAATCCAGTGTCTAGTTATTACATATCAGTCAACCTAGTCCACTAAAATGTATATCAACAGACCCTCCAAGTCATTGCAGGTGTTGGCTGCATGAGGGACTTCTTAGTATTTACAAGGAAAAATTTAAGATTATTTTTAGGGGGATTATTTATTATTAAGATTAAGATCTGCCTGAAAGGGCGTATTACAACTTAATGTTTGCTGTACTTGTGTTGAGATTTCATTCTCCTTGAGCAACTTGTTGCACAGTTAGATTGCAGATGACGAATGTTGAAGGGAATTATGGTGCCATCAAAATGAGTGTGTTTTTTTTGCTACTGTTGGTATCTCTTACCTAGTATCTGCTGTGTTTTAACATGTGAAATGGTATTTCACTATTGTGATGATTCATAGATGTATATTGTGTCAGGGCAAAGTTATTCTTTCCATGAATTAGAATCCTAGTAATCCTAGTAAGTTGCTCTTTTTCTCCTTTACTCCATTGACGTGAATTGTACACTTGAAGTTATGGAAAGTGTTTTAATCCAATTTGATATATTGTCTAACAATATTTCATTTATGCAAGTTTCAGGTACTGAGGCTAAATTCACAAGATGTTTTGGAGTTTCAATCATACGTCATCACCTCATATAGACATCCTTTTGAACAAAGAAGTAAGTTGGAATTAATCCTATAAGCTAGTTAACATTTTTTAGTTTTAGTAATAGAGGAATTATATTGGAAGCCGTGAAATGATGGTAAGTTCCTTGCTCCTTGGTGTGGTGGTTAGTGATAGATTATATACTTGGGAGGGAGTAGTGATTACGATATACTATGAGATGTGGAATCTGTATAATAAGTTAATTGTTTTAGACCTTTTCTTTATCAGTGTTTGGTTTATTTTGATCTTTTGGGAAGTTGAAGGAGAAGTGGGCTCATTACATTCATGCTTCAGTTCTTTCTTCAACATATTGCCCACTAGGATAGGTTTAAGCCACTGTGGCTGTGGATTCTTTGTTCTCTAGAAAAAGCCAGCTTTTTAGAATGCTTTTAGGCAGTCTTGTGTACTTGCATGTAAGGTATATGTTGAATTTGAGATTTTTTAATGTACATAGCAGGTGGGGTGTTGATTTTTGCAGAAAGTCATTTACGTGCAAGATGTTCTGCAGTGCAGTGTCTGTTTCACTTTTCAGGATGTGTCCTTACATGAAGTAATGGATGAAGAAGATATCTTGCAAGAGTGTAAGGTTCAGAACAAGAAATTAATTGATTTGTGAGTATAGTTCATTTTTCCGCTCTCTCTATCTATCTATCTATCTATCTATCTATCTATCTATCTATCTATCTATCTGGCAATATTTGCCAATGCCATTCTTTTGATAATTTTAAAATATTGTAATGAATATCAAGCTGCATGTTGCATAATGTTTTTGTTAATATATCTTCCCTCATTTTGTTTCAACGGACTTCAGTATAAGAAAAACATTCATTTCAAAAGAGTGAATATGGTGAATTAGTCATAATGTAAACTAGTTTTTTGTTGTGTATGCAGTCATAAAGCAGCTTCTACACTAATGCATAAATACCACTGTGTTTTTCAGATTTTGTTTCCTACTTACATTGAATAACATAAATCACAATATTTTATATTATTTGCAATCATGCAGTTTACAAGTGAATGTCATGATGAGAAACAACATCGGCCATAGTTATTACCTTCCTAATCCTAGCTCCAGTAAACAAACACACTCAAATGAAGGTACCGCACCTACGTAGATTATTAATAATAATAGTAATGTTACTTGCTTTAGTCCAACTAACTACTTTTACGGTTTTCGGATACGCCAAGGTGCTGGAATTTTGTCCCTCAGGAGGTCTTTTATGTGCCAGTAAATCTGGCACTACGAGGCTGACGTATTTGAGCCCTTCAAATACCTCCGGACTGAGCCAGGATCGAACCTGCCAAGTTGGGGTCAGAAGGCCAGTGCTTCAACCATCTGAGCCACTCAGCCCGGCATGTAGATTATTGCACTACTGTAATACACATAAGTACCACTGATCTCAGTGGTGCAGCAGGTTAATTGTTGACCTTCTATTCTCAAGATAATGGGTTTCATCTTGCTGGGAGTTGGTCAAATTTAAGGGTGTTAAATACAACGATTCTGTTGTTACCTTCTGGCATTTTTTGATGTCTATGGGACAAGTTTTTTGCATCCTGATATCTTTACAAGTTATAAATCTCATTGTAAAACCGTATTGGATTTCAGAATAAGAAGTCTATTAAAACAAATATTGATCATTAAAATTGCTTAAAATGTAAATGGAATGAATGACATGAAATATTAGTATAGTATGTAGTGATTAAATGTTCGTATAAATCAATGACCATAATAATCTTCGCTCAATTGCATTAGACTGTTTATGATTAAAAACAGTTATTCACATAATATAATGTTATTGATTATTTTTAAATATTAAAATTAGTATTTTATCAATGTATAATAGACGTTTTTTCGTTATATATACCAGGATCAGGGCCCTGATGCACCATGGATTATGTTATCTATAGCTGATGATGCTCACTAAGAATGAGCGAAACATGTCCTACTTGTAATTAAATGGTTTTATCCTAAATATAAAGGACTATTGTGTATTGGAAAGGTGGTTTTATTAATATAATAACTTCTTATCCTTATATATCTGTTAGAGTGGACATTAAATCACTGAGCTAAAAATATTAAGATAAAATATTATTACCCCTTTAAACAAAGCTAGCTATTGACAGTGATGACCCAAACCCTGTATGTATAGCACCATCATTCCACAGTTGTTATTGAGGGGTGCATGGGTATCCTGCGTCTTGTATAATATTCTGTTCAGTGAGTTAAGAGAATTTTCCCACCAGTCATTTGAAACATTTGTGGCTCAAAGAAGGGTCAGGAGGGATGAACGGTCTTTAAATGCACAGCAGGAAGGCTTAATAAGTTCATGTGCCATACAGACGGGAAAACTGGCCCATAGTTTCGTCTCTCAAATGAACAGTTTGTCCTTGTCAGCTGTTATGTGTGCGTGGGCGAGTTGCGATGGTAATCTCTTGTGTCGGTGTTGTTGTTCAAAGTACTGTTATACATTGGAGTATACAACAGAAGCTGGAAAATCAAATGCGTAATTTTAGTGTTTAAATGTAAATCCACTAAAGACTATGATGAAGAAATGGACAGCAATAGGTTCACTGTACGGTTTAAGGAACAGTTGTTGCCAAACATCTCTGAATATTCCATTATTTTCATGGATAATGCTGGTAATCACTCCCGTGAACTTCGTATAGAGAATTTTTACTGGGAGCACATCCAACTAATGGATCAAATCAGTGACAGATTTGTCATAAATATCGGTCCAATTAGTTTGGGAGACAAAGAGGAGGAGGATGATGACGACGACAAGGAGGAATAAGAATAATAAGAAGTCGCTGAAACTCTATCATAGATATTAGAGTGCAAACAGGTGCTGTTTCTCATATAATAATAACAATAATAATAATAATAATAATACCACCATATTTATGCGAATAATCCCTGCATATTTTAAAAATATTTTGAGGCACAAAATTGGGGTGTGGGTTTTATTGCATTAAGGTTGGCAACACGCTCCTGGCTCATCTAGATTTCGATGCTGAGTGTATAGTGATGCTTTGTGTAACCGCAAATGGAAGAGAACTGTCCCCATATGTCGTATTTAAACGGAAAAAAAAATGTCGACTTTTAATTTTAAACTGCCTTTACATTAAAAAAGTATTTTACAGACTAATTTAAATTCAATATTTATCCGTGTCATGATAGAACACGTTTTCCGGAATGTGCAGCAGTAGCTTTCCGCACTTTCACTCACTTTGGTGCGCCTATAGTGCATACGCGCCAACTCTCCCGATTTAAGCGGGAGACCCCTGATTTTTCATAGTTCTTCCCGATCACCGGGACCGATCCCCTGATTTTCAGAGCAGTTTCAGTAATTTTCATATTATTTTAAACTCCCGCGCGTTTCCTCGTTCTATCGATATATGGCTGAATATGGCTGCCATAACACTTCACCACACTCCTCAGTTAAAAGGAAAACCCAGTCATCAGTTTTGCCGCTAAAGAAATTAAACTACTGATTACACTAAGAGCCATGCTTTGTCTGCTTTGTCAGCTTTGTCACGTGAAGAATGATTCATGTTCCTTTCATCGAATTTACATAAATCGTTTTGCCTTCTTCTCTCAAGTTTTATGGATATCTTTGAGAATCCAAATGTAGCTCTTCAGTCAAGTATGCCACACATCCACTTATGGAAGACAATTTTCCAAACACCGTTAAAGTAGTTAGTGGGACGAAAAGCAGATAACATTATTGAAGTCAATTTTGGATGAACTATTGAAGAATGTGATGGCAAGGTTTGTGAAACCACACGTTATTAAAAGCTCCTCCTCTCTCCTTGATGTAGATTATCATACTCAAATCAGGATGATTGTGATCTGATAGGGAACTCGGCGTTTGTTTTGGTGAACACTTCGAAGTCTGAGGAAAAGTGCGTATTCTTTAAGTTTGTTAGAAAGTGTTTCTCTTCATCATGTGACTACATGGTACACAAATTTCCACTCAAAGATGACGTTTTAATTAAGCAGAAGTTGCAAATATTTCTGCTTGTTACCTCTACTACTGTGGTTACACCAAACAAGGCACAAACACAGTTAAAAGGGGAAGGTAAGAGTACAATACACAATATAAGAAATCACTACACACTCGGAAAAACAGTAGCTGGCATTACTCGGATCTCCAACAAAACATGTACGTAAATATCAGTAGGGCCAACTAGTGAACAACAAACCGGGAAGATGAAAAGGCTGGGAACCTACCAAAGGCATGGACATGGCTTAGATAGCGGATTCCGAAATAAATCACCGTGATCCTTAGATTTTAAAAATATTATTTACAAGATAATTTTACAAATACATTCCAAGTTATGAGCTATAAGTTCAGTGATATACATAGGTTATTTCGTCATCATCATCATCCTAAACCATCTCCAGTTTCCCGGGTGTGGTATATGAGCCTCCTCCATCTCATCCTGTCCTTGTACCATTCTTCCTCCACCAACTTGTCCCAATCATGACCTCTCAGCATTACATCGCTCTTAACTAAATCTATCCATTTCCTTCGTGGCCTTCCCACGGGTCGTCTTCCTTCTACCTTTCTGTCAAATTCCTTCCTTGCAGTTCTGTTTACTGGCATCCTCTTCATGTGACCAAACCACTTCAGTCTTGATATCTGAATCTTATTTAGGAGAGAATTGTCTATTCCTACTTCTTCTCTAATTTTCTCATTCCTAATCTTGTCTTTCCTGGTTTTCTGAATCATAGTGCGTAGGAATTTCATTTCAGCTGCCTGAAGTTTGGAATTATCTCTATTGGTCAGTGCTGTGGTTTCGAGACTGTATGTAAGAATTGGTGTATAATAGGACTTGTACAATGTCATTTTTGTTTTCATGGGTATTTGCTCATCCCACAGCAGGTGTCTTACCTGGTGGTAAAGTTGTGCTGCCTTATTGATTCGATTGTTCACCTCATGTTTTGCTAGGTTGTCATTTGATATAACGCTACCCAAGTATTTGAAAACTGGAACGCTGTCCAGTTGAGCTTCATTTAACATGACTATTGGTTCTGCTCCTTCCCCATACACTTTCATCACCACCGTCTTGGTCTTGCTGATATTTAAACCATATTTCTTAAACTCCTCATTCCAGCTTTGTATTCTCTCTCCCAATTCCTCTTCTGAGTCACTCCAGATCGCAACATCATCTGCAAATGTGAAGGCTTTGATATCTCCGTGTTCTTTCCTTTTAATAGATTTCATTATTACATCCATTACAATAATAAATAGAAGTGGTGACAATGAGCTGCCCTGCTGCACTCCTCTCTTTGTTTCAAACCAGTCCGACAAACCACATCCTACTTGAATACAGCTTCTGTTCCCACTATACAACATTTTCACTTTGTCTATGAGGCTGTCTCGCACTTGAAGTTCTTTCATGCATTGCCAAATTCTTTCCCTTGGTACACTATCGTATGCTTTCTCAATGTCCAAAAATATTAGGAATAAAGGCTTGTTCTTCTCCCAGTATTTTTCCATTAGCATCCTAATTGCAAATATAAGGTCTGTAGTTGACCTTCCTGGTCTGAAACCATACTGCTCTTCTTCCAAAATTGGTTCAACAATATTTCTGATTCTGGTCTCTATTATTTTTTCCAATATTTTCAGGACATGAGACAGTAGTGTGATACCACGGTAATTAGTACATTTTCGTCGGCTTCCTTTCTTGAACAGAGGTACAATGATGCCCATCTTCCAGTCCTCAGGAACAGTATTTTCCTCCCATATCTTGTTGAGCAGTCTATAGAGCCATTGGATTCCTGGAACTCCCGCTGCTTTCAGCATATCTGCACTTAGTTCATCTACGCCCACTGCCTTTCCTTTCTTCATGCTCTTGAGCGCATTTTCAACCTCAAGCCATGTAATTGGTGGTTCAGTTGTGGTTCCTCGACTTGGCTCTCCTCTATCCGTTGTTATGTTTTCTGTATCTCCATTCAGCAGCTTTTCGAAATAGATCTTGAGTTCTTGTTTAATTTCTCCCTCTTCTTGTGCCAGAGTTCCATCATCACGTTCTATTGCTTTTATGGTCTCTTGATCCCTTCGCTTGTTTTTCACTACTCTGTATAGCAATTTCATATTTCCTCTACTGTCCTCTTCCAGTTTGTCTGCAAACTCATTCCATTTCTTCTCATTTTCTTCCCTTACAATGTTCTTTACAGCAAGTTTCTTGTTCCTGTATACTCCTTGAAGTCTTTGTATTTCTTGTTCATTTCGTTCTTGTCCCTGTTTTTGTTTCTCCTTGTCCAGTGCCTTCTTTATTTGGTTTCTTTCTTTCACCGCTGTTTTCACTCTATCATTCCACCATGGTGTCTCCTTTTTTTTTTTTGATTGAACTTGTAACTCCACATAGGTTTTTGGCTTCTCCCACAAAGGTGTCTTTGAAGGCCTTCCATTCTTCATTAACGCTGGTTACTTCACACTTCGGCAAACTCTGTTGAATCCTTAGTTTGTATTCTTCCTTTATTTGGACTTCTTGCAACTTCCAAGTTTTAATCCTTGGTTTTTTCGTAATAAGTTTCTGCGTTTCATTTGTCTTATGTTTGAAGTCTACTACCAACAATCTGTGGTCACTGTCCATGCTTTCACTAGGGATGACCTTTACATCTGTGATGTACCTGCCACCATCTTTATTTGTGATTACGTAGTCAATCAATGTTCTATACTGGCCATCCCAACTGTACCTTGTTATTCTGTGACTGTCTCTTTTTTTGAAGAATGTATTTTTGATTATAAGATCATTTCTTCTGCGCAGATCTAATAGTTGTTCTCCTTCTGGGTTCCTTTGTCCAAATCCATGTGGACCAATGATGTTCTCGTACCCAAGTCTGTCTACCCCAACTTGCGCATTTAGATCTCCAATAATAATAACATTTTCCTCATTAACTGTATCTTCCAGGTCTTGCCAAAATTTCTCTTTGTCTTCCTCACTGCAGCCTGTCTGTGGGGCATACACTTGTATGATGGTGTACTTAGTGTTCTCCAGTTTCATGGACATTTTAATGATTCTATCGCTTTTGCAGATAACTTCAGCTGTAGCATCAGTCCTTTCGTTAATTAAGAATCCAACACCATTTTTCGCTACCTTCTCCTGTCCACTCCAGTATAATTTATAACCTCCACGAAGTGTCTTACTTCCAATCCCTTTCCATTTGGTCTCACTTAATCCCAATATTGATATTTTTCTTCTATCCATCATGTCTAGGAGTTCTAACTTTCCAGTTAATGATAGAATGTTCATAGTTCCAATTCGGTATTTGGGTCTCTTTTTTATTTGGGGTTTCCTTTCAGAACATTGTATATCATCAGCCTTACGGTCATCATACTTTACAATTGTCTGAGAGGACGTGTCAGTCCGGTCTATAATATTCTTTCAGAGGCTCTTTTTCTTATTGAAAGCAACTATACTCAATACTCTCCTGCTGACTTGCTAGGCCTAACGCATAAGAGGATTTTCTTTCAGGGTTTACTCCCTTAGCCTTTGAGGATGCCTTCCTCGTCCTACAAGGCAGTAGGTTCCATCTGTACACCCCAGAAGGATGGGTTGCCTCTTCCGCCATCTCCGCCGTACCGAAGTCCATCTTCTCCGCCGTAGATGCCATTGAGGTCTTCACCCTTAACCCAGGGCAAGGGCCCTCCATATTTATGACCCCTGGAGAGAGGGTGTCCCAGTATTTTAAAACCCTCAGGAATTGGGCTACCTGTTGGTCCGCGGGTTGTATTGGTTATTTCAACCAGCCCTACATACTGTAGGGGCCCCCTATCCGCCACCTGGGGACGCGCTCTGTAGGGGTCAGGTTCCCCTGGTTACTTATTGGAAGTTAACCCCACCCACAAGGAGTAAGGTTATTTGCAGAGGTTATTTCGTAGCAGTGTAAATTCAAATTTCAAATCAACTATACATCTAGTTACCAATGCAGTAGTGCAATGCAATTTACAGGTTATCCAAAATCTAGCGTACCTCAAGTGATACAGAACTACCAGAGGCAACCCCCAAGGGAAATAATGTTAAACTACAATATACATATTTTAGTGAAACGAGAAATGGGAATGCCTCGGAAACGAACAGGTAAGTCCAGGTGAAAAACTAAGGCGTCATAAGGAACTAATTTGGTGAATTTAGGCGAGGTTAGGGCAGACTCCTGTATGAAGAGCAAATTGGAACATTACCGAAATTTTAGCAGGAACGGAATTCAAGAGTGCTTACCCGAGGAGAGTGCCATCCCGGAAACCTGGAGACGTCATCCAGATAGGCTGCTCGCAGACAGATAGACCAAGACTGACAGTTTTCAGGATACAGAATTCATTCGAACACTGCCTCGCTCACTATATATAGGAATTACTGGCCTTGGAGGCAGCCAATCAGCGTGCACGTGTTCCCTATCGCCACCTAGACTCGCCAATCACAACCTTACTTTCAATCGCGAACTTTGACTAGCATCCAGAATACGCCTGATCGTGAATGTTGTATTTTTCCAGAATAGACAGAACACACTTTCTAGAACACATACCAAGAAAGTAACACACCCTGTACAAAAGTTATGTAACTTTCTGGATCTTTCCAGGAACTATAGACAGAATTCTACTATTTACAAATGCCTATGTTACAACATTATACAGTACAGGTTAGGTCAATAAAAATAAAACATCATATCATATTTTACAAACAAAGTCTTAAAAAAAAATACATTCCACTCGCATTACATAGTTCACTTGTAACACTGCTATAAGTAAGGCATCATTTTCTAGTCCTAGATTTTTCATTAACAAGTTTCTGAACATTCTGACTAGTGAAATGGAGCATTTAGATTAAAAAAACAAAACAAAAAAAACTGCTATTCTGCACTCCCAGTTCTGTAACTTTCAGCTCAAAGGAACGGATCTGGCAAAAGGAAGAATGATGTTCAGTGGGCATTGATAGGTCAGATGAAATGTGCTGAAGTGCACTTAAATATGACAGGCTGTGTAAGGTGATGATTGCTATTTTATCAATTCCACATAGCAATGCAGAATGTGAAACGATTTTTAGCAGAGTCACAAAGACAAAAACACAGTTTAGATCCTTGCTGTCTGAACAAACTTTGGAGAAACGTTTAACCTTAAAATCAGTTCACCGAGCTCGATAGCTGCAGTCGCTTAAGTGCGGCCAGTATCCAGTAATCGGGAGGTAGTGGGTTCGAGCCCCACTGTCGGCAGCCCTGAAGATGGTTTTCTGTGGTTTCCCATTTTCATGCCAGGCAAATGCCGGGGTTGTACCTTAATTAAGGCCACGGCCGCTTCCTTCCACTTCCTAGGCCTTTCCTATCCCATCCTCGCCATAAGACATATCTGAGTCGGTGCGACGTACAAAAAAAACAAAAACAAAAAACAGTTCAGCAAGGCAAGTGCTTTGAGCAAAAATTTAGGTCTGAGTTTCTGAAGAGGGCTGAGTCAGCTAAAGGTGTGTTGAACAATTATTAGTGGTTATGGGTTCAGCATATTGAAGAATGAGAAGGCATACGTTCCTAAAGTTTAGGTATGTCCGGTATTTAGTATTCACATATAAATAATGAAAAATATATATATGTAGGCCAAATAGAATTGTTCACGTATTGAATTATATAATGAATTAGTACATGTTCTGCCATCACTGACGTGTTGTAATATGTCGCATTTTGCTGCCAAATTTCTCCTGATTTTTTAACTTCTGAAAGTGTGTTTCATAGTTTGAAGTTCGAGTGAAATCGTAATTCTTTTGTATCAGTATCACGTAGCAAAGAAACCAGAAGCAGAATCTGCGAAACCTGGCGGTGCCGACAGTTGGCGAAGAAGCGTGGCTGATAATTGCAATAAATTCGCACGCACTGAGCAATATCGTCAGTGTCGATGAAACTGCAATTTTCTTTTTTTTTAATGCCTAGCCCAAACGGACTTGTGGTACTGTTCTGTTAGCAATGCTGACGGAAGCGAAAGACTTCTTCCCCTCGTCGTAGGAAAGTTCGATGAACAACAATGCTTTAAGGGCTTTGGACACTTTCAGTGCAAGTACAGGGCATCTAAAACTGCAAACAGTACAGTGAACAAAAAAAGAATTAAGCACTTGCGAGGAGAAGGGCAGCCAGCATAATTTATCCTCGTCCTTGAATTGTGTTTTCTTCTTCTCCCGTTGCATAAGGTCATGTTTGCCACTGATTTATCCAAGTGTATTGTTTGAATAATGTAAATGCACCTTGTTGGATACATTTTGGATTTTTTTTTTTTTTTTTTAATGTTGCATTTGGAAGGTTTAAACTGTAAATCAAGGTGATTGCATGCATTAATGGGTCTTAGAATATTTTGTTACGCAGCAAGGGTTGGCATTATGAAAGAACTTGAGAAGTGCCATGGCGGGAAATCATACAAGGCGAGTCACTGTACTGTAGTGCAGTGCGAACGGAAGAGAGAGAGAGAGATATATATTGCACCCGTCATGCCGGGCTCAGCTCGGCCGGTGAGCGAGGATCTCCAGGGGGTAGATCGTTTGCTTATCGGCTGTGCGAAAATTTTAAAGTGCAGGGATAGATAATGAACTAGTGGCAAATAAGAGAAAGCTAAATAGGTTTTACACATTTATTACAACTACTGCTCTTCTCAAACTCTACAATAATTTACAAAATCTAGGAATTTTTATATGATTTGTCTTCTTTTATGGCGTTATCAACATGGGCACTCCATCGATAAACGAAACAGCAAATGCCTGAATCTGTAAATATAATATTTATATTTTTAGTTGAAAATTAATTAAGTGATTAATAATAATTAATTTGAGATTATCTCTCCCATAAATAATTAAATAATCTGAAAATAAAATTTCCTTCTTTAACCCTTTCCCGCCCGCATTTTTACTCCGCTTATCCCCAGATTTCAATCTATTATTTAGCAAAAACTGAAACAGACCGTATTGTTTCAGAAAAAGTTATATACAGTAAAAACTATTATTCACAATGAATTCAAATTTTCAATAATATTAGAAAATATACCATCACATCCATTTCTCTGTTTATTGAGTCATAATGTGTTCCCCCCCCCCCCCCCTCCTCGTGATACTCGACACAGAGACAGTCTGCATTTGTCACAATTCCCATGTTGTCTCAATCCCTCAAAACCAATAATCACGTGATTTTGGAAGTGGAATGATGTCCATGTATATAAGATTTTATTTCATCTGGGCAAGGGTCTTCCCATTCTGTTTTTATCTTACCGGAATGCGACTTTTTGAAGGCTGCATTGTTATATGCGCAATAGGCTATGTCACTGAATAGTTTTTCTCCTCCTAACATACGTAAAAACAATCTCTTTCCCCTAATACTCTTTCCGAATTATGCGCAGGTTCAGCATCATTTAATCATTCGGAGTAACGAAACGTAATATTTGTGTTACCTGAATTGCCGTGGCATTGCCATCGGGTCCGATTTATCGATATTCGTTTTCATTCATATCACTGTTATCACTAAAATAATCTTCGTTGATACATTATTCACTCATCAAAAATTCACCTGCACCCCTACTCAAGGATTCTGTGTCACTGTTTCCCCCATATTCAGCTCAGTTTCAATATACGCGATATTCAATCCCGCCATTATTACGGACGAAGCAGCTGACCCGCGCTCGCGGAAGTTCAAGACCGTTGCCTAGGCAACGTCAAGACAGATTATCTCTCTTCCTTTATTCCCTAAGACTTGTAGATTGCACTGCGTGTTTATAAATGCCTTATAAACACTTCACTGATGAGAAAAATAAAAAACTATCGCACAGATCGCAGACGAATGCAGATAATGCAGCCGGGCGCTTTCGGGCGCTAAGGACCGGAAGGCTAAATGAACAGTCGGGCGCTTTCGGGCGCTAAGGGCCGGAAAGGGTTAATGGTTTTAACTGAAATCGTGTTTGAAAATTATCATTTTCATTCCTTTCTGAAAATTAAATTAAAAAAAATTTTCTCCCATGAAATTATGGTTAGATCGTCTTCCTTGACCTTTAAATTAGTTAATAAACTCTCTTTTATAATTATTTAGTAGTTGATTTTCACATAATAACTTGGAACTTGACATCATGTCAACCCACATTTATCCATTGATTGAAAATAATTAGTTATACTACTCTTACAATTTTGATTTTGTGAGTTCAATCCACTGACATGGCCTATACTTATTTATGTGTATTCGTTAGATAAGATCCTATTCTTCCTTAAAAACGAATAAAATTCACTAAAGGTTTAAATTCAATCAAATAATGAACCACTAAAGTTGGCATAAAATTGGCCAAAAAATCCACGAAACATCGAAGAGCATCATCATAAATATGGATTGAAAAATTACAATAAGCAAAATACAGACAAATCACACACACTACACTCACACAGAGATACACGGAAATATTATATACATATTTACACGAACGCTAGCCCTTGATTATTATTATCATGTTTAGTCAAAGTCAGGGGAAATATTCTCATGATGACAATATCGTGGGGACTTCCTCTCATCAACTTGAGATGTGATAGAACAATGATTATCACTTTATTAAAGAACTCAGTCATACGACGATGTTCAGGAAAATTTTACGAGCAAAAATCATCCAAAATCATCGACAAAATTGCTTAAACACAGGTCAGAATCAACATCCCGCGCACGTGGTTCATGAGCTGCGATATTTATTTTTACTTCTCCACCATAATTGTGGCTCTCAATCAATCTGCGCTCACAACGAAGAAATTACGTCAGATAACATATTTCTTCTTAAATTGACTTAATAATGGATACACAACTTATCTATTAAATTCAATAATATCCATCTACCAGTCAAATAATTATAACAGCGCAGCAAAAATATATCAATGTATCGGTCAGATACTGCCATTTCCCAGGCCTAAATTAATATAAATGAGCGCACATCAACCTTATTCAATAATAATTATGATTATGCTCATGACCTTAGGTGTTCTTTTTACCTGATAATTAGGTTAATTTATTTTTATTATTATTATTATTATTATCATCCCTGGCCGCGCAAGATCATACATGTGGAAGCTACTGCACATCAATATCACAGATGACTCTATTGCACTCGAAATCCAACCATACGTCGTATAATCGAGGAATGAACTCTGATATAATGGAATCCACGAAATTACTGTCCCATTTGATCTCAATTCAAGTATAAAAAATATTCAAATAGTCCTAGTTTAATGTTGAGGTCATATTACTTTTATCTCTCCTGCCACAATGAACTCGGGACAGTTGAAACACTTCTCGATGACATTCACTCAAACAAGCTAATAGGTTCAAATACACACTTATTCCCAAACTACCTTCACCAAGAAAGAAGAGGTGGAAAATTCTAACTAATAGAAATTTTTCTAAGCAAATAAGTAGAGGCTATATCATTACATTTACATTTATAAATAGAAAGAAAGAATAACAATGTTTAAATATTACTTGGTGGTGACTGTCGATTGTAGAACTCGGGCTGATGACCTAGTGCATTACCACGTTACGCACCATCGATCCTGGTCACGCCCGTCTGGACTGCTTTACATTTTACTCGTACATTGAGGACATGCTGGCGCGCTGGAAATCACACCATTCATCTCGTAAGAAGGCCGGCATCCTGACTTGCAGTCGAACCAATGATCTCTTCTGTGGAAGTTCTTGTGAAAGCTGAAACTGAAAATTACGTCTGAGACAAGTCCAAAACACACACCACTGTTTGATGAGATGGAAAAGTAACTTATCTTTTAATATCTGGTGAGTTGTAGGTAGAATCCGTGAATATCTGAACTGCTGTTGCAACAAGTTGTAGGCTCTAAATAAGACGAAGCTCCCCAGTAAGCAAAATGCGTCTTCTCACGTCCGTAGCTGAAGTCAGAGTAATTCTCCACACGTCGCGTTCAGAGGTAGAAATTTCAGAGAAAAGTTTCCTTAGGAAAATCCATAATTCACCGTCTTAAGACAGGGGTGCGTCCTTTCATTATAAGCGATTGGTTAATTCATTAACATCACACCAAATTGATTACTTGATTGGCTGCCATAGTCAGACGTCATAAACCTTCACTAATATCGATCGAGCACTTGACGCACATTTCGCCTGGTCATGTGGCACTCACGGCTGATTTGAAGGTTACTTGGCTAGCTGTATCTGCTCTCTCCCCTTGCTCGTCCTTGGCTGGGATTTCCGTACACCTGGTGTCTGGTTCAGCCGACTCGATGTGCTAAAACTCCCTTCCTGGTTCACGAAATAATGTTCCAACACACAGTAGAAATAAAATATTCTCCCGTAAATGATTTTTACCACTTTTGAAGGTGACAATATATATCCTACAGGCTTAATCCACTTATAAACTTGTCCCAACCTCATTTATTCATGAAACTTCCCTTTTATTATATATAAATCTGGTGGCTGACATAACAAGCGAGCAAAGTCCATCAAATACAAAGAAGAAGAAGCGAGAGAGTTCCTCCCCTCGTCAAAGAAAAGTTTGATAAACCACGATGTTTTAAGGGCATCGGACACTTTCTGTGCAAGTACAGGGCATCTAAAATGCATACAGTACAGTATTCTAATGAATAAAGCACTTACACAGGGAAGCCAGTATAGATTTCTCCTTGCCTTTGAATAATTCTTTTTCTTTCATTGCATGAGGTTATGTTTGCCAGTGAATTATCCAAGTGCATTACTTGAATAATGTAAATGCACCTTGTTGGATACATTTGGAAAACAGTTTTTTCATGGCATTGGAAAGTTTAAAACTGTGAATCAATGTTAATTGCTTGAAGTAATGGGTATTAGAATAACTTGTGACACTGCGAGGGTTGGCATTTCTTAATTACAAGTTGGCAGTTAATTCAAAGTCAGATTTCTGCGTTCCGGAAACTTTGAATTAACGAGCTTTTACTGTATCGCAAAACTAACATTCAAATGTGACTGTGTGTCTGTTTCAAGTGTTTACATTTCACGAAAAGAATTATCCACCACTGGTCGTGTTACTGAAATGAAAATCCGCAGCCTGTTTCCTGTCATTTGACCGGGTCAGGAATGGAATGAATGAAGCCCCCATCTAGTGGCGAGGATAGGAATTGTGCCAGCTACCGAAGCCTGTCGCACTCCTCTGGGGCAATGATTAATGAATGATATTGGAGAGTGTTGCTGGAATGAAATATGACAGGGAAAACCGGAGTACCCGGGGTAAAACCAGTGCCGCCTCTGCTTTGTCCGGTACAAGTCTTACATGGAGTGACTGGGATTTGAACCACGGAACCCAGCGGTGAGAGGCCAGCATGCTGCCACCTGAACCACGTGTTACTATTCGATTAAAAAAATAGTCTGCGTGAGAAGTTTTTTTATACATGGAGTGTGACAAATTTGTAAGTAATTTAGGAGAGGGTTCTAGTGATACAAGAGACAGCAAATCTTCCAGTCTGCAGTGAATTGAACCTATTGCAATTTCAGATTAATGAAATATCTGTCACGTTCTTGTGCTAATTTTCATGGCAAATATATTTCATATTAACCCGTAGAGCCAGACAACGATATATCGTTGTTTTGTATATACGCGTAAAGTGCCAACCACGATATATCGTTGTTTATATAGCGCGCAATTCTATACGAGTTAGTACAACTTGGGCCGTCAGATTGTAACATCTTATGTGTCGAGTTCATAGATAATTGTCATTAGATTTTAACTACGCCGCTAGATAGTGCGTAAATTCATTCGCTATCATGTATTGAATTTCTAAAGTCCGTATTCGTCTACGGCGTATGATCTACATGCCACGTGAGTAAAATGGTGACTAGCCGGAGAAATTATTTTGTTAACGATGACGAACTGGCTGTATATCTTAATACTTTTAGTGAAGAAGAGGATGATGAAGACTCTGATGAGGGATTCATTCCTCCAACAAGTGAGGAAGGGTAAAGTGAAAGTGTTATTGGGACTGATAACGGCGAGTTTTCTGTAAACACTCAACCATGTGTTCATTGTCCGAATGTAAACATTGAAAGTGGTAATGCCCGTCTGATTGAGAGTACTGTTGATGACGATGGCTGTAACAATATCCAACAGCAAAAATTTCCTGTTTTTCGTGAAATTCAATAATTTCAGAATGCAAAATACCAAACTCTCACCTGATTATTATGATACTCCTAGCCTGAGACACGCCCCTTTGTCAGACGCAAACCTGTAGCATATTTTTATTTTATTTTTCGCAGCTCAATTATTGAATCTCATAACTACAGCGACAAGCAGATATGAGAAATCATGTCTTGTCACCATATGCCAGAGCACAGCAGTGGCGCCGGGTTACATTGACTGAAATGAAGGCTTTCATTGCTGTTTTGTTGGAAATGGGTATAACTACAAGGCCGAGCATATTTTCTTATTGGGTCAAAAACTCCCGTTATATTCCGTGGTTTGGAAATATGTTCTCATAAAACAGATTCCAATTGATCTTGAGATTCTCTCATCTTGTGAACAATGATAATGTATCACCATCTGGTCACTGTGACTACAACCCATGTGCCAGGTTCGATCCCATTGTTGAACATGCCAATTGTATATCACGATACCATTGTACATAACTCTTAAACTATTGAAGATAAAAATGTAAAACTTTACATGTTTATTCGTCTAAAATAGGGCATTTCAAAGAAGTCATCAATATTTACCGTTGAGTTGAGTTTTCTGTTTTTTTTTTCCGTTTTGTTTCTGATTTTTAATTTTTGCTGTTTTGAAATTGTTTGGAAAATATTTTTTCAAAATACCCAAGAGCATTTTAGTGCTGTAATTTAGTTCAGCAGTAAGAATGTCTTCTTGTTAACATTTAATAAATATTTCAAATCATAGTTTTAATATTTGTGAACTATATAGTCCAGAGAGTGAGAACCTGCAAAATTCTCTAAATCTGTCTGGCACTCTTGGCATACTGTGAGCAACCGGGCCTGGCACTAAGAGGGTTAATGATAATGTATTATCTTCTCAGGCAAAGGAGCTATATTCATAAATTTACACGTTCATATTTGCGTTAAGTTCATGTGGACCTCGCGGAGTGATATTAAATGTTTGTTTATATCTACGTTACTCTTTCGATGGAAGGAATTTTAGTTCATTTAATTCTTTTTAATGAGCCTTCCTAAAATTAAGGTTGGGGATTGTTTGCGTAAATACGATAGCAGTGATAATGTTAATCATAATAATAATAATAATAATAATAATAAGTGTATGCAGGGCTGAACGTGAAGTGGCGTGTGGTGTAACACCATTAGTTTCTGCTTATTCAAAGTTACAGGCCTACTATAGACTTCTAAAGCTGATATGGTATCCGTTGAACCATGAAATTTGCACCTTTCACATTTCGCTTCTTCATATGACTTCAAATTTCAGTTGAGTGTTGTACGATTCATTTATGATGAGATTTAATGCTTAAAGGCATTTTCTTAATTTGTGTATACCAAGCGACTTGGCTGTGCGGTTATGGGCGCACAGCTGTGAGCTTGCATTCGAGAGATACCAGGTTTGAACCACAATGTTGGCAGCCTTGAAGATGGGTTTCCATGGTTTCCCTGCTGCGGCTGTACCCTGATTAAGGCCACGGCTGCTTACTTTCCATTCCTAGCTCTTTCCTGTCCCATTGTTGCTGTAAGACCCAGCCGTGTTGGTGCGATGTAAAGTCATTTGTTAAAAAAAAGGCTTTTGGTATTAGACCGCCGTAATTTGTAATGTTACAAGTAAGTGGAATTAGTGAAATCTTACTTGGAGAGCGTCTCAGAGGAGAGATGTGTTCATTGCAATGTCCAGGAACCCACCATCCCGCCCCAAGAAGCACATTTACTTTTATAACCTAATTAAGATTATTACACGCCATTTTCATTTCTGAAGTAGCTACTTGTATTCCTGTTGGCCAGTGTAAAATGGCACGTGGTCTCCTTCCCGTCAAGAATGTTGATCATAATCCGTTACTAACCGCAGCACAATAAAAGCGCAAGTAAATGTAATGTGAAGAAAACAGTCAATCATGTTTCCTCAGGAAACTAGGGGCCTAAGGCCGCTTTGCGGTTTCTAACTGTCCAGACCAATGGTCCTGTCCACGGCAAGAATCCTAACCGTCCAGACAATGACCTTCTCCACGGCAAGAATCCTAACCATACAGACCAGTCGCCTTGTCTAGATCCTGTCCTAACCATATACGGAACTAGGGGCCTAAAGCCGATTCACGGCTTCTAACCGTCTAGACCAATGGTCTTGTCCACGGCAAGAATCCTAACCGTCCAGACCAAGGGTCTTGTCCATGGCAAGAATCCTAACCGTCCAGACCAAGGGTCTTGTCCATGGCAAGAATCCTAACCGTCCAGACCAAGGGTCTTCTCCACGGCAAGAATCCTAACTGTCCAGACCAATCGTCTTGTCCAGATCCTATCCTAACCGTCCGCACGGCAAGAACGGGGAACAATTCGAAGCATAGTTCCTAAGTACAAATGTTGGCAGCACTGAGCACTGCTGCAGAACATGCTTTCCAAGAAGGCTGTGAGTGAGTACTTTACAATGGCGAAAAATGAGGGTATCCTCCTATTCAATACATCATATATTCCGTCATTAGACGGAGCAAACAAATTCAGACATGTTTCGGCTTGCTTGAGCCATCTTCAGTGAAAAAAATTAGGGGGTTGGAATAATTTACATAATATAAGTTGAAAAAATGCTAAAAAACATAATGAAAGAGTAAACAAAAAAACAAAAGAGAGCTTAGACGGAAAACAAAATTAGCACAAATATACACTATTTACATCAATATGCAGAGCAAAAAACTTACTGCGACAGAATTCAGTGAAGCAGGTGTGAATTTTGAAATAATAATTGATACTAAAAACTGCGTTAACCTAAGAAACAAGGGAATGAGAAAACAAATGATGCAGATGGAAACAAATAATAGTAGCGCATGGTGAGGTTGTGGACCTCATAGTTTACAAATTATTGGCTTTAAAAATGACAAAACAGTTTGAAATTGCTGTCAGAATCATCCTAGTGGAAACCCATCACAACAAATTGGTCAGGAGGAGAGCGGGAGCAAACATTTTTGAGAGAAACCAAGCCTGAATTAACCTGCAGGCGAAAAGCCTCTGACAAGGAGAAAAAACAACATGAAATTTAAGGCTTTAGAAATAGCAGCATTCTCAATATCTTCTCAATCTAGCGGTCCCTTTCTTCATTATTGTTTCATAATGTTGGCTGGTGTTTTTGCCTTATTATAGAGGGGTCGGAAGGGCCGCATATAAAAATATGAGAAGCTGTGTTAGGTAGAAGACAGATGCATAGTAATATCTTGTAATGCGAGTGAGTAAACAAACTACAGTCGTTACGCGTTTGTGTGAATAGGGGTCCACGGGCTGAACTAATGATTGGCTTTTGAGTAGCTAAACATTAGCAATACTTAGTGTCAGAGCCCTAATTCGAATATGATTGTATGTTACTGCCTGATAGTTAACGCACTGCCTGTGATAAGCAAGGTGCTGGATTATGAAATGCCAGGTAATCGCTCCCTGCTACAGGCGGAGCATGTGTCTGCTGTTCAAAGAACTGGCGGAAAGATTCTCTTCGTTTGCTGAACAGATAATAGTGATAATAATAGTGCCTCGGAGGAGAAACTGCTGACTTGTATCACTGTGTCATAGCAGTCTAGGTAGCACTGACCATGAAAACAAGCTGAAGCTTGCCGGAAATGTCTTGTTTCACAGTGCTCAATCGATGCTCCACTCTTGTGAGTTGGTAGTTGTCGTCACAGCAGTTCATCCAAGTTATTAAGATTAGTGCATGGTGAATTTTCTTTGCCAGTTTAAAAAAAAATAAAAAAATATCATTTCAAAAGTGAAACCAAGCGAGATATTGAAATTACAACCTATTAGTTGGAGTTTGCTGCAAATTTGGTATTAGATGACATATTCTTGATTGCAAGGTATATGAATAAACAGCTGTAGTGATAAATGATTTCTAGAGCTTCAGCATTTGAGTATCTCTGAACACAAAGTAAACATTGAGATTAAATCTACACAAATTGGCTCCATTCAGAAAATGCTTGGTGACTTTCCTGGTAATAGTTTTTCTCAGTTTTAATTTGATTTGTGTGGAGCTTTTCTAGCTGCAGACGTCCCTTATGGAAACTTGCCAACCCCACTCCGTGAAAATTTATTGAGAGACTAGCTGATGCACCCATGCTTCGCTATGGAATTCTACATTGTGTACAGAATTCTAGGTAAGGTAGTGTACATGTTGTGAGCAAGATTGTATTAAATTGCATAGTCTTAACGTTACCCTAGAAACGCGACGGGGAAGTCACCAATGTCTTTTCTCATATGAAGACCGGGTTAGGCAATTTTCATTGTAATGGTAGGCCCCCTCGCCTACCATCAGTCACAGTCAGGTTGGGGAGTTTTCATTATAATGGCAGACACTCACTCTCCACCT
The DNA here is from genome assembly GCF_040414725.1 of Anabrus simplex. Classification (NCBI taxonomy): domain Eukaryota; kingdom Metazoa; phylum Arthropoda; class Insecta; order Orthoptera; family Tettigoniidae; genus Anabrus; species Anabrus simplex. The sequence continues at coordinate 270,981,616 of NC_090268.1, read as the reverse complement.
GCATTTTTACATCCTCAGAAAGACTGTCTTAGTAGTTTTCCCAACTGAAATGAACATAGGTCATTACAATGACGTCAGTAGGAGTGGCGCGATTAAAAGAAATGCTTTCATATGAAATACTCGATCAAATGAAAAACCACACACTTTCTCACTTTTAACAAACAGTACTACGCTGCCGATCTAACAGTCCAAAGTTCCAGAGCTGGAATGACCAAGCTGCAGACAGCCGTGTTCCCTGAACTCACTTCATCTTATTTCGGCTGGGTGGGGGTGTCAAACAGTGGAGACTCCCAGGGCAAAAAATATGCCCTTTTACTAATCTGTTTCCTAGGAATACTCCATTAGTCGGAAAATGTCATTTCACCACACAGGCGGTGGAAAAATCTATCTTACTTGGGGATAAATTTTTCCTCAAAGCCAGAGGAGAAACCTCCTCTTCTCCGCTAATTTGAAATCAAATGAATGTAGAATTTAATAAAAGTGAAGAGGAAGAAGCTTTTCTTCAGAAACGGCTCTTTTCAGGGTTGAATTTTGAGTCATTTAGTGAATTGTGGTGCTATAATTTGGAATAGGCGTAAATTGCAATTCTAGACCAGGTCATACTACTACTACTACTACTACTACTACTACTACTACTACTACTACTACTAAGTGAGCCTCTGCCTTAAGTATGCACACTGCTCATTGAAACCAGCGCGTCAGAACAGGGATCGAATAGCTGGAATACTATAATGAACCAGTTTGTTACGTACTGGCAATATCAGAAAATGGATGAATCAGAGCAATGGCATGTTAAAGAAGAAAGTTTTCCAACTCCCCAGCTATTTCCTGTCAATAAGTTACTTTACAATAAAAGTATTTATAAAATCCTCCCTATCAATACAGATCACCTCATCTGTTAGATGAAACAAAGTCTATACATGTTTCAGCCTATTCTCAAGGCCATATTCAGTAGCAGAACAGTTATTACATAACACAAATAAATTAAAAATCTTGATGAAGTGAAATGACAGTGATCATGATTAATGAATTAAAAACATATTGAGGTACAAACATTATTATTATCACATCGAGATGGCAACATTGAAACACAAACAAAACAGTTGACTGCTTAAAAGCATGTCGTCCATGTGGTCACAACTATAACCTTGCTACACCATGACTCTTCAACCCATAATTTCCAAATCATAACTTGGCGGTAACTCAGCAGTAACTAACTTCTCCGTCAAGATCGTCTCTTTATATAGGTGTCCGGCCAAGCTTCTAGAAAGTTACATTACAGAATATATCTTTGTGAAAATTCTCGAGTGCGTAATACACAGTTTACAATGGATGGAATATTCTCAACCGTTCTCGTGCCTGTACCATTCAGGAAGTTACAGTGTGTTTCACAATAATGGATTACAATTTATATATACAGATGTGTATATATATACATGGTATTGACGGTCTCACTACACTGCTTAGCACAGTGTTTTCATTTTAACAGTCAGCAAGTTTTATTTGACAATCAAGAACGACCCATCAGACGAGAGGACTTTGTAGCTCAATATGTTTTTAATTCATTAATTATGATCACCGTCATTTCACTTCATCAAGATTTCTAATTTGTGTTATGTAATAATTGTTCTGCTACTGAAGATGGTCTTGAGAATAGGCTGAAACATGTATAGACTTTGTTTCATCTAATAGATGAGTTGATTTGTATTGATAAGGAGGATTTTATAAATACTTTTATTGTGAAGTGACAACTGTCAATATGGAATGAGATGTATAACTTGCAATATTCAGTCAGGCTGTTATACTCGGTATGCAGCAGTAATCCCATCTATCTGAGTTGAGTGGCAGCATAAGAGACAAAGAACGTCACAACAAACAATGGTCAATGAAATGTTATTGTTGATCAGTGTTATGCGCTTTCAGTATTTTAGGTCTTCACATTTAGTTTTCTTCCGACTCGGAAATACCACTCTTATCATAGTCGGTATGGTAAAACTGAATAAAACATAAATGGTCGGAAATTGTATTCTCTATAACTCTTGTTATGTAATACTTTTCGATAGGACCAATAACATAGGTATTTAAAAATTAATTTTTAGTCGCCTTCCCCTAAACTACAATTTCAGGCAGGGTGAATAAAATTGTTTATATCTTAGACTGTAGTTTCTTATTTCCTGACTCTATATACTGACATTCATTAAATTCTGTTAACCCATTTTTTCTCGTGGCTCGGCGTTGATATGGACTTGGCAACAAAAATACAGATTCATGAATATCTGTGTCATCATTGCCGGTACGGTAACAATGTATGACATGAATGATTGGAAATTTAATTCTATATAACTTTCGTTAAGTAGTATTTATCGATAGGACGACTAATAATATAAATATTTGAGAATTAAATTTTAGGCCTTCCCCTAAACTACCATTTCACTCAGCATGAGTAAAATTACGTATAGCCTAGATTGTAGTGGCTTATCCCCTGACTTCACATACAGATTTTCATTAAATTATCTTCATCTGCTTTCTCGTGATGCATGTACATACATACACACATACATACAGAGAGACAGAAATTACGGAAAAGTAAAAATTGCATTTCCTTGTTACTATGGACATGACCGATACAGAAATACGATTCTTTTCAAATTCTGAGCAATGTACAGACAAAACTCTTATTTTATATATATAGATATGCAACAGTGCAAAGTGTTGGATGAATCTACTCTACTTAAAAGTTACGTCAAACAATAATGTTTTAAATTCATCCAAAACCACTGTTACTAAATTTACATCAGTTTCGGTAATTGTCAGTGAAGTAATAAGGGAAAAAATAGAGTTATGTATTTGAAAAATCCAGGATATGGCCAATAATATGTGAAATTGTAGATGTTTTAGAAGGCAAACATGCTAGGTTGCTAAGTAAAAAATATTAACAAGAGAGCAAGTGATTACATTTACAGTACATATGCATCCTTTTCATGTGATGTGGAAAGCAGTTTTTCTTGCTATTAAGGCATGTTGACTGAGCTCGATAGCTGCAGTCGCTTAAGTGCGGTCAGTGTCCAGTATTCGGGAGATAGTGGGTTCGAACCTCACTGTCAGCAGCCCTGAAGATGGTTTTCCGTGGTTTCTCATTTTCACACCAGGCTAGTGCTGGGGCTGTACCTTAATTAAGGCCACGGCCGCTTTCATCCCACTCCTAGTCTCTTCCTCTCCCATCGTCACCATAAGACCTATCTATCTGTGTCAGTGCGACGTAAAGCAACTTACAAAAAAAAAAGGTCATGTTATGTTGAGAAACAACAGGAAACAACTTGTATTGTAATCTGCCACAGAAAGGAATATTTGGATAGCTTGGAGAATTAAGTGTATTTTCTCAAAAGCCGCCAACGGCCATAGCCGTGTTGAAACACCGGATCCTGTGAGATCTCCGAAGTTAAGCAACATTGGGCATGGTCAAGATTTGGATTGGTTGTCATGCGCTGTTGGTGGGAGTTAAGGGAATGGAGGAGCGGAAAGGAACTGGCCACCCTACCGTACGTAAACTCCGGCTCAGGCACACCTCTGCGGATGTTCGGACCTGCCTTCGGGCAGAATACACCCTTACACTCTCAAAAGTCGTCTTAAATTTGTATAATGGCAAGCGCACACACTCTTATTTCAGTTGCAGGTATTTATCAAATTAAAGTGTTTTATAATGTGTTTATTCAATGAATACTATAGTCAACCACCCTCAGTTATCGCACATGATGAGCAGCGAACAGATATTCCTGATGAAAGTAGCATAGTAAGTACATACCTGCCAACCCTTCCCATTTACCCAGAAACTTTCCGATTTTAACTTGTCTTCCGGTTTCCCGATTTATTTTTACTTCTTCCTATTTTTGACCAATATAACCTCCAGTACAGTCAATACTCTTCACCTAGGATATATTATTATTATTATGTGCTTGTGTAATTTACGTTACCTCATTTTCAAGTGTACTTATTTGGTGATTTATTTAGCAAGTGTAGCATCAGTTACCTCCGTGTTTCGTGTTTCCCGCTCACTATAGCAGCATAGGGACGACAATCATCCTACAAGCGAGGGAGGCTAGCGTGTGCTAGCGACTCCGCTAATCGGGACGAAAGAATGAGTTTGTTATTGTATGGTTTGCATGCTAGTAACATCGTTTCTGTGCATAGTTTCGTTGAAATTGTAGGCCACATGTTTTTTCTTGCGGTTTTGTGCTTTTCTCCCTATCAAAGTCGAATGTTAATAATTTATTGGACATATTGATCTGTTCGAATGTTGTAGTTTGGCATATTTCAGTGCATCTTAAGCTTACTGCAGACCTTCTTCAACAACAAAAGAGACTGTCACCTCGCAGCCAACATAAGGGGGTTCAACCTGATTTGATTCTACTTATTTCACATTAAAAGGTTAGTTGAATTTCCCACTTGGAGTTCATGACAACAGATTGCCAACACACGATAATAACGGTCGAAGACGAGGGGAAGTCCCTAGTGCTCACGCCGACTCAGGCAACTTTTTTATCTATCTTCGCAACATTCGTTTTTCAACCAACCCATCGTGATTTCTCCGTACCTGACTACGTTTTAATCTGTGAAATGAGATAATAGCTCGTAAATCCGTACTAGCCCACTCTTATTCAAAAGAAAAAAAGTTTCTAGTTTTAAGCATTCACTTGCCACCGTGAGAAGATTGTTATGATCTCGAACATTATACGAATGTTCACTCATAGTAACTCACTGCAACACTTCCATTTCACTCACCTCATATGTATTTCAGCAATTTTGTAGTTACCAGTTGTTTTTAATAGACACGATATAGTCTTATTGACCTGTTTTAAATTGTTGAAATTAGTTTATATGAATGTAATATTAAATCTTATGGAACATTTTATATTATATGAACTGGGTACAGGGCCCTGACCTATCTTTGGTTTAAGTCCTTTTCTTGCTGATGATGCTTACTAAGTATAAGTGAAATACGTCTTAGTTCTAACATCTGTATTATGGTTAGACCCTAAATGTAAGGATTGTTATGTATTGGGAAGGTGGTTTCTTAATCTTGTAACTTCTGTATTGGTGTATCGTGTTTCCCACTCCCACAAGCTAGAGGTGCTAGTGCGTGTTATCGACTCTGCTAGTCATTGGCAGATACTGTAATATATTAAAGGCACCTTTTAAAAAATTATTTGATCTTTCATTTGCCACATGGGAATACTGGTTAAATTAACATTTGTTAACCCTCACTTTAATTTCACCTCTCATAGAATTAACTCGTATTAATGAAACGTGTCAATAGGTTACAAATAAACTTTTCTGACTTGCAGGCAGGGCCAAATTTAACTACTGCAACATCTCTGGGCCCAAATAATTTTGCGTCCCCTTCCTTAAACTTGATAAGACAAAATTGCAGTTAATATTATTTTTATATAATGAATAAACTAATACAGTAGAATGCCTCCAAGGTAAAATATCAAACATTAATACTTTTAAATAATAATAATAATAAAATTCGACTGAGAGGGCAGATGCCTGTCAACTCTGCTCAGTTCACTACCGTGTCTTTTAAACATTAACGCATAATCATGACGAGAGTGGAAATTATCTTGTATCATTAACCACTGATTTCCGTGCTTCCAATCATTGAAGCTAATTGTTGCAAATTGGGATGTCCCTCTAAAAAGTTTACAAGGAGCAAGCGGTTGTAGATGACGTTGATTTGCCACCCATTTGAATAAGTTGTAGCCAGAAGTCGTCCTGGTACCCGTATGCAGAACCGAGGGGGCTGTGTTTCAACATTGTGGTGGTATTTATAACACTATAACCAACAGCTTTCGCATAAGCGGAACAAGAATTCCGTTATTCATGTTGGGAGATTTCACTTTAGAATACCACAAAAGTGCGTGCACTCTAAAATTAGTTTTCAAACTGTGAGAGCTTCTCATTTTTGCTGCCCCATAAATTTGCCGCTCTGGTCCCGGGCCCGTAAGGTCATGCCTAAATACAGCTCTGCTTACATGTGATATTGCGTTTGACAACAAGGGGACAACTGCAGTCCAGTTATAACAAGTGGACTTCATTAGCTGGCAGTAATTACATTTAAAATCTTTTATAGCAATAGAATGCCCTTAATCAGTAAATATTTGGTGACTTTTTAAACTATATTTTTGGAGCTTGTAGGTGCCATCATACAGTATTTAGAAAATACTTGTTAGTTCTAATGTAGAATGAAGATATATAACATACTGTAACCTAAAACTAATCCTTTAAGGTAATTGTTTGTCAAATAAGGAATTATTTTCAAATATTAAACTTTAGACTAGATGTATGCTGTATAGAAATGTATTCAGAGAATAAACACCTCCCTGTGAGGTCCAAGTGTATGTAGTACTTGGCATAGATTATGGCCCCATTATTGATAGCAAATCTTTCAAGGTTTTGAGAACCACATTCTTCGTCAACAATACTGGAAAGTTGAATCGTAGGCGGAATTCTTCAAACAACTTGGGTATTGTTCCCCAAATACAGATCATGAGGCCTATCACTTCGATGTTACCCAGTGCATATTCACATTTGTAGATAGGGATAGTTGGCTTGTAAATTCTCTTCTTTTCCTCAATTACTTTGCTGGGCTGGTTTGCATGTGATTCAAACCAAACCGTAGGATCAATAATAAATCCAGTTATATTATTTTTAAAGGCTATCATATCAATCCTATGGGAACTGCTGGTCTCCCAACAACCCATGGACCTCATTGTGCACCGTGTAACCAGAGTCGCTTCATGACTGAGCGATGGAGCTTCGTATCACATGGGTCTAGTAATTGCAAGTAATCAGCTTCATTTTCCGTATCAAAATCTAATCACTGAGATTTACAATATTGAAATTCTTCCACCGTTTTGATACTTTTTTAATTTGCCTTTTAGCAAATTTTTATTTGTCAACAGTACATGTTTCGTTCCTACTTAGGAACATCCTCAGCTGTTATTAAAGCTTAGGTGAATTGCTAAGATTTTAAACACGTTAATTTGCAGGTACATTGATTCTCTTAAAAACTTCTAAAATACCAATTAAATGATATTAAAAACATTGTAGGGGTTAGTGTGTTAATGATATGAGAACGGATGATTACATAGTTGGTCAGCTTAAAAACCATGTCTATTCATTTGAATAGTTGTTAAAAAAAATGTCTAATTCATTTGAATAGTTGTTAAAAAAATCGCAGGGTTTCACTGTAGGGTCATTATCCCAGGACATGAAAGAGGGTTTCTATCTTATTGTGCAGTGCCGACAATGGTTATTGTCCTGGGACCTGCCTAGCATGGCTTGAATGGCTGCGATATTAGTGGACATCTTTAAAGCATCACGCCAGTCACTATACGATAATTATCATGGTGTGTTTCCCATCTGTTTGTTGAAGGTTGTTCTTTAAATAAGATATCACCTTTTCCCTTTTGAGAAAGGTGACACCAATTTTGGAATTCCTAATCTCTCAGTAGTACCGGGCGAGTTGGCCGTGCGTGTACAGGCGCGCGGCTGTGAGCTTGTATCCGGGAGATAGTAGGTTCGAATCCCACTATCGGCAGCCCTGAAAATGGTTTTCCGTGGTTTCCCATTTTCACACCAGGCAAATGCTGGGGCTGTACCTTAATTAAGGCCACGGCCGCTTCCTTCCAACTCCTAGGCCTTTCCTATCCCATCGTCGCCATAAGACCTATCTACGTAAAGCCCCTAGCAAAAAAATCTCTCAGTAAATCCCTTATTTTCCTAGAATTCATAAAGCCATTCGTGTAATATAATAAGCTGTCACAAGATGTTGTTCAGTTCCTGTAGGCAGTTGTTACTCTGCTAAGAGAGGTGCCGATTCCCAAAATGTAAGGGTTTTGATTCATTTTGTAGGGTACCAAGGGTACTAATCTGTTGCAGAACAGCTTCCCACTGTAATTGGAAAAGTCCTAGATCTTTGAACTTCCATAGGGTGTACCACATCATACTGTCAGGTATGTCAGCAGGAAGTTGCAACTGTCTGAAATGGGTACATGGGCATACAGAAGAATTTATGACCATAAACTTTTGGTCTGCCGGAAGGAGAGATCACAGAGGCTCCAATTTGAGATATAGATCCTGCATTATGCTGTGTTCATCAAAGGTAATTCTGTTCTGAAAGTTCACTTCAAGATACGAGGGCTATGCCGAAAGTTTTTAGCAGCCCATAAACTGTAATTATGAGGAAAATGGGATTCTTTTCATTTGAAAGAACGATATTTCTCGACCTTGGAACATGCATGCACAACCCCCCCAGCGGTCGTTCCTCCACAGGGCAGGAAGAAAGCACAGGCAGTGCTGAGTCAGACTTTGTGCAAGAAGGACCTGTCAATTTCTATGACACACTTTCCCGCCTTGTCAATTATTCACATTTTATTATAATTATCTACTGTACATGTTTCGAGAGCTACTACTCTCTTCTTCAGCGGTGCCAAAACATCACATTAAATCCTTGGACTTGATACATTTGTATAATACAGTCATCAACAAAACAAATTATACATAAATCTTGTACTTGTTAAAATATATCTTTGTGTCTAAATTGTTCACTTACACTTAATACGTCATTTAGTAAAAAATTTAAAATTAGAATAACTTTTCAAATCATAAAATAAATAACACCTATTAAGTTAGTCACTATATTATAATTATTTATTTATTTACAGAGTTTACGCCCACATTGGAGCACTTAAATCAGACTACAACAAATTTGTCTTCCTTTTCTTCTCCCAAAAAATCTTGAGTCTGGTTGACCTGGCTGCCCTCTCCACATCCGTTATAACATATTGTTTTCTCTGTACAGTGGTCAGAGGAAGCCTGATGCATTTATTCTTCAAAATACTTTTCTCGCCTCTGTTTTCTGTGGTTTGCATGATAATATTCAACTCCTCCAAATCACTTTGAACTACTTTAAACCAATTGTTTTTGATTTACTATTCCAAAAGTAATTAAATAAATAATTGTTTTAAAACTCTGTTATCACTTAGTCGAAATATATGACAAAAAAGAGGCAATTCTTCTTTTTCTCATTGTGTTTGTGATGGACTCACTTTCTCGTTAGATAACCTCATTCGGCAACAATCTCCACTGTCCATCCACCTAATGTTTCTTGTTTATGATCGTCCTGAGTATCCTTCGATCAACTCGTAAGCGTTCTGTTGTTGATCTAGTATTGAGTTTAAATAATGTTTCACAAGCATAAGTTGCTTCCGGTTTAATAACAGAGTTATAATGCCTAAATTTAGCATTAATCGAAAGACATTTCTTTTTGTATGTAGGCCAAGTTATCCATTGTGCCTGCTTCAGTTTATATATTCTGCTCTCTATTGATGGTTTTTCATTGCAATTCCAAGTGAGATTTTCACCCAAATATTTAAATGTACTTATCATTTCAATTCGTTTATTATTATTATTATTATTATTATTATTATTATTATTATTATTATTATTATTATTATTATTATTATTATTATTTAATAATAGCTCTGAATTTAGAGTTCTGAAAGTAGGCATTATTTTTGTTTTATCATACGAAATTTGCAATCCAACTTTTTTCGCTACATTTGCAAGTTCTTCCAATTGAACTTTAGCCCCTTCGAAACCATTCGCCAGTATCGCAAGATCATCTGCGAATGCCAAGCAATTTAGTTTGATATTTTTTCCAATTTTGACTTTTGGAGGACATACCTTAGTCCACTCTCGCATGACCTTTTCCAATACACAGTTGAACAATAATGGCGAAAGTCCATCTCCCTGGCGGAGGCCTGTTGTAATTGCAAATGATTTAGATAACTCATTTCTGAATCTAACTTTAGATTGAGTATTCTTAAGAGTCATACCAATCAGGCTAATAAGTTTGGCATGTAGACCAAATTCCTGAAGGACATTCAACAGTGATTCACGATGTATACTATCATACGCCTTTTGAAAATCAACAAACGTAATAACTAAATTTTTGTTTCTAAATCTATGATGTTTCATAATCCATTTTAAACTGATGATTTGGTCAGGGCAGCTTCTTCCTGGACGAAATCCACCTTGATATTCCCCTAGTTCACAGTCAGGATGTCCCTGTATTCTGTTATAGATAATCTTAGATAAAATCTTATATGTAATATCCAATAATGATACTCCCCGATAATTATTATTTGGATCTCGTATCCCACTATCGGCAGCCCTGAAGATGGTTTTCCGTGGTTTCCCATTTTCACACCAGGCAAATGCTGGGGCTGTACCTTAATTAAGGCCACGGCCGCTTCCTTCCAACTCCTAGGCCTTTCCTATCCCATCGTCGCCATAAGACCTATCTGTGTCGGTGTGACGTAAAGCCCCTAGCAAAAAAAAAAAAAAAAAAATTATTTGGATCAGATCTATCGCCCTTTTTATGCAATGGTTGAATTAATGCCACATTCCACACTTCAGGCATTGTAGCAGTATTCCAAATATCTATAAGATGTTTATGTAGATTATGAACGGTTTGGTCATTAGCATTCTTCCATACCTCTGCGACGATTTGGTTCTCTCCCGGTGCTTTATAATTTTTAAGGGAATCAATTGCTGCTCGTACTTCATTATAAACGGGCAGTGTAACCTTTTCTAAAGGTATCCTATTTTTTGGATGTGTGTCATATTGCAGATATTCTGAAGGTTCCTCACTGTTAAGTAACTTCTCAAAGTATCTAGCTAAAATTTCCGCATTATCTTGATTAGTATGTGCCTGTTTTCCGTTAGTATCTCTCATTAGGAGTGTTGAGGGAGTATAATTTGTTTGGTATTGCCGAAATGTTTTATAGTAATCTCTTGTCTTATGTTGAGTAAATGCTTCGTCAATAGAGTGTAACATCTCCGTGTGATAATTTCTCTTAACCCTTCGGATGATTTTAGCCGTATATCGTCTAGCAGTAACAAGTTCTTCGCGTGATTGTTCTGTTTTCCGTTGTTGATCAATCAACCATGCCTTGTGTCAGTGTTGAAACGCTGCATCGCACTCCTCATTCCACCAAGCATGTTTTTTCCTCTTTTTAACGGGAGCGTTTTCCTCAGCAATGGTTTTTAGCTTGTTAATTACCGTTCCCAAATCATCATAGGTTTTAGATTGTTCATAATATAATTTATTAATAATGAGATAGCTAGGGTCATATGTTTTCTCCCTATTACATTTGGAGAGAATGCGTTTCTTTTTTGGAGTTAATTTTATTTTAATTTTGGACAAATAATGATCTGAATCTATGTCCACTCCACGGAGGACCCTCACATTGTATTACTATATAATAATAATAATTCTTTATTAATCATAATTAATAAAGATACTGCACACAAATTGTGCATGGTATAAACAAAGTTTTTATATGTACTGTCACCTCTCACTATTACAGAAGCTCACAATAGATAATCCCCGGTTTTTGCATGTGATAACATGATATCGACTGCAATGTTTACTCCACTACTTGCAAACACAGGTTTCGTCAGGGTCATGGAAGTACTGAGTGTTGCACAGTTTATGGTGATACCCATGGACCGCCATCGAGTTAACGAAATGTCGCATGTCTCGATTAGTCTTTGTCCGTGTTCTATTCATCATCGCCTCCGTTGAGTAAAAATCGAGCCAGATTTCTTCCCTCTTCTTCACTCTGTCCTGCAATAATTTTTCCCAAGTGTCTGTGGATGGAAGACCTCGCTTCATTGGGAGGTCCTCGATGAAGGAGGTCTCCTTTGCAAGCTCATATGCAAGCCTTGATTTTGTGTATTTTGATATTCCCAGTGTAGCTTTCAGGAAGCGCGACTTGACTGCTTCAATTGTCTTCAGTTCAGCCAGACCCTGTTTATCCCATATAATATCCAGTCCATATGTGGCAATTGGCGCAATTTTCGCATCGAATAGTTTCATAGCGGTTTCTCGTGAAAGCTTGGTAATTGTTTTAATATCATATATTGCTTTGGTGGCCGCCATTGCTCTGGACTTTATGTGAATTCTATAGGTTGTTGCTGTTGTTTGCATGGTCTGTCCTAGATATTTAAATGTATTGACAGTCTTGTGGACTGTAGATCCTAGGTATATCCTGTCACTTGCAACCTCTCAGCCACCTTTCCAAAATATCATTTTCACTGTTCTCTGTGTTAATTTCAATCTTGTTATCTTTTGCCCACCTGTCTAGATTGTCTACAGCTTTTTGTACATCATGTAGGGAACTTGATCCAATGACCATGTCGTCTGCGTATAAATATATTTTCAAATCCTCTATTCCTTGCTGAGTAATGTGACGTATTGTGCATCACACTTAAACCACCAAAACGAGGTCTGTGCATAGGCAACACTGCAGCGAGGAGTCGATCACATAAAACAAGAAAGCAGCAGAGTGAGCAGAAGCAGTACTGGGGGAGGGATAGTAGGAGAGGTTTACCGTGGATGGTACCAAAAAGAAAATCAAAAAGAACACCACGTTGCTAAAAATTTTTAGATGATCAAATGTATTGGAAACAGCAACTTTAAAGAGAATACAATACACATTAGCATTTTTGGAGAAAACAGATCCTACAGAATAAAATTGACCAATATATATATATAATATGCACCTTGTTGAAACAGAAAATATAGTCCGAGAAAAATATCCCAGGCATTGATTTTTACAAAGACAAGACAGCTCGGGTCCCCGTGTTAGAAAGGGGACTAACCCTCAAATAAGTTAGGACAAAAATTTATTTAAAAAAAAAAAAAAAAAAAAAAATCGTTACAATAGAATCACTGTGTCAGCGTGAATCTCGACCAAAACCAGTTTTCTCAAATATTACCATTTATATTTTGAATAGAGAGGTGTCACACACACAATCACCTCAGAAGATATTTCTAAATATTATTATCTGATCAAATTTCGAGGCAACAAGTACAGTTTTTACCATGAAGATCAAGAAATATTTGGCCACACTAAAAAACCCAAATACGCCTCCAGGGCGCCCTAAATATAAAAAGCATACACACCTAATAAAAGAAAAAAGGGTAAGGTAAAAAGGAGGATCAGTACAACAAGGACAAGTGAGGATGAAAAGAAAGGAAAATCCGACTGCGTAATGCTGGAGAATGTCTGATCTGCCAATAGATTTTTTTTGAATCGTCTAAAGTTGTGAAAATTTTCTGTTTGACGATGTTTAGGCTCAGTCCACATCACCAAGTATTCAGCACTAGGAATCAATTGAACTTAATCAGTTTTGAAGGTGGCAATAAATTAAATTTGAAAGCAAGGCCTTGAAAGTTTTTTCATGGCATGCCATCACTCAACATGCCGAAACAGGCCGAGTATTAAAGTTTCCAAAAACAAGTTTAGCAAATGATATGTTTAGCTCACCAAAGTCCTTTCAGAATAATTCCATCAGCTCGTAGGGAAGAAAATGGCGCAGCACACGGCAAGCCGTGCGAGGTCCGTAGTCCCTCCACACACACACACTATTTACAAAGGATGATGCCAGTCTGCCCAAGACGGGCCAAGCAGTCCAATATATACACGCCCGGAAGCGAAGACTAGTTCATTCGAGAAAGATCAAGTGACGTAGCAGATGACGTAGTAGGTGCGAGGCAGACAGAAAGACAGCGGTCAGTGTGTCGAGAAAAGTCGGAGGGTACGACAGGTGAGCAAAGTAAGGTAATTCTGATGATAGGAAGAAGTATTGATAAGCAGAGCAGACAATAATAATAGCATTATAGTCTTGTAGAAACATAAACTTGTAGAATATGTGGAGATGTACATGCGACGAAGTTTGCAAAAACTCGTAGAACGTCGATGGAGAGGTTATGGCAGGAGCACGTTACATATTCCTGCCACCGGGCGGAATCCGAAGGATGGGCGAAAGTAAGTAGGCGTAGCAGCAGCAGCAGCAGCAGCAGCAGCAGCAGGGATGTCCAAGAGCAGCTTCCCCACCGGAATCGATGATCGGCGACCAGAAGAAACGCAGTATCGGAAAAAAGAAAAAGGAACAACAGAAGTATGGAAAACAAGAAGCAAGCAAAACAAGGAAAACAGAGAAAAAGAAGGGAAAGGGAAAAAGGAAAGAAGAAGGAAGTAGGAACAATGAAAAACGGTCCGGACCAGTACATAGTAGACTAAGTGGCCAAATATAAAAATGACAGGAAGTTTCCCATGAAAAATAAAAAGCAAGAACAATACAAGAAAGGGGCATGGGAGAGTCTGACATCAAAAGTGTGTGTGGGTGGAGGGAAAAGAGAAAAAAAAGGATTGGGTGAGCCAAGAGAGAAAAATAAATTTTCAGAGATGTGGACCAGAACAAACAAAGCAAACAGAAAATAAATCCAAATACAAAATAATAAACAAAAAGGGACTCTCCCTCAGTACGCAAGAAGGTTCAGGAGGAAAACTTCTTAAGTTCGGAAAAATGGGCCTGCCGAATATCCTGAGGGTTGGAGAGAGACTGCAATTGAGCAGTAACCAAAGAAGGGAAAGAAAGAATACGGTATGGGCCAATCCATAAAGGGGAAAGCTTAGCCGAAATATGATGTTGGGTAGAACTAATGGGATGGTTTTTTAACAAAACCTGATCAAAAAGCTTGAACTTAGGCGGACGAAGACGGGAATTACATGTTTTACGGTAAAGGTCCCTGGCATGATTTAAATTACCAAGAGCTTCCCGAAGTTGAGAGTCAGTGAGTAAATGAGGAGGGGTAAGCAATAAAGAGGGTAGGTTCCAGTTTAAAGATAGAGGAGTATGAAGATCTCTTCCCAAGAAGAGTTTAACGGGAGAAAAGGAGGTAGAGTCATTAACAGTAGCATTTAAAGCTAGACAAAAGTGAGGGAGTTCAGTATCCCATGACTTTTGATCTTGGGAATGAAAAATGGAAAGAAAAGATTTAAGATTCCGGTGGTAACGTTCAACAACATTTGCCTGAGGGTGATAGGGTGAGGTACAGACCTTTTTGATACCATAAGAAAAACAGAAATTATAAAAAACTTTTGAAGTAAAAATTGACGCGTTATCAGAGACCAGAATTTTAGGAATGCCTATAAGAGGAAAAACGTGATTAGTTAGTAAATTAATGATAATCTGGGAAGAAATGTTACGTAATGGGCGTACAACAAGAAATTTGGAAAAACCATCCAATAAAGTAAAGATGTAGGAATTTGATTTGGAAGATTTGACCAAAGGACCGACAATGTCGATATAGAATTTCTCGGCCGGGTAAGTAGAGGGAGAGGCTGCATATGTCCCAAAAGGTTGATGATTTTGGGGCTTATGCTTTTGGCACAGGTCGCAAGATCGGACCCAAGAGAAAACATCCTTTCGCATTTGGGGCCAATAAAACTGAGAGGCAATGCGAGAATAAGATTTCGCCATTCCAAAATGTCCACCAGTAGGGGATCCATGAAAATATTGAAATATCATGGGGCGTAATGCGGAGGGGAGAACCAGACGAGGAGTAGCCCGAGGAGTAGGTTTAAAGACAAGAAGTTGATTTACAATGCGAAAAGGCCCAGAATAATCATTAGAAGAAATATCGTTTTTCAATTGTTGGCAGTATGGATCGAGATTTTGATGGTCTTGGCAGGACTGAAAGGACAAAGGAAAATCAGTAAGAGAAGAAATAGAATTTACCATAGCAACCGGAAGGTGGTGTATTTCGGAATCAGCAAGATGATGATCGTCAAATAGGCGAGACAACGCATCAGCGACCGAATTTTGAAAACCAGAAATAAATTTCAAAGAAAATTTGAAACGTGACAAACGAAGCAACCAGCGACCAGTACGTCCGATTTTCGGAGCATTATTAAGTAACCAAGAAAGTGCTTGGTTGTCAGTGCTGACGATAAACTCGCGATGATCGAGATAGTCGGAAAAATGTTCAATTGAAAGAATTAAAGCAAGTGCTTCCCGTTCATAAACGGAATATTTACGTTCCACAGGTGATAGTAAACGACTATAATAGGCAATAGGGCGGGTTTCGCCCTGTATAGTTTGTTGCAAGACAGCGCCAATGGCGACATCGGAAGCATCAGTAGAAAGCTCAAATGTAATGTTAAAATCAGGAATTTGTAAGAGAGGAGCTTGAGATAGTTTGGTTTTTAAACAGGAAAAGGCATTTTGCTGTAAGTCACCCCAGTGAAACTTTACGCCTTTGCGTTTCAATAAGTTAAGAGGTTCGGAAATATGGGAAAAATTAGGTATATATTTTCCATAAAATCCAACCATACCAAGAAAGGAACGTAACTGCTTTAAGTTCTGTGGGGGTGGGACTTTATGGATGGCAGAAACCCTATCCGGATCGACAGCAACACCGTTAGAACTGAGAATATGACCTAAAAACTTAATCGAAGTTTGAGCAATTAAGACTTTAGAAGGATTAACCGTTAAACCCACGGAACGAAGACACGTTAATACTTCACGAACATGCTGTAGGTGAGTGGAAAGATCAGGGGAATAGATCAAAATATCATCAATAAATGGGAACAAATATTGATATTTTATGTCAGAAAAAAGTGAATCAACAAAGCGTTGCATAATTTGAGAGCCTAAATTAAGTCCGAAAGGAACTTTCTTAAACTGAAAAAGACCATTAGGAGTAATAAAGGCAGTGTAACGGGAGCTAATTTCATCTAGGGGAATTTGATTGTATGCAGAATTAAGATCGAAAATGGAGTAATATTTGGCGTTAGAAAAATGTTGAAAAGCGGACTGCAATTTGGGCATAGGATAGGAATCGTAGAGTATACGCCCATTTAATTTATGATAATCCACGATAAATCTCGAAGATCCATCGGGTTTATCGACAATAAAGGCAGGGGAAGCATAATTAGAAGAAGAAGGAATTATGGTTTTGTCCTGAAGCATTTTATCAATTAATTGATTTAAAATTTTCATGCGAGGAGGACTGAGAAAATAGGGGGATGAACGAACAGGAGTAGAATCAATTAAGTCAATATGAGCCTTGAAATTTTTGACCGTACCAAGAACAGGAGTAATGACATCCGAAAATTCAGTTAACAAGGAATCAATTTGATCAGAATGAATAGAATTGATACTGTGAGACATGGATGAAGTTGAAGAAGGATAATCAGCAATATTAATTAATGGAATAACCGTTGAAGAAAAATGAAAAGAAATCGTAGAGTTCATAGAATCAAAAATAAGACCAGTGTGGGAAAAAAAATCATAGCCTAAAATAAGAGGACAAGATAATTCCGAAACAACAAGAAAAGTAAACGGCCAAGAAAAATGTTGAATTTTAACAGTGAGAGAAATATGACCAAGAACATCAATAGGGTAATTAGAAGCCGAAACACAACGGACAGTGGAAGGAAGAAAATGAAGGTGAGAAAATACCTTTTTCAGAGATTCAAAGAAAGATAAACTGATTAAAGAAACAGCAGCCCCTGAATCAAGAAGAGCGACGGAAGGGACATTATTAATAGTCAAGACAATATGAGAAGTAGGAGGTAAAAATGACGAACTTTCCGTCAAAATAAGTTGAGAAGAAAATTCAGACGGCAAAGATCGAACATTTGAAACAAGAGTAGAGGGGGACTGAAAAACAGAAGACAGATTTTGCCCATTGTTACGCCTACTGTCTAATGACGCGGGTAAGCTACGTTTCCCGAATAGGGAGTAGCACAATTCCGAGATATATGACCCTTTCCTTTACAACGGAAGCAAATAATGGGAGAAGGAGTATTAGCAGAAGAAACGGATGTAGAAGGTAAAGGACGAGAATGGAGAGGAGGGGGGATAGATGAGTAATAAGAAAGATCTCCAAGAGAATGAATGGCGTGAGATTGAGCTAAATTAAAAAGCTGAAACATGGACGTAGGAGGGTTTAAGGCATCGAAAAGCTGCCGAAAGGAAGGAGTAGCGTAGAATTGAACGATAGAAATTAAATCATTGACCGAGTGAGCAATGTTTAAAATATCACTATAGGTCGTAATCGAATCAAGATAGTCATGAGCAGGTTCAGTGGGAAGTTGATGACGACGAATAAATTCAAGGCTCAGCTTGCAACGTATTTCGTAAGGTAAGAAATAGTTGTGTATGGCATTTCGAAGTTGATACCAATTGGAAAAACTTGACATATTATCAACCCAAAATTTAGTAAAAAAACCGGTTGTTTTAGGGGACAGTAATCCCATTAACTGAGGAAAAGAAGCTAAACCAATATTTAGAAATTTTCGTGCAGAAAAGAGCCACAAGGTCAAACTCCGAGGATCAGTAGATTGTAATTTAGGGACTTGATCAAGAGATTGTTTTATGATCTGTACATTGAGAGAGGCATCAACAGGCGTGTATTGAGGTAGTGAAGGGGGAGGGGGGTAGAAATGTGGATCGGGAGGCATAGAATGAAGTTGAGGTAATGAGGAGGGCTTGCCCTCTGAATCACTGAGCAAAGCGGAAGAATTAACACGGGAAGATAATGTTGGGGTATCAGAGAAGGAGATTAAGTTACTAGTCGAAACCTCAGGTAAAGACCGAGTATGATATAGTGGGGGTGGAGATGAAACGCTATCGGCGCCCAATCGAAAATTATCCGAAAAGCAAGCCATAGTGTTACTAGAACAACCAATACAAAATGCGAAAAGTTCTAAGGAGAAACCAAGAAAGTGTATCAATTTAAACAAGAGAATATGATGAGAATGGGGAAGAAAAAAATGTCTGCTACCATATGTGACGTATTGTGCATCACACTTAAACCACCAAAACGAGGTCTGTGCATAGGCAACACTGCAGCGAGGAGTCGATCACATAAAACAAGAAAGCAGCAGAGTGAGCAGAAGCAGTACTGGGGGAGGGATAGTAGGAGAGGTTTACCGTGGATGGTACCAAAAAGAAAATCAAAAAGAACACCACGTTGCTAAAAATTTTTAGATGATCAAATGTATTGGAAACAGCAACTTTAAAGAGAATACAATACACATTAGCATTTTTGGAGAAAACAGATCCTACAGAATAAAATTGACCAATATATATATATAATATGCACCTTGTTGAAACAGAAAATATAGTCCGAGAAAAATATCCCAGGCATTGATTTTTACAAAGACAAGACAGCTCGGGTCCCCGTGTTAGAAAGGGGACTAACCCTCAAATAAGTTAGGACAAAAATTTATTTAAAAAAAAAAAAAAAAAAAAAAAATCGTTACAATAGAATCACTGTGTCAGCGTGAATCTCGACCAAAACCAGTTTTCTCAAATATTACCATTTATATTTTGAATAGAGAGGTGTCACACACACAATCACCTCAGAAGATATTTCTAAATATTATTATCTGATCAAATTTCGAGGCAACAAGTACAGTTTTTACCATGAAGATCAAGAAATATTTGGCCACACTAAAAAACCCAAA
The DNA here is from genome assembly GCF_040414725.1 of Anabrus simplex. Lineage (NCBI taxonomy): Eukaryota > Metazoa > Arthropoda > Insecta > Orthoptera > Tettigoniidae > Anabrus > Anabrus simplex. Next base: position 270,962,222 of record NC_090268.1, on the reverse strand, counting down.
TACGCCTCCAGGGCGCCCTAAATATAAAAAGCATACACACCTAATAAAAGAAAAAAGGGTAAGGTAAAAAGGAGGATCAGTACAACAAGGACAAGTGAGGATGAAAAGAAAGGAAAATCCGACTGCGTAATGCTGGAGAATGTCTGATCTGCCAATAGATTTTTTTTGAATCGTCTAAAGTTGTGAAAATTTTCTGTTTGACGATGTTTAGGCTCAGTCCACATCACCAAGTATTCAGCACTAGGAATCAATTGAACTTAATCAGTTTTGAAGGTGGCAATAAATTAAATTTGAAAGCAAGGCCTTGAAAGTTTTTTCATGGCATGCCATCACTCAACATGCCGAAACAGGCCGAGTATTAAAGTTTCCAAAAACAAGTTTAGCAAATGATATGTTTAGCTCACCAAAGTCCTTTCAGAATAATTCCATCAGCTCGTAGGGAAGAAAATGGCGCAGCACACGGCAAGCCGTGCGAGGTCCGTAGTCCCTCCACACACACACACTATTTACAAAGGATGATGCCAGTCTGCCCAAGACGGGCCAAGCAGTCCAATATATACACGCCCGGAAGCGAAGACTAGTTCATTCGAGAAAGATCAAGTGACGTAGCAGATGACGTAGTAGGTGCGAGGCAGACAGAAAGACAGCGGTCAGTGTGTCGAGAAAAGTCGGAGGGTACGACAGGTGAGCAAAGTAAGGTAATTCTGATGATAGGAAGAAGTATTGATAAGCAGAGCAGACAATAATAATAGCATTATAGTCTTGTAGAAACATAAACTTGTAGAATATGTGGAGATGTACATGCGACGAAGTTTGCAAAAACTCGTAGAACGTCGATGGAGAGGTTATGGCAGGAGCACGTTACAGTAACCTTTACCACATCATACGTTATAATGTTAAACAACAAGGGACTTAGTGGGTCTCCTTGGAGTACTCTGTTAGTCTGCATGATCAGTTTTGAAGTCGCGACTTGATCATCAATTTGTATGTAATTTGTCATCAGTAAGTTGTTTATCAGAGTCGTGTGCTTGTTTTTCGCCATTATGGCTTCCAGCTTTGCGATTATTAGTGGTCTTCTTAACGTGTCGAAAGCTTTTGCATAATCAACAAATACTGCATGGAATTTGCCTCTTGGATGCCTGAGGGCTTCTTCAATGTCATTGATGAGGTTGTTAATGGCATGGAGGGTGCTCCTTCCTTTACAGAATCCAAACTGTTCCTCTGGAAGTTTGTTCTACTGCATCTGCGACTCTTTTCGTGAGAAGCTTTGTCATTATTTTCAGCATGCATTTTTCTTTAACTATTCCTCTATATGAGTTAGGGTCTGACTGGTTGCCTTTTACCTTGTACAATATTTTCATAGTTGAGGTTCTCCAAGATGTGGGGATGTTGCATATTTGTAGACAGAGGTTTATTAGGTTTGAAATCACCGGTAATAGTGTCTGATGAGTCTTTTATGTGTTCGATGTATATGCCATTGGGTCCTATGGCCTTCTTATTTTTTAGTGACATAATAGCTTTGTACACCTCTTCCTTTGTGAACGGGTCAGTAATGTCTTGGTATGATCCTGGTATAGCAGCCTCAGTATTGATGTCCTCATCAACATTTAGTATATTCCTAAAGTGATCTTCCCATGTATCCATTTCTATCATTTCACTATTTTGCACTTTCCTTGGTTTTAATGCTACAAAAGGGTCCTTGATGGCATCTTTTATGATTTTTATCGCTTCCTTTTCCATATGTTCATTGCGTTTTACCGATAGCAGTTTTTTGTATTCCTTCTTGATGACGATATATTGCCTTATTGTCTCAATGCTCTTGTTGTTCTTTGCTGCATGCATGGCCGTAAAAGTTCTCTGTCAATTCTTACAGCAATCTTTATCGAACCATATTCGCGATCTTCTCTTCCGCTTATACACAAGTGCTGATTTGATTGTCTTCTCCAGGGATAATGCGGCTGCATCTATGTCATTATTCTTTATGTTCTTTTCAAGTTCCTGCTCTGCTCTTGAAACTTATTTTCTTAAGTCCTAATTTACACCTAAAAAATAAAATAAAATTATTTCTGCATGTCTAAACTGTTCATTTACACTTACTATGTCATTTAGTAAACACTTTAAAAGCAGAATATACCGAGCTTGATAGCTGCAGTCGTTTAAGTGCGGCCAGTATCCAGTATTCGGGAGATAGTAGGTACGAACCCCACTGTCGGCAGCCCTGGAAATGGTTTTCCGTGGTTTCCCATTTTCACGCTTCCTTCCCAGTCCTAGCCCTTTCCTGTCCAATCATCGCCATAAGACATCTGTGTTGGTGCGATGTAAAGCCAATCGCAAGACAAAAAAAAAAAAGAATAATTTCCAAATAATAACTTGAAGAAAACCTATTTAGTCACTGGATGCAAAAATTTAAAATACTTTCTGCTCTGTTCTTGAAATTCCTCCTTTCCTTATGTCCTTATTTACACGGCTATAGTTCTGAGACCTTTCATATAAATCGGAATTTCCCCTTTTACTCCCGCCCGACTATGCAAGCCATTAAAAAATTTTTTTTTTGCTAGTTGCTGTACGTCGCACCGACACAGATAGGTCTTATCGCGACGATGGGACAAGGAAGGGCTAGGAGTGGGAAGGAAGCGGCCGTGGTCTTAATTAGGGTACAGCCCCAGCATTTGCTTGGTGTGAAAATGGGAAACCACGGTTAACCATTTTCAGGGCTGCCGATAGTGGGGTTCGAACCTACTATCTTCCGAATACTGGATACTGGCCGCACTTAAGCGACTGCAGCTATCGAGCTGGGTCAAGCCATTTTTAAACCGTGAAGTTCTTCGGTTTCAGCTGGTGCCAAATTTGTCAAAATTATAACAACATTATACTTGTCTGAACCAAATAAACGTCCTTGCTCCTCTGCTTGCTGCGAATGACCTTACGATGCGAGCTACTACTTCATAGATGATTATGAAAAGCATTTAAGTGCTGAAGAATGCCATTCATCTTTGCTGCGTGTTTTTGGTGAGGCTTCCCTTTCTAGGGCCTTAGTTGGAAATTGGTTTCGGGAGTTTTCAATGTGTCGGCAGTCATTTGAAGATCCCGGTTGCCCAACAACTGCTGTGACTGAGGAAAACATTGATGCTGTGAGGAAAATGATCAAAAAAGATCCATATCTTATATTTTGTGACATTGAAGGGACCCTAAATATTGGGTCAACAGCAGCGCAGACCATCTTCACAATTATTTAGGCCTTACCAAGAGATGTGCTTGTTGCGTGTCACATTCCCGGAGAGGAAGCCAAAAGGAAGTGAGAACGGACTGGTGTCGTTTCATGCTAGAAAAGTGCAATGGAGGGCAGTCCCAAGACTCCTACAATATCGTCACAGGTGATGAAACATGGGTCTACCATTATGGCCCTGAAATGAAGAGAGATTCATCTGTGTGGTCATTTCCAGGGGAGGAACCACCCACAAAGTTTCGAAGAAGTCGGAGATCTGGAAAGATAATGGTGGTAACTTTTTTTTTTTTTTTACGAAACTGGGACACCTTACCTCTGTGATCTTGGACACACGTACAGTAAGTGCTGAATGGTATGTGAATGATTGTCTTCCCAAAGTCCTCGCCGCATGGAGGTCACAGCACCCGAAGGCCAATTATGGGCACCTTCTGCTGTATCATGACAGTGCATCTGCGCTCAGGGCTGCTAGAACAATGGACTTTATGGAAAAGGAAAAAGTGCGAGTGTTACCTAATTATCTCCACTGAAGACAAAATTAGGCGGGCAGTAAGCTAACCTTTAGAAATGTTGATGGACATTGATTTAGACATTGATGTTCAAGCTTATCTTTCTGAATATTCTCAGTTGCTGTTTCAATCAGATCTAGTGTGAAAGCTTTGTCTTTACCAAAAATCATAGTGTCATCACCAAATCCCAGTACTGTGAGAGGCTTCAAAACTTCAATGAGTGGAAACCCATATTCTCTAGCTATTGATTCCTCTTGAGAGTTTATTCAGGATGTACCTGTCAAGATATTTAATTTAAAATGTGGTAAGTGAGTATAATGAAGTTCAATATATTAAATTAATTTTTGGTTGTGCATTTTTTATAGCTTGTTGAGACCAGATGTTATGGAAGAATTGGTAACGCTTACTACTGTAGAGCCCTCTGGTGAAGTGGATGAGCGTTCACGATACAAATATCCAAATATTGCTTGTGAACTTCTTACCTGTGATGTACCAGCTCTTAATGAACGTCTAGCTGGTGATGAAGCTCTGTTAGGAAAACTATATGCATTCCTGGAATCTGATAGCCCACTGAATCCACTGTTGGCATCCTTCTTCAGCAAAACAATTGGTGTTTTAGTTGCCAGGAAAAGTGAGCAGGTAGGCTTCACAATAGAATATCAGTAAATCTGTTTTGTTGTAAGACAGTTTTTTTTAAGAAGCTGTTACTTAGTTTTGTAATTTAATTTTCATCAGGCCATGTGTGTGCTGTAAATTTATTAATAAATATTTTCCTCTTTTTTGCATGGATTATTTCATTTTTTCATATAATGTTACAGAATATTTGCTATTCCTTTTTGTTTTCATGGATGTAAACTATTTTTAGTAGACATTTTAGTGCTGTAATATCTGACCATCAGTAACTTGATTTTATGTTACATCAGCCTGATTAAAAGTGAATTTGTGCTTCATGTTTGTAAACATTGGTTGCTTGTCTTGTTAACTTGTGTTTAATGCTGATGTTTATTAATATTTATAGTTAATAATTACAAAATAGAATTGGATGACATTGTCACAACTGCCCAGGCACTAGACCCACTCCTGTGCCCATACTTGAGGTCAAATCCTTTTACAGTAGAGAAAGTGAAATAAAATCTAATTCGTTAAACTGAATTATATTATAAGCAAAATACAGTGAAACTCTGTTAAGAAGTTTATCAAGGGGCTGCAAAAAACAAACTTCTTAAGCAGGAAACTTCTTAAAAGGGGTAATGTCCAAAAACTTATTCTGTACTTTGAAATACATGTGAAACACACAGCCAAGAGATTTCCTTGTTTGTGAACAATACCGAAATAGGCCGATATATAAGAGCTGCTAACAGAAAGCCACAATATAAAAATTCGATTATCATGACAATATTTTTAGAGATAAAGTAAAATAATTGAACATATGATAAGAAAAGGGAACATATTAACTAATATAAAAACGTTGCAAGGTTTGCTTATTTTAGCAGGCAGAACCATTTCCTTCCACGCTTTCCTTTCCTCCGCACTTACAGTCTCTGCTTCGCAACAAATTGTTTTGTAAACGATGCCGGCTCGATTTTTAAAGCGGTCCAGCCACCCGTTCGACTCTGTAAAAGATACCCCTCATTTGCGTGCGGCTTTCTCCTGCACAACAGTCCCATTGAAAGGTATGTTTAAAAATCAGATCAAAAATTAGATGGATGGCTTTTCCGGCGTTTGCTCTATTAACCAGCGTTTCGTCTGGTTAATAGAGCAAACGCCGGAAAAGCCATCCATCTAATTTTTGATCTGATTTTTGATATGCTCTATTGGTGGAAAAGAATCTAATTCCCTCCATGGGAACTTAGAATTTCCATTAGGTATGTTTAAACTTCGCTGCTGTTTAAACCACGTTAGCAGAGCTTGTTCTATTTCATCGTACTTTTCAGATTTAACTTCCTTACAATTTGCTTAAGTATTCCCTGCAGAAGCAGAGATCTTTTCTTTCTTCGCTATAATACCGTTCAAAGTAGACGGCGGCATCCCCAGCTCCTTTGCCAAAGCAACACGGGAAAGTGTAGATGACTCCACTTTCCTTATAATCTCCACTTTGTCTTTTATTGTTAGTGCCTTTCGCTTGATCTCTTTCCTCTGAGTTCCGCTTGTTTTCACTTAAAAAGTTTGTACGTTGATATTACAAGTACAACTAACTTCACCGACTCCTATTCATACTAATTACGACGCTACACTATGCTTGGCAATCCGTAGCTTAGGCTTACAAGACGCAAAGACAAGACGTGTACTACAGTTTGTTAGCATGTGCTTTCTATCTTCCTCACACCCCTGAAACCTGCTTCAAGGATAACGGCAGCAAATGGGAAATCTAGCAACTTATTCTTAGAGATCTTAGAACCTAGGCCTAAATCGCCCTTGCATTTCTACTGGTTGTCACGGCAACGGGCGTAGTTTCTGGCTGTTTCACAAGTATCGCATGGCCAAGCCAGTATTGAGTTTATTTTCCCGCTTCAGTCCTCATCGTGCTATAGGTAATGAAGAAAAGAAACACAGGTTCGAAGTTGTAGAAATGAGTGCATGGAAAAGTATCTGGGGTATTACGTGGGAGTGATAAAGGCGCAGTAGCAACGCTAGCACATCTAAACGTAAACAGTTTCTTTCCCCGCGAGAATTTTATTTCATGTCTCCTCATCCTTGTGCTACGTTCTAATAATGCAATGTCATAATTACGAGTGACACGATAATACAATGTTTAGCTCGTATAAAGGTAAAATTAAAAATAACTTTCAATTTTATGCCAACACGTGGTATTGCAATGCGTCCGTGTGCCTCCCACCAACACCCAGTTGGCTATCAACATTCGTTCAACTTCGTAAATGATCGGGATCTTTCGGCCGGCTGTGGCGGCATGTGTATCAGCTGGCTGCTGGCAAGTCGGCTGTTTCCTGCATAGAGTCGGGAAGTTGTTTTTATTCACCTCACTAATAATGGACACGGAAAATCTTATCAGTTTAGTTCAAAAACGTAATTTCCTCTACGGCAAGACCCATAAGTATTATTGCAACAACAACGTAAGAGAGAATGCCTGGAAGGAAATAAGCAAGGGAATGAAAAATCGAACAGGTTAGAATATTCAATTTTATGGTAGATTAACAGTAATGTTGTGGACAGATACACTTAACGGTTTTTAATTAATGTTTAGGCCACCTCGATTAATGACTTCACCCTGTCGCGGCCCGCAGATTACTGCATTAAAGTTTTCTCAAACCATCTATTGCGTGCTTTATGTTTCCCACGTAGAATCCCGTTCGATTCTATTCCGCGAGATGGAACGGTGGAGAGGAAATGTCGACTGATGGGTTCGATTCGATTCCACAAGGTGCGAGTGAGCATCTGCTGTCCGTGTTGTCATAGCGTGACGTCATATGGCCTTGGCAGGCCCGCACATGTTCTGTGACACCGGACATACACCGCGAGCACGCGAACAGTCTAACACAGGGTACAACTTGTGCGGAGACTGGAGGATTCTAACCATGGGCTGCTTTGAGCGGACGTTTTCTATCTCAAGGGGCTCTAAAATCTGAACTGTTTAACCGGGAAATATATTTACAACAGAACACTTTAAACGGGAAAAATATACATATATCTTAATGCAACTGATCAAAGGACCAAGAATATCACACTTCTTAGGCGGGAAAACTTCTTATGCGGGAACTTCTTAACCGAGTTTCACTGTATTGACATGTAGAGGCTGAAAGAAAAGCATATTAAGCATTTCATACCTTAACTCTTGATTTGTGTTATAAATAGTATTCAAATTAGTGGACTTTTATAAAAAGTCTACTCTGAACAGGAGGTTGACATTTGAGTGCTTTATGACCCAAAGTGTTTGATTTACTGACCTGTTAAAATAATTCCATTAACATTAAATTCTGATATCCTCGTGTTGTGTTTGGAGTTAAGTCACTTACAGTGACAGTGAACTTGCACTTTGTTCATTAGGGATTGTCAGTTACCCCACACCACATTAGGAAGTGTAATAATCCTGTTTTTTTAATACAGTTTTAAACATGATACTTTTAATGTTCTGATATTTTACGAAAATATAATAAGTTATATTCAATTTTAAGTCGCATTAATATGACCACTTCCTATATTTGATGGTGTGTTACCCATGAAGTTAGTTGGGAGTTTACATGATAGGAATATAAGGTATACGATGGGTCACACGTACACCAACACATTGCTGTGTGTAAAAAGGACAAAATATCAGAGTTGCAAACAGGGATGATTATTGTAGACGTTTAGTACGAGGGTGGCTGTATTTCTGAAAGACTGCAGTTTGTAAATTGTTCACGCGCTGCAGTGGAGAAGGTGCATGCTGCAGAGCATTACATGCGATTGATGTGAGAAGTGAACATTTGCTTTGAAGTTGTGTGCAGGCTGATACGCTATAGTCGACCAGTTCCCCATCAGAATGGTCTAGAAGGCTCGTAGTTGTGTGTTGAAAAGCGACAGTTTGGTGAACCCTGTTGTATTTTGTGCACTGAAGCAAACAGATGCTCCCTGCACATATGAGAACGAAGGTACATTGGCAGAAAGTGCTTCGATTTCTCAATAGGAATCGGGTGTTTGGTCATTGGTGAAGGGTTTGCTTCATTGTTAGAATAAATTAAGCTGGTTGCAGGAGCATTATGGTCCAGGTAATGTTTTTGTACCCCCTGCGGGGGGGGGGGCGCACAAGTAGAATACAACTGCGGTATCCCCTGCCTGTTGTAGGAGGCGACTAAAAGGGGCTTGGACATGGATTGTGGTTGGATATTATGTGTTGGACCTCCTGTGTGTGGGAGGGGTTGAATACATTCACAGGTAATCCCTGCCTGTCGTAGAAGGCGACTAAAATGGTCATGTGGCTATGGTCCCCTTTTTAATTTTTATTGTTTTTTGAGGGTTCATTGTAGACCGATTCCAAATTTTTGATGTGCGTGCTGCTCGGAGATGGGTCTCTTACGTGTGCGATTATGCCGAAAAGCCTGCTTGTGAACACCCAGCGATATTGCGGGTGGGAGCATCCTATACCCTTGCAGTAGTATCCGTCTGACAACACAGGACCCCGCACAGCCGAATGCCAGGACATATTACTATAATTATTATTATAATTATAATTATTTGTTTTTTTGTTTTTTTTCGCTATACTTAGTGCTCTGTATACGCTATGGGGTTCGTGCTATTGTGGGTGACTGGAGGAAGGGAGTCGTAGTGCTCATTGCCTCAGTCATCCTGTATTAGACATCGTCCAACATCTGACTCCGGGCAGTACCTTCTATGGCCAGGTGGGTGTTGCCTTGGCAGGTTGATTCGGCTACAGAGACCCCTGATCGGAGTAGGTGGCATTTGGGGAGGATGATTTCGGGCATGGCTTCGAAACAAAGTCGCCCATCCCAAGGTTTTCCCCGACCGAAGTCTTTAACTTTTGCTTCCCTAAGAGGTTCAATTCCCTGGGAAAATGTGCAGCGTGAAGGATGGGATCCAGCTTCCCTAGGTTTCTGGTCACTACCAGAACCCATGGGCACGATTTTAAGATGGTAAAATCAATCCTTTTTAGTACACACATTGAAGGCATGTGTGGCAAACTTGAGGATCCCAAGAAAATGTGCAATGGTAGTTTGCTTTTGAAGACTATTACAGCTCTGCAAGCCGATCAGTTGCTTAAGTGCAAACACTTTTGGAAAACCCCCCATCAAATTGGAGGAGCACAAATCCTCGAATGTGGTTCGTGGAGTAATCTTTCACCACAACCTTATTTTGAACACTGATGAGTTGATGGCAGACATGAAGAAACGTGGCATGACACACGTCCGACGCATTACGCACAAGGTCAATGGTGAAGACATTGCCACTTGTGCCTTCATTGTCTCTTTCACGTTGTCAGTGTTATCTGAGAAAGTCAAGGTAACAACTTATCGTTGCGATGTGAGGCTGTATATCCCTTCTCCTATGCGATGCTATCAATACCAGAGATTTGGACATATGGTATCTCATTGTTCGAATAAGTCTGTGTGTGGTACATGTGGAAGAGTAGCTCACGGTGGGGAGGAGTTCACAACTCCGTACAGGTGCAGTAACTGTTCTGGTCTTCATTCTCCTCGGGATCGAACTGTCCGACATATCTGAGTGAGAAGAAGATCCAGGAGATCAAGACCCTGGATGGTCTTTCCTACCAGGAAGCTCGCCGTAAGTTTAATTCCACGAATACACCTGCCCGTAATACAGCATGATAGCTCAGAGTCTCCCAGGTTCGTCTTTAATGACATCGTTACCTGTGAAGAACACTGCGCCCAAGACGGCTGTTGCTCCAAAGAGTATAAGCTCGAAGGGGGGTCCACCCTTCCTTCGACCGCCAGGAATTCTGTGCCGGCTGGCATTTCTAAGCCGGCACAGAAAGGGGGGAAGGCTAAGTCTCCCCCCTTAAGAGGTTGGCGAAAGGGTATGAGTCTGCGCCAGCAGGTACGCCTGCTCCGAAACCTGCGTGCTTCCCTCGTAGAGGGACTTCCCGCCCCCGGAAAGCGTCCAAGTTCTGGGCGTCAGTCAATGACGGGATGGGCGTTGAGCTGTCTTCTACCTCTTCAGACGTAGATGTTGGTAGTGTTTAGTTTTAAGAGCATATTGTCGCTCATAACCTAACATTCTTTTTACAGTCGATACTATGGCAGTGTTACAGTAGAATTGTAATGGTTATGTCATTCATCTTGCTGAGCTGCGTCAGCTCATTAGTGAGTACGTGGCGAGTATAGTCTGTATTCAGGAGTAAAACTTCAGACCAGGTCATCATACGGTCTTGAGAAATTTCAGACTATACTCGACAGAACGATAATATTATGCTCACCAGGTGTCCGGTGGCGTGAGTATTTTTGTTCGTTCTGATACCTTTAGCGAAGAGTTTCCTTAAGAACCCCACTTTACCGAGCTCGATAGCTGCAGTCGCTTAAGTGCGGCCAGTATCCAGTAATCAGGAGATAGTGGGTTCGAGCCCCACTGTCGGCAGCCCTCAAGATGGTTTTCCGTGGTTTCCCATTTTCACACCAGGCAAATGCTGGGGCTATGCCTTAATTAAGGCCACGGTCGCGTCCTTCCCATTCCTAGGCCTTTCCTATCCCATCGTCGCCATAAGACATATCTGTGTCGGTGCGACATAAAGCAAAATAGCATTAATTAATTAGAACTCCACTTTAAGCAGTTGCGGTGCAGATACCGCTGCCTGTCATAGCAAAAGTGTGTAACGTTTATTTTCCACCAGGTCAGCCTCTTAACATAAATCACCGGACGAGTTGGCCGTCATGGGCACACGGCTGTGTGCTTGCATCCGGAAGATAGTGGGTTCGAATCCCACTGTCGGCAGCCCTAAATATGGTTTTCCGTGGTTTCCCATTTTCACACCAGGCAAATGCTGGAGCTGTACCTTAATTAAGGCCATGGCTGCTTCCTTCCCATTCCTAGGCCTTTCCTCTCCCATCGTCGTGATATGACCTATCTGTATCGGTGTGACGTAAAGCAAGTAGCATAAGATAGCTTAACATAAATGATGTCGCTGATTTTACAGATCAGCTTCTTTCTCCCTTCCTTTTATTGGGCAATTTTAACACTTATCACCCCACATGGGGCTCTGAAACACCTCGCCGCAGGGGAAGGGAGTTGGAAACATTAGTAACAGAGCTGGATGTACGTATTTTGAACACAGGTGAAGCAGCTCATTTCAGTGTACGTTACGGCACATACTCTTGCATAGACTTAAGTCCATGCAGCCGAACGTTGGTTCCGCTGTTTCGTTGGAATACACACGATCTCTGTGACAGTGACCATTTTCCCATTATTGTTACTTTGTTGAAGTAGAATTCCGTCGAGGCTCCTCCTCGCCGGATTCTTAAACACGCCGATTGGCCAAAGTTCAGATAACTTGCTATCTTTAACGACGAGACCAGGTGGACTGTAGACAGCAATATAACATGTTATCCTTGCAGCTGCTGAGGAGTCCATTCCCTCCTTCTCAGGGACTCCTCGCCGAACACTCGTTCCTTGGTGGAACGAAGAAATTGCAGCAGCTGTTAAAGAATGCTATCACGCTCATAAACGAAGCGCTAAAGCACGAGTTCTTATTTGCCAAAGTAAGAAAGCTTCGTGGGAGAGATGTGTCGTCTATGACGTCACATACTCCATCTCAAGTGTGGACTAAACTTCGACGTATTTCGGGTATCCAAGGTTCATATTCTGTACCGGGAATTTCCATTGCAGGCAGTATCGTCACTGAACCACTCTTGATTGCTAACCATCTAGGTCGCCATTTCGCGTGTCTGGCTCCAGGAATTACCATCGTGATTTCCTTGCTTTGAAGCGGGAGACAGAAGGTCATCACCTTAGTTTTGCCACTCAAGCTTCAGAGGACTAGAACGTGCCCTTTCCGGACTGGGAACTCCACAGCGCCATAGCGTTTTGCAAGGACACTTCTGGACCAGACAGTATCCATAACCAGATGTTGCAACACCCTATTAAGGATAGTTTACTATATCTCCTTCGAGTGTTCAACCGAATCTGGATAGAGGGTGAGTTTCCGTCTCATTGGCGAGAGGGCATAGTCATTCCTGTCCTCAAGCCTGACAAAAATCCTAAGTATGCAGGAAGCTATAGACCTATTTGTCTCACAAACTGCTTGTGTAAGCTATTTGAGAGGATGGTAAATCGCAGACTTGTATGGTGGCTGGAGAAACGCGGACTTTACCAATGTGGTTTTCGAGCTGCTCGCTCGACCACTGACCACCTGGTACGCCTGGAGAGTTCTATCCAGGATGCATTTTTCCGCAAACAGCATTTGGTGGGTGTTTTCTTCGACTTAGAGGAAAGGCGTATGACACCACATGGCGATATGGTGTCTTTTTAGTCCAGCATCAATGGAGATTCTGAGGTATTGCAGATTTTTTTGTCCCTCCATCTATTCCCTGTCCAATTTGGGAGGGTGTATTTGCAATGCTACGTTGAAGAAAAATGAGTCCCATAGGGTTGAGGAAAATTGAGTCCCACAATGTCACATAACTTGTCAAAAAAAATAAAGAACCAGTGTCAGAAAGGTTCTGATAGCTAAGGCACATCTTTGACAACAACTAACAATACTTGGCAATGTCTTCCACAACAAAATATGCTGTTAATAGGGGGTATGGTTACCCCTAACGGCCACACATGCTTCACAGCAACGTGGCATGCTCTCTTTCAGATGGTCCAAGACCTCTTGTGGCAGTCGATCCCATTTCTCCAACAGCGCAATGCGAAGGTCTTGGAGGGTCCTTGGTGGAGGCTGACGGGATGCAGTTTGCCTCTCCAATGCATCCCCGGCATGTTCTATAGGATTCAAATCCCTAGACCTCACTGGCCAGTCCATGCGATGAATGTTTTCTCCAGCCAGAAATTCATCCACCAGAGCAGCGCCGTGCGGTTGGGCATTACCGTCCATTAAGAGGAAGTCTGGACTAACCGCACCTCTGAAGAGTCGAACATGTGGTCTTACTTCCTCAACCCCGTATCTCCGAGCGTTAACAGTGTTCCTCGGACCACCCACGAAGATGTGCAGATCCGTACAACCATTCAACATGATTCCGCCCCACACCATTACGCCACCATGACGGCTGGTCCCGTTCCACGATGTTCCTGTGGTTGTATCGGCTACCCGGTTCTCTCCAGATTAATGTGCGACGGGAATCGTTCTGCAAACTGAAGCGGGATTCATCTGTGAAGAGCACATGCCTCCATTCATTCATGGTCCAGTTTTGATGTTGTTGGCTCCACAGTCTCTGTGATGGACACCGCTGGACGTTGGGCAAACAGCCCTGCTGTTCTGAGCCTCCGGTACACAGTTTGCCGGGAAACGGCAACCCCTGAGACGGCTGCAAGCTCCGCCAACAATTGTCTTGCAGGTGCACTCCGATTTTGTCGGGCGGTTAAGGCCAGTATCGGTCCTGCTGTGGGGTGGTTACCCTTGGTCAATCTGGTAGTGGCCTACGTACGACTAACATCTTCTGTGGCTCGAAATCGTCTCCAGAGCCTGGAAATGACACATTGTGGCACATTCAAGGATATAGTGACTTCAGTCTGCGTTTGCCTGCTTCCAGGCGGTCGAGTATTCTACCCTGCAAAACGGGGTCCAAATGGCGGCGTCGTGCCATTATGTTGTCACGTTTACTATGAGGCTATGTTCCACACACTATAACATGGTGAACACGACTGAGGAAATATGGGGCGCTGGCATTGGCTGTGTTTACCTTGCGGTTAGGCCGCTTGTCAAAGTAGGGAACTCTCCCCTCCTATACAGAACGAACACGTAAGGTTGGTGGGTGCATATGTCGTGCGATTTGCTGTCTATTTCCTGTTGCCCTGCTTACTCGTACCTTACGCTTAACTTTTGGACACTAACACTAGTGTACTTGAAGCCCGCAAACCCATTGCTAGGCCTTTAGATTGTTTGTAAATTTTGTTGTCAAAACGAAATAGTTAATTTCCAAAGTAAATTCTAGTAATGTTAAAAAATTCTTCAATTTCCACCTTTCTGTGTTGCATTAAATTCTTTCTTACTATTTTTATAGTATCTACAATAGGAATGTTGCAAATGGATTATGGTGGTTTCTTGTTGTACATTTGTATTCCTAGAAACAGGTTAGAGGATTTAGAGGATTAATTGCTGCTGTTGACATGTTATGGGTAAGCGTTCATATCATTCTTAAGTTTCTTAGCGGCTGCTGAAGTTGATTGCGAGTGCAGTTACTCATACAGCTGTGTTGTTTCCCAGACATTGAGCAGGTTTTCCAATTCCGAGTATGTGTACATGCACTTTGTGTATGGGTTGTTGGATGGAAATGCGGTGGTGGCACGTCGTTTCTACCAGGAAAGATATCTAAATCGGCATTGCCCCGATTGAATGTGTCCATTGCCGCTTGCATGAGCATGGCAGTTTTACACCTGCACCTGGCATCGAAGGACTGCCATAATCCTCTACCCCTGCCACTGTTCCAGCTGTTTTCGGGGCTCTACACCAGAATCCTCGCGTCAGCACATGGAGTTTAGGTAGACAGATACCTCACGTCAGTATCCGGCGATGTTTGTGAGACCACCAGCTGTGTCCGTATCGCCTACTGCATGTCCAAGCCCTGGCACCGGCGGATTTTCCTGTACGACTAATGCTCTGCCAGTGGTTCCTCCAACAGTGCATTCCATGACCGCATTTTTCATCATTAGTATTATGGTTTGATCAGGCAACATTCACACGCGATGACTTTCAAATCTTACATAACTAGAATGTATGGGTAACAGGTAAAGGGGCTCAACATCAGAGTTTCTCCATCAATATTGGGCCAGAATCCTAGGCGAGTGTTTTCTAGCCACGTAACAGGGGAGGCCTACAGGCAATTCTTACGCACCACGTTACCTGCTCTCTTAGAAGACGCGCCACTACAAAATACGTCAGGAGATGTACTGTATGCATGACAGCGCCCCTGCACATTTTAGTCACAGTGTCTGTGAAAACCATAATGTACATCACCCTGGTCCTGGACAGGTATAGCTGGACCAATTGCTTGGCCTCCCCGATCACCTGATCTTAATCCGTTGGACTTCTTTGTGTGGGGTTACGTGAAGTTGTTGGTGATGAAGCCTGTGGATGATGAAGTAACACTTCAATGCAGAATTTTAAGGGCCTTTCAAATTAATTGTACAACACTGGGCCTACTCCAGTGTGTGCGTAACTCCATGCAAAAACGAGCAGTAGCCTGCAGTATCACAGAAAGCGCGCATTTTGTACACCTCCTGTAAGATGGTGCCCGGCATACATCCTTAAAAACATGCAAGCTAGCCCGTAGCACCTGATGGTCTAGCCCACGCCAGAGTCTGAGATCTTTGAAAATCCTCATAATCGGACACATGTGTAAATACACGTTTTTCCTTCACTATATGCGAGGAATCTACTCTTGCAATTATGCCGTATTTGTCTAGAACACCCTGAATATTAGAATGATACATGCCAGGACTTACGTTGTTTGATACACCTCAGCGTATATACACTTAATATCTTGAAAAAGTGTCTGTAATGGTGTTTTGTGCACATCTGAAGCAAATCTGTGATCTTCCAGCCTCTTTAGTGTGCCAAATACAAGGAAGTTACATGAGAAAAAGTCTGAAACGTAAGGATGCTTCTGAGGGTTTCCTATTTGAACTTCTGTGGAATTTCCACGTGTAACCATTCAAGTATAATTAGGGGTTCAAAGAAATGTTGTAGATGTCCCTCGGCTTTACTCAACGGTGATCCATGAAATTCCACTCGCGGGCGTACAGGTTCAATCGGGTACCGGTTACAATTCATAGCAATCATTAGCATGTTATCATCGTCATCACATATAAAATCGGATCCAATAATCATATTATATTGAACTCTATCCATGACCACAAATAAATGTTCAATAGTAATTTTTCCAATTTTAACAGGCAAATATGTTTGTATCTTACATTTGGTAATCCTATCTGGAATTATTCCTTTGATTTTCATGTTTGCTATGGGAATATGGGTTTTGCTTTGCAATTCTGAAAATAATGCTTTGGAGACAATACTAATACTTGCACCAGTATCCAAAAGAGATGATACATGAATGTCAAATATTCTGACCAAAATGATGTGAAGATCCCTTTTCAATTTAATTTTGCCAGGTTGATGGTCTTCATGTAATTCTCCAGGTTTGAATTCCCACAATTCAATATTCGCGATTATCCAACCATTTTGTTCATTACCTTGTTCTATCCTACAAAATTTATCTTCTAATGATTCCAAAATGAAGTTTTTTTTTTCATTCCGTTTTTTCCTCATCGTTATTATTGAACGGTGTAGCTCCTGGATTAAGTACTTTATCAGCATTCTCTTTCCTCTGTTGCTGTTAGAACTGTAAGCTTGTCGCTCCAATGCAATCAGCGTTTATGTCCGGATTCCAAATTGCTTTTTCCCATTGCTTCTCTTCCTCTTGACGTTTTTCAGCTCTTCGATATATCTTTTTCTTTCTCAATCAGCTTCTTCTTCTTCTTCTTGTCTTTGGTCCTGTTGCCCTCGATTTCCTTGGCACTGGTTTCTTTCATATAGCCATCTACCTCTATATCCGTTCCACCTTGAATTCCTATTATATCTTGGATGCCTTCTGTGTTCTCACCTTGGAATGGTGGCCATCTCTGGTACGGTCTGTTTTCCTTTCTGTGTCTATCCCTTTCATCTTGCCGATCTCTAGATCTGGACCACCTTTCTCCTTGGAAGTAACGACCTTGATTATCGCTCTTTTCTATCACTTCTGAGCCAACTGGTGTTATGACATTCACAGTCGGATCAATTTGTCTCTTGATTCTGGTATTAGTTTGGAAGGTCGTTCCATCGATCTGCCTAAGAATGAATTTGGCATGGATCACAGATTGAACAGTAGCTGCGGTTAATAAGCGCTGAATATTCGGAGGAAACTGTTTAATGATAGCTCTAACCATCTCTAACTCTGTAGGTGGTGAATCTAATTCTTTTAGATGGTGGAATTGCATGGTAAAAATAATCTGAAAATCGGCTAGGTCCACTTAAAGAATACTTCTTAGAGTACAACTCAAGTCTAATACTCTGCTGGACATTAAAACCCTAAAATTTCTCTAAAAATGTCTGCTTAAATCCTGCGAAATCTTCAATATGTATCTGAAAGCCTTGTACCATATGAGTGGAGCCCCGGCTAAATGACGCTCCACTGTTTTAAGTTGCCGTTCGAGAGAAATATTCCTCTATCTCGCGAATAAATCCATGAGGAGTCATTCCAGATCCAATACTGCCTGTAAATTTTTTAGGTCTATCTTCATGTGTACGGATAATATTTATTATTTGTGTACCGTTTCCCCACATGTGTTATACCATTTTCGCTGACGTCAATATTGAATTGTGGTATCTCAAATTGACTATCAGCTTCAATTCCTTTTCCATTTTCGACCAACGTTTGACGATCAGCAACATTCAGGTTTTCACTCAATTTCTTCATTTGCTGGTCCATTTGTATTTTATTTTCATCTGATTCTTCAGCTATCAGACTAAATTTATTATTAATTTGCTCTCTTGCTAAGGTTCCTTTTGAATAGTCTTGATTAGTACTCTCCATTTCTTCTACCATTTTCTTAAATTTTCCTTCCCATTTAGAGTTTGATTCTATCATCCTTCCTTGTACGGAATCCATCTCTTCTCTGAGGCCTTTAGTATCTTGATTAACCTGTGACTGAAGTTGGTTAATGCTTCACTTAAATTTGGCCTTCAATTCACTGAATTTCTCTTGAACATCTTTCTTGCTTTCATTAATGGCCATAGTCATTTCTTCTCTCAAGCTCTGAACATTTCCTTGTTCATCAGACATCCTTGATGTTATTGATACAAATTCGTCTTGCATGACTTTTATGTTTTGTTGGAATACATCGGTAATTCCACTCAAATTTTCTTGTATTTCAGCTTTTATCCCTTCTTGCACATTTCTCTCCTAGCTGCATCTTGGGTTTCTCGGAATCTGCTTTGAATAATTTCTTGCATTTCCTGGGTTGTTTTCTCTGCATTCTCTTGACTTTCATGACTCTCTTTTCTCATAGCTTCCTGTATCTCTTGAATTTTCTTCTCTGTATTTTCCTGAGCTTCATGAATTTCTTTTCTCATAATTTGTTGACCTTCACGAATCTCCTTTTTCATAGTTTCTTGTGTTTCTTGAATTTTCTTCTCAGTGAGCTCTTGTGCTTCTTGCACTTCTGTCATCTTACCAGCCAGTTCCTCTAACAATACTTTAATTTGAGCCAGCAAAGCCATGCCTAATACTATTTATTCGTCAACTGCAATAGTACTGGAAAATGTCTATGCGAATTTCACGTTGTAAAAACTCCTTAAATATCAATGTCCTGTACTCTCGTACGATCTCAATTACTAGCATAAACGAGTGTGATTATACACAATTCACTAAATCTTGAAACGTCTGGATTGGGCCTAGAATGTGTGTTGATTTCAATGACCAGAATGATAGACATATATGAACGAATCTTTCTTTGCGGACGTTCAAATATCAGTAAATTAACTATTCTCAACCAACAAAACTTTTAAATTTTTGGTTCATTCTTCCAATATCTTATCTGCAAACTTTAAATTAAACCTCAACATAATGCATATGCCTTACATCCACCAGGATATCATATATTAAGATATAAAATTTGTCATGCGATTATAAACATCTCATAAATCATGCCTATACCTTTCACATAAATGTATGTTATTCCAAATAATATAATTTCTTTTTATCACAAGCCATGAATCATGCCTAATTGAGTCTTATAATTGCATAACTAAAAATATCAAGGATATTTCTTCATGCATCCCGTTTGAGTGATCAAAGTTCTGCTCGGGCCACACGCTTGGGCGTCAGAAAAAACTTGTAACCGCCGTTCAAATATAATTAGTGTTCGAAGAAATGTTGTAGATGTACCTCGGCTTTACTCAACGGTGATCCATGAAATTCCACTCCCGGGCGTACGGGTTCAATCTGGCACCAGTTACAATACATGGCAATCATTAGCACGTCATCGTCATTATGAGAATCATTATCTAGTAATTATCTGAGGCTATTCTAACTCTTAATCTATAGATGACAATACTGAAAATCAATTTTAATTGGAAGGATGTTCTGTTTTAATCAAATCAGTTCATTGATAAAATATAATTAACAATAATAATGAATGGAATCTTGCAACATGGATGGATAAGTCGAATGTTGAACATAGTAATCAACACAGTTACAAATAAATATTAATGTACTTTTGTTGATTGTCAGTTCTCGCTTGTAAGGCGTTACATTTTTATGTAATCAAAATAGTGTTGGCAAATCATTCTAATATTAAGTTAAACAAAGCAAACAAATCATTATTGCCAATATGAAAATTGCAGAAGACCTATATGTACAATTGACAGTATAATTATGTAAATTGTTTATTTTGTCTGCAGCAAGAAAATAAAGAAAATATTTATTCGTTCATATCTGTTCGTTGATAAGTCAAAACCTTGTCCTTTAATATTCTATTAATATAATATTATAATCCTAGCATAGATCAGCAAACCCTAACAACTTGAGTGTTCACTACGTAAATGTGTGCAACGTCATGGAATCTAAAATAAAACAATCATGGACTTACAAAATAAGATCCACAGCTAATATCAGATAAAATGAAATAATGTATGCGCGATGGTTATGTTGTAATATTTTGTTGGTAAATAAGCAATCCTTGTTATGTAATGTCGTCTTCGAAGAATCCGTCCATAGGTTTTCTTCTAAAGATCTGACATTCTGCTAATATCTACAAGACGTGAGCACTACAACAACTGTTATTCTACAGGAAATGCTAAGTTGTACATTACATAATATGACCCTAACTTCATTTCCAATCATTATATAACTCGTATGTCTCATTGGTATAACATTGCGTTGAAGATCTACCTATCGTACTTATCTATTTATTCATATAACATTTGTTCCATAACCACATATCAAATTAATATTATTGATGACTATTCACATGCCCAATAAGAAAATCTTCTTCGGAAACAGTACCTTTGAAACATAATTATCATATACTAAAAGCTTGTTATTCCTCCATATCATTTTAATATTCACATGATGAGCATTTATTTCATTACCTTCACTATTAACATTGGGATTCCTTGAAGTAATGCTTATTTCCCAACAAAATATTACAACATAACCTTTGCGCATAACATCATTTCATTAACTTCGATGACCCTATCATTCAGACATATCGTATCATTTCATTTCCGCATCATGCTTATTCACAATCCTTCCTTTAAATACATAAGCTCAAAATTGCCGAAGAAGACTTATCTTCGGTTCCAAATGCATGTGAACTTCACCACTACATGGACGCGATTTAATAAAGTGTTTCTCTCATTAAGACTCATTCACGTTATATGAAACATTGCTTTACAAGGAAATTTTTAATCTTGACACACATATATCAAATAGTGATAATTATTCCAATAAGAATTATCCACATAGTAATTGGTACATTAAATTAGTTAGGAAGACCGTTCTTCAGAAAATGATAAATTAATTCCTAGTAAAATTCCCGAATCATAATCCATGGTTGGGTGTTGAAACTACATGAAATAGCACATTATAAATTACAATTCCACTTAGCCATTATTTAAAAGGATAATCACACTCCACGAATATCGTAAGGTGCTTAGAGATGATCTTATAGCGTTGCTCAAGTTGTATTTTCATGTAACACGTCACACTTATAAACCTGAAAGGAAATCTACATCTACGTAATGTACAATTCTAACAGAATAGAGAAAATGACAAGTTTGTTGTACTCATCATATCTGACAAATTCTCAAAGACACAGTTCCATCATTCTGGTTGTTGGAATGTGGTCATTTTGTTTGTTTCAGCACATTTTCCAGACCCACCGGGATTCCAACCTGGTTTAGCCCTGCATGATCATACTGGCGGATATCTCAGTATAACAATTTTCCATCCGACTTGACATCAGGAAACCTGCAACTTATACCGTATTTACGCGAATAATACCCGCATATTTCTCTAAAAATAATTGAGGCACGAAATTGGGGTACAGGTTTTATTTGAGCCAATGTTGGCACTTTTTTTTCCAAAATCAGCCTTCCAAAAGTTAGGGTGCAGGGATTATTCGGTGACGGGGATTATTCGCGTAAATAAGGTATAATACGATTAGTACAGTACAATCCATAAGCTGAAGAAGAGAATTTTAAATTCTGGAAACATGTACTTGTGTGTATTTATGTATTTGATGGTTTAGATATATAATACATTTTTTAATTGTATTGACAAGGTGGACCTTGACATAATTAACTATAGTACTGTAAACTAGTGATGGGTCGAACTAGCTCTTTTGAGGGAGCTAGCTCATTCGCTCCCGCTCCTAACTGAGAGTCGTTCAAAAGAGTCGACTCTTGGGAGTGGGAAGGTAGGAGCGAGCCAGGAAGTCAGAGGCCGCTCTCCGCTCCAGATTCGTTCGTTCATCCGGTTTAGGGCAGACGGCTCTTTATGACTTCCGGTCGCTCTTCATGACTTCCGGTAGCTCTGTATGACTTACGTGAACGAACGACATAGCGCAAATAGTTTATATTTTCCACAACAGATGGCAGCACAACGTCCAGTTCAGAAAGCTACTCTTGAAATAAAGCCAACGAGCTAGCTCGTTGAATAAAACAAATAAACAACTAATATATGCCATTCCTGGCAACATTGGCAAATAATCTAACGATAAAGCTTTATATACAGTAACGAAGAAATGTTTAACAAAAATGCAGTATTAATGGATAACATCTAATATTACTTTGCCCATTTTCCTTTCTTCTTAAAATGATGCTTTTCAAAACTGAATGCACCGTGACGAGACGTATGTTCATGATATTGGCAATACTTACACGTTAATAAATAATTGTTTAAGAATGTAATGGGATGTAAGTTACTATAGTATACACTAAGCCATGAGTTATTTATTCATAAACGCCCAAAATAGCGTGATTTTCCTTTTTTTAGATTAATCATGACTCCCATTTTTATTTGAAGGAGCGAGATGGCGCGAGATAGTTCACATTTTCCACTACAGATGGCAACACAATGTACAGTTTGGTACGCTACTCTTGGAATAAAACAAATGTACACTGCTGGCAACATTCGCAATTAATTCAATGATAAAGTTTTATACACAGTAACGAAGAAACGTGTCACAAATATACAGTGTTGATTGACGACATCTAGTATTACTTTGCCTAACTTCCATTCTCCTTAAAATGATGTCTTTCAAGATTGAATGCACCGTACGGGACGTATGTTCGAGATATTGGCAATACTTCCGTTCGACCCCGGCAATCCAGATAAGCATAAGAAGAATTTCTATTCCTGTGCACGTAGTTTACATTTCACTCAAAAGATGTCATCAGAATATCCTCTTTCGACACTCCGCGTTGGAACAACAGATTCTTTCATTCATTAATGCAGCGTAGGAAACATAGCTGATTAAACACGATCTTTAACGAAAATAATGGAAACTACTATCAGCACAAATGTACATATAACCAAGTATACTACAGTACGCATAGCATTTTGCCTATTTTTCTTGTACAGTATGGTCACAGTCTCTTCTATTTTTTTTTTTTTTTTTTTTTTTTTTCAAGAACGATTAAACCGTATGAGTCGTATATGTTCGATATATTGGCATTCCTTACACTATCTAAACTTACTTCTTCTTCCGCTTCGACCACTGTTCCCACACTTGTGGGTTCGCGGGTGCGAACTGTTCCGCAAATGTGGATTTGGCCCTGTTTTATAATAAATAATAATGTTACTGGCTTTACGTCCCACCAACTACATTTACGGTTTTCGTAGACGCCGAGGTGCCAGAATTTAGCCCCGCAGGGGTTTTTTTACGTGACACTAAATCTACCGACACAAGGCTGACGTATTTGAGCACCTTCAAATACCACCGAACTGAGCCAGGATCGAACCTGCCAAGTTGGTGTCAGTAGGCCAGCGCCTCAACCGTTTGAGTCACTCAGCCCGGCTGGCCCTGTTTTATGACCGGATGTCCTTCCTGATGCTAACCTTATGCGGAGGGATGTAATCAATATTGCGTGTTTCTATGGTGGTTGGTATTGTGGTGTGTTGTCTGAATATGAAGAGGAAAGTGTTGGGACAAACACAAACACCCAGTTCTCGAGCCAGAAGAATTAAATTCCCGACTTGGCCGAGAATCGAATCCGGGACCCTCTGCAGCGAAGGCCTCAGTGCTGACCATCCAGGTAAGGAGTCGGACTTCTTACACGTCAATAAATAATTATTTGAAAATGTACTGCGGTATACACTTTGGTATGAGTTATTTAGCCTATATTTTAAAGCCAAAACTAGTGTTATTTTCTATTTGCCTTAATGCGCTAAATAACATAGCCGATAGGAGTAGTTAACTCATTAGAAATAAAAGCTTAATTTTAATGCTATGCACTGAAATAAAGTAGGAATGTGATGCATTTCAAAATACAGCGCAGAGTTTTGTTCGGCAAAATCTCGTTGGGGCATATCTGCAGGGGATAAGGAAAGAGAATGTGTGAAGCGAGAAATCGTACTGTTGAATATGCGAATAAAAACTTTCTAACAGGGATATGTAAACACTTGAAATATTTTGTTCTCGGACGCATGCATTTTACATTGTATATGTACGAGTATGATGCAGTGAAAGGTATAGGCTATCTACCGTTTCTAAAGATGAGAGTATTAAATGGCATGAAAAAAACGAGAGTACAAATAAGTAAACCTTTTCCACAGGAGCTTATTAAATACAGTAGAATAGCAAACACTCAAAAACAAGTGGGTTGGCCTTCCAAACAGAACTCCTCTTCATCTGTGAGTCTGTAGGTGATTGTATAGCCCAATACAGGAGGCACACAATTTGCCACAGAGATGGCAGGTACTGTATTCCCATGTGGAACAGTCTTTATTCTCTTATTTCTTTCTTTTTTCTTTCCACGTTTCCTTTTATCGTTTGCTATTTGCCTACGGTTTTCTTAAAAAAGCAGTGTGCCGCAATGAACTAATGATCTCCAGGATGAACGGTTGAGACCTAAGGTCTCCCAGTTGCTAATATCAGTGTGGCACATCTTCAGGTTAGCCTTAATTACATCCTTAAATCACTTTCTCTTACCTTCCAAACAACGTTTACTCAGTGTCAACTCAGAGTAAAACACTCGCTTGGATATGCGATTATCGGGCATGGATATTACATCCCCTGTTCATTGTAGCCGACGTCTTAAAACCATGGCTTCTACTGTGGTCTATGCCTCTTCAAGTATGCTGACATTTGTGCATCTATCTTGCCAGGTAATGTGCAGAATTCTCCTTAAACATCGCAGGTGATACTGTTCCATCTTTTTAATATGCAATCTGTATAATATCCAGGATTCAGATCCATATAGTAAGCTGGGAACTACAACTGAATTGTATACGAGGATCTTTGTTGCAACATTGACATCATGATTGTCAAATACTCGGGATCGTAGTTTGGTGGAGGATTCTCCAGCACAGTTGATTCTACATTGATTGTAAAAGGATATCCAAATCTATATTTGTGCTTGATGACTGGATGCTGCCAAGGTAAGGAAAGGAGTTTACTACTTGAAGGCTCACTCCGTCGATGGAGATATTGATGTGTCCATGTCCTTCTCCAGGGGCTGGTTGATAGAGTATCTGTGTCTTACTGGTATTCAGTTTGAGACCAATCTTTCTGTATGGAGTTGAAAAGGCATTCAAGATTAACACTAGTTCTTCAGACTGAGTTTGAGTTACAACTGCATTATCATCAATGTACTCGATTAATGCTATGCAAGACGGCGTGCAAACTTACCGCGCTTTTACTGATGGTCAAACAGAGCGAATGGTATGACACCTTCACTGCATGGGGCCAACGCTCCAGCTGAAAGGTACACAAAGGGAGAAATAATTAGGACCCCGGAATGAGAGGAGATGGCCACTGGAAAGTTGAGCAGCCATCTCGCAGATATATACGATACCAGTTGAGAGTTAAGGCCACAGTCACTTTCTTTCCATTCCTGGCCCTTTACTCTATTCCGTCACTGTAAGACCCATCTGTGTCGATGCAATGTAAAACAGCTTGTAAAAAAAAAAATCCTTTTCCTCTTTCTGTTTCTTTTGTTACCTATCCATCCTTGCTGCTGCTACTACTACTACTACTACTACTACTACTACTACTACTACTACTACTACTACTACTACTACTACTACTACTACTACTATTACGTTTAAATGGAGGCCATTTTTCTTCAGTTTTGACTTAATTTATAACTGTGAGGTTCTTCCACAGACTAAAGAACCTTGCAACAGCTACTGTTACTACTACTTCACAGTTATAAACTATACTAATATTAAAAAGGTATACATTTTTTGATTTTGTGTGTAAAGACTAACCTTGGTAACTACTCCACTGACTTCAGTAAATCTTTCACCATCCAAAAGTTTATTATAGGCTATATATTTCATTTCTGTTCGTCAGAAGTAGTAGTTTTTAAAACTGTAGACTGAGTTGGAAAAATAGTTCATCTGGTATCTTTAAAAAGTGACTATATACTGCCTGGATATCTTGTCCTGTTAAAGAATGGAGTCCACCAACTGTAGAAGTTCATTTTCTGCAAAAAAAAAAAAAAAAAAAAAAAAAAAAAAAAAAAAAAAAAAAAAAAAAAAAGTCATGTGTATGTTCTTCCTAACTCTTCTAGTTTTCCAGGAATCACTATTTGTATGTGTTTTGGTGGGTAACTTATCTGATAAAATCCAAGATAGTCGGTGAAGTGTTAGTCGTACGAACAGCTTGAGGGGCTGTCACACACATGGCTCTCGCCAGCAATACTCATACTGACTAGCTTCGCACACCGATCGCATGGAGCGCTGAAGCACTGCTGTTGTTTCATAGGAATCAGATACGAGCTACTATCGGTTGAAATTCTTATCATACTGGAAGGAATTTTACATGTGTGAACCCATGGTTATATGCTGCTTGGCTATAATAAACTGCTGATTGTGGAAAGTACTGTCACTCTTTCATTTGTGTGCTGACATCAGCCCTACTTCACATTCCTGTGGTTCCAGTTCTTTATAAACTGGAGAGCCCATGATTGTGTGCAGGATCTTGAAGGCCTTGAAGTCCTGATCTCTCTGTCTCTGTTGCGAGCCGCTAGAAGGGCAGTTTTGTGTATCAGTCGCTCAAAAATGCAAGCTAGTTTGCCTTTTTTTTTAAACAATAAATTTCTTTCAGAATTACTTAATAATAGGCCTCCTTTCAAGTAATTACAGCACCTTGTTTTGGTATAGATGATTTCTTTCTTGGTCTGAATTTGGTATTTCTTTCCTTAATATTGGGCAATAGGTTTCCAGTGGTTGTAAGTACAGCTGCAACTTCCTTATTGTTCTAGCCATTCATCATATTGTTGCCATATTTAATTAAATGTAAATCATCATAATAACACCTGTTTATTAATACAATTTTCTTTACCTTTTCCTTTCTTAGAACTGGTATTCCTATCAGTTCACTTGCTTGCAGGTCTTGGAGTTTTTGAAGTCTAAGGAGAACTGTATAAGTTTATTGTTGAAACATTTGGGGACATCTGCTATCATGGATCTTTTGTTGAAGCTCATCACGCATGTTCAAGGTGTTGAGATGAAGCAGAATATACTCAATGTAAGTATTTATTTTATTTTCATGGTTAATAAATAATCTTGGCACCGAATGCAACAGTAGGTATCTGATTCTCATCAGACAGCAAACTCCCAGTTATCTGGGCTAATTAAAGGGAGAAAAGGCACAAAAAATAAAACAATCCCCGGGATAATCCAATTCAATGTAAATTTGTGAAATAACTTGACTTTCTCTGTACACATTGTATGTGGGATAAAAATTTCTTCTCTTTACTTTTTGTTGGTTAGACCACAGTCGTAGAAGTGCGATGTCTAATCCTGTATATGTAATCTTTTAAACTATAACGTTTTGAAGGTCCACCAATATCACTGTTCTGCACAAAATCCTCCAGCTTTTCTTAAAATTGTTGGCAGTTTCGATAGTACTACTATTAGATAATCTGCTACCAACTTAGCAGTCTACTCTCTCTTCTAGAATTTTCCTTTAGTATTCTACCACAAAGTTTACTTCATTGCTGTAATGGTATTTTAAAGTTTATCTGCCATGATGAGACAAAGCTGTAGACCAAACTGCATAAATGTTTAATTTTCGCAGGGATGCCAGACCAATAAAAATGGATACAGTGTTCTGTTATGATACGGCATGAAATTAATTGCTGTTGCAGAAGCTATATTTCTTAACAACTCATCTTAAAGAAAGCCTGCTTAAAAAGCAGAAAAGAATAATGTTCTCTGCAGTATATTTATGTTTTTAAATTCTTAATAACATCTTAAGTTGCATGAATAACCAGCAAACCGGATAACCCACACTTGAATATTTGGGAGTTTACTGTACCTGTTTTTAAAATTAGATGTGTTAATTATTTTCATTTTACTTGTTTTATGTTTAATATATATATTCTGAATTTTAACATTACAATAGGCAACAGATTTAGAAGATTTTAGGTGTCTATATGATAATTATTTGTCATAGTTCTTTTGCCTAAAGATGACAGAAAATCTCTAATTTTTTAGAAAAATATTGCTGTTCATATTGTAAAAATTATAGCTTTTGGATTCATTCCATTTTCTGCCATCTTGATACAGATTCAGTAGGTTTTTCTGCTGTTTACATTTGTGGTCTAATTTTGTGCATATCGGATGGTGATCTTTGTCCATTGTACAGTTCTGCTGGTTGCATGTTATGCAAGAACTGGAATTAAGCATTTTGATTCAGTGCAGGTGTGCCACAACACAGTCATGACCTGAATGAGAACAAAAATTTGCTTTCGTTTTTTTTTTTTTTCTTTAATTATGATTTCCTAAGTGGATCCTGTATTTTGCCGTTGTTTATGATTGGATAATTGAATTGGGCTCTGGTTGCATTATTCTTGTTTTCTGGAGCTTTACAAGGCTGTTGAGGGTTTCACTGCTTCTGTGATTTGAAGCATGTTTTTTTTTTTTGGGGGGGAGGACTGCTGTTTCCATTCTAAACTACATGGGAGAGTTAGCCCTTGTATCACTGCAGTATTGTCTTGTTTACTGAGAAGATTGATTGACCTGGCCTTTCCAGGTTATTACCAAAATCTTCCCATGACTTCTTTTTGGATTCAACAACTACAGTTGAACCTGACTTATACGTATATCAAGGGGAAGAGAAAAAACTACTTGTAACTCAGAATTACTTAGAAATCAGACTTACGCAATACATCACATGTTTACTGAAAAACCAATGGAATAGACCTACATGTGTAAATCCTTGCAAATAATAAATACATTAAGACAGAAAATATTATATTGAACTTGGCCCGGGCTTAAAGAAATCAGATAGTTTGGCTTGTTTCACTTTTCTTGCATTAAGAATATAAACCTCCTTTAGCAAACTTGGTAATGCATTCAAAGCATTTTCACTACAACTTTTCGCACTGATGTAACCCCTACACACTTCAATTGCACTTAACACTTCACTCAGTTCAGGTGTCAAGATTCAAGGCGTTATCTCCGTCTCCAATGTCACTATCGCTTGTAGCCGGAGGGGTACTTTCTTTTTTTGGATTTTTTTTTTGAAAAGTGCGCAATTTTTTGCATTTTATAATGCGGGTTTATTGACAGCTTTATCTAATCGGATTGGAGATGTAGCGTTACTTAGGGTTTAAAGTTAAGCCTGTAAATAATGGGTATCATTGGATAAATCCAGCCATAATTGCATCACTCAGGTTGTTGGCATACATCAGCAATAATCTATTCATCTGGTAGTTCTCCACATACAGCCAGATTGTCATCGAAATGCACAAAAGTATCGAATTCTATTTTTTATACACCCACCGGTAGCGTTAGCTCATTACCAGACAAAACTTCGTCCCCATAATCATAATTAGAGGCAGCCTCTTCTCGTAAGACACCAGTTTTGCAGGAACAGTTGCTGATTGTGGAGGATGACACCTGCTTCCAGGCAGCCAGAATAAAGTTCATGGCTTGTAGCAAATTAATGAAGAGAGGTTCATTTCCTGCATCACTCAGTGTTATTAAATGTTGAACCAACATTTTTCTATAATGCACTTTGAAATTTGCAATGATGCCCAAATCAAGCGGTTTTAGAACACTGGTACAGTTAGGAGGGAAAAATTCCATTTGGACATTCTCCAGAACGATTTGAGGTGGATGTACTGCACATCGATCCATAAGATGAAGGATTTTCTTCTGTTTCTTTTTCATTTTAATGTGCAGTTTTTTCAACCACTGTTCCATTGTATTCAACTTCCTTAGGTTTTGTTTTCGAACCCTTAAAACACCTCGGATTCTTCAATTTTCTTATCACAAGTGGAGGAAGTTTGTCAGATCCACCTGCATTGGTGGCGAGAAGTACTGTTACACGAATTTTACTTTTCTTCCCTCCGTGGCATGAGTCACCTTTTTCAGCTAATGTCTTATTAGGAAGGAGATTGTAGAATAGGCCGGTCTCATTACAGTTGTAGATGTTTGGAGGCTGATAATCGCTTACGATACCAGGCAGAACCTCCTCTTTCCAGTGTTGCACCATGATGTCGTCTGCAGATTTTGAGTCACCGCAAATTGTTCTCCCTGTAATTCCATGACGATATTTAAATCCTTGCAACCATCCCGATGAAGCCTTGAAAGCAGAAGTGATACTCATCATTTTAGCTAAATCTATCGCCTTTGCCTTCAGCATGTCTGCACTAATTGGTAGAGCTGCAGCCCGCTTTTGCTGGAACCATGTGAAAAGTGCTTTCTCCAAATCTACGTACCATCCTTCTTGCTGACGGATGTGCTTTGCTGATTTTGAACCCAGTTTTAAGAACTTATCCAAAATAGCGTTTCTTTTACTGATCCAAAATAGCGTTTCT
Source organism: Anabrus simplex (assembly GCF_040414725.1). Lineage (NCBI taxonomy): Eukaryota > Metazoa > Arthropoda > Insecta > Orthoptera > Tettigoniidae > Anabrus > Anabrus simplex. The sequence goes on along the minus strand of NC_090268.1, from coordinate 270,931,828 downwards.
TTTACTGATGACTGTACAAAGCGTGGTATGAGCAATGCCTAAGTCTGAAGCGATTTCAGTTTTTGTTTTGTGTGGATTAGCGTCCACTTCTCGTATAACTTTTCCCTTTTCTGTTCTCCATGGCCAATCAAAAGCAACTGAATGACAAAACTACTGTTCAACAGTAAACACCAGATACCGGCATCATGGACATTTTATTCTCCGTTGTTCCCACGAAAGAAATTCTCATATTCAAACAAATTCACTGTATTTTCTTTTGTTTCCGCACCGATACCGCCCATTTTGCTTACAATTTACCTTAATCTTTGGCAGCGTGTCAAAAACGGGGGCTCGTCTTTGTTAAGGCGCCAGTAAGTAAGGGTCAACAATGTCACTCGGCGAAACTCTCTGTTCTGTTTCAGCACCAAAACCCGATCGCTCTATTTCCGCCTACGCCGACAAAGAGGAAACTTCGTAAATACAGAAGTTTCTTTTTAAAAAGCACATTCTCATTACAATTACGCAAAGCTCAGTTATATTTCACTGGCACTTAATACGTATAACAGCGAATTACGTATAAACGGATTACGTATAAATAAGGTTTAATTAACATGCTTTTAAATTTATATTTTGCCGGGACCTAAAGGAAATTACGTACAAATACGAATTACGTAGAACAGAGTTACGTATAAAGCAGGTTTAACTGTATTTGTTTTGCTCTGTTTCTTTCATCTACGTACAAATCCCTGTCTGCCTCAGCCCTTGTCTGGAGCCATTTCTGATAAGCCTTCTTTTTACGTTTACAAGCTGCTCTCATTTCATCATTCCACCAAGATGTACGCCTTTTCCCATCTTTATACGCAGTTGTTCCTAGGCATTCCCTTGCTGTTTCTACTACAGCGTCCCTGTATGCCACCCATTCTCTTTCTATATCCTGAACCTCCTTACTGTCTACTGTTCGAAACTTCTCACTAATCATATCCATGTACTTCTGTCTAATTTCCTCGTCCTGGAGACTTTCAACCCTTATTCATTTGCAGACAGATTTCACTTTCTCTACCCTAGGCCTAGAGATACTTAGTTCACTACAGATCAGATAGTGGTCTGTATCATCGAAAAATCCCCGAAAAACTTGTACATTCCTAACAAGATATTCTGAATTCGAAGTCAGTTAAGATATAGTCTGTTATGGATCTGGTACCATGGATTATATCACTAGCAAATTCTTGTTGCAAAAATGTAAATGTTTTTAAATGTGTACAAAATCTGTTCCTTAAATGTGGAGTTTTCTATAAAGTGGTATTCATGAAAAGCGGTTTTACGTAACATTGTGCTTAAGGGGATTCTGTGGAGATTTCTGAAAATGTTTGGTATGAACTGAATTTCGTGTAAAGCGAGAATGTTGAAAAAGAGGTTATATTGTAAATTGTAAATACATCAAACCAAATCATATTTCTATGGTAAGAAAGAAATGATCGGGGAATAGGGAACGTGCATGATCCGGGGTTTTAATTAAAAATATGCTAATCTGATTCAAAATTTCATGCAGAATTCAAAAATGTGATCAGAATGTACAAATAATAAATCCAAACATGATAAAAATCTAAATGTTACAAGATATTAGAATCATTCCATATTGACGGTTTTCACTTTACAATGGCGAAAAATGAAAGTATCCTCCTATTCAATACATCATATATTCCGTCATTAGACGGAGTAAACAAGTTCAGACATGTTTCGGCTCGTTTGAGCCATCTTCAGTGAAAAAATTAGGGGGGTTGGAATAATTATTTACATAATATGAGTTGAAAAAATGCTAAAAAACATAATGAAAGCATAAATGAAAAAACAAACAAAAGAGAGCCTAGACAGAAACAAAATAGCACAAATATACAATATTTACATCAATATGCAGAGCAAAACAACTTATTGCGACAAAATTCAGTGAAACAGGTGTTAATTTGAAATAATAATTGATACTAAAAACTGCGTTAACCTAAGAAACAAGGGAATGAGAAAACAAATGATGCAGATGGAAATGAATAAAGGTAGCACATGGTGGGGTTGTGGACCTCATAGTTTACAGATTATTAGTTTATAAAAACGACAAAACAGTTTGAAATCGCTGTCAAAATCCTAGTGGAAACCCATCACATCAAAATGGTCAGGAGGAGAGCGGGAGCAAACATTTTGAGAGAAACCAAGCCTGAATTAACCTGCAGGCGAAAAGCCTGTGATAAGGAGAAAAAACACCTTAAATTTAAGGCTTCAGAAATAGCAGCATTCTTAATATCTTCTCAATCTAGCGGTCCCTTTCTTCATTATTGTTTCATAATGTTGGCTGGTGTTTTGCCTTATTATAGAGGGGTCGGAAGGGCCGCATATAAAAATATGAGAAGCTGTGTTAGGTAGAAGACAGATGCATAGTAAATTGCAGTAATCTAGTGGAAACCGTCAATGAAGTTCTAATCTGTAATGGAAAAAATGAGGTTGTATGAGAAACATGGGTTGATAAGTAAAAAGTGTGGAATGGTTGTGAAGAAAGCTTAAACTTACGGTGTGCAGTAGGTGGTTGTCCTCTCTAGTGGCCTGGCTTTCTCAAAGTAACGGTCTCGTTCGCGTGATCGAGTCTATTGTTGGTTCGGCTGTGTCTGCTAGGATGGAAGGAGCGGAGGGGGAAGGGGAGGTACAGGGCTGGTTTGAGGAAGGGAGGGGTGTTGAGTTGGAGAGATGGAGGTGGGTTTGTTTGGCAAATATAAAGAATGAATGTTTCAAGAGGATGTTAGTTTACACGCTGACTTCTAAAGCTCGAATGGTGTGGCCTTCTTAAAGTGACGGTCTCGGTCGCGTGATCGAGTCTATTGTTGGTTGGCTGTGTTTGTTAGGTTGGAAGGAGCGGAGGGGGAAGGGGGGTGCAGGGCTGGTTTGAGGAAGGGAGGGGATGTTGAGTTGGAGAGATGGAGGTGGATTTGTTTGGCAAATATAAGGAATGAATGTTTCAAGAGGATGTTAGTTTACTCGCTGACTTCTAAAACTCGAATGGTGTGGCCTTCTTAAAGTGACGGTCTCGGTCGCGTGATCGAGTTTATTGTTGGTTGGCTCATGGACAAAAGTGACTATGTTAATAAAGCACACACGTTTTTTACAGACAACAACTTCATAACCTCTAAAAAAGATCCAACTAATAAAATACAAAGAGACCTAAAAACCATCATCAAGAACATTTCATTTCTGTTTAATGACCTTGAAAAATCCAAAATGATTATCATGAATCCGAAACTTCCCACAGCCAAAGCGCTACCCAAGATCCATAAAACAGACATCCCCATAAGACCCATTATCAATTTCAGAAACAGTCCGACCTATGAAGTATCTCGTTTCATTCACAAATTCCTCAAGTCACACTATCGTTTTCAAGCCAACACATCAGTAAAGAACTCCTTAGAATTCTGCAATAAGATCAAACACTTTAATTTATCCAAACACCACACTCTTCATTCTTTTGATATTACTAACATGTACGCTAATGTTCCCGTTAACAGCACCGTACAATTGATCAAAAACAATCTCTCCAAATTCAGCAATTTAAGTATAGGCGAAATAGATGAATTTATTCGAATTCTGGAATTTACTTTGAACAACAATTTCTTCACTTTCAATAATGTCATTTACCAACAGATAGGTCTTCCCATGGGGTCACCAGCTTCAGGAATCCTTGCAGACATCTACATTGATCATTTAGAACATTCTCACATCATTGGCAAGATCAATGGCATTCAACACTGGACACGCTTTGTAGATGACACCTTTGTTATTTTAGACTCCCACGTTACCAACAGCAACACAGTACTTGGATTTCTCAACTCTATTGACCCACATATAAAATTCACCATAGAGTCAGAAAACAATAAAGCCCTTAATTACCTGGACTTAACCATTATGCGCAACAGCAACAACACTTTATCCTTCAATATATACAGGAAACCCACCCACACCATCAATACCATCCATCAGACCTCTGTGCACCCAGACATACATAAAAAAGCAGCTTACAATAGCATGGTCCTCAGAGCATTAACTATCCCTTTATCTCGCAAGAATTTCAAAAAAGAAATTAATACCATCTACAACATTGCAGAACACAATGGTTACAATAGAACCTTCATCAGCAGAATCATCAATAGATACAAAAGCAGACCCAAGACTACCCTAGTAAAAGATTCTGCTCCAAAAGAAAAATTTTCCACATTCACTTTCAATAATAGTAGCATTTACCAAATTTCTAATATTTTCAAGAAACACAGCATCAAAATAGCTTACAGAACCTCCCACACCAACTCCAAACTCATTTTCAATCCACACACTGTCAACAATAACAATAGCAACATCAACAACAAATATTTGAACTCCGGAGTTTACAAATTAAAGTGCCAATCCTGTAATTCCAGCTACATAGGTCAAACAGGCCACAATTTTGTCATAAGATATGCCGAACATCGCAACGCTCTCAAATATAATCGTTTTTCAGCTATGAGCGAACACCATAAAACATCCAGCCACGAATACACTTCAATAGACAAAGACCTGAAGATCTTGCAATATGAGCAAAAAGGCACCTTGCTCAACATTCTCGAGAGCATCCACATCGATTTAGATCAGTTTATGAACCCCACTCACAATTTAAATGAAGTCAGCGAGAAAAAGAACATTCTAGTTGAAACATTCATTCCATACATTTGTCAGAATTTCCATAACACAAACAAACCCCACCTCCATCTCCCCGACTCACCACCACTCCCCCCCCTCCTCACACCACCCCTCCCCCTCCGCTCCTTCCAACCTAGCAAACACAGCCAACCAACAATAAACTCGATCACGCGACCGAGACCGTCACTTTAAGAAGGCCACACCATTCGAGTTTTAGAAGTCAGCGAGTAAACTAACATCCTCTTGAAACATTCATTCCTTATATTTGCCAAACAAACCCACCTCCATCTCTCCAACTCAACATCCCCTCCCTTCCTCAAACCAGCCCTGCACCCCCCTTCCCCCTCCGCTCCTTCCAACCTAACAAACACAGCCAACCAACAATAGACTCGATCACGCGACCGAGGCCGTCACTTTAAGAAGGCCACACCATTCGAGCTTTAGAAGTCAGCGTGTAAACTAACATCCTCTTGAAACATTCATTCTTTATATTTGCCAAACAAACCCACCTCCATCTCTCCAACTCAACACCCCTCCCTTCCTCAAACCAGCCCTGTACCACCCCTTCCCCCTCCACTCCTTCCATCCTAGCAGGCACAGCCGAACCAACAATAGACTCGATCACGCGAACGAGACCGTTACTTTGAGAAAGCCAGGCCACTAGAGAGGACAACCACCTACTGCACACCGTAAGTTTAAGCTTTCTTCACAACCATTCCACACTTTTTACTTATCAACCCATGTTTCTCATACAACCTCATTTTTTCCATTACAGATTAGAACTTCATTGACTGTTTCCACTAGATTACTGCAATTTACTATGCATCTGTCTTCTACCTAACACAGCTTCTCATATTTTTATATGCGGCCCTTCCGACCCCTCTATAATAAGGCAAAACACCAGCCAACATTATGAAACAATAATGAAGAAAGGGACCGCTAGATTGAGAAGATATTAAGAATGCTGCTATTTCTGAAGCCTTAAATTTAAGGTGTTTTTTCTCCTTATCACAGGCTTTTCGCCTGCAGGTTAATTCAGGCTTGGTTTCTCTCAAAATGTTTGCTCCCGCTCTCCTCCTGACCATTTTGATGTGATGGGTTTCCACTAGGATTTTGACAGCGATTTCAAACTGTTTTGTCGTTTTTATAAACTAATAATCTGTAAACTATGAGGTCCACAACCCCACCATGTGCTACCTTTATTCATTTCCATCTGCATCATTTGTTTTCTCATTCCCTTGTTTCTTAGGTTAACGCAGTTTTTAGTATCAATTATTATTTCAAATTAACACCTGTTTCACTGAATTTTGTCGCAATAAGTTGTTTTGCTCTGCTTATTGATGTAAATATTGTATATTTGTGCTATTTTGTTTCTGTCTAGGCTCTCTTTTGTTTGTTTTTTCATTTATGCTTTCATTATGTTTTTTAGCATTTTTTCAACTCATATTATGTAAATAATTATTCCAACCCCCCTAATTTTTTCACTGAAGATGGCTCAAACGAGCCGAAACATGTCTGAACTTGTTTACTCCGTCTAATGACGGAATATATGATGTATTGAATAGGAGGATACTTTCATTTTTCGCCATTGTAAAGTGAAAAATCTAAATGTACGAAACTGTTACGTGACGCAAGTATGCGATCTCATTGGTCTGACGTCATCGTACAAGTTGACTGAATTAGCAGACGAAATAACACATAGTATGCTGTGAGAAGCAGGATACACTTCGCGTATTTCTACTTTATGTTAGTGTCTGGCATAGTTAAATTCAAGGTCTATACATTGGATAATAATCTGAGTGGTATATTTTAGATTTAAAATGAATCCTGCGCAGACAGTGAGGCAGAAAACTTATAAATGGTATAGAGTTCCGATGTGCAATAGCACATCGCATACCATCCCAAACAAATTGTTTATAAATGTTCCAAAGACGCTAAAACTAGGGAGAAATGGATTTTGGCGAGCTGGAGAAATGCTGGTGATATCGAAAAAGTCTACAGTTTATTTTTTTGAAGATTTTAACGTAAGATGAATTTGTTTGAATTTTCAATCACGTTTCCATGTCAGCTGTTCTAGTGGTAAAACTTTAAATTTTAATGTATAATGCTTTATTTAAATGCTTCAATTACTTCTTGGAATATGAAAGTAATAAACAGTGCATTAATTAATGCTGATTATTAAAGTATTCTCCAAACCTAACCTATGTTTTGGGTGATCCATGTCAAGATAATAAATCAAAGGGGTTATGAACCATTTTGACAGCTCTAATTCTACCAATTTATCTTGGTATGCGACAGTTATTTATGTCTTTATTGAAGAGTTAATTTGTAAAGAAATTTAGGCTATATCTAAATACTCTATAATATAACAAAATATAGGCGTGTACATCATGAAAGGAAACAACGTGAATGTATAACTCTACACAAAAGCAATGCTTGTCTGTTGGGGTCTCATAAGTTACCAATGCTCAATTATAATAATTATCATAATATTAATGAAATAAATAACATAATTGCACACAGGTGAAACTAGTGATGTTGGTGTTTAAAATATTATCCAACTTAGCTTAAGTTTTAGGTTATACAAGCCAAGTCAATAAAAAGTCAATAAAATTTGATGCCCGCCCGGCCATCAGATAACACAGTGGCCTCCACGGTATGCACTAGCCTTGCGTCTTGGGTGGTGTGCTGGGTCCCAGCTGATGAGCCTAGCTTAGCGCACGAGGGCGAAACGCAGGCAACCGGGAATGAGTTGGCTGGAGGATTTATAATGTCCAATGACGGACCATTGTATTGGTGTTGTAAATTTACTCATTCGGGACAAATATTTTAAGTTCCCTTTGGGAATCAACATCTGTGTTACATAATGCTTCTCCGGCTTTTATCATATGAGGTGCGGCATCACTAATAAAAGTTAACACTTTATTATACTTAACGCCCTGTGGCCAGAGGATACCTATAGCCTCACTGAACAGTTTTGCTATAGTTTTGTTATCGCACTTTTCTAGGACATCACAGTGTAACATAATCCGTTTACAATAATCTTCGCTTAACAAACCAATGAATACGTTGCCTATTAGCCTGCCTTCTTTGTCTGTGGTCTCATCAGTGGAAACCTAAATTGGACCGTCTTTAATCTCTTGCCTTATCTTCCGAACAGTTTCATCGTATATGGCTGAACAGTACGTTTATCTGAACGTTGACTCATCCGGGATGGATCGTTTAGTATATTTCATACTGATTATTCAGTTTGAAGAGAGATGAGATGAAAGTACGGCAAAGATCGGTGTTGAACTCGGACGCTACACTGGAAGTTGGTGGTTGTGTCAGAAACAACTGTCTCTGCTTGGAATCTCGTTGATTGTTAGTCTGGTGTTTACTGGTTGAAACGTGCTGTTGCACAAGGAACCTTTCAGTAGATGTCACTGTACAATGACACTAATAAAATAATATCTTACTTGATAAACTTTCTTCTTTAAATTCTGATACGTAACTTTTCACTTTTAAACTGGCTGACTGAGCTACTTTAGGCATATTGTAACAACGTTAATGTCTTCAATGAATATCAATATAGAACTGCACACACTGAACGTACAAGAACACTATGATCCGTCTCACTGCTAATTCAAACTGTGAATGACTGGTAGTGAACTAGATGGAGTTATGAAGTAATCAAAAGGAATTCCCGAATTACGAACTAATCCGGAAACCACTAGCACATCATCGATGAATGAGATTTCCCTAGTTACGAAATTATGGCACAGACACAGTTGATGTTATGTAATGCAGCTTATCAGTGCTGTAAGTGTGATTCAGATGGTCACGGTACTGACCGGCTGATCTCAACTACTTCTGGGCTCAACCTCTCTCTTTCTTCGCACGGCTTATCAGCTTATTTTATCAGCCCAGACGTGGACAGGCATGATAATGACCTGCACACCAGTTAAAATATGAATTTTTCGAATATAGATTTTTAATTTATTGCCCCATTATTGAGAGGACTGCTAATTTAATATAATTTAATACTTTTTAGCCGAAATATGGACTATATTGAATTTAATGACGAAGAATATGGAACATATGTGCTAAACTCCAAAATATGGAAAAATATGGAAAATACTCAATTTTTCAGCTCCACACGTCATGATTCGTAAAGATAATGCAACATATAATTAATTTTAGCTTCCTAAAGAGATACGTATTTACATATAAATCCGTTCTCTGGTAATCGGTATAGATATGCCAATGAGCTAGTTGCTACAGCCAGTTATTCAAGTAAAATAAGTTCCTCATAAATGTGTACTAATTAAAATTTTTGAGGCATTTAACTTGGACTAAACAATGTGTGGATTTTGAATAAAAAATATCTTGTATAGCTAAAATCTAATGATATGACACTGTATCACAGGTTATTATATCCCTAAAAGTTCAGTAATAAACTACACTTGCAGTGTAATGAGACCGCCAATACCATGGATTAAAACATGTGTAACATCTGTAATGAGAAAAGGATTTATGAGTGAATGAAAAACAGATGAAAAAATAATGTAAGAAAAGAAAACTCATTTTCTTACTTGTAAATAAAAGTTGTCGTCTCGAATGGAAATGACCTTGTCAGTCTCAAGTCACATTGACAACTAAGCTCACTACACTGCTTAGCACAGTGTTTTCATTCAGTCAGCAAGTTTTATTTGACAATCAAGAATGACCCATCGGACGAGAGGTCTTTGTACCTCAATATGTTTTTAATTCATTAATCATGATCACTGTCATTTCACTTCATCAAGATTTTTGATTTGTTTGTGTTATGTAATAATTGTTCTGCTACTGAAGATGGCCTTGAGAATAGGCCGAAACATGTATAGACTTAGTTTCATCTAACAGATGAGTTGATTTGTATTGATAAGGAAGATTTTATAAATACTTTCATTTGTAAAGTGATAACTGTCAATATGGAATGAGATTTATAACTTGCAATGGTAATGCCATCCAGGCTAGTAAGAAAGCAAACCTATATTGTAATTTGAAGATAAAGGTTGCCAAATTAGGTAAAGATTTATGTTTTTTTTAAAAATTCCTAACCAATGACGTCACACCTAATTTTTTAAAATTTGCTAAGAAAACTCGTAGAGACACGGCTAAAACCCGCGTGACCCAACGGAAAACGGGTAAGATTTGGATAAGAGAGGAAATTAAATTCCTTCAAAAGAAAAAAGCTCTTCTTAACAATAGTCTTTACGACACTCATTTGGAAGTTTCGACCTAATTATGTTCTCTCGAATGGACGTCTTTTCAAGCTCATGTCACCGATAGACTCGATAAGGTTTTACTGAAAAACAAAGCACTCTTGATAAGAAGTGGAATAACTTAATAAAAGCTTCACACAATATCACAAACACGCAAATAACGCTGAATGTAATGTTTTTCACCCGCCGGTAGTGAACCTCAGTCAAGTTCCCCTTGATTCTAAGGACGTAAAGATATTGAATAAGGGACCAAAACATAACTGGGATATGTCCTCCAACCACGATGATTTAATCATTACGTTGGCTGAGTCCGAATTAGCGGTTAATAGGTTGCCTACTAGTGATGGGACATTCGATTCATTTTATTCCGTTCACGTTACTGAATCGATAGAGTGATCCGATTCACGGCACATTAGTCACTGCTCCTACTGCATCTGTGTAGTATGTACTGGTAAGAGAGCAGCAACAGCATTCATTGTTCGCGGTTGCGATCTGGTATTCATACTATGAACTCCTTTCTTGGAAATAAATGCTAGTCACTCTAATACATCAAGGTTTCCGGTGACGCAGGATGGGAAAGGTCTGGGATTAGGAAAGTAGCAGCCATGGCCTTAATTAAGATAGAGTCTCAGGATTTCCTGGTTTAAAAATGGGGAAACTATGGAAAACCATCTTAACGGCTACCGACGGTGGGATTCAAACCCACCATCCCCCGAATGCAAGCGCACAGCTACGCGATACTAACCGCACGTCCAACTCGCTCAGTCATTTTTGAAAATATGTATTTTTCTATCAGCTGAGGATTTTTTAAATCGTCATATTTTGTATAGTCTACCCGAGATGTACAGTAGCCCGTTGGTTTTCTGATTCAACATACTGTTGGTTAAGTTATTACCGAGCTCGATAGCTGCAGTCGCTTAAGTGCGGCCAGTATCCAGTATTCGGGAGATAGTAGGTTCGAACCCCACTGTCGGCAGCCCTGAAAATGGTTTTCTGTAGTTTCCCATTTTGACACCAGGCAAATGTTGGGGCTATGCCTTAATTAAGGCCACAGCCGCTTCCTTCCCACTCCTAGCACTTCCCTGTCCTATCATCGCCATAAGATCTGTGTCGGTGCGACGTAAAGCAACCAGCAGAGGTTAAGTTATTGCGTCAGTCGGCTCACTTACTGTCCACATGTTATTGAAGTCTTGTGCAACGATGTGACATATGAACTGAGAGAATACTGAGCCGTTCTTTCCAATATAAAACGGGTACTTTTGAGTGGTCATGAACATGACCCATAGTCGTAGGGCAGGCTAGAGTCGAGTTTAATTAATTGAAGGGCTCGGTGGAATATAGTCATAAGCCACCATTTTGTGTTTTTTGAGATGTTCATGCCATTGTATTCTTTAAATTTCCTTCTTTAATATCACACTAAGAAGTTTCTTGTATTTATAAAAGATGGCTGCATATGCTAGGTGGAAGTTCTTTACTTTGCCATCTAGTGACAATTTCAGAACTAACACAGTCATAAGCCACACCAAAATTGCGTCGAAATCAAGAGTGAATGAGTATTTATCTCCTGTTCAGAGGACTTTTGAGAATAAAGAAGCTGAAAGTGAAGAGTCAGATCCATTTGATACAGATTGTGATGATTCTTGGCACCCATCAAGCAACAGTTTCAGCTCTAATGACAACTTGGTAAGAGTATAGACAAATTTTATTATGGATAACCTCTAGTTTGTGGCTTGTGACTGTATTTTACTCATTTTACTTACTTTACAAATAACTCGTATCTTATGAAAATGCATGAACAATAGCGTTAGATTTGATAACCATAGAATAATAATTTAGTAGAACTATTAATATTAACAATAATATTTACATAGAATATCATGTGAAAGCAATTAGCAGTTAAATATCTGTTGATGTAGTTTATAACTATGTTCATCTGAAATTGTCTGAATTTGTTACTCCTAATTTTAGAGCTTGAAGTTAGTAGGATGCCTGAGGAATCACAAATAGTATATACCCCAGATGAATGGGTGGATGTTGTGAAGTCAGCAAGTCCAAAAAACTTCATTGTGACAAAAATGAAAAGAGATGACTTCAAAACTTTAGATGATCTCAAGTCATTGCTATCAATACCCACTAAATTCACAACTAGAGATTCAGTTCACTTCAGTGAAGCTACACAATTTCAATTGCATTTCAAAGACCCTTTTCAGCTAGGTAGGGGCTGCCTGGCCGAGGCGGTAAAGGCATGCTGGGTTCGCCGGGACGGATGTGGGTTTGATTCCCCGTCAGGAAGTCGTAAAATTTAAGAAACGAGATTTCCACTTCCGGAGGTACATATGGCCCTGAGGTTCACTCAGCCTACACCAAAAATGAGTACCAGGTTAATTCCTGGGGGCAAAGGCGGCTGGGCGTAGAGCCAACCACTCTACCCCATCACGTGGCGAGGTTAACAATGGTGGAAGCCTTTACCTTCCACTCCTACAAGGGCCTTCATGCCCTGTACGGAGGTGACTTTGCGTTGCTTTTCAGCTAGGTGTTAAGCATTGTTATACTACATTAGGGCCAGTTCATTATGCTGACATTCGCACCAAGAAGAAAGGAAGATTTGTGGAACATTATCCATTTCAGCTCAGAGTAAAAAACAGAAATCAACTCCCTGTCAACCAGAAGAAATTTACTGATGTCATGTCTCTCATGGCATTCATTCCTGTAGCCAGTCAACTCATCCTCATGTCCTTTACAGGATATAATGTTGAAGATGATGTGGAAGAATTCCCTTGAGATACACATTATTTTTCTTTAAAGTATGTGCATTCATTCTCAATTATTGTGTTTTCTTAAATTAAGTTTGTTCATTCTCAAATATTGTGTCTTTATAATTAAGTGTAGGCATATTAATTCTCTAATATTGTGCTATTCTTGATAAATAAAAATTCATTCGCCCTCAAGTACTTAAATTTCTTTCCGGGAAATAGTCATAAGCCCATGTTAGTTACCTCACTTATCAAAAATGCTCTTCAAATCATATACTAGGGCAAAGTGTTGTTTCACTGTCTCTCATATGTTTTATAGCACATACAGGTGTTCATTTATACAAGGAAAGTTATTAAAAATGTCATTTACTCAGAACTATGTTATTGTGGCTTATGACTATATTCCACCGAGCCCTTCAATTGTCATATAAGTTATAATACTAAGATTCATTAAACTAATAAATCGTATAACCTAATAGCCTACCTACTTACTAGCTACTTCAGAATTATGTTTTGACTACCTTTTTAACTCTGCAAATAAATCCATCTATTATTTAAACCTTACAGTAAGAAGAGGACAGTGAATGCAAGTGGGTATTATTTTTAAATGAGCTGAGCTTGAGAGTCCATTATAGCATACAATTCTTTCAGTGTACTATGGCTCACTGTATGTCTCGCTGCAGCGGAAGCTTGGCTCTCCGTCAGTATCCAGTGTGCCGATAAGGAGCCGTGTGTATCTTGTGTCTCACTGAGCTGTGCTCGTTGACGATTCTTTCGGTGTGCTATGGCTCACTGTATGTCTCGCTGCAGCGGAAGCTCGGCTCGCCGTCAACGTCCAGTGTCCGCTGGGAGTAAGCTGAATCGTGTGCCGTTAGCTCGCCAGTCCTGTGAATTGATTCACTGGGACACTTGAATGAATCGATACACTGCTTCGAATCATGCATTCAGTAGCCAACACTATTACCTACAGACGTTCAAGATGAGGTTAGACATGAAATCAAACGAAGTTACTTTCTTTTGATCAGAAACATAATGGTAAACCCAGTAAAGAACAAGTCACCAACATACGCAATCTCAAAAAGAAAATTAAAGATAATGATTTAATAGTAACCAAGGCAGGTAAAGGTAATGCCACTGTAATTAAGAAGAAAAGTCAGTACGTAAATAAAACACTATCCATTTTTACTAACAATAACTATAACGTTGTAAAAAAAATCCCACTTAAAGAATACAAAGAGAACTGAAGGCTTTAATTAAGAACCTTTTATTCTTGTTTAATGACCTAGAAAACTCAAAATTGGTCATCATGAATCCCAAGTTACCTAGGGTGAAAGCGTTACCGAAGATTCACAAGGCGGATGTCCCCATAAGGCCCGTTATTAACTTCAGAAGTAGTCCAACGTACAAAATATCCCAATATATTCACAATTTTCTTAAAACATATTATTTCTTTCAAGCTAACATGTCAGTTAAAAATTCAGTGGAATTCTGCAATAGAATAGAAGAACTTACTTTACCAAAACATTACACCCTTCACTCCTTTGACATAGTCAATATGTACACGAATGTACCAGTCAATAAAACCATCGAAATTGCAAAAAACAATCTTTTCAAATTCAGTAAATTGACTGTAGGGGTGATAGATGAGTTTGTTCAGATCCTCAAGATTACATTATATAATAGTTTCTTCACTCTTAATAACATCATATACCAACAGAAAGGTCTTCCTGTGGGGTCGCCGGCCTTGGGAATCCTCGGTTTCCTTGAATACAGTCATATTATAGGCAAAATTAATGGTATCAAACATTGGACTCACTACGTTGGTGATACTTTTATTATCCTGGATTCTCATACTACTGATAGCAACACAGTTCTTCAATTACTTAATAACCTGGATCCGCACATAAAGTTTATGATAGAATCCGAGAACAATAATTCCTTTAATTATCTCGATTTAACTATTACTCGCAATCAGAATAAAATTCGTTCTTTTAATAATTACAGGAAGCCCACTAACACAATAAACACAATCCACCAGACTTCTCTACACCCAAGGACGCAGAAGGAGACGGCTTATAATAGTATGATTTTCAGAGCTCTTAATTTTTCCTTTATCCCGTAAGAAATTTAGAAAGGAAATCAACACCATTTATACAATAGCCGTAGGTAATGGTTTCAGTAAAGCTTTTGTGAACAAAATTATTAATAAATTTAAAAGTAAACCCAAGACCACCTTAGAAAAAGAACCTTCCCCTAAAGAGAAATTCACCACATTTACCTTTAATAATAATAATAATAATAATAATAATAATAATAATAATATGCAGTATATCCTATTTCAAACATCTTTAAAAAAACACAAGTTAAAAGTAGCTTTTCACACCAATGCAAAAACATCTTTTAATACTCATACTGTCAGTAGCAACAAAAAATGTTCAGACTCTGGAATATACAAATTTAAATGCCAATCATGTCTTTCAACGTATCTTGGGTAAACAGGCCACAGCTTCAATATAAGATGCTTCGAACACCTCAGTGCCCTAAAGTACAACCGCTACTCAGCCATGAGCGAACAGTGTAGAGAGAAAAATCATAAATACACACAAAAAAAAAAAACCAAGATTTTAAGATCTTACATTATGAACAGAAAGGTCCCTTACTTAGTATACTAGAGAATATTTATATAGATATGGACCAATATAACAATCCTGGGCACAACTTGAATGAAATCAATGAAAAGAAAAATATAAAATATGAAACCTTTGTCCCGCTTATCTGTGAACAATTTATTTATAAAAATGAATTTCACTACCAACATTCTAGAACAAAACCCGCCCTTCCTTCAACACCCTCTTCCCGTGACTCACCTCGTCCCTCCTCCTTCGCCCCTCCCTCTCCATTCCCCCACCCAACTGCATTGGCACAGATACACGGTAAGCCACACACAAGCTTAGTTGTCAATGTGACTTGAGACTGACAAGGTCATTTCCATTCGAGACGACAACTTTTATTTACAAGTAAGTTAAATGAGTTTTCTTTTCTTACATTTACTTTTTAACTTTTTTTTCATCCACTCATAATTCCTTTTCTCATTACAGATGTTAAACACGTTTTAATCCAGGGTATTGACAGTCTCACTACACTGCTTAGCACTGTGTTTTCATTTTAACTGTCAGCAAGTTTTGACAATCAAGAATGACCGACCCATCAGACGAGAGGACTTTGTACCTCAATATGATTGTAATTCATTAATTATGATCACTGTCATTTCACTTTATCAAGATTTTTAATTTGTTTGTGCTATGTAACAATTGTTCTGCTGCTGAAAGTGACCTTAAGAATAGGCCAAAACATGTATAGACTTTGTTTCGTCTAACAGATGAGTTGATTTGTATTGATAAGGAGGATTTTATAAATACTTTTATTTGTAAAGTGACACCGTCAATACGGAATGAGATTTATAACTTGCAGGGGCTTCATTAGGTCTACTGCCAGAGCACAGTTCACCATAAAGAATTTGGCGGGGAAGCCTGGTATCACCCATGCGGTGAACATGGTCTAACCATCTCAGTTGATGAGTGATGATTGTTGCCTCAATGCTATTTAGCTGCGCTTTGTCGTGAATTGCCATGTTGGTCACATAGTCCTGCCACTTAATATTCAAGATGAATCTAATTTTTTGTTGGTGGAATCACTCAAGTTTTTTGATATCACGGCGACAGTGTCTCCAAGTTTCACAGCCATACAGCAGCGTGGACATGACAACAGCTTTTGTGCACCATGAGTTTGGTATGCAGTTTTAGGTAATTATTCATTAAGACTCTGTGCATTAACCGTCTGAATGCTGCATGAGCAGCCCCAGTTTTTTTAAAATTTTACACAGTACACACATGATTAACATAATAAATTCTGTGATTCTGTAGTTTACGATCTCAAATGCAACAACTGTGAGGCTACATACATTGGTCAGACGGGCAGAAGTTTTACGACATGTTATTTGGAATACATCAGTGCAATAAAGCATAATCGATTTTCTGCTATGAGACAACACATCTATGACGTCAGCCATAATTTTAGTTGCATTGAACAGGATATGAACATCCTAAATGTCATGAACAAAGATGTTCTACTCAACCAACATTCTAGAAAATGGTTTCATTCATCTGGAACAACATTTTAACCCAAATTTCAATCTAAATGAAATCTCTCAAAAACCGAACATTTTATTTGATGCAATTATCCTTGTATACATCAAATATAAAAACCTAGAAAGAATAGAAATTCAAACTCTCGTACCAACCTTCCTCCACCCATCCGTTCCCTTCCTGCTTCCCCGTACCTACACCTCCTCTAGCCCTCACTCCTAGTAATTGATTCTCTTTATTTTCCTTCTCTTTTGGACATCTACCAACATACTTAATCCATATTGACAAGTACCTGCTTTTATTTTTTACCGGACCACTTGTCCAGAGATCTAAGTTATAAATGTTCCCCTCAGCCAGCTTAATAAGTTCGTAAAACGCCATATCCATCTACTCGTAAGAGAATCAGACTTGTAATAATAATCATATGGCCTCAGCTACCGTATGCAGACATTTAGATTTGATGCCATCTGGCTGTCTGCTCGTCAATTTCGACGTTCCGTTTTACTCTAGGCCCACTAGATCCAGACCGAGTAAACCGGATCTCTCTTGGGCGTCTATGGCTGAGATTTAATGAATTTTGTTGGGTAAATACCAAATGTATCACCAGAGATCTTCTACATGCTGACATCGTACGACATGGAGTATCGAATGGCCTTTTTTCCGCCCTTCAAAAATCCGACTACCTCTGCCGGGTTTGAACCCGCTATCTTGGGATCCGGAGGCTGACACTCTACCATGGATCCACAGAGGCAGCTAATCAGACTTGTCATAAATATGCCATATCTTGACATTTGTGCCAATCAGTTGGACAGAGTTACTACATTCATATAAGAACCCAGAATACAAATGGATGGACAATGTTTTATTACATACTTATAATTGACAATAAAGATTCAAGTTTTTAAAGTGTTTTTCTCACCATTTTTTTTAGGTGTATTGTGCTTCAGTGTTTATTTTTAATATTTTACCAATTACGGTTTTAATGTAATGGCTGTGGGATGACCTTGCAATCAGTCGAAACTAGTCCAAATGAATGTTCTAGGAAAATAAAGTATATCATTTTTTATGTACACTGACTGACAGAGCAAATGCAACACCAAGAAGGAGTGGTCAGAACTTTATGCCAATTGCAGGGTAGACTGACGTCACTGAGGTATGCTCATGATGTGAAATGCGCCGCTGTGCTGCGCACGTAGCGAACGATAAATGGGACACGGCGTTGGCAAATGGCCCACTTCGTACCGTGATTTCTCAGCCGACATTCATTGTAGAACGTGTTGTCGTGTGCCACAGGACATGTGTATAGCTAAGAATGCCAGGCCGCCGTCAGCGGAGGCATTTCCAGCAGACAGACGACTTTACGAGGGGTATGGTGATCGGGCTGAGAAGGGCAGGTTGGTCGCTTCGTCAAATCGCAGCCGATAACCATAGGGATGTGTCCACGGTGCAGTGCCTGTGGCGAAGATGGTTGGCGCAGGGACATGTGGCACGTGCGAGGGGTCCAGGTGCAGCCCGAGTGACGTCAGCACGCGAGGATCGGCGCATCCGCCGCCAAGCGGTGGCAGCCCCGCACGCCACGTCAACCGCCATTCTTCAGCATGTGCAAGACACCCTGGCTGTTCCAATATCGACCAGAACAATTTCCCGTCGATTGGTTGAAGGAGGCCTGCACTCCCGGCGTCCGCTCAGAAGACTATCATTGACTCCACAGCATAGACGTGCACGCCTGGCATGGTGCCGGGCTAGAGCGACTTGGATGAGGGAATGGCGGAACGTCGTGTTCTCCGATGAGTCACGCTTCTGTTCTGTCAGTGATAGTCACCGCAGACGAGTGTGAGAAAGGTCAAATCCGGCAGTAACTGTGGAGCGCCCTATCGCTAGACAACGCGGCATCATGGTTTGGGGCGCTATTGCGTATGATTCCACGTCACCTCTAGTGCGTATTCAAGGCACGTTAAATGCCCACCGCTACGTGCAGCATGTGCTGCGGCCGGTGGCACTCCTGTACCTTCAGGGGCTGCCCATTGCTCTGTTTCAGCAGGATAATGCCCGCCCACACACTGCTCGCATCTCCCAACAGGCTCTACGAGGTGTACAGATGCTTCCGTGGCCAGCGTACTCTCCGGATCTCTCACCAATCGAACACGTGTGGGATCTCATTGGACGCCGTTTGCAAACTCTGCCCCAGCCTTGTACGGACGACCAACTGTGGCAAACGGTTGACAGAGAATGGAGAACCATCCCTCAGGACACCATCCGCACTCTTATTGACTCTGTACCTCGACGTGTTTCTGCGTGCATCGCCGCTCGCGGTGGTCCTACAGCCTACTGAGTTGATGCCGTGCGCATTGTGTAACCTGCATATCGGTTTGAAATAAACATCAATTATTCGTCCGTGCCGTCTCTGTTTTTTCCCCAACTTTCATCCCTTTCGAACCACTCCTTCTTGGTGTTGCATTTGCTCTGTCAGTCAGTGTATATTGAATAGGTATGGAATATTTCTGGCCCACGAATGTGAATTAGTTGGCAATACAGATCAGTATGAAATTTATTACATATGATACGGGACTCTTCAATCTGACGTATTGCCTTGAATGGTTCTTCTACCATTTCACTTACGTTCTGCATAATGTCACTTGTTAATCTTACTTCAGGAGCTTGCATGTTCTCCTCCTAACTTCTACTGTCCATCTTGAAAAGTTTATTCACATAGGCCTTAATCTCATTCTGCCTTAATTGTAATTCGGTCTTATGTTCCATTTAAGTTCATCTTGACAAGATTTAAATTGTGACTTAAGTTCGTCATTGGATTGAAGTCTTCATTTAAGTCATCCTGATTAGCTTTAGGTTTGCTGACTGGATTGATTTCGTGACTCCATTGTATAGGGGTCACCTTAGAGGGTCAGTTATTCTAAGCCACAAACCTGCTATGCGGGCGTAGCAGGGGGAGAGGTGATACTCCCACGTGGCGCGTCCCAGGTGGCGGATAGGGAGGTCCTAACCGGCTTGCCGGCGGACTTGAGGGAAATAAAATTACCTTTTGCGGATCACACACACTACCCCCTGCGGGTGGGGGACGCTCATGCAGAATACACCTGCGGTATCCCCTGCCTGTCGTAAGAGGCGACTAAAAGGGGCGACCAAGGGATGCTGGTGTTAGAACTATGAAACTACTATTGATTAGTACCATCACGCGGGGAACACCATGGGTCGCCTTTACTTACGAGTAGTACCACTATATTTAGTACACAATAGGTTTGTGATTAGTAGTAGCAGAGAGTGGTTCCCCTGTGGTTTTCCAGTACCCGTGATTAGTACCCTTGTGAGAAACACCACGGGTCTGGGCGTTGCCTGTGAGTTGTACCACTATATGAGTGACACCGTGGGTCTGCGTTGCCTGTGATTAGTACCTACTATGTGAGGAACACCACGAGGCCTGTGGGACCGGCACCCGTGCCTAGTACACCTAGGTGAGGAAACTCATCGGTTTGTGTTGGCTATGAGTGGCGCCATTGTGTGAGAAACACCATAGGTCTGCGTTACCTGTATGAAGTACAATACTTGTGATTAGTACCATCTTGTGTGGAACACTGTGAGTCTTCGCTACTTTTGATTAGTACCTCAACATGACAAATAGCATAGTTCTACTTTACTCGCGACATGTACCATTTTGTGGGGCCTTAGACGTGGATTTTGCTCCCCTTTAGACATCAAGCATCCTCGATTCAGGATTCTGCTTTATGAGTGGTCCCTTGGTCAGTAATAAATTATATATGATTTTTTTTTGAGTTGAATCCACTAATTTTTTTGTTTGCTCATTTTTTGTTGTTGTTTTTTTTTTGCTTCATGTCCATCCATTCGTTCTTCATGACGATTTTTTTTCTTTTGGTCGTGGATGATTTTGAATTTTTTGTTGTCATTTCATTTCGTACCATTAGGGGCCGATGACTTCGATGTTAGGCCCCTTTAAACAACAAGCATCATCATCATCAATTATTCTAGAAATTTCCTAATACTATACATACATTCAGATCATTCTGGGTGCATTCTTCATTATTAATCAGCTTCCAGATTCTTCTAGGAGCTTCTGACATTGGTTGTAATGGTTTATATCAGAGTCCTTAAAGCTAAAATTAGTACAAAGAGAGCTAAAATTAGTACAAAGAGAGGTAGTGTGTTTTACTGTCCACTAAATTTATTAAACTACTATTGACAGTTATTTACAAATTCACTCGCGTTTGAATTTTCCAATTCACCTCTTCATTGACCAACACGATCACACTGTGCAACAGTGTGTCGAACTCCTGTTCTCAAACATGGCTACAGCACAGGCTGTTCTAGAATAGTTTACTTCACAGCTTGTCAATTGCCTCATAACCTAGACAGTCTTGATTTACTACACAGTACTTGCGACTCTCTCATCACTCACTTGCGATTGCTACATTGACTCACTCAGGACCGTCTCACTTGAGACTGACTGTATTGCAGGATTCACTGTTTGTATAGAAGATTCTCGTTTCAACTGCAGATCATTCCGAGTCCATTCTTCGTTGTTAACTTACAGATTCTTCTGGAAGCTTCCTTATTGTGAGCCTTAACAATTTGCCACTGTTACTGTTTTGCTTACTGCCGGCCTTGTCCACATTGTTACTGGCATTATCGCTTCTTGCTGGCATTATTGGCTCCCTCCAGCTCCTCTGCATAAGGTCCTTGTTACAGTATGACACTTATTGTATAACATTATTTGGTACTCAGGTTAAAGTTGGGCCCACGAGAGTTGAAGTCTGACGTTTGAGCGGCGAAAGCAGTAACTACGAAGTACGCTGCGTTGTCATAGTTACCTTAATCTGTGGCATATCACCCTTTCATACAGGTTGAATATTTAATTAACTATATTGGTCTAATGCAATTCAATCAACTTTGACCCGTTCGTAAGCTCGTGCTAATAATCCTGGCATTTAAGACAGAAACCGCCATTGCCGATAAATACGAGATTTCATATTCACTAATCTGACAATAACCTCATCAAATGCACATGTTAAATAGAGAATAGAACTGTACAACTAGCCACTGATTAACTTACAAAAATAAACTAACAATCAAAATAATATTCAGGAAAGGAATACTTAAATTATTACATAAACCAGCAACAACTAACACCTAATACAGTACTACTCCGAATAATATCACAAATTACATGTAACTAATCTCATGATTAGACCCTATTGAAATTTGCTATAAATGCTTACAATATAGTGATTATTTTAATCCACCTATTCAATACAAATTGGTTTTGTGAAAAAATATAACATCAAACTCACATTACAAGCACAACAACACATAACAGTATTTCAAGTTAATTTCCATTTGTTCCAGATGCTTCACTCATTCTATTACCTCGAAAGAAACATAAACAGCTACTCAAGATTTGGATAGAAGCCTTCCCCCCTTTTAACTACAACTACATTAATACAATCTGCTACCAATGGATATTCAAGTCGCAATAAACAAGAACTAATTATTCTAACACTGATCAAATCACCAAACTGCAGCAAGCCTCGAAAATTCTAGAAGCTGGTCTCCAACGGTTCCAAGATTTTAATTTTTAGAATATCATTTTGATTCAAATTACACATGGAGTCAAATCATAGTTGTTTTTAAATAATTGCATTGGAGATCACAATTATTAACCAAATTCTCAATATCGGAAGTTCCTGTGTTCCAGAAATCAATGGATTTAAAAAAAATGGCTCCTATATTTTAACCTTCAGTTTATATTTATGACTCTAATTTAAAGCCATATTACAGTTGATTCAATCAACCATAGCATTGTGAAAACAATTTTAGCCAAATTTTTAAATTGTAGTTACTATGTTTTGGACATCAATGTATTTTAGAATTAAGGGTTACTCCAATTCAACATTGTAATTGTGAAAACAATATTAACCATATTCTTAAATTGTAGTTGCTATGTTTTGGACGTCAATGTATTTTAGAATTAAGGGTTACTTCAATTCAACATTGTAATTTATATTGTCATACTTTTAATGTGTACATAATTCCTGTGTTTTTTTACATATTATTACTAAATATGGATTTATACTCAAGCAAAAAAAATTTGTAAAAAAAATCCAAATATGACAGGTCTTAACCTTGAGACAATTATGTAGGTTGGAGATGCTTGTAAATAAAGCGAAACGTGTCCCTGTAAATTCGTGTTGTAGTATTATAAACTGGCAACACAAAACCAATTTGTATTGAATAGGTGGATTAAAATAATCACTATATTGTAAGCATTTATAATATCACAAAAGCGACCGAGAGCAAGCCAACCCATATGGTGATAGCTTCCTTAAATGTCGTCTCTCTGTTATTGTTGCCATAGCAACAGACCATTTCCGTACAGCTTTAGTCAACTTTTACTCGCCGGTGGCGCTAAATGTCAGACTTCAACTCTAGTGGGCCCAACTGTAGTTTTAGGAGTTTTTTTCTAAACCCTACCCCCTCCTAATCATAATCTGTTATTTTTTTATTGTTTGCAGTTTTTAATGTAATATTATTGTTAAATGCTTAATTAAATACTGTACTTTGTTCTTTTTCCAGTGGTTAGATAGTCAGCGTGTTGTCCAGTGTCTTGTAGGCTTGTTGGATCCTTCAGTGGATGCTGAGCGACATTGTAATGCTTCTCAGTTATTGTGTGATGTAATTAGAATATCAAGAGAGAACATTCACTCTGGTTCAGAGCGTATGGACCCAGACCCAATACTTAATTCTCTGGAGTCGTAAGTTTAATTTACTGCTATGATTTAGTTTTTGCTCTTTATTTAACTTAAGCACAACGGTTCTGTTTTCCTCCATTTTTCCCTTTTCTTCTTTTTTTTTTTTTTTCCAGGCCTGAAACTGTATCACAGCTACTTGATCACATATTAGGAGGAGAAAAGTGTGAAACATCCATTGTTGGGGGTATAAATGTGTTACTGACACTTCTCAGCTACCCAAAGCCCAAGTATGTATCTGATAACTTTATATTTTTCTGGTCTGTTGTGCATTATTCATATACTGTACCTTTTATGTTTCTTCCAGTTAAGTAAAATTATGTTTTAAGAACATTTTGATGTGGGAGCGAGTTCTGTTCCAGGCAGTAGAACACATTATTTCTTTAACTATAAATGTTAACCAGTATGAGCATTAGACTCCTACAATAGATTTCATCTGTGATCTTGATTAAGAGTAACCTCCTTCCAGTTTCTGCACCTTGACCTTGCTAAATCCTCCTCGGTGCTTTACCCTCAATATAGTATAGGTTTGATAACACCGGCTAGCAATGATTCTGTTGTATTGGTGAAAATGTATTTACATGGAGAATGATGTGCTGATTTTTAAATCATCAACTATTTTATTGTAATATGTACATATTTTATCCAATTTGATATTACAGTGCATGATTACTGGATACTATCTAGGATTGGTCCCATCATTGGCCATTTAAATCCTTGACCCAGTAGTGTTGGTTCCCCATGTTAGGGGCAGATACAAAAGGCACCTGTTTCCCAGGTTAGGGATGGTCTCTCTAATAAGCTGGAAGTAGTTCTAAAATGCATATGAGATGTTGCAAACTCTTAGTAATAACAGCCTAAATAGGGAGTGTCATAATGGATCAGGACAAAGCTTAGGGCATTCTCCAGAAAAGATCATGGTACGTGGATCCCAAGAATACCTTGAAAAAAAATGAGCGACTGGATAACTTGGAAATTCAGAAGGTGGGCACGGTTAAAATATGGACTCTGAATGGGAAGTTGGAAGAATTAGTGGACTACATGCAAAACAAAATTCTGGGTATCCTTGGTTTAAGTGTAACAAAATGGACAGGAAATGGAACTAAAGATCTGAGGAAGTGGTTCAAGTTATACTTGGAGTGGGGGGAGAGAAACAAAAAATGGGGTAGGTGTTATGGTAAGTAAAGGCATACTTAACTCCTCAGCAGGGTTGATTTAAATGGCCGGTCGTCTCTGTGCTGTGGGAGGAGTTCTGAGCGCGGTGTTTAAATGTTCTCAGATTCGTGCTAGGCTTTATTCAAAGCAACACAGCTTTGGTACTATTTTACGAATTTCAATAAAACTTTCACATGCATGTTTAGAAAAAAAACTATTCTTTTGGATATTATGATGCTATCTTACCTTAATAGTTGAATTTGGTGTGGAACGTCTTGAAGCATCCATCAACACAGAGGAGTCTGGGCACCGAAACACTGTCTCTCCGAATTTTCTGTTTATAGCACACGATATAGTCGGATAAATTGTGTAAAGTTTGGAGGATCCCTGATATGTACCAGTGCCTCATTGTTGTTGAAATGTATAAGATTACTAATTGATTTAGATACATCCATTGAAATAACTGACTCAAAAATAGGCGTAGACAGAATAGAGCTTTTAGAAAAATAGCTTTGTAGCATATTGTTTTGTAATATAGCCATTAGCATATAGAGTAAAGAGCAATCACAACGTATATCTTGTCCTTTGTGACTGGTTTCCAATCCCGCATTCTGGAACAAAGTGGTAATAAGCCCCTAGATCGGATTCTTTGCTCAGCATATAAATTTGTTTCACAAACGTCTTAAAAACTGTCACACCATCACATTCCCCAACTGTTTCATTCTGACGTCCTGGGTTCCCTAAAAACTGTTCTATTTGATCCATGTAATTAGACCTGTTTTCCCACCAAAATGTACAGGGAGAATAATTTAGGAGTTCAGACTTCTGCTGGCATGCCGTGGGAAGTCCTGAGCGAGCGCCATATGGCTTGTGTCAACACTGGCAAGGTAAGAAGTGTTCACTGCCAGTGCGCAGCTGTTTAGCACTCTGTCCCTCCGTTCGCTAGAAACTATTGGACTTTTAAGGTGTGTTGTGAGGTTATCATCACGATGGTTAAATACACTATAGAGCAAAGGATATGTTTGTTCGAGTGTTATTTGCACAAGAAGAAGAAAGCAGTTAAAAGGTGCCTTCGAAAATTCCGTAGACGATTTCCCGGTGCGACAGTACCATCAAAACTTTACGTGCATCAGCTCGTTTACAACTGGCATAGTACTGGTTCTGTAACCAATAAGAAAAAGAAGCGAAGGAGAACAGCTCTCACACGGGAGAGGTTAGAAGATATACAGGCAAGACTCCAGGTCAGTCCACAGAAGTCGCTTCGGAGAGTAGCTCAAGAAAGTGGTATTTCACCTTCTTCAGCACGTAATGCAACAAAATTGTTACATTTACGATCTTATCGCACTCATTCAGTCCATAACGTACTGCCTACAGATTTCAATGCAAGAATACAATTTTGCAATTTGATGATCAATAGTGTCCACGACGGTATTGTGGATCCGAACTTTTTTTATGAGCGACGAAGCCTGGTTTCATTTGAGTGGATATGTCAATTCACAGAACAATAGAATCTGGGATACAGACAACCCGCACATTTTACAGCGGAGACCTCTGCACGACGTGAAGGTGGGTGTGTGGTGCGCTATCATTGTCCGACGAATTA
This sequence comes from Anabrus simplex, assembly GCF_040414725.1. Taxonomy (NCBI): domain Eukaryota; kingdom Metazoa; phylum Arthropoda; class Insecta; order Orthoptera; family Tettigoniidae; genus Anabrus; species Anabrus simplex. Next base: position 270,905,464 of record NC_090268.1, on the reverse strand, counting down.
TCGATCCGATATTTTTTCAGGACACGATTACTTCTGACCGTTATATTCACAATATTCTGGAACCAATTTTTGCTGAACTGACTGAAGAAGAGAAAAGGTATGGCTATTTCCAGCAGGATAGTGCAATGGCCCATATGGCGCATAACTCTATGCGACGGTTACGGAAAGTGTTCGATGATGATTAGATCATTAGTAAAGGCTTATGGCCCCCTGTGATTCTTATTTGTGGGGAAATCTTAAAGGAAAAGTTTACAGGAATAATCCTCAAACTGCAGAAGAGTTAAATATTGAAATTAGGAACATTTTGCGTTCAATCGGTGTCCATGAACTACAGTGTGTGTTTCGAAATCTCATTACAAGATGTGAAGCTTGCGTTGCAGCTGAAGGAGATCACTTTCAGCATCGTCTGTAAATACTGGTGAGTTCAGTTTAATTTCCTAGTTGTTGTTATTTATTTTATTTATTTATTTATTTATTTATTTATTTATTTATTTATATTCATTCATTTATTTATTACTGGTGAGTTAATTTCCTAGTTGATTTATTTATTTGTTTATTCATTTACTTATTTGTCCAGAGCATCTATGTAGCCGGTGAGTTCAGTTTCGTTTAGTTTCTATAGACGTAATCATGCTGCTTCTTTGAGCCTGCTTGTCATGGCGGGCACTGCGCTTGCTGTCTCCGCTTCCCAGCGTGCCTAATCCTCGGCACTCTGTTCTGAACTTTTAAATTAATCACCCTGTATTAGCACTGAAATACAGATTGCCATTCTGTGCACTGTCAGTCGTATCTGATTCCGAACTGAGGACTTCGCGTACAGCGATGTTAACCACACACTCAAATCACCATCTGAATCTGACAAACGTTCGTCAGAACACCTTAAACTGTTTAAAAACATCCTCTATATCCAAGCTCGATAGCACACGCTTGTTTATAAAAGCCATCTCCACTCAAGATCGACGGAATGCAAGACAGCGTGTGATAAGGGAAAAGGACGGGAAAAAGAATAGTCTCGAGAGCTTGAATAGATAAAATTGATGATTCTGCTGACAGCCAGGTTCTTCCCCGAGATGAAATGAAGGTATATTGCAAGAAGAGTGCATAGTAGTTGCCACATAGCAGACAAAAACAGTGCTTGGCCCTGGTGGCAGAGTTAAACATTCCTTGAAATATCACTCGAATTTCCATGGCAAAACACTATTGAAATAGGGATCAAGGTATATCGTTCGAAAGCTGAAGCAGAAATGAGTTAAAACACAAACAGCTTTGATCGTAACCGCTAGATCACAGTACAGTACACGCGTGTACCATGCGAGCAGTGCTCATCACTCCACCGCGCGTGATGTTCACTGCATGACGAGCAGTGCTTGGCACTCCACGCTGTCAGGTTAATGTGCTGGAAAATATCTGTGGCTTGGTTCTAAAAGGGCCAATGTCATTTTTTATTGAAATTGAGGTATTAACTGATACAAACGCATTTCATCCTGGCTTGCAACATGTTAAAAGGGCCAATGTCTCTGTTAAGTACTAAACAAACAGTTAACGTTTAATTAAATAAGCCCTTGCCAATGTTAGATTACCAGTAAAGATTAGAGACCTGGCAGTTTTTAAAGAATACGATAGAAAAAATTAGCGTTTAATAAGGTGACTTCCACAAAGAAAGTATGAAGTTATTTATAGTTGTTGAAAAAAAATAATTGGAAAACTATAAGCAAAACTTCAAATGCTCATAGCTCAAAAACATGTTTTTTGACATTGGCCCTTTTAGAACCAAGCCACAGATATAGCATTTACAGTAAAACCTCGTTAATTCGAGGTCGTTGGGACTCAAAAGTTGGACTTCGAATTACATGATATCGAATTTTTTTTTGCCAGGGGCTTTACGTCGCACCGACACAGATAGGTCTTATGGCGACGATGGGATAGGAAAGGTCTAGGAGTTGGAAGGGAGCGGCCGTGGCATTAATTAAGGTACAGCCCCAGTATTTGCCTGGTGTGAAAATGGGAAGCCACGGAAAACCATCTTCAGGGCTGCCAACTGTGCGATTCGAACCCACTATCTCCCAGATGCAAACTCACAGCCACGCGCCTCTAACAGCATGGCCAACTCACCCGGTGATTTTGAATTAATCGCCAACTTGTAATTCAGTAGTGTCAACCCTTGCCATGTTGCAAAATATTCTATTGTCCGTTCTTGCATGCAATTAACCTTGATTCACAGTTCAAACCTTTCAAATGCCATTGCAAAAGAGCTATTCGCAAAATGTATCCAACAAGGTGTATTTAACAGTATTCAAATAATGCACTTGATGACTCGCTTACAAACATAACCTCACACAATGAAAGGAAAAAAACAGCATGATTCAAAGACGAGGAGAAATTTATGCTGGCTCCCCTGTGCAAGTGTTTTATTCATTGGATTACTGTACTGTATGCATTTTATATGCCTGTTCTTACACAGGAAGTACCCGATGCCTTTAAAACATCGTGACTAATCGAACTTTCCTATTAGAGACTATGAATCTCATGTTAAATCCATATTGACGGTTGAACTTCTTAAAAAATTGTACAAAACTATTTTAATCCTCCTAGTCAATACTATATATTTTACGTCCAATTAAAACGAAACTTCACACGTAAATAGACATGTGTCGACTCGGCATTAGGTCATCCTCGGTAAGACATTTTGTGGATTAAAGTAGTTTTGTACAATTTCGTAAGAACAACTTTCCTATGACTATGGGAGAAAGTCTCTTGCTTCCATCTGCATTCCAACACAATACAGTCGCTCTACCCTTGTATTATTTCCCGCCATGTCACTTCACTCTTAATTCAGAAATGCCAACCCTTGCCGCGTCACGAAGTATTCTAAGACCCGTTAATGCATGCAATCACGTTTACAAGTTAAACCTTTCAAATGCCATGGAAAAAAAACTATTTCCCAAATGTATCCAACAAGGTGCATTTACAATGTTCAAATAATGCACTTGGATAAATCAGTGATATACATAACCTCACGCAACGAAAAAAAACCCACTTGATTCAAAGACTAGGACAAATTGTGCTGGCTCCCCTGTGCAAATGCTTTATTTTTTGGATTACTGTACTGTTTCATTTTTTAGATGCCTTGTACTTGCACGGAAAGTGCCCGACGCCCTTAAAACATCGTGGCTTATCGAACTGTCTTATGACGAGAGGACAGTGTGTCTCCCTTCCTTGTGCAGTGCAACACAGTACAATGACCTTGTACGATTTCCCGGCTGGCACTTATCTCCTTTAAAACTATGAGTTCTTTTGGGCTCGGCATTAAAAGAATGCAGTTTCATCGGCACTGACAATATTGTTCGGTGCGTACAAATTGATTATATGAGCCACGCTTTTTCGTCAACTGTCGGCATCGCCAGTGTTTGGAGATTGTGTTTCTTCGCACACTGCCTGCTATTTGATATTGTGGCATTCCTCAAAACGCTGAATACCAAAGAAGTACAATTTCACCCAAACCTAGCAAATATGAAGCACACTGTAGATACACCAAAATGAGTGAATGTGTGGAAAGCTACCCTTGCACTTTCCGAAGGTGCGTTCTATCATGACACGGATGAACTATGATTTTAAATTACTTCGTAACATACCTTATAATCTCGAATACCACCCACCACCGAATAAGACCCACACTGTTATTTTGAAAGAAAAAAGTTGAAAACAAGTGAAATCAAAATTATTTACAATCTTTACTAACACACATCAGTTGATTAAAAAAGTACAAATAAAGGTATACAAACATTTCCAGAATGATATCCAATGAGTTCATTCCTCATCATCATCATCATCATCATCATCACCATCATCATCACCATCATCATCATCAGTACCAACTTCGGAACTTTCATCACCATCACCTTCCCACAAAATGTCATCACTGCCATCCATAGCAGTAGAAATGCTACATTTCCTGAAGCACTTCCATATGAGGTCTCCAGGGATACGATTCCATGCCGTCAAAATCCACGAATACAGCAGCTGAACTTCCCGGTGCTGAATGCGACCAGTTGACGTCAATGTGTGATTATCAGCTGCCAACCATTCTGTATAGAGCTATTTCAAGGCTGCTTTAAATGGACAGTTCACGCAGACATCCAGCGGCTGTAGCATAGACATCATCCCGCCCGGAATGACTGCTAGGTCGGTTTTCCCATCCTTGATACGTTTCTTCACAGCGCCTGTTGTGTGTCCGCGGTAACTGTCGAGAAGAAGCAAGCTCATTTGTCCCAATAATGCACCAGGGCAACATTGCCAGACACACTTTACCCAGTCTTCCACAAGTGAACTGTCCATCCAGCCGGAGTTCTGAGATCTGACGATAACACCAGCGGGTAGATTTTTAGGAAGCGTCTTTTGCTTGAGAACAATGTACGGTGGCAATTTGGTTCCGTCGGCGAGAATACATAATATTACCATACACTGTTGTTTTTCATTACCACCTGTTCTAATGGTAACATTTTTTGCACCCTTAACATTCACAGTCCTGTCCACTGGCATTTCAGAGTAGACTGGCGTCTGATCTGCATTGCCAATTTGGGAAAGCAGATATGCATTTTCCTTCCGCAACCGTATTATGTGACACTGAAATGACAGTAACTTGTCATCGTAGGCACCAGGAAGACGCTGTGAAATTGAGGTACGCCTTCGGACGCTTAACCCATTTCTTTTATAAAAATTACAAACCCATCCTCGGCTTGCCTTAAACCCTTCTGATGAAAGTTCCTCTGTGATCTCTAATGCCTTTAGCTGACACATTTCGGTTGACACACCCTATCCCAATTCCCGCCTTTCTGTTACATATTTATAAAGTTTTTTTCAATATCTGGAAACTGTACACCCGGTCCACGAAAAGCGCTATGATCAACTCTACATGTTAATAGCACATTTTTCTTCTTTCTCCAGTAGCAAATACACGACTTGTCAGTATCGTATTTCCTACCGGTGGCACAATTTCCAATAATTTTGGCTTCCCGAACTACTTTCAGTTTCTCACTCGCAGTAAAAGATCGCAAACGCTTTGTGGAATTCATGTTGATACTCCGAGAACGTTTGTGAGACTGACGCCAAGCGTGGAAGTAGCGTATACTAAGAGGAGAAAGAGCATTGTTGCCAAGCCGAGCTAGCGGTGATGCCCAATTTACACGCATTCGGAAGGATAAATTTCCCAAAATTTTAAATAAGACCCGAACCAAATTTTGGAAGCGATATTTTAGGAAAAACAGTGCGGGTGGTATTCGAGATTATACGGTACTTTTGTTTTAAAATGTAAAGGCAGTATGATGTATTCCTTTGAATTGGTATCAGCTGTAGGTATCTCAAGCCTAATTTGGTGATGTATCCTTTTAGTTTCACAAATGGGATATAGTAGGGCTTGAAGTTATATTCACAATTCACAATCAATTTTACAAGTAATTCACTGATAACTGTTAGTCTGCATTACGACGACTCAATATTCGGCTGTCACCAAACTGACACAAGAACTCAACCAAACAGATGCACGAAACACATTCCGAACATATAATCCATTTGGTCACTGACGATTACGTATCCATATCACTGTTCCCCATTCGTCTCCTTCCAATTGATTTCATGGCAAGTCTCTCCATTCATCTCCTTCCAACCAACTGAACTATCCAACTAACTGCCGCTATAGGATACAGCCCATATATATATATACATAAGTTGTCACCCACACGTCATTTCCTAAAATAACTATGATATCACTCCCCAGCTACAAATAGCCTAGGGCAAACTAGGAGTTCCCTAAATATGATCCCATCGCTAAAACCATACAATGACAGAGCGATGACTCACAGTTTTGGTAGCAGTATTACACCATATGTTGCAATGTCAAAACGTTTCACAAAACATATCCATATCTGATATTAGGCCGTTAGCCTTGCTCTACATGATTTTGATGCTAATATACACACACATATACATAATAAATTAAATACAATAAAGTAAGTGATAATGAATAAATACATAGTGAAATCAGATTAAAGAATTGAATTAGACAATAATAATAGTTACAGTAATAATAATGATGATGATGATGATAATAATAATAATAATAATAATAATAATAATAATAATGAGGAAAGCAACGGGAAACTACCTCACTCCTCTTTTCCCGAGTATGCTTCTTCAGTGACACCTAGGTTATCTATGACAGCTGTTGGCGGAACTGTGGAGGATCAAAGTAGCCTTCGGGCTGAATACCCAACATACACATACAATAATAATAATAATAATGATGAATGAATGCTTGTAACGGTATTTGAACCATAACAACGTATACTCCTAACGTCAGTTTATGTCTGATTTTAACCTTACACTCATTAACTGTATTGATTATTTTTATTACGGTACGAGAATTATATCTCACACATCACAAAGTCAACAGGGACTGTGAATATTATATTGCTATGGCTCAATTTCTTTACAATACTTAACCATTATTTACTACCTTCATTTTTATCAACTGCTCTTCTTATCAGATTCTTTGAGTTATTCCCTCCTTTCTGAGAGCTCGCTCAATTGTATTCAATCTAGTTCATCATCAAACAAAATTACATTTTACTGTATTAAACCATTTGTTGGAAATATAGAGTATAATCCATCACAAATCACAGTCCTGGGTTCGACATCAGAATCTCCCGCTACGTGAATACGCACAGATTTCCAAAAATCCAAATGAATTAACATCAAAATTATGTACACAGCATTCCAAAATACATCACAACCACACCATCATATCAGATAAGGGTTTCATTACAGAAGTAATTTTTTAAAATTTAGGTTTATTATTATTTTTCTTATTTTTAGATTATGAGCCCGCAGATTATGTAGATGACCCTACAATGACGATAAACGAAACTCCTCGCAAAGAATGAGAGAAAAAAATCACGATCAGACAAATCAATCCCCCAGCACCACGAACAATTAGGGATAAATTCAGATAACACGCTCAAATCGTGCAAGACCATTCTATCATTGTACATTCACATTGTTTTCACTTCTTGCATGATATTAGAGATTTCGTCTGACACTCTTCCATTTTCCCTTTAATTCCACGAGCTGTGAGAAGTTCTTGATCCGTCCCATTTCCTCTGGCACCTTGGAGTAGTGTCCAATATGTATAACTCCTAGCTAATATCTTGTTTCAATGTCCTACAATTGCATAACTCTCGCTATGAGCTGCTTGAAGTTGTCTCTAGCTGACTTGCACACTGTGGAAATCTTCTCTGTTGGTCCACTTCGTATTCGACGCATTCACAAGTTCGCTCGTGAAATTGTAAAATAGAAAGTCCATAAGATTGCGTAGGTGCATTCGAAGTTTCCAGATGTAATATACAAGATGAAGTTGTATCATCTAGATTATTTCAGAAAGAGAATTTTCGTCCCTTCACAGCTTCTTACATCTTCAGAGAGAGAGAAATGAAAAGAATATTCGTTCCTTCACATCGTCTTAACGTTTACACCTTTCGACCAATGAACGGTTAAAGTGACGTAATCTCCCAATTAGAGTTACTGTTTGTCAAGATTGCAGCTTAACTGTGATTTGTTCCCTCTTACGAGAGTACGGATCTTTCTAGAATTCAGACACCTCTTTCTCCAAAATTCTCGCATGACATTAGCACACCGCTGTGACATAGCCCATGTGTCCTTTACCGCTCGATCCAGTTCCGGTTCACATTGCCTCGATGGAACGGCCTGACTATCCGCTGTTAACTCGTTCATGCGTATGCAAGAATAAAGTGCAAATTAAACCAAATATCCTTTCGTTCCCATAAGGTACCATTTGTACGGGTACAATAGGAACTTCTCTGTTCCATACCGGGTTCCTTACATTCTGGTTGTTCCATCTCGTGTTTGAGTTGTTTACTCATGTTGAACGAGGTCTAGCTCTTCCCACAGTTCACAGAATGTACTTCATTATCATTAAGTGCATAGGGAAGGCCATAACTCACTGATGCCGGTCAGTTGCATCACACAGTCTCCCCTTCCGCTGGGGATGTTGCAGTCTGATTAGTGCTGACCTATGATGGACAAACATACACATAGCATTCAACATACCGCCTACCTAATTTATATATAAATTACAAACATAAATATTCTTAAGAACAACACTGAAAATGTCAACTGTAAAAACGAAAGGCTTAGCACATGAAAGATTACACTTTTTCACTATGTACAGTTTCAACCTCTTCTGGGAAGAGACAAACTGGGCATTTGAAGGTCCCCTTGGGAGTGCGAATAGTGGCAACTTGCACCAAGCCTTCGGCCCCTGCTTGCGTATCTACCACAATCCCTGTCTGCCATACGAGAGGTGTCGAGTTGTCTTCCTTGGGAAGAACCAGAGTTTCGGGTCGAAGGTTGATCCTTCCTGCTGACCACTTAGTCCACTGCTGGAGTTGACATAGATAGTCCCTTGCCCACTGCTTCCAGATGTACTGCCTACAGCGCTGAAGTAGTTGTCACTTGGACAGACGAGAACTGAAACTGCAAGCAAATCTGGCTCTTGGATTGTTGTGAGGGGTTCTCCAATCAGGAAGTGGCCGGGAGTTAGCAATGAATAGTCATCAGGACTGTCAGACAGTTCGGTTATTGGTCTCTAATTCAGGCATGCCTCAATCTGGACTAACAACGTGGACATTTCTTCAAAAGTCGGCACAATATTTCCTGCAACCTTGTTCAAATGGGACTTAGTAGACTTTATGCCAGCCTCCTACAGCCCACCAAAATGGGGGGCATCCGGTGGAATAAAATGCCACTGTATTCCACATTGAGATGTGAAGTCATCCACTTTCTTCTGATGTGCTTGAGATCTGAAGTGGGTGTGAAGCTCCCGTAGCTCGTTTCTTGCTCCCACGAATGTAATTCCATTGTCGCTGTAGATATTCTGGCAGATACCCCGACGTGATGTAAATCTACGCAGAGCAGCTAGGAATGCATCAGTAGACAAGTCAGAGACAAGTTCAAGGTGGATTGCCTTGGTCGCCATACAGACAAATAGACCAATGTAACATTTTACCTTTATTTTTCTCTTACTGGTCCCTTGCTTAATGTAGAGTGGACCCCCATAGTCAAATCCATGGTTCAAAAATCGTCTGTTGGGTTCTACCCCATGGTGTGGGAGGTGGCCCATGAGTGGAGTTGATGTACTTGCCTTCAACCTGTCGCAAGGGAGACACTTGTGCGTTATGTGCATAATGACAGACTTACCATTAGGTATCCAATATCGTTGTCTAATGGTTGCAAGCAAAAGTTGGGGTCTGGCATGCAGAAGTTGCATGTGCTCGCACATTATTAACAACCTTTTTCACATGATGATTAAGTGGTAGAATGATGGGATGTTTCTGGCTTGAGATTGTGCCAATCTGCTGCCTAACCTAAGCATCTGGTTTGCATCTACGAAGGGATGAAGAGATTTCAACTTGCTGTCCTTTGCTTTCGGTCTGCCAAGTCGCAGATCTTGAAGCTCCTTACCATATTCTCATTCTTGGGCAGTACGAATGATCCTGTGCAATCAATACCTCTTGAAGTTCTACTACAGTCAGACTTCCCACCTGTCTCCTTGATGCAGCAAGCCTGAGGTTGTTCATGTACCTCAGTATGAAGGCCATGACTCTCACCAGCCGTGACCAAGAAGAAAAGCGTTGGACTAAGTCTTCAAGGAAATGACTGACAACAAGTAAGCAAACGGCTGGTTTCCGTTGCTCTGGTACATCAGTGAGTTCGAAATTTCTTCATGTCGCTGACAGGCCAAGCTGACTGTGGCTGGTAGAGCCAGGATGGCCCCGCCCACCATAACAGATTATCTTGAAAAAGTTGTGGTTCAATCCCCCTCGAAATGATGTCAGCTGGATTGTCCAGTGACGTCACATGGTTCCATTGTTCTACAGATGAAAGTTGTTGTATCTCAGGCACTCGGTTACCAGCAAACGATTTCCACGATGCGGACTCTCCTGTAAGCCAAGCTAGTAGTATAGGAGAATCTGTCCAATAGTAGTTTTATTCAATTTTTAGGTTAAGTGCAGTTCTGACCTTATCCATTAATTATACAAGGAGTAATGCACTACATAGCTCAAGTCTAGGGAGGAAATCTGGTTCAGTGGTGCTACTCTGGATTTAGAGCTTAACAGCATTACTGTTACATTATCCTTGACATCTATACTCCATAGGTAGACTTCTGCTTTCTGAAGCATCAGAGAATCCTGTAACTCATATCGTTTAATTTCTCCGTCTCCCGTCACTCTTCGAGGGATGCGAATGTCATTGAGTGATGGCAAATGTGTGTGAAACTGTTCCCAAGTAGTTAATAAGCTCAGGAGGCAAACTCTGATCCCAGTCCACTTTTGCTTGCCACAAGTGTTGCAAGAAAATTTTACACTATATTATTACTGGACCTAAGAGTCCCAAAGGATCGAAAAGGGATGAAATGCAGGATAGCACACTACGTTTTATCCAGAATGTGGTCTTCTGGGTGTGATTGGTAGCTACAAACTTTAATACGTCCTTTAGAGGATGCCACAGTAGTCCTAAGGCTTTAATGGTGCCCTCTTCCTTGTCATCCAGACTCCAGGGCATTTGTGATTCTTGGTGCTCTAGAGGTATGTGCTCTAAAATAGTGGGATGGTTAGCACACCATTTAGGAAGATGAAAGCCTGCGCTGTTGAGTAATTCGATCAGCTCTTGTTGCAGACTGAGTACGTCTCCAATGTTATCTGCTCCACTCAGAACATCATCAACATAGAAGTCTCTTCGTAATGTCTCCTACGCTCTTGGATATTACTGTGCACCATCGTTAGCAAGTTGTACCAGGCATCTTGTGGCTAAGAAAGGCGCTGCTGAGGTACCATAAGTTACTGTGGAAAGTCGATAAATCTGGATAAGTTCATTCGGAGATGAACGCCATACAATGTGTTGCAGATCTTGGTCATCAGGATGAACTAGAATTTGCCTGTACACTTTTGTAACATTTGCAGTGAAGGCATACTTGTCTGTTCTAAATTCCAAGATGATAGAATACAAGTCTTCTTGCACTGTAGGTCCAACCATCAATATATTGTTCAGTGAGGTTTTAGCAGAGGCATTGAAGATGACTCTGACCTTAGTGGTAGTGCTGGACTGCTTAATTATAGCATGATGCGGCAGGTAATATGTTGGCTTATTGGTTTGTATTGTCACGAGTTCCATGAAGATCAGTATTTTCTGACGTAGTCCTTCTTCAAGTCAGGTTGGCGATGTTACCGCTGTTCAGTTTGATTGAGACAACGAGTAGTGTATTTAAATGAATCTCCAAGTTCCTCATGATGTGGTTTAACAGGCAATCTTACAACATATCTCCCGGTGCTGACCTTAGTAGTGTTGTTCACAAAATGTTCTTCGCACTGATTTTATTTCTTAGAACGCGGGGGAGACATCTTTACTTCCTCTTGCTGCCAGAACCGTTCGACCTGTATGTGCAGTTCATTGCTGTGCACAAGACAGGACATTACTTTCTTGTTGGTAGACTTTAGAGAGTGTGTTGGTATATTGCCTGATGAGATCTAGCCAAATTCAGTGTCCTGTAGTACGGAATGATTTTCTCTCTTGAGTTGACCACGATGCAGTGTGTCAGAAAACACAGAAGCCCCCAGTAGTAAATCAACTTCACCTGTTGTACTAAACTGAGGATCCGCCAAGGGAATGTCCCATGGGAGCTGCCAGTCAGATGTGTCAAGCTGTGCTATAGGGAGCTGACCAGTTATGCGAGGAAGTACAGCACAATAGGAGTAGTGTAGTCTGTGACCCTGAATGTAACTTGCATTTGACAAATATACCTTAGTATCACTAATTCCCCTTATAGGCATTGAGTGCCGACTCAATTCAATCCCCAAGCATTATGACTTGTAAGATTTAACTGAACATGCTTAATGTTAATTTCAGTGATGGGAAGAGTATAGGAAAAAAGTACAGTAATTGGGCTGATTTGCACTTACCTGAGAAATATTATACTTAGTTGTAATTACAAATTACTTTTTCTAATGCTATCACTGTTCATATCTCTCCACAAGAAGTCATCTTCATTCCTGTCTAATGAATTCGAGATTCCTATTTTCTTGAAGCTCTTTTCAATCACCTTTGAAGAAATCATGTCCCAACTGCGCAATATCCTCTCACAAAGGAGTTCTGCTGGTGTCCACCCTTTTTCTTGGTTACGAACATGGATTCCTTGCAGAAATTTTACTTTGGGCATTGTTTTTTGTTTTAAAACAACGTAAGGTGCAAGCTTTCTACCATCAGCTGTTACAGTAAGCATTACAGTACATCGTTGTTTTTCGTTTCCAGTAGTGCGTATGATAATACTCGATGCCCCTTTCTTATTGATTGTTTGACTTGGCTCATATTAAAACTGATTGGCGCCTGATCCACGTTTCCTATTGGGGAGAGCAAATATTCCATCACTTTACGCTTCTCAATCACAAAGCAATTAAAATCAATTACTTTTTGGTTGAAATCATTCGGTATTCTTTGGCACAATTATGTTCTTTGTCAAAAAGAAAGTCCATTTCTCTTCATAAAATTAATTATTGTCCTTCCTTGGCTAATTTTAAAATCTGAGACACTGAACCCATGTGCAGCTATTTTTCGTCCTTTAAAATACAGCTTTTCATGAGAAAATAACAATATATTTAAGCAGATTCTCCTCTACTTGTGGAAACCTGCAGCTTTTTGGTCCGCAAAATGCTTTGCGAGACTTGTTGGTCGCTTGAAGTTCACGTTTCTGTTTCCGCCAGTAGCTCATGTTGCATTCGGACACTGAATACTTGCAGCCCACTGCCCTATTCCTGTATGTTTTGGCGTAACTGATCACCTCAAGTTTATATGATGCAGTATTACTCGAATACTTACTCATTATGGATTAACAAACAATTTTAAGAATTATAGACCAAGTCCATTGTACGAAACATCACAAACAATTTTGAGGTCACTGAAAACTCGTGTACCTTACCCGAAAGACTTGTAAAATATGTTTGTATCAGACTGGAATAGTATCACTAGTCATTTCCGCACTGATACACTCTCTGAACTAGTGCACTGGTACTTCCTACCGGCTGATAACAGCTCATTGTGCAGTATTTGGAATGCCTGGTTTCACAATAAGAAGGCTGCTATACGAGTAGTTGACATCTTTATTTCTAAACACATCCAGAACGCCGTGATTGATGATTGAAGAAGTGGGGGTGTCAAATACGGGAACATTTCTTTTTCTTAATTTTGGACCCAAAATTATTGGTATGTGTAAATTATACAAGGGCGTTAATTATTCAAGAAAATATGGTACTTTTTTCTTTTCAGACACACATTTAGGGGCTAGTACTAGGTAGAACCGAACATGATACCTTGAAACTTTCAAAATGATCTTTTTCCATCATTTTTAAATAATTTATCATTTACTTTACAAATAAAAGAATTGGTTCTTAAAATTCTCATTGTTAGTGTCGACCTTTTTGGGGCAAAGTACATCTTTGCATTTACTGAATAGATGCCATACAGGCGCACTTGACAGAATATCTGTGTTTAATTTTAAGAATATCATCAACATTCATATGATGTCTTTGGATATACTGGAGAGGTAAGAAAGTACGTCATTCAGGACAGGTGAAGCTACTGGTTCTGCTATAGTCGGAACTAAAAAAGTTATCTTCATCAGCATTTATTTTGCCAGTTTCTGCTTCTGTGTGATGTATATCAATCAGTAGAAAGTGACAATTGCTAGAATATAAGGATTACAATTTGATTTCAATAAATAAGTTACTTTTTGTAAAGAGTATCAATTACAATAAATATTAATAATGATGTAATTTTTACAAGTAATCCTGTAACTGAATTTGGCTGATTACACAAACAATGATGATAAGGAAGCCTATTTTAACCTTTAAAAAAAGGTTAGGCTCAACAAAAGCATCACAGTACAAAATATAAACAAACCGGTTGGGGAACATGACAACTACGGAATGGATGTGGAAAGTGGCATGAAACTCTGATACCCGCAGACATGCACAGTGTACTAAAAGAAATTGTCACTAAATTCAAACCTATCGAAATCCTAATCCGACGATACATACCGATTTAAGTAAAGGCTAGTCCCATTCTATACAAACAAATATAGAAATTAAGCTAAACACAGAGATACAGTAAAATTGCATCATTATCTAAAACACTTCTGAAAATGTGCATAGATTTTCCACATATATGAAAAGAGACGGAGAGATACCGTGAGGCAAACCAGAGGAATCATTACAACTAAATACAAAGGTAAAGAAAAGTGCATTGCCTCCAAACAAGTTGCATATGATCTTAGTTGAGAAGCTAAGTCATTTTGACAAAATTAGCGGTGAACATGAAATTCGAGGACAAACTCCTGCATTAGAAAAAAGGTAAATTATCACATTTGAATGAAGTTAAAAACGAGGGGACTGAAGGCTGAGCATGTCTTTCTCGCAAAGATGGTCAGATGATCAAAGGCACAGATGCTACCTCGTTGCCACCGAAGAAGCAGGGAAAGATCGAGAAACGGGAAATGGCGCAACCACCAAAGAAAACCAATCAGAATGCGGAATTCACCTTCGACTTTCACATTCACCAATTACATTTACTTTTATTTTCTGCAATCAAAAGTCTCTTCAGTCTTGCTGACACAGTCATAATAAATGTTCGAGAAAAGTCTTTGTTTTTGCAACAAGGAACACGCTTCTGGAACTGCGTGTGTAGGTATAAGATGTTTCATAAATTTTGACAAAAAAAACCCTAAAATAATCAAATCGACAGTTACATGATAATTTTTTATACAACCCATTAATAAGAGTCAATTTAAAATGATCTGTATAAGTCAAGGTTTTTGAGATCGAAACAGTTCTTCTGAGTCCAAAATTTCAGTCCAAACAGAATAAAATCTTATACAAAAAAATGCAATTAAATAAGAAATTTCAAATCAATTCCTACTGCTGTCTTTATACTATACTGCCACATCCTCCACCTCACAAACTTGTGCTAAGCTTGTTGTATCCACAAAGACGCACATAAAGTGCTATCACTTGTGTGCACTGTTTTTATTTACAATTTATGTACACATTACACACACACACATACACACACATCAATAAACCACAATTTTGAACAGCTCCCTATCACGAAGAATAAGAAGACGGCAACAGATGCATGTCAGCTACCAGCCCAACAAAACCAGTTCACATACTTGACTTTAACCACTTGGCTAATACGACTTCGGCACAAGTTTCATCAAAACAACTCCTACGAAGAATAAGCGAACACGTAATTAATAGTATATAATTTATTATTACCTGTATATATCCTGTATAATCCAATGTGACATTATGCAACACACTGTAATATACAGAATAACGTATCTTTGGCACTAGATAGTTGTAGAAAGTTCTTTACATTATAACTGGGCTATTGGAGACTCTAGAATTTACGAGAAAATATGTTGTGTCATATCCTTCTAGAAGTCTGACCAGGCTACAGATATAAAGTGGCAGTCTTGATGGTGGAGTGAGAGTTGTTTTTGTGAAGTTGTGTTGTGATTCTGCCGACATGCTACTGTAGCAGTCAAATGTTTCAAGATAGCAGTCTTAGCCTTCTTATTCTTCGTTGGAGATGGCAATCTTGACCTTCTTATTCTTATTCTTCGTAGGAGTTGTTTTGATGAGACTTGTGTGCAAGTCGTATTAGCTATGTGGTTGAAGTCAGCTATGTGAATTGATTTTGTTGGGTTGGTAGTTGATAGGAATCTGTTGCAGTGCTCTTATTCTTCGTGGTAGGCAATTGTTTAAAATGGTGGTGTATTGATGTGTGTGTAATGTGTACATAAATTGTAAATAAAAACAGTATTCACAAGTGATAGCATTTCGTGTGCATCTCTGTGGATACAGCAGGCTTGATAACTTGACAGATTTAAAAAATCACTTTAATCAGAGAATTTGCCACGTGGTACACAATCTTGATGACATTCACCACAGGAACGTCCATATGCATCAACTTCCTTTTCCTTCTGGGTATAGCTGATTTACGTAGAGATGTTGACACCGGCTGCATGACAATACGCTCCCCATCCTTGTTCAGTCCAACCACATAAAGGCAGAACATCCCGTCAGCTCTGATCTCAGTATTGGACCATTGTGACCAAATAGCATAGAGCGGCATTCAGTCGGGCACAGTAATGTCCACCAGAAGACGATAAAGTTTGCAGCAACTGCAACACAAAACAGATACGCAGCAGAAAAGCAGAATAGAACAGACAAGGCCAGCGTCCAACAATTTTGAAGAAGGGTTTTGCCGAAGACATGGAAGTTGATATCCAAGTGTGCTTTTTTATTTTATTTTAGAATTACAAAGCTATAATACAAGAGTGGGCATCACCCAACTGGTGGCTCAGTATGTGCTCCTTAGAGCGAGACTCCCTCCCACACTCGGGAAACCGGTAGGCCCAGGTCAAGCAATGTGTTATTAATTTAGAAAAGGACTAACATAAAACATGAAAATCTACAGGAGTTCACCCCAGAACCTCAAAGTTACAGTTTAATTTCCTAGGTTGCGACCATAAACACAAAATCTTTCATAACCTAATCGTTGGCACATGAAATTCCATTTGAAAGATACCTAATATAATCACAAATCACAGTCACAATTCCTAAACTTACTGATATTCATCATAAACAAAGTTTATATACTTTATATACACAGGGATAACACCTATGTGGGCTGGCCAGCCACTAAAATAATTACAGACATTTTCTTACAACTAAGACAAAAATGGTCACAGGTAATGGAATGTACATTCACAATACCATCTTTGCATTTACTGGAAAGATGCCTTACAATGGTACTTGAAAGAATACCTGTGCTTAATTTTAAGAACACCATTGGCGTAAATATGGTGTCTTTGGATATACTGGAGAGGTAAAAAGTAAGTCATACAGGAGTTGCGGAACTACTGGTTCTGGGGTAGTAGAACTAAAATTATCTTCATCAATATTTGTTTTCCTAGTTTCTGCTTCTGTACGATGTATATCGATTGGTAGGAAGGACAATTGCTAGAATATAAGGATTACAATTTTATTTCAATAAGTAAGGAACATTTTGTAATGAGTAACAATTACAAGTAAAAATAAGTAAGGACATAATTTTTACAAGTAATCCAAATACTTTTACTCACTTACTTCCCAACTCTGGTTAATTTGTTTAACTGCAATGTTGTGTTCCCATTGCAGCGATCCTAGTGGAGGAGATTCGTGCAATGTTTATGGTGGTGGGGGCCAGGGAGAGGAAACAGGGCCTGGTGAGAATGAGCTTCCTCCCAGAGTTGTTCTTAGTACAGCAGGTGCTATCTTACCACGGCTCAAAGATTTCCACAGTTTGCTTCTAGATCCTCCTCCAGTAAGTATGTTCATTATAATAAAAGTTTTTTGATTTAGTAAAAATTTTCACTATGTTGCAGACTTTTTTCTCAAGTTGGAAAATAATTGTTTTAAGAACCTTTGCAGTATACAGAATTGAAGTATTCCACTGAAGAAAGCTTAATCAATCAATCAATCAATCAATCAATCAATCAATCAATCAATCAATCAATCAATCAATCAATCAATCAATCAATCAATCAATCAATCAATCAATCAATCAATCAATCAGTCACCCTTGATTTGCATTTAGAACAGTTGCCCAGGAGGCAGATTTCTTATTGTTTACCTAGTCTATTCTTATGTAATTTCAAAGAGTTGGAGATTTGGTAAATTATTCCAATCCCTAACTCCTCTTGCTGTAAACGAATGTTTGTCCCAGTTTTTCCTCTTGCATTCCAACTTTATCTTTATACTAGCTTATATACCCGGCGTTGCTTGCGGTCATAATTTCTTCACAGAACCATCCATTTTTAAAATAAAAATTATCACTAACTTACCACAACAAACAAAAATCTCCTTTGCATTCCTTCTTTTTGAATTTAACCTTTCAGAACTTATCTTTTATTACCCTACAATACATATATAGCATGGGTTGAATGAAAATATGGGGAGTTTGAAGTAAGAACATATTTTAAACAATATTCGATACAATCACTAATGCAATTGTACAAATGTATTGTTAAAAAATAACTTATACAACTATACACATAAATTTAATTCTTAAAGTTATTGTATTTTTAAAATTTTTAGATTTAATAATAATTAGTGAGCCTCCTTTGCTCAGGCGTGAGCACGCTGGCGTCTCTCCGTATGATTCCTTTGTTCAAATCTTGGTCACTCTATGTGAGATTTGTGCTGGACAAAGGCGAGGAGGGAGAGGATTTTCTCTGGATGCTCCGGTTTTCTCTGTCATCTTTCATTCCAGCAACACATTCCAATATCATTTCATTTAGTCTGTCAATCATTAATTATTGCCCGAGAGGAGTGCGGCTGGCTTTGGCATCTAACACAATTCCTATCCTCGCTGCTAAACGGGGGGGGGGGCGTCATTCATTCCATTCCTGACCCGGTCGAATGACTGGAAACAGGCTGAGGATTTTCATTAAAAAGTAATCCTTCCATGAGCGTCAAGGAAGATGCTATAGTTTGCCATAAGTTGTATACGGACACAAACATAAGCATGCTAATAAACAATATACAGGTAACTTACGCACCTATAGAAATCTGTACAAATCTACAATATACATTAAAATAAACACTGCTTTCGGATAATCTGCAGTACAACATAGTTCAAGGCTGCAACGACTTACACTAATCCAGTGCTTGCTTGTAAACAATATTTTTTTCTTTCCTCATGGAGCTTGGGTAAAGAGGTGCTTCGGTGAGTCAACCCTTGAACATGCTACATAAAGCTTTCCGTGAGACAAACACAGGGATTCTAAGTTAACTCCATACCACTTGTTTGATTGTCCTTGGGCCTTGTTAATTGTGATGGTAGAAGCATGTCGGACAGGAAATTGTAATTGCTTGCAACTGAAGGGAAAATCACTTGGGATTAATGGTATCCGGGGAATGAAAACACTGATATTTCTCTTTTCCTGTTAATATTGTAGCTTCTATGATGTTAGCTAACAGTCTTTTTACACTGAGCCTGATACTGTTGCAATTTTTGGTGGACCTAAATTATGTAACAGCATAATGACAGAACTGATGTTTAGCTGGAGACAATGTGGTGGCATTCCAGGGGGGTCTAGCAAGTTCAAAAACTCAATGGAAAAATTCACTGCATCACCATTGTCCACTACTGTATCTGTAGATCTATACTCAGTGATAGGGCCTGGTATCGTATGATTAATTTGGCTGTTCTAGTTGTGTACAGCATCATTTTTGACTGCAAGTATGACCCTTTCACATAACCATTAGTGATTTTGTAATATTTTTCTATATGCCTGGATAAATTTTGTTGATCAATTCTTCAACCATTGTAAACTTAAGTGTAAAAATCATCTGGAAAGGTAATTTTGCCATTTGATTCAGTTGGTAATGTGCCTTCACCGATTTGTTGAAGTTTATGTGCAAAATGTTGGGTCATCTCATCTCCAAAAAGGTGAATCTTCGATGTTTGGTTTAATGTGGATCTTTCAACAAACTTCCACAGAGTTGACATTTTATGGCAACCATTGAGTCGATTTTGGTATGACTGGGAGAGTTTGCCGGGAGTGATCATACTTTCTCATGTCCCTCAGTGTCCTATCAAGGGCTTCGAAAGATTTCTTATGAGCCATTGTGCATTCATCCCATACAATAATTTTGCATGTTTGTAGCACTTCTGCCTGGCAACTTGTTTTGCTAATATTCAAATGGGATATTCTTCCATGTTTATTTTTAGGGGTAACTTTAGTGTCAAGTCTGCCATACCTGAAAGTAGCCGCTATGTCCAAGGAAGCCATCACAAGTGCTATGTTATTTTTTGAACAAATTTTCGCAAGTGTCAAATTAATTAGAAAAGTTCTTTCAGTTCCTCCTGGTGCATCTAGAAAAAATGATAACCTCTTTTTCTCTGTTTACGCGTTGCATGTGGTCATAAGCTTTCTTTTGATCATCCATCAGCAGTGGTTTATTGGATTCAACATATTTTAACAACTCTGCGCATTATGTGTTTTTCTTTTTCCCCTCGAGGAAGGTCTGCATTATTTGCGTTGTTGGGATTTCCTTCTGGAGCCTGAAGCCCCAAATGTAAAAAAACTGTTGCTGCAGATTGGTAGACATTTGTCTTCTAGTATAATGAGAACCTTGTTAAATATTTCTGCATTAGGGATGATGATGATGATGATGATGATGATTAGCAAGAGAATGCAACAGGGAAATGCATTCTACCCGAATGTAAGAAACCTTGCATGGAAAAAGGAAGTACCAAGAAAGTGCAAAGAGGCAATGTACAAAATGTATTACGCACCCATATTTACTTACTGTTAATAAACCCCCTGCGGCTGGGGGATGCATATGTAGAATACACCCACGGAATCCCCTGCCTGTCGTGAGAGGCGACTAAAAGGGGCGACCAAGAGATGGTTGAATTAGAACCATGTAACTACTTTTGATTCGTACCATCACGCGGGGAACACCATGGGTTGCCCATACTTGCGAGTAGGACCACTATGTTAGTACGAAATAGGTTTGTGATTAGTAGCAGCAAGAGGGGGTTCTCCTGTGTGTTTCCAGTACCCGTGCGTCGTACCCATGTGAGCAACACCGCGGGTCTGGGCGTTGCCTGTGCGTTGTACCACTATATGAGCGACACCGTGGGTCAGCGTTGCCTGTGATTGGTACCCACTATGTTCAGGAACGGCACGGGATAGTGCGAGTCCGTGTGGTTAGTACACTCGGTGAGGAGCCTTCTCGGTTTGCGTTGGCTATGAGCGGCGCCGTGGGGTCAGCGTTGCCTGTGATTGGTCCCCACTATGTTGAGGAACACCACGGGATAGTGCAAGTCCCTGTGGTTAGTACACTCGGTGAGGAACCTTATCAGTTTGCGTTGGCTATGAGTGGCGCCATTGTGTTAGGAACAACATAGGTCTGCGTTACCTGTACGAAGTACAATACTTGTGAGTAGTACCATCTTGTGTGGAACACCATGAGTCTTCGCTACTTTTGATTAGTACCCCAAAATGACAAATACCATGGTTCTACTTTACTCGCGACATGTACCATTCTGTGAGGCCTTAGACATGGATTTCGGACCCCTTTAGACATCAAGCATCCTCGATTCAGGATTATGCTTTATATGTGGTCCCATGGTCAGTAATACTATGTTTTTCTGATCCTTTTTACGTTGGATCCACTGTTTTTTGTTTGTATATTTATTGTTTTTTGGTTTCCTTTTGGGTTTATGTCCATCCATTCATTCTTCATGCCATTTTCTTATTTTGGTCAGTGGATGATTTTGATTTTTTTGTTGCCATTTCATTTCGTGTCATTAGGGGCCGATGACCTCGATGTTAGGCCCCTTTAAACTACAAGCATCATCATCATCATCATACTGTTAATAAACTTAACCATGATAGGTTAATATTGTGTTTGGTCCGTATTGACTAGTCTGAATGTATAATGTAACTATTTAAAATAGTTTATTTGAATCTACCTTGATCAATACATTCATTAAATGAAAGAAAAACTATTTATTAAACCAAACATGTTTTGAGAAATCTCAACCATTCCCTTCCTCAGTGGTCAGATCAAAGAACAAAACATTATCACACAATCTTTTGTTTTACAATTTAAAGAAGTATTGTCCTAATACACCATATCAAAGAGTAAAAAGAAATATTATAAAAATGATCAATACATAACATTTTGGTTGAACTGAATGAGAATACTATATAAATTTAGGATCTTCAAGTTTTTCTTCTTTTCTTCTTTTTGCTCCTTAAATGATCATATGCTAGTCTATACAGTGGGTTATCTTCTACACTTCTCTCATTTAAACTTGATTCAAAATAATTTTTTTTGTATGAGGTAAATTTCTAAATTTTAAAAAATATTAATTTTCCCTTTTTGGCCGAATGTAATAATTTCATGTCATTGGAAATGATGTAAATTTATGATTAATTTCAATCATATGTTCTCCCATTGCCGAATATCTTTTATGTTTAACTGCATTAACATGTTCTTTGTACCTTATGGCCAAACTTCTACCAGACTGTCCTATGTATCCTTGTTTGGCATGTTAATTTGTAAATTCCTGATTTATTAAATATACAGTCATTCTCTATCTTTTCTGAATTGAAAATTATCTTATTAGTATTATTATGCGTTTTATATGTGACATTGATGTTCTTTTTCCTGAACATTTTAGCCAGTTGATAAGAATGCTTATTTCGAAAAGTTAGAACTGCAAATTTCTTTTTCTCTCATAATAGAGAGATAAATATAATCCATCCAATCACACATAGCAATGGATATTCCAAAAGATTTATTAATAGAATGATAAATAAAGTGAAAAATGAACCAAAAACAACTTTAATTAAAGAGCAAAAAGAGAAAAGCTTTTACATCTATCGATGTCCCTTCTGTCCTAGAACCGAGTGGAATTAGTCGCACAGACGGGAAAAGCCCTGATGGTCTGACTCTAGTCCCATGGAACGAAGGCAGATCTCTCATGTGGGATGCCACGTGTGTGGACATATTAGCACCATCGCATTTGCCTCACACTGGCAAGGCTGCTGGTTCTGCTGCGGAAATGGCCATGCGCAATAAAAGGGCCAAATACAGAACAGTAATGGACAACTACATCTTCATGGTATTCGCAGTCGAAACGATGGGGACGTGGTGTCAAGAGGCTAAAAGTCTGATTTCAGATATTGGCAAACTACTAACAGCAATTGCTGGAGACTTCTCTTCAATAGAATTCCTGAGGCAGCGGATAGGAATTGCTATCCAACGAGGAAATGCTGCCAGCGTTATGGGCATGTTTCCTGATAATGCTCCACTGGACGAAGTCTTTTATCTTACACCTTAGACTTTGAGCTGGAGCGAAGTTCTAAAATATGACTGTTGAAATATTATTTTGTATATATCCACAATTATGTATTTGTCTGTAATAACTAATGTAATGTCAAGAAATAATACATGAACATATTAATACTAAAAACTCAAATTAACACAAGAATAACAGAAAATATTTACACAACAGCAGACATAACAAATTCCTTAGTGGACCCTTGGGAGCACAAACTGCAGCAAGGAAAAGTGAAATAGGTATTAATGACTTCCAGTTTTAAATTGAAGGAACAGAGGCCTAACATGATTTTAAAGAGATTTGTGAAAAATAGGCCATGAGAACCGTGAGAATAAGCATATTAACCTTCACTTTCTGAAATAGTTCAGTACAGTAGTTTGCTTCTTCTTGCCCAGATGTCTCATGGAAAGAAGTTTTCTCTCAATTTGGTTGAGACTGTTGATGAGGTCTTCATCAACGTTCAAGGAGGAGGAGTACAGGCGGACAGTATCCAGTCCCTCCACTGCTGCCTAAAATGTTGGTTCTGCAGGATATTCTTCTTCTTCCTCCTCTTCAGTACTTTGTCTTTTTGCATCGGCACAAAGGTCTCCAACATCCATCTTTGGTGCTGAGCTCAGGATATCATCATCACAAGTAACAAATTCTTCAAATGTTGTGGCACTCAAGTCCTTTGATACAACACCCCAATCTTTCCTAATATCACTAGTAGTGTCATGTTCATTAAAAACTTGCATGGCCAAAGCAGTTTTGATTGGTGTCTGTTGTGACTAGTTGCCATACTACTACAAACATATTCAAGGCTTGGAATATATTCAATTTCATTTCCTTATTTCTGTTGAAGAAAGAAATAACTCTTTGAAACAGGGCCTTCCTGTACTTCACTTTCACAGAATGTGTAATGCCAAGGTTCAAAGGCTGCAGGTGACTGGTGCAACTGGGAGGAAAGAAAACCACTTTGATATTCCGCAGGAAAGATGTAGCTGAAGGATGAGCTGGACATCTGCCTATCACCAGCTCTATCTTCCTTCCTGCCGATTCCATCTTAGCATCCAAGCTTCGTAAAAAATTTAGAAATATCTCCGATATCATCCACGCACTTTTGTTAAAATCATATTTACATGGGAGTGTACGGATGTTCTTGAAGCATCTTGGATTCTTAAATTTTCCAATTATTAGTGGGGGGTAATTTTTCACTCCCGTCACTGTTAACACATAACAACGCTGTCAGTCTTTACCCTTTTGCCTCTGTGGCACTTTCTCCGCGAACAGCATATGTCTTCGACGGGAGCAAATTGTAATACAATCCCATTTCATCGGCGTTAAAACATATCCTTAGCATTGAATATTGAATTTTCACGACCGCATTGTAATCGAAACAGACTTTCAACGTATTAGGTCGTGTTACGTACATGTAGTACGTGTTGAAGAGATGTTAAGTACAGAACAAAACTGGCCAGCCGGACACCAGTGGGATCCGAACCCACGGTTTACATGGCAGGCCACTCCTCTTCCAAATAAGCTGAGAGCGGTTAAAGGTATTACGAAGGTATGGAGGACTTCCCTTCGGGCCTCTCGGAGGAAAGCAGTGGTATTATGTCGTCTTCAGATCGGCCACGGTATCCTGACTCACTCCCATTTATTGAAAGGAGAATCCCCTCCGGTGTGTACTTGCAGTGACCATCTTACCGTGGTACACATCCTTACGGAGTGTGTGGACCTGGTCGATCTGCGTCGTAGTCTTAACCTCCCGAATACAATCTCCCTTATCTTGCGAGATGACGAGCAGTCAGCAGACCTCGTCATCCGCTTTATGAGGGATAGTGGTCTGTTTTATCGTATGTAATGATGTCCTTTGTGCTAGTGTATTTGTGTCAATTGTGCTTTTATCCCGTTGACTTCATTTTAGTTTGTGTTGCGTATTTTAATGTGCTATTTTAACGTTTAATGTGAATTAATTATATATATCTATATCTGTACTACCAGGCAATGCCTTATTCCTTTGTTTCCTGTATTTTCTTATATATTATTAGAAAATAAGGTATTGTGAATTAGATCCACTGATTATTTATAATCTCATACTCATTTTTCTTCATCCCCATTTTTTAAAAACTCTATAGTCATTGGATACATTTTTAAATTTTAACTATCACATGTCATGTCGTCCATCTCGTTCCATTAATCGCCGATGACCTTTGATGTTAGGCCCCTTAAAACAACAAGCATCATCATCATTATCAGAAGCATGGAAATGGACCAAACCCATCTTAAGTGCGACTTCTCAAGCTTTTTGTTAAAGTAAGTTCCCGCCAATTGGAGCGTTCTCACTTCTTTTTCTCTCAAACCATTTCATTAAAATGTTTTCAAGTTCCTCGTACGACGAAGAACGGAAATTCCTCCGTATTCTTGCCCCAGAACCGCACTCCACTTCCGCGGTCAGAATTGCTTCCATCTGTTTCACGATGCCAAACAGCGTAGAGGGTGCCAAGTCATATTTTTTTGCCATCTGTGACAAAGGTACTCGGCTTTCAGCATCACTAATGATGTTGATCTTTTGTTGAACTGTCAGCTTCTTACGTTTAGAAGCCACAATGAACGTAGTCTGTCGTAACTCGTAGTACAACTCTTATTTTCACAGACACATATATAACTTGTAGCACAACTTGTAACACAGGAACAAAAACAATGAATGAAGCTGGAGATATTCTTCACTCTGTGCCCTTCGTGTGATTCCTAAGCAGCGATTGGTGCCGCGAGATGGAAATGCCTAGCCGGTGTAACAGCGCTGCAGTTTTAACTTAACGCAGCTAACTTCACTGGAGACATAACCATTGAACTATCGTTAGTGAATATTCTCCTTTTTCAGATAATGACTGGACATAGGATATTCAATTTTATTATGGGATTATTTATACATTTTTAAATTTAACTATTATTGATTGCCATTATTATGGCTGCTGTAAAATATGACAGCAGAAATGTTGTATGCTTGATGTATGATAAGAAATCAAATAATTTTTATGGATATTTTAAGGTTAACTAGCGACCCACCCTGACTTAAAAGGTCCCAACTCCTGAACCGTTCATGCAAATGATGTACTTTGAAGATTTTTTTAATCCTTAAGGAGTCCTAGAGGAGGTTAGACCCTTTATTTGGATTTACAATTAGGGAAAAATCTCTATTTATTTATTTATTTATTTATTTATTTATTTATTTATTTATTTGTTTGTTTGTTTGTTTGTTTGTTTGTTTGTTTGTTTGTTTGTTTGTTTATTTGAAAAGTGTGATTTTTTTTACAACTGACTATGAACTAAAATTGCTCTAAACGGCAAATGGTTGGAGATAAGTAGATGCCCCTGTGGACTTCTTCGTAGAGCTTGAACAGCTCTACATCTTGTACTCTTACACTTTGGGTCTATCGATGATGGTTCAGGCAACGTAAGCCATGGAAGGCACGATTTTCTACTTATTCCATAATTTTTTCTAGAATACATTTTCATTTTGTTCAATATCCATAGTGTTTTCAGTTTCTAATTGCTTTTAACAGTTCAGTGGACGTAACTAACCAACACCATGCACCATCCTGCGGGGAATAATTTTCTTGCACCGTCATGGGCGACTTATCAAGTGCTCCGGCTATTTTCCCATCCTCCGACTATCATCTCTTCGGATCAGTAGAATGGATCAATGCATTTATGAAAACGATGCTTAGTGTCGGTAGCTATACTTGCTTCTAGCAATCAATGAATAAATCGGTGACTGCGCCATTAAAAAAAAAAAAATAAACAACGCCGCAATCTTCATTTCACGTGTCACATTTGTCATCAAAATAGTTCCTAAATTGCCACGCGACACCTCTCAGGGATAACTAAAATGCATCTGTGAATAGTATTTTTTACGTGAGGTCAACTGGGAAACCGCATTTCCTTTTAATAAATTACCAGCGATACCATCCATCCGTCAGAATCAATGTTAAGTTGTCCATGTCCATTCATTCGAGAAAAAAAAATTTTTTTTAAATTCAAAATCATCTTATCTACCATAATTATATCAGTTTATTTTCAATAATAACCTCTAAATTGTATAAATCTACACTTTTATTCATGATTCTAGAGTCATAAAAGAAAATACAATAACAGTCATTTACATCAATCACCTTTCTCTTCTTTCTGTTGAAAAATATAAACCTAAACTATCTACGATCTGATTCAATTAATCCTCTTGCTAATTACTTGTTATCCACATCATAAAAACAAAGAAAAATTCTCATAATCACATAAATCGTAGGTATGTCATATTTGATGAGGATGTAGTCAAATATTCTTTGAAATTAAGTATCTCATATTAATAACGACAATCAATTGGTAAGCAGATAAATTAATATTGGTAAAAAAAAAAACAAGTCCCTAAGCCTTAGAAAAATGCATAATAAATATGCTTAATTAGAGTCCCTCGGCTCTTGTTTTTTTTTTAAAAAAAAATGCTTATTTTCGTTGATATTGAATTCGTATTTTGTCACTAAACAAAGGCATATCTTCCAAAATTGTAACGTCAGCAGTTGCAAGTAAGTTCCAAGTATATATTAGCTCAAAATGGCTATTTCGAACATATATCGATCATTAAAAGAAAAATATTGGTCAGTTTGACCATGTCATTTGGTAAAAATAATCATATCACATCCTAAAATTAAATGTAGGTATCGTATAATGATCAGTTATTATCGTAGTTCTATCAGAAATTATACCTATCATGATTTATGGTTGCACCTATGTCCAATCAAGTACCATAAAATTCGTAGGAATGTATTTAGTAACATTATTTATTTAATTGTGGCAGAGATTCAAATTATGAAGTCGCTTTATCCATAAAATATATCCTTAAGACCAAACATCAAATAACATTCATTACAACGTTGACATATTCTCCATGAAGACAACAAGTTTACCCTTATTTATTCCTTAAATCTTAATTCCTTAAATTTACGGTAACCAATATACGAATTCTGCGACGTATTTCATTGTATATATGTATCATTAACTCAATATACCTTGCATTACTATTTTAAAGTCATGCCGCATATGTTAAATAACATCATTAGTTAGTAACACATCGTATTTACCACCAAAAATTCATAAGTATATTTATCTCTCCATATACCAATATTAAATATTATAATACCGCGTCATTCATTACCATAAATATATCTCAACGAATATTTACACGTAAAACCACATCAACAAGTCGCTCAAATCCTTACTTCCCTACATAAACATTAATCATTCCCATCTAGGCGGCAAATTATCTTAACATATCGTTAATATACTACAGCGGTGCATTTCTGGGTTAAGTTTCATTTGTAATACACATGATCACGTTAATCTGTAAAGTAAACACATGTATAAATAAAATAAGTTATTATTTACTCACATGTAGTCGCGTCATAATAGTAACCAAGTCTAAACAACTCGGCAATTAATTATCTTCTTTAAAACGTTACGTCTGGAATATATCACATTGTGTACGTCGTTTCATTTCCATAATGGTTGAAAACATCATTTGAAATCTCTCCTTGTTTAACTTAAAGCATTCCTATATCATGACTTTGATTATATACACTCGAAGAATACCTACTCTCATAATGATAAATCAACTAGGATAACCTCATTGCAAAGATAGTATCGATTGAGATTTCATCACGAAGAACTTCATAACAAGCTACATACCAATGTTTACTGCAAATATTTATATACTACATCTACGACACATAAATTTCAAGATTATAAAATAATTCTTTGGAACTTAACTTGCGACTGCCGATGTTAGATGACTGGGTTAGGCTCCGATGTTGTCATCTTAGGGCTGCATAGATAGTCTCCAACATCCGTTACGTCATCATCAGGCGGTAGTCTCAAGACTCCAGCTAGCAGGAACAGCTGGGCGGTCTACGTCGGAAAGTCGGCCCCATCTCCGATTTAGCCTCTCATGTTGTAGCCGTTAGTCATATGTGAAAGAAACATTTCCAGCATCGTAATTAATGTCACGACCATAGCCTTCAAAATGTACTACAAAGAAGCTAGATTATAGTTTTGTATCAGGTTATTATAGCAGAAATTCAATGTCAATTTCCCGTAACAGACTTTAACAAGTAAATTATCGAATTAGCTCTTAATTTTTCATTCAGACAATCAGCATATGAGAAGTCTAATTTGTTTTGGTATTTCGCGATGACCTTCAGTTTGTATTCCGACTACTGTCCAAATATTTAATTTCTTCTGCTTTTCCGCCTCGATTTTAGGTCAGATATCGGCGTAACTTTAAAAATTCTTCAGTGTGCTGGATCTTTAGCTCTTGCTCTTTTATATATCTCCCTTCTTCCCGCGAGGACTATTTTCTTCGTGGATGAACTTGCTTCGAAGTCTTGCGTAAATTTTTTTTATTGTTCACTCACTTCTTTTTTCTAACAATTTTAAAAACTTTCTACTATTTTTATCACGGCCGCATGGATCCTTTATATCTTTATGTCTAATTTCGTGACCTAGGCATACTTGATTCGCCAAATGAACATCTTTGCCGTCACATTCATGGCCTCCTTGATTTTATGCGTCTGTATTATATATTATGAAATCACGGCCTATTTAACTTAATACATTTGTTCTTTTTAGATGTACGGCTCAATTACATAATCTCCGTGATCTCACTACCGTGCATGGCAAATTTTAACGCCGTATGACATCATTTATTCCGTTATCAGGACGATGAAAACGGTACAATCATCTAGCATAACAGTGAGTGCTTCTTGCCGGTAACAGTGATTTCCAGAGGCCACATGCACGAAAAGAACCAGGACAATTACAGACTATAGCAAAGACTAAAATGTGAAATTTATTTAATGCTCAAACTTGAGTGTACATTTCTCTATTAATTAACACATTGCTAAAGGAGCGCTTTCATTTAACGTGTTAACTTCAGACTGAGATTATGTGAAAACGGAAGTTAATTAACATTTAAAACAAGTGTACAAAATAGTATCTTATCACAAATTTTCGTTACACCGGGATGTTCGATCGTAATTTATGTGAAATATATTCCTTAAAAGCGGGCCTCTCTTTATGTCGGGGTTTGTAGAAGGGGGTTTAAATAACATTGTGCTTATGGCGATTTGGCTGGGCCTTACGAAAATCTTCGTTAAAAGC
Organism: Anabrus simplex; assembly: GCF_040414725.1. Classification (NCBI taxonomy): domain Eukaryota; kingdom Metazoa; phylum Arthropoda; class Insecta; order Orthoptera; family Tettigoniidae; genus Anabrus; species Anabrus simplex. The sequence continues at coordinate 270,875,242 of NC_090268.1, read as the reverse complement.
AGGAATTTCTTAAAAGCAGGCAAGTTAAAACAGGTTTCTACTGTAATAGGAGTAAATTAAGATGGTTTGTACATGTGAAGTGAATGGAGGAGAAAAGAATACCAAAACAGATGATGGAGATGAAGTTGAGGGGAAGGAGAGGGAGAGAGAGACCTAGAACAAGGTGGATCAATTCAGTAAAGATGAGTGCAAAAAGAAGAAGAAACCCAAACTGGGACAAAATTTATTTACTCGAGTCAGAAGCATACAATAGAACTTTTTTTATTTGGTTTTACATTTCAATTTAGTAACAATATAACAGAAGGAATTTTACACATATATGCCAAAATGGTATTAAATAGTCTTTGCCCAGAAGCGAGCAACTGCGACTGCATTTCCTTGTGCCTTGAGCAAATCCTCCTCACTGCAAGAATCAGGGCAACACGAGCACTGACACAGATGCTTGGTAGTCTGCACCTCTCCACATTCACATAGTAGTGACACATCCAGATATCCCCATTTCACTAAGTTGTTCTTAGACTTTCCAACACCTGTTCTTAAGCTGTTCAGTGATCTCCATGTGATCCAGTCCAAGTTGTGTCCAGTTGGTAAGCATTCAGCTGGTTTTGTCCATGTTTGAAGATGACTTCTTCTGGCTGCCCACAATTTTTCTCTGGCTTTCTTCGGAGATGTATTTAGTGAAGATGTTGACTGTAGGAAGCTCCTCCTAGATTTGAATCTAGGCTTTGGTGGAGTATGTCTGTGTAGTGGATGTAGCTCATTTTCAACTTTTTTTCTTGTAATTGAAAGACCCCATCGACAATATGGTAGTGCGGTATTTGTTAAACATGGCTTATCGGTGCTTTCTACAGCATGTACTGAGGAGGATGATATTTGAACTGGGACAAAATGATGGAAGAGGAATGGTGGATGGAAAGAAGAATGTGGAGAAGTGTCATAAATACCCCAACCCAGCGGAAACTGGATAAGTGGAAAGGAGGAGGAAGATGATGATATTTTATTTAGAATATGCAATCATCATCATCATCATCTACAGTTTCCAGCTGTTGGCCATATTTGCTTGGAACATAAGCCTCTCCATCTCCTCTTGTCTTCCCACCACTTCTCCCTAGTCACTCTTGCCCAGTCCTCTCCTCTTCTCTGTGCACACTCTTCCACTCCTTTTATCCACCTGTCTCTTGGTCCTCCTCTTGGTTGTTTACCTTTTATCTCAATTTTGTGCATCCTCCTCGGTATCCTTTCCTCTGTCATTCTCTTCATGTATCAATACCATCTAAGTCTAGATGCCTCTATCCTATTCTGTAGTGGCTCTTCTTTTACTATATCTCGAACCTTCTCATTTCTCATCTTATCCCATCTTGTCACTCCTATCCTGCTCCTCAGAAATTTCATTTCACTTGCCTGTATTCTATTCACGGCTCTCTGCCTCATTACCCAAGTCTCAGCTGCATGCGTCAGAATAGGTATATAGTACATCCTGTATATCACCCTTTTGCTTCTCTGAGGGACATCCTTGCTCTAAACCAGGCTTCTGACACTTTTCAGGAATGCTCCTGCTTGTCTTCCATGCTCAATTATTTCTTTATCATTTCTTCCACTTTCCTCTGATACTTCCTAAGTACTTGAAACTCTCTACCTTCCTAAGCTGTTCCCCACCAAGCATTATCCCTTTCGTAGGTTTCTCGTCCTTTCTAGTTGTGATCACTGTCTTGCTCTTTTGGGCATTAAATTTCATTCCATATTGTTCTACCTCATTTACCCAAGCATCTAACTGTTCCTGTATATTCTCTTCCTTTTCTCCCAAGACTAACAGGTCATCTGCAAACATCATCACTTTCGTTTTTCCTTCTCCAGTTTTCCTTGCCACTTTTGTCATTATCTCATCCATTGTTACTACGAAGAGCAAAGGTGAGAGAGCACTTCTTTGTTTTAATCCACCTTTTTGCTCAAACCAGCCTGTTCTCTCTCCTCCTATTTTCACACAACTGACACTCCCATTGTACATCTCCTTCACTCTTTCTATGGTCTGTTCCTCTATAAGGCTTCCCATACCTGGTTTCTACACACACAGTCATAAGCTTTCTCAAAGTCCACGAAGACCATCGCAAGATCCTTACCCCATTCCTAATGACGCTCTTGTAGTTGTCTTACTGCGAATATAAGGTCTACTATGGACCTTCCTGATCTGAAACCATACTGCTCTTCTCTTTTCTTCCACCCTCTTTCTGATTCTATTCTCCAGAATCTTCTCAAACACCTTTGCATAGTGGCATATCAGTGTGACTCCCCTATAGTTCTTAAACTCTTTTCTATTCCCATTCTTCAAAATGGGTATGATTACCCCCTTCTTCCAATCTTCAGGGGTCTTCCTTTCCTTCCATACTACTTTCAACACACGAACGATAAAGCCACTGTTTTCCTACCTCTCCAGCTGCCTTCACCATCTCAGTACTCACTTCATCTAACCCTGGGGCTTTCCCTCCTTTCATCTTGTCCAGTGCTAGCTCCACTTCTTCTCATGTTAAGTCGTTTTCTTCTTCTTCTTCTTCTTCTTCTTCTTCTTCTTCTTCTTCTTCTTCTTCTTCTTCTTCTTCCATATTTCTTACTTCCTCCTTGCTTCTACTTTCCTCCTCAGGGCATCCTTCTGGGTTTAGTAAATTTTCAAAATACTTCTTCCATATTCCTTCGAGTTTCTCCATTTCCTGCACTTTATTTCCATTTTTGTCTATCATTATAACATCTTCCCTCATGCCTTTCCTCTTACTTTTGACTATTCCATACAGTACTTTATTTCCTTTGCTATCCTCTTCCATCATGTTTGTCCACTTTTCCATCCATTTTTTCTTCTCCTCTGTTACAACCTTTTTAGTTTCTTTTTCGTCTTATGTTCTTGTCTCCATTGTCCTCTGTTTAAACCACACTCTGAAAGCTTTATTCTTCTCCTTAACTGCCACTTTGACTCTGTCGTTCCACCATGGTGTCTTCTTGCATCTTTTCCTGGCACTAGTTCTCCCACAAACTTCCTCTGCAGTTTTTACTAGTGTCCTCTTGAATCTTTCCCATTCCTCCTCTCCTGTTTTTGTATCATCTGTTGGTATGTTCAATCTTATTTTTTCGTGGTATTCTTCCTTGATTTCCTTTTCCTTCAGTTTCCGTATTTTGATACGTCTTTCTTGCTTCTCTGTTCTCTTCTTTTCCGTCATTGTTCTCAGTTTCATTACCAGTAGTCTGTGGTCACTATCTAGGGCCTCTGATGGTATTACCCTTACATCTGTAACATTCCTCTTCATTTCTCAGTCGTAGATCATGTAATTTACAATGGATTTCTTAGACCAGTCAGTGCTATTCCACATTATCTTATGTCTTTCTCTCTTTTTGAACCACACGTTCCTGACCATCATTCCATTTCTTTTGTACAAATTCAGTAGTCTTTCTCCTTCCTTATTCCTATTTCCCCATCCTTCCACTCCAGGCACATTCTCATAACCCTTCCTTTCCATGCCTACATGGGCATTCAAGTCCAGGTTCTTCCTTTGACTGTTATTTTGACTTTTATCAACCTGTCACTTATCCCTTGTACTTCCTCTTTCAGTCCATTTATTACTACCGCTCCTACTCCATTTCGCTTTCCCTCATCATTTCCTACCCAGTACAACCAAAAACCATTCCGCAGCTCTCTCCTCACCCCTCCACTTACTCTCTGCCAGCCCTAGTACATCCAGTTTTCTTCTTTCCATCTTGTCTACAACCTCTTCTACTTTTCCGGTCAATGTTTGTGTATTCAGTGTGCCAGTTCATAATCCTGTTCCTCGCCAGGGTCGTTTCATCCGTCCAACTTATCGTTTCTTGTTTCCTTGAAAGCGGGTTAATATCCATCACCAGTCTGCTAGGCCTGTCGTGACTTCACCAGAGCCCTGCTAGCCGCTATCTTTTTCAGGATTCCTATAGGGCCTTCACAGCTACCATAGCGGTCTCAGGGCCCACACAGTCCCCACTGTACTTCACCCCCACAGGCTATTCCCTACTTGATGACGTTGGCCATCTCCCACAACGTGTACGAGGGGTTGGACTTGTGGGAGATATGCAATAATGTCTGTAAATGTGTATTTTCATGTGCGCATGTGCATTATAAAAAAAATCTCAGCCCTAGTTATCACATAAGTTTGAAATTGTCTTGTGTTAACATTTCAGTATGTTAAAGTGTATTTCACTTACATACTTAACTAATACCACTGGTACACTAATAGACTGTAATACAAATTTAAGTAATAGCATGAAGACTTGAGTATTGTTAATATTGTAACACCCAACTGCAGAGTTTGGTTTAGTTCAAAGACAGAAATTGTACCTGATTTCATTATAGCAAATTGGGACTGTGTGCTTACATGCAGATTTAACCTGAGGACTGTTTGTTAATATCAGGGCAATTGACATGGCCTTGATGTAACACAGGCTGTTTTCAGCTTTAGACGAAGGCCAAAAATAACTTATCTGCAATCTGCCATACTGCTCTGTGCATAAAGTAATATTTTTAAATGGTATTGTAAAAGATAGCTATCGACATACATGTCTCTTATGTCCACAGTTGATCATTATTTGCTGCAAAAGATTGTAATGTTTTACCTTTTGTTAGATCTTATCTTAGACATTTTTTGAGGAGTGGCAGAACATCATTGACAAAATGGGCATTCATGATGGTGTTATGGATACACTCCTTATATGGTAAATTGTCTTGCCCAAAACAACACTCCAGACAGCAATGTGCATAGGTATGGTATGTCTCATGAAAATGGTACTGATGAGCCACTCATCAGGTCTTTGACAAAGGAAGTACCCATCATATTCATTTAACCAGAAGTATGAAAGCAACAACTTTCTACGATTCCTCTCTCAGACATGCTGTTCAATGCACCATTGCAACCTACCAGTTTTATGATAATTTGTCATTGTAGCATTTGGTAACTGAACATACTGCTCTATAATAAACATATGCAAACTGTTTACAGAAGGCATTGGATAACATATTACTGATCACTGGGGTTTGGAAATTTGACCTAAAGATGTACAAAATATGCAAACAAATATGCCCTAAACGAGCTAAATATGCTCTAAAAACTATAAAATATGACATGACTTTTTGGGATAGGTAGCAAGTATTTTAAACATTAAATGCCTAAAGTACCAAATGTGATCAGTGATAACACACCAAACCAAACCAAACCCGATAACACACCAAACCAAACCAAACCCCACGGCACTTAACACCCTTGAAAGGGCTTTGGCCTGCCCAGCGACCGTTGCTCAGCCCGAAGGCCTGCAAATTACAAGGGGACGTGTGGTTAGCATGACGCATCCTCTCGGTCGTTATTCTGGGCTTTCGAGACCGGGGCCGCCATGTCACCGTCAGATAGCTCCTCAATTCTCACGTAGGCTGAGTGGACCTCGAACCAGCCCTCCGGTCGAGAGAAAAACCCCTGACCTGGCCACGAATTGAACCCGGGGCCTCCGGGCGAGAGGCAGGCACGCTACCCCTACACCACGGGGCCGGCTGATAACACACCAGGCACATTTAATTACATATACAGATATAAAGTATTAGCAAGCTTTATGGTATGTGTTGGCATAAGTTACAAGACGCTGCCTAACAGGAAGTTTATAGAGTTCATTATCACACGTACCTCTTAATCTTCTTTTTCTGTCAGCATTGCACATCACAACCATGTACCCCCTGTGAGTGGAGGACGCAGATGAAGAATACACCCATGGTATCCCCTGCCTTTTGTAAGAGGTGATTAAAAGGGGCGACTGAGAGATGATGGAATTGGAGCCATGAGATTACATAGTACGATTACGTGAGAACACCATGGGTTGATGTTACTTGTGATTGGTACCATTATGTGTGGAACACCATGGTCCTGTTATTAGTACCATTGTGTGAATCCCACCGAGGCGGGGGAGTGGGCGTGCGGCTATAGAGACTAATGTCTATGCGGCAGATCGTGCCATGCGCTGAGCTAAATTGTGTTCATTCCCCTGTATTCAGAAAGGGTTTGCATTACCTATGAGTAGTACCACTATATGAGGAAAACCATGGGTCTGCGTTACCTATCATTAGTACCACTATGTGAGGAACGAGATGGGATTGTGCGTTGCCTGTGAGTGGTACCATTATCTGAGGAACACCATGGGTCTGTGTTACCTGTGGGTGGTGCCATAGTATGTGATACAGCATGGGTCTACATTGCTTATGATTAGTACCATTTTGTGAGGAACACTATGAGTATATGTAGTCTGTGATTAGTACCACTATGTGAGGACACGACGAGTCTAGTCAGCATCCGTGATTAGTACCACCATGTGAGGAACACCACAGTTCTAGTCGGCACCCGCGATTAGTACCACTATATGAGGAACACCACGGGTCTGTGTTAACTGTGAGTAATACGATTGTGTGTGACTTTCCATGGGTCTACATTACCTGTGACTGGTACCACCATGTGAGGAACACCATGAGTTTATGTTACCTATGATTAGTACCAGTATATGAGGAACACTATGGTTCTGCTTTACCAATGATTAGTACGATGATGAGGGGCCGGTGACCTGGAATTTGGACCGCTTTGGACAAGGTATTGTGAATTGGATCCACTGATTGTTTTGGATTCACGATCATTTTTCATCATAACTTAAAACAAAAGCTAAAGGTTTCCACCTATTCTATACTATTTATTGTAACCTTAAAAAAGTTACATATATTTGATGAAACTAGTTTCAGCCTTGCTAGAGACCATCATTAGTCAAAATCAATAAAATTAAAGCAAGACATGAATTATATATATAAAATTTATGAAGCGAGCATGTGTTGTTGATATTAGTGCAAGACAAGTAAAGATTTGGGTGTTGAACACTCATCACGATCACACATCTTGTGTAAGTTCTCAGTTTTCTTCCAATTTACTTATTGTTTTCCTATGCATTGTTTTATATTTTTATTTAATTGGCTGATGATGACCCAGAATAGAGGTCAGGAACTGGTACCGCGTTTAAACAATTAAGAATGTAACATTACATTTCTTATTTTCCTTATATTGAATATTTTGAACCACTTTATTTCTTGTTTTTAATTTAGTTCACTGTTGCTTAGCTGCGAGTCGTCTTCACATAAGCCAGATCCACTGCCCTCTAAATTGGCACTAATTCTGCACATTGTTGCATATTCCTCATTTGCACACATTACCTTACTCAGTTTGTTCTTTACTGGAACTGATGGAACTGACACACTACCTCATGATTGTCCTACTTTAGATACCATGTCCTTTACTATTCCTAGACTCTCACATAATTCTAAACCAGCAGTTTTTAGGCAAGAGATAGTTTTCGACATATCTCTTTAATTGGAAAACAGTTCATGTGCAATTTTTATTGATGCCTCACTACTGTCGAAAGCAGAAACAATTTATCGAGTTTCGTCGTGTTCACAAGAATACTCCACTGAGTTAAGCTATGTTCCCCATTGTATGAGCACTGGCTGAGGAGGAAGAGGAAGCAAAGACGTATGATCTTTGAATTTTGCCACTCTCAGTGGAGCCTTCACAAATATTTTCTTAACGTTTCCTATTAACTTTTCAAATTCCGGAAAATTCTGCCATATTTCTTCAGCAACTCTGTGCAACCTGTGAGCAGGGCACATTAAATGGACCATTTTGGCGTAGAATACCTTGCGTTCCCTTGCTGGATTCACCATGTATAGCACAGCATGGGTTACTTACAACAAGATTAGATCTTGCTTAACTTCTCCATCCCACAAAAGCTTCATGGCATTGTCAAAAAGTATTGCAATTATAGATCTGTTAGCTACATCTAGAACCTCTGAATGAAGTAAATATATATTGCCCGGGCAATCCACGAGAAGCGTACCAATTATAACACTCACAACATACCTCCCACAAACATCCTTAGTTTCATCAACGGATATCCAGCCGCTATTGTTGCCTATACTAATTCTAATTTTTTGAAGTGCTTCTTCATAACAGGAGGGCCAATAACTTTTTCATAATTTTCCTTCATCTGGGATTGACTGAATTTTGTATTAGTTAAGTGTTTTTGGAAGTGTTTGTCGTTCACTTTATTAAGTGGAGTATTGGTAGATACCAACATTTTATACAGGTCTTTTGAGTAATTGGAAAGTTTGGCAGACAAAGATTTTTCTGTAATAAACAAAAGAGCCTGCTTGCTCCATTCAGAAGACTTTCAATTTGCGCAGCTTTTATGCTTAGCCATAGCGCAGTGCTTTTGCTTCGCTTTACTGCCGCTACCTTAACTTCACACGCGTGACATAAAAGAATTGTTCTGTCAGAACTGAAGATCTCTTTATACAGAACTCTTTCACATAATTTCTTAATTTTACACTTTCACGGCACTCCACTTTCAGCATGATGGAGTTCACTACAGTAATACAAGTGTGACCAATCTGTTGAAATTTGTTGGTAGTGAAAGGGGAAGGGAGCTGTAACTTTTCCCATCAAGGATGAACTGGGCAAGTGATAGCAGGGAATTTCCTTGGTTGCTAATTGCTTCTGAGCTAAATATATCTATTGGAGTACATCCTATTCAAAGCTGGAAACACACTATCATAACGTTCTGTGAGCTCATGCGATTTGTGTCAAAATCTAACCTGTCCTGAAAGATGTGTTAAAAGACTTCTGTACAGCAGCTCCTTCTTGGAATCAGGCCTGCTACCTGTCTGCCCTGGGAAAATAAAATAAAAATATATCTACTGCACTCTAGGTGAGATTCGTCTGGACAAAACGGAGGTGGGACAGGTTTTTCTCTGCGTACTCTGGTTTTTGCTGCCATCTTTCATTCCAGCAACACTCTCCAATATCATTTCATTTAATTTCATTCCATCTGTCAGTCATTAATCATTGCCCCAGAGGAGTGCGACAGGCTTTGGCAGCCACTGCGGTTTCCATTCCTGACCTGGTTATAACTGGAAACAAGCTGTGGATTTTTCTGCATACATGTAGTATGAAGAAAGTCCCTTCTATAAACTACAATTCCTGGAACAAAGTGTTATTGTTACATGACAACAGTGCAAGAGGTCTTGGCCTTCTTAGTGATTTCAGCAGAATAATGGTAAACCAGCAAGGATAGTTTGACTCAAAATATCATGTGGACAAAACGATTAGCAAAGTTGAAGAAATCGTTTTCGACATTAACTGATGATGATGATGATGATGCTGCTGTTGTTTAAAGGGGCCTAACTTCGAGGTCATCGGCCCTCGACATTAACTAAAGATACTAAAAATAGAGAAGACAGTTACGCCCTTTTCACCTACAGTCATTGTAAAATCTATGAAATTACGAATGTTTTCAAGAAACTTAATATGAAAGTTTCTTTCAAGTCAACCAACGACAACACTCATCATTTTTTATAATTAGTACACTATTAATAATTTCAGTAACAAATTTCAGAAATCAGGAGTTTACAAATTGAAGTGCCAGCAATGTCCCGCCAGTTACATCGGCCAGACAGGCCGCAATTTTAGCATAAGGTATAAGGGACTAGTGTTAGTTTTAATGGTCCACCCAATCAATACACTTACAAGTGAAAACTATTTAATATTAAAAAAATATACTTTGGAACATCTTTCGTCTCATTTGAGACTTCTTCAGCCATAACGTCTCGTAGCAGATTACAGTGCTCATTGTTGCTGCCTAATAATTTAAAAATGGAAGAACCCATGTCTTTTATGAACTGTTTGAGAATACATTAAAGACAAAATATACACACTATTTACATAAAATTGTCCATCACCTCTTGCAAAAAAAAAAAAAAACTTATCTTCACTGTTAAAATTTGAATGACATTTCTTGAAAATATGACATGCCAGCCATAACATCTCGTAACAGATTACAATGCTCATTGTTGCTGTTTAATAATTTAAAAATAGGAGAACCCATGTCCTTTATGGACTGTTTGAGAATAGACTAAAGACAAAATACACACACTATTTACATAAAATTGTTAATGACTTCTTAAAAAAAAAAAAAAAAATCTTCAGTGTTAAAATTTGAATGACATTTCTTGAGAATATGACATGCAGTGCTAGTAGCTGGTAACTTCAGTGTACTGACTGAGAGAGATTTGAATTCTGGCCTCGGAATAGGAAACTGGGACCAAATCCACATCAGAATATTCATAGGAAATTCCTTTCAAAAAATAAGATATTTCTGGTAGAAGGAATCTAATGCTTCTGAGATAGCCTGTCGTATGGCAAAGATCTGCGCTGGATGACCACCATATTGGTAGCTTAATTCTTGTGAATTTTCCATTTTAAAAAGACAAGGTGTGGAAAGAAAGAGATATATAAAATTAATGGGTTAAAAACCCTTGGAAATTTAAGAAATGAGTTTCCGTCATGAATGCGTGACATTTAAAAATTTACCATTAAAGTTGGTGAAACTCCCTATAGCGGGTTCACACCTGAGCCTCGCTCTGACTTGTTTCTCGCCACACTACTGCGCGTGTTATAATTATGTTTCCTCTCGCCCGGTGGAACTTGGCTAGGGGTGGCTGGGGAGGGGGGAGCAGTGCTATTAGTAGGGGAAGGGGAAATAGATTGGCCTATGATGAAGTTCGTAAATTGTAATAAAAAATTGTAAAATAAATACGGCATATTATCGGCAATTGGTTCTCATAGGGTTGATACCAATCATACATTCACGGACATGAAACAAGACCTACAAATTCTTCAGTTAAGTAAGAAAAGGGAATCTATTGAATTTGAAAACACTTTTATAAATATTGATGAAAAATGCAACCCGATTTATAATCTAAATGAAATATCGGAAAAAATCAATATACTTTTCGAGGAGATAATCATTAAATTCTTTACATGAAGGCACATAAGTAATGCATTACTTCACACTTCTCCCCTTACATCAAACTCCCCACAACTTCCCCTCCAAGTCAGTCCTCAACGGCCTGCGAGGACTGCACTCAATTAGCTTTAACACTTGATGTGAAGTGGACAGCACAGGACGGGAAAGGAGGGAAGTGACCAGATGGGCACACAGTTTACAATTAACATTGAATTTTTAATTTGTTCATTCGTATTTCATTCCTTTTTAGGCCCATATTGTCAACAACACAACCAAGTTCAACTTGCATCCTTCAACATAAGTCCACCTTTCTTCAACTCATCACAAGAAGCTATTTTAATGTGGCATTAATATTACACTATATTAAGTACACATTCAGGAACATGTGCAATATGTTCACAATTTCATGATAACTATGTGGTTAATTTAAATCGCATAGCCACTCATGTTGTATTATATTTGTGCAATGCCATGCATGTAACGACATTTTAACCTGTGCAATAACTGGACTTCATGGTTCACATCATGTTCATGTTGTGCTGTTTTAAGATTCAAGATTGACAAGACGCTAATACGCCACGTCACAAGAATCGTATACTTTTTATTCACTAATTTTGTCTTATTAATAAAACAATTACAGTATTGTAAAGGTGGAATTATAAATTTAAATTTTTACAAGTTGATACTTTTTGACAATACGAAATTTATCACATGCAATCTGATGCTGTGATATTGATAGCCTAGAGCTACTGTTAATGGAGCAATGCAAATGTAATGCTTATACACTGATGAGCAGTTGAATTAGAGATAGTTTCTGTTTTAGTGAAATGATGCTGTGGTCTACCTGGCAAATGTTATGTACAATGTAGTATATTACTGCGATGTCATCAAGTCTTGTACTGGCTGTGTGAGTAACAGTTAAGCACAGCATGGGTAAGACAGGAGCATTTGATTGTTGCCAGGTTGTCAGAGCCCGATCTTTGAAGTTGTGCAGGCACTATCCTTTCTTCCCATGGGCCACCGTGTCAACAGTGTATCGTGAGTACGTGGATTAGGTCAAAACCACTTTTGCTAATGTCAGATGCCATGGTGTACAGCTTTTTGATGACATGTTACCATCAACTAGCTCAGCTGGTAAGAATGGATAGACGGGCCGCAGTTCAGCAGATCACTCAAGAAGTCATTGCTGGACATCAACGAAGTGTGTGCAGCCATACCATCCGGAACCATCTTCTTCAGATGGGATACAAACCTGCAATCCCACTAGGGTACTTCAGTTCACTGCACACCAAAAGGCACTGACTGATGTTGGAAAAGGTGACCTGAGCAGATGAGTGGAGGTACCAATTAGAACATGCCAATGGCGGGGTACGAGTGCATCATCAAACACATGATGCAATGGATATGTCTTACAAGTCAGTATAGTTTAGGGCAGTAGAAGGTGGTATCCTCATATGATTATTCGTGTGGGATGAAATGGAACCCCTGGTACATCTGCCAATGACCATTACTGGCGAATGATACAGGAACCTGCTGTCAAATCATGTCCATGTCTTTGCCTCTTGCACCGTGTAGGAGACTTGTACCTAGAGGAACAAAATGTATTAAGTCATTCCTCTCTAACTGTGACTGATTGGTGCATTGAACACTTGAGGGACATGAGGATACTAGCCTGGCACCAAGGTTCACCCAACCTTGGCCTGATTGAGCACATCTGGGATGCTGCTGAAAGGGATGTGCGCACCCTGGACTAATCTCCACGCATTATGGGAGGCTGAACGGCAGCTATAGACTATTTTGGCTCTCCAAAGCTTCTAATGTGTTGTGGAGTACACGCCACGGCACATCGCCGTTGGCCTTGAGGTGAAAGTGGGTTCTACGTACTACTAACTAGATGTTTTGTATTTAATTGCTCATTAGTGTAATTTTTCAGTACTGGATTTCAAACCTGTTTAGGAAAACTTAGTTACTTTACATGCTTTGTGGGCAGCAGTGTAATTATGTTGAGGTATCATAAATTATCTTGGTTGAAGAGCTGTAATTTTGCTGTTCTGTTCACTACGTGCAACTGTGTGACCTGTAACACTTCAGTTCATGTAATAACATGTGCATTTGTATTTACTAAAGGGTTTCAATTTTTGTATGGTTTCAATTTTTATATGTTCTTTTAGAAACCAGCTGTGAAGACAACGGCAGGACTTTTAGATCCTCCTCTTGGGAACACAAGGCTACATGTTACCAAATTATTAGCCTCCCTTCTAGCAACAAATAATTCAGAAGTAAATAAAGAATTGGCTCATCTTGGTACAGTGGAAGTTTTATTGGTAAGGATTGTCAGATATTGTTATAATAAGGTAGTTAGAGAGAATATACAAGTTCCCAAATTAAATTAATTGGTGAATAATCTTTTGACACTGGTATAATAGTAAGAAATTAAGCAAAGAGATCTTCTTTTTTAAAGTAATTGTTATGAAATAGAATAACTAGAGCTGTTTCTATCAAAGTAAAAACATAATGTTGGTTAGTAATAATTTTCTGTAAAACAAAGTTCTGTATTACAGTACTGTGCAAATTAATTGGAACTAGTTTCTTTCCATAATTTTCTAATGGTTGGCAACAGTGTGTTACACATTGTTTATTCTTAGATCCCGTGATATCTATGCATTCTTTGCACTATTATTCATTTTAATTAATCTGTGTGATTGTTGCTTTAGGTTAAAAATGTATTTATTTCAATGTGTTTCACTTCTGAGGAATTTTGAGGTTTATTTGTGTGATTAGTAATATCTATGTCTTGAGTAGATATGTCTTCCTGGAAGCAGTGCTGTTGTAGCATTATCTCACAAAGAGAGTTAGTTACTAAATTTCCTGTTATATTATTATTAAATGAAAACCGCACAATGTGCAAAAACAATTTTTGTACAGATGGTCAACTATGCTAATGCCATTCTTATTATTGAGGTTGTCCTCATTTTGCAGTTTTGTGCATGGTATCTTTCACAATGATAGTTGCTTAGGTTACGTTCACAGTCTTTGTTCGGCTGGTGGAAGTTTTTGGTTTGGTAGAATCTGTGGTGAAAGCCATTAATTATTTAGTGGCATAAACAGACTGGCGTAATTTTACCGAAAAAAAGGGAAATTGTATCAGGAAAAAGAGGACAATGCCAGCTGATGAACATTTTCTCCTCAGAAGAAGTAAATCAAACCACAGGCACATTGCTGTGGACTTGGCTTGGGAATTGGGAGGGAAAGAGAGTGAATCTGCATTTTTCTATTGTTCATCATAGACTTCTGGCAACTGGAAGGAATGCCTGGAGACCTGTAAAGAAACACCTTCTAAGAGGAGAAATATGCAGGAAAAGTCTCTTGTGGACACGTAGTTATCAGGATAGGACATGGAACACTGGATAAAAGTTCTTTTCGCTGGTGAGAGTCATTTTGAAGTGTAGGGGCAGAGGCTTCAATATGAGCACCGAGGGAAGAATGAACCAACAACCTTTACTGGCATTTCCCTGGAGGTGAAGTGGGAAACTATGGATGAGGTGGGAATCGAACCACCTCTACTCGTTTGACCTCTAGAGGCTGAGTGAACCCCCTTTCAGCCATCGTACCAACTTTATAATTTCGTGGGAGCTTCATGCATCGTGAAGATGATGTTTTGGGGATGTTTATCACATGATGAACTAGAATCCTTAGTACCAGTTGACGGGAGGTGTGTGGCCAGTGTGGCCAGGGAACTCTCCTGGCATTAAACCAATAGAAAATATGCAGGCGTTTGCGAAAGGAGACACAAAACTTAACTGTTCCATAAGAATATGCATGGTAGAGTTTCTAGTTACAGTGTCATTTCATGATAATGAATGTATAAAATGTGCTCAAAGTGTGTGGTAAATATGCCAAATTGTGTAAAGCTACTTATAAAATAGAAAGGAGGGCTTATTAGCCATTAGCAAACATTAAAGGTTAAGGTTAGGTGGGGGGAAAAAGGTGTATATTATTGTTTTGTTCAGATTTATTATCATGTGATTGTATGTTCATATTTGAAGCATTTCAAAGTGTGTTTAGATATCTGTATGTAATTATTGTGGATTTGTTTTCATATAGAGGAAGGTTTTTGTCTATTATACTGAAAGTCCTTGTAAATTTACTCTTGGCATATATTTGTTGTTATTTTAGAAACTAAATAGGGATATTCAATTGTAATAGAAATGCAGTCTTTTGAAAAAAAAAACCACTGTCTTTCCGTGTTAGTCTTGTGAACCTTGAGAGTGTAGTATGCACACCTCTTAGCGATAGATTTTTGTCCGTGGTGAGAAGTAAGGCGGGAGCTCTCCCGGTTCCGGTAATACTGCCAACTGTATGGAAAAGAAATCTGAATTGAATCGATAATATTATCGATCGATATGAATTTTCTAAACCTTTATTATCTTAAGCCAACAGCTGTGTCATACACACATTATATAACATTTCTCGATGCGAATCTTGTTCCTAGCATGAATTCTGTAGTTTGGCTTTGCTGTGTAAACAACAACAGTACTAGTACGCCAAATGTCGCACAGCGATGCATAAACGATTCATAGTTTGTGTTTCAAAGGTTGCCAGTACGTATCTCGAAGATAACCGAGGTCGACTGATTTAGCACTCGGGTGTCCATCTATCACTAAAAGGTGCGTGAACTTGTTCTTTACGAAGGACACTTTACAGTTCCCTCCTACCACTGCTGTTTTTATCTAGTTATATTTTGACAAGTTCAGTGCAGTACCACCCAACTCAATATGGAACACACTACATAGAATAGAAACTCTTTCAAGTGATTCAGAGCATGAACCATGTGACTTTGCCTCAGTGGTAAGGCTTACACGTTTCAATGAAGCAGTAGCTGAGCCATAACTATCTGTCAAGACTTGACTTACTTGACTTAATTCCTGTTGTTCCTTGTGGAACATAGGGCATCAACAAAGCATCTCCATCTGATCCTGTTGTCAGCCAACCTCTTCACCTCTCTCCAGGTCTTGCCTTCTTCCATTGCCTCCATGTGTACAGATCTTCGTCACGTTTGTTTGGGCCTTCCTCTCCTCCTTTTACCCTGCGGGTTCCAATCCAGTGCCTCTCTCTCGATGGCTTCATTCCCTTTCCTCAACGTATGCCCTATCCATTTCCATTTCCGCCACTTTATCTGTATGGCCATCTCGGTTTCACCCGTCCTTCTCCATAGTTCATGATTGGAGATTACTTCCGGCCAGTAGATGTTTAAAATCTTCCTTAAACAGCGGTTGACAAAGGTCTGCAACTTGGAGGTAATCACTTTAGTCACTTTCCAGGTCTAGGACCCATACAGTAGAACAGCCTTGACATTACTTCAGAAAATGCGAAGTTTGGTCCTGATAGATATTTTGTTGTTCTTCCATACCGGATAGAGCCGAACAAAGGCACCGTTCGCTTTTTGTATACGTTGAGAAACATCCTGTACTGCTCCTCCATCTTTGGAAACTACACTGCCCAAGTAGGTGAAACTATCCACATCCTCTATAGGTTCATCGCTGAAGACAAATGGGTCTAGTTTGTTGGTGTTCATCCTTAGGGCCTTGGTCTTCTTTGAGTTAATCGTTAGTCCCACCTTTTTTCCTTCTTTTACCAAGTCTTCAATCTTTGATTGCATTTCACCATGTGCCTCAGACAGGAGACACACATCGTCAGCAAAGTCTAGGTCTTCTAACCTATTTGCCAATCCCCACTGGATACCACGTTTCACATTTCGCGTTACATTTCGCATTACCGCATCAATCACCACCAGGAACAAGGTTGGCGAGAGGATACAACCTTGACGTACTCCCGAACGTACAGATATAGGTTCAGATACACGGCCCTCATGTATGACTCTGCATGTATAATCACGGTATGTTTCCTGAATGAGGTTGGTAATTTGTGATGGCACACCATACCGCTTCACTTCCTTCCACATAGCTTCTCTGTTGATCGAATCAAAAGCTTTTTCGAAATCGATGAACACTGCATAGAGGCGAGATGACCATTCAGCACACTGCTCCAGAATTATCCTCAAGGTGTTTATTTGGTCTACACACTAGCGATTTGATCGAAAGCCTGCCTGTTCCCGTCGGAGCCTCAAGTTGATATACTCCTTAATTCTGTTCAACAAAACCCTGATGAAGACTTTGCCAGGGAGTGAAAGAAGCGTAATGCCCCTCCAGTTGTTACAGTTTGACGTATCGCCCTTCTTTGGCAACTTCACCAGCAACCCACATTTCCAATCTGTTGGCATTTCTCCATTAAGCCATATCTTCTCAAATAGCGGCTGCAACATATTGGCAGTGGTATCCATATCAACCTTTATGACTTCTGCTGGAATATTGTCAACACCTGCTGCCTTACCAATATGTAACTCTCTCAATGCCCGCTTGATTTCCTCCACTCTTGGAATGCAGACTTTAATCCTTGGGTCAGGCTGGGTTTCTTCCTCTTCTTCGCCTTCTCCTGCATCTACTTGCTCCTCCAAGGAGTGGTTTAACACTGCAGAGAAATGTTCCTGCCATCGCTTCAGTTGATCCTCGGAGTTTGTTAGGAGGACACCATCTTTGTTTCTGACTGGACGGTTTTTCTGCATCTGCTTCCTTGCCAGAACTCTGGTGATGGTATAGAGTTCTCTAAGATTTCCCTTTCTGGCTGCCTCCTCTGCTTGTTGAGATAGGTCATCTATCCATTTCCTTTGATCTCTCCTCACACTTCTCTTTACTTCCTTATCCTTCATAGCATATTTGGATTGCAATTCTGCCTTCCTTGCTCGTGTCTTACATACATTCATTACTTCCTTTATCTCTTTCCTTTGTCTGATAATTTCCCATGTCTGGTCAGTCATCTAGTCTTTTTTCCTCCTGTCCTTAAAACCCAGGATATTTTCACTTACTTCAGTAAATACAGATCTAGTCTTCACCCATTTTTCCTCAATAGTTTCATCCTCCACCTCAGTGAGTGCTTGGAATCGATTCTTTAGTTCTATCCTGAAGGCTTCTTTCACATTTCTGTCATCCCTTAGCTTTCCAACATCATATCGCTTCCTTATTTGCTCTATCCTTCTCTTTTGTGCCTGTATCTTCATTCTAAAGGTAGCCACAACAAGATGGTGATCACTACCAATGTCTGCACGTCTCTTATTCCTCACATCCAACAATGAACTCCTCCACCTTCGTCCAATAGCCACATGATCTATCTGGTTTTCTGTCCTATGATCCGGTGATACCCATGTCACCTTATGGCAGTCTTTTTGTGGAAATATAGTACCACCAATAACCAAATCGTGGCTTGCACAGAAGTCCACAAATAGCTGTCCATTCTCATTTCGTTCCCCTAAACCATGCCTTCCCATAATATGTTCAAGTCCTTCGTTGTCCTGTCCCACTTTTGCATTCAAATCTCCTCCAACTAGGATGATATCCTTCCTTTTCTGTTTCTTAACCGTTCTATTAAGATGTCCATAGAACGTCTGTTTGTCTTCGTCCTCCGTTGACTCCGTAGGTGCATAGCATACTATCAACACAATGTTTCTAATATTGGTCTTAAAACGTGCCACTATTATCCTTTCCGTCCACTCCATAAGGCTCCTCCTGGCCTCCTTATCCATTAATATACCCACACCTCCATAACTCGCTCCGTCGCCCTCGGGTCTTCCAGAGTATATAAATGTAGCTCCATCATGGGTTGCCAGTTCCCCAAACTCACTCCATCTTACCTCACTCAAACCTAGGATGTTCAGGCCATAACTCCTCATACATGCCACTGCCTGTCGTAGCCTTCCACTTTCCCGCAGAGTCCTCACATTCCATAGCCCAATTTTCGTTAGCCTTTTGAAGCCAAAGGTCGTCATCTTCGGATCCGTCCGGTTTCTCATTGTTGATGTTTCTGTAATAAGGTAATTTAAGGTTGTGCGAGTTATTGGCCCACAGCACCCGAGCTTGGTGGTGGCGCTGCCACCTACGCCTCCAAGCCTGCTGTTTTCTGTTGGGGTAGTCTCTCTTAGCCTTTGAAGATCCCTCTTCACCACAAGGCAGTGGTTTTCCTCTTTATTTTACCCCAAGAGGAAGGGTTACCTCCTCCGCCAACTTTGCCGTACCAAAGGTCTCCTTCTCCGCCTCAGTTGCCGTTAAGGACTTCACCAGAGCCCCGTTAGCCGTTACTTTTCAGGGTTCCTGTAAGGCCTTCACAGCTACCGTAGCGGTCCTGGGGCACACAAGGTCCCCGCTGTACTTCACCCTTACAGGCTATCCCCTACTTCATACCGTTGCCCGTCCCCCACGACGTGGACGAGGGGTTGGACTTATGGGGGACTATCTGTTAAGAGACCAGACTAATGAATGATTCATGGATTAGGGAGGGTAGCAGCCTTTTAGAAGTTACAAGGGTGATAGTCTGGACTGATGTGGCCTTGTAATAATATTTAACATGGCTTAGCAGTGTTGATACTGCTACACAGCTGAAAGCAATGTGAAACTACAGCTGTAATGTGTTCCCGAGGACATGCAGCTTTCTTTGTATGAATTAATGATTTACTGATGATGGCTTCCTCCCAGGTGAAATATTCTGGAGGTAAAATAGTGCCCCATTCGTATCTCCGGGTCGGGACAACATGGGAGGGGGCAATTGTAGAAGATGAATACAAAAATTATGCGAGTTGGAGCAGAGAATGTTAGGAGTTTGCGTCGTCGTTCTGGTAGTTTAGAGAATCTGAAAGGGAAATAGATAGACATACCTGCCAACTTTCCTGATTTAGGCGGGAGACTCCCAATTTTCAACATTTTTCCCGCCTCCTGATTATTCTGTTATTTCTCCTGATTTTAGCTTATTTGTTAGTGAATTTCAAACATTTGTTTTCAGATCCCGCCATTTCAGCTTTCTTACGCCAGTGGCCGGAAGTCCTACACTCATTGGCGGCTTTCAAACAAAATATCTACGTTTATTAATGCAAGAAATGTGCGTGAATTTGCATGTTTATTGAAACCTGTACATCGCTAGATGTAGAGTCTTTTTTAGTAATTTAGTGACAGAATTTCAGTGATAACGACTAGTGACTTTTCTAGAGATTATAGGCCACGAACCTACTACGCTGGCGTAGCAGGGTGGAGATTTGATACTCCCACGTGGCGCGTCCCAGGTGGCGGATAGGGGGGTCCTAATTGGCTTGCCAGCGGACTTGAGGGAAATAAAATACCTCTCGCGGACCAAACACACAACGCCCTGTGGGTAGGGGACGCTGACGAAGAATACACCCACGGTATCCCCTGCCTGTCGTAAGAGGCGACTAAAAGGGGCAACCAAGAGATGATTGTCTTGGACCCATGAAACTACTTGTGATTAGTACCGCCACACGGAGAGCATCATGGGTCGCTTTTACTTGCGCGTAGTACCACTATATTAGGTACCAAGTAGGTTTGTGATTAGTAGCACACAGGAGCACCGTGCGGTCGGCTTTTGCAGTACCTGTGATTAGTACCACCATATGAGCAGGACCATGGGATGATAGCTACCATGGTTCTGCCTTGCCTGTGATTAGTACCCACTATATGAGGAACACCACGGGATAGGGGAAGGTCCCTGTGGTTAGTACTCTTATGTTATGAACACCATAGCTTTGCGTTGTCTGTAAATGGTGCCGCAAAGTGAGAAAACATAGGTCTATCTTATATGTCGAATTTCATAACCTGTGAGTTGCACCATAATGTGTGTAATACTGCGAGTCTCTGCTACTTTTGATTAATACTGCAACAGGACAAATACCATGGTTCTACTTTCCTAGCGATCAGTACCGTTATGAGGGGCCGATAACTTGGGTTTTGGACCCACTTTAGACTGCAAGCATCATCGATTCAGTGTTATGCTCTAGCAGCAGTCCCTTGGTCAGTAATTCTATTCTTTTACGTCAGTTTGTGTGAATGTAAAGCATTGCGGGTCGCATCCACTGATTGTTTTAAATTCATGCCCATCCATTCATTCTTCGTTCTCACGCTTTGAATTCTGGTCAGTGGAGAATTTTAGACTTTTAATTTGTCATTCCATTTTGTCTCATTTCATACCATTAGGGGCTGATGACCTCGACGTTAGGCCCCTTTAAACAACAATCATCATCATCATCATCATCATCATCATCATCATCAGAGATTTTAGCAGCCATTTGGAGACAATTCTGACTAATTTTAATTTATCTCAATGTAATTAAAATAAGTGTGTCTGTAGATTGCTCAAAATTTAAAAAGAATATTTCTGTACCGGTCGTGACCACAGTAACAGGGGAAATGCTCGTTTTAATTTTCCGTAATTTTCTGTAAGTATATATGTATGTATTTACAGTAATGTGATGTATGTATGTATATGCGTGCATCGCGAGAAAATGGGTGAACAGAATTTAATGAAAATCGGTATGTAAAGTTGGGGAATATGGAACTACAGTCTACGCTATAAATGATTTTATTCTCCCTGTTCGAAATGGTAGTTTAGGGGAAGGTACAAAAATTTAATTTTTAATTACCTATCTAATTGTTCATATGAAAAAGTACTACATAAAAAAAGAGAGAGTACAACTTTTTATTATTTATGTCTTATTCAGTTTTAGTGTACCGACTATAATAATATTGTGAAGATGATTATAAGAATGAGAAAAAAGTCGTGAAGGAACGATTGCTTCAATAATAACACAAGAGGGAGTCATAAAAGAAAGGAGGACTCACTTTACATTAGATGCTCTAATATCACAGAGACGGAAGAAAACTAAATGTGAAGACCTGCAATATAGACAGCTTGCAAAATTGATCAACAATAACATTACATTGATCATTGTTTGTTGTGATGTGCTTTGTGTATTCTGCTGCCATTTATCTCCGATAGATGGGATTACTGCTGCGTATCTAGTACAACAGCCTGCCTGAATATTGGCGGGAAGTAGCTGGGGAGTTAGATCTCTCTCTTCTTTAGCATGCCATTCCTCTGGTTCATAAATTTTCTGATACTACTGGTACGTAACACACTGGATCATCATAGTATTCCAGCTATTTGATCCCTACTCTGAGGTAGTGATTGGAATGAGCAGTATGCACACTTAAACGGAATAACCACGAACCTACTATGCTGGTGTAACAGGGAGAGAGGTAATACTCCCGCGTGGGGTATAGGGGTCCTAACCGGCTTGCTAGAGGACTTGAGCGAAATAAAATATCTTTTGTGGACCAAACACCCCCTCCCCGTGGGTAGGGGATGCAGGCGAAAAATACACCCACGGTATCCCCTGCCTGTCATAAGAGGCGAATAAAAGGAGCGACCTAGGGATGTTTGAATTAGAACCATGAGACTACTTATAGTTAGGACCACAATAGGTTTGTGATTAGTAGCAAGAATGTGTGACTCAGGGTGAGTTTTACAGTACCTCTCTATGAGCAACACCATGGGTCTGCCTTACCTATGATTAGTTCCCACTGTGTGAGGAACACCACAGGATAGTATGAGTCCTCGTGATTAGTACGCCTGTAAATGGCGCCGGAATGTGAGAAACACCATAGGCCTGTGTTACATGTGCGCATTGCATTACCTGTGAGTAGTACCATAATGTGTTGAATACCGCGAGTCTACGCTACTTTTGATTAGTACCGCAACATGACAAATACTATGGTTCTAATCTCCTAGCAATAAGTACCATTATGAGGGCTGATGACCTGGATTTTTGACCTCTTTAGACTACAACCGTCATCGATTCAGGATTGTGCTCTAGATGCAGCCCCTTGGTCAGTAATACTATTGATTAACGTTAGTTTCTGGGAATGTGAGGCATTGCGGGTCGGATCCACTGATTGTTTTAAATTTATATCCATCCATTCATTCTTCTTCATCATGTTTTGAATTCTGGTCACTGGAGGATTTCGGACTTTTAAATTGTCATTACATTTCGTCTCATTTTGTACCATCATCTTAAATGGAATAATGACACAGTAGTGTTCGCGGCTGTCTGCGGCCTGGTCATTCTAGCTCTGGAACTTTGAACTGTTAGATCGACACTGTCATGATTATTAATAGTTTTTCATTTTATTGAATATTTCATATGACAGCATTACTTTTAATTGTGACATTCATACTGACCTTGGTTGACTTCAGTTAGGAAAACTATAAGGACAGTCTTTCTGAGAATTCCATAGCGAAGAACGGTCACAACAGCTAGTTATTTGATACAAATGGCATGGCGCTTCGCATAGTCGCACGGGCACTTGATGCAATATATTAATCTATGCATTTGCTAAGTAATGGCATTTAAGTGCATTACCGATTCACACATATGGAGCAGGAGTCCATACTATTTTCGGAAGGTTTATCATAGACTGATCCTCTCACTCACATACTTCCTATGAGGTAATAGAAATGTGTAATTTTTAGCCTTGTTGCCTCGTTACAGCAACAGTCGGGCGTTGAGACAATGTGTGTTATAAATATATCATAGTACTGTATTGCGTAAGACATGTAGAATAAGCCGTTTTGACCAATTGTATCTCCTGATTTCTCCTGATATTCATATCACTCTCTCCTGATTTTTGGTTTTGTAAAGTTGGCAGGTATGGATGGACTAAAGTTAGATGTAGTTGGTATAAGTGGAGTTTGTTGTTTATAGGAGGAACAGGATTTTTGGTCAGGCGACCACAGAATTATCAACACAAAATTGAACATGGGAAATGCAGGAGTTGGTCTAATAATGAATAAGAAAATAGAGCAGGGGTAAGCTACTATGACCAGCATAGTGAACAAATTATTTTTGTCAAGATAGACACCAAGCCATTGCGCACCACAGTAGTGCAGGCCTATATGCCTCCTAGTTCAGCAAATGCGAAATCAATATATGAAGAAATAGAAGATTAATACAGTATGGGAGACTGCAATGCTTTGGTAGGCCAAGGAAGAGAAGGTAATGTCGTAGGAGAATTCGGACCGGGACAAAGGAATTAAAAGAGCAAGTTGGCTGGTTGAATTTTGTACGAATCATAATTTACAGAATGTTTTTCTTGATCTCTGGGGACGATGTTTGAAGAGTAATTAGCTTGTGAAAAGCCATGTCTCCACCAATGATCATGCTCACTTGGAAAGCCAGCATTTCTTGCTATAGCCCGACAACGTAATTTCTGTTGCAGACTTTCTCGCAGATGTAACATATTTATCTTATCCCACTCCTCATGACGGGCTTTGCAGAGACCATTGATAGTGCGTGGACGTCTATTTCCTAAGAGCCTTTTTATGAGTTCAAATGCACAGAAGTCCATGGGTGACCCCTCGGGTGCCTTTGCCCTAATGTCAGTAAAAGGAATTCCATGGATTTCAGTTTTCATCTCCATTCTCTTTAAGAAGAGACGAATCGAACAAGAGGTGTGGCTGGATGCTTTATCATGATGTACCCATGCCTGATTTTTCGTTCTCCCATACAGTGCTAATATTATGTAGAGTTCACATTCATATTATTAGCGACATGGTGAATGGTGAATGGTTAACTTGCCAGTGTAGGAGTATCCAGCAGTGATCACGAAACCCCTTAGAAAACTTTCCTGACATTCTTTATACAATGTTTGATAACATTTTTTGTGTCTAGGTCGGTAGTAAATCGAGCGTTTTTTTTTTTTTTTTTTTTACAATTACTAAGGTACACATATGCTTCGTCTAATGTCACCCATCTGTCTGTACCATACAGCCCTCGTACAACTTTCTTGCGTTAGTGCATCGTTCTGAAAAGTGAAGAGGCAACAGCTTGTGAACTGTGTTCCTATCTTTAAAAATATGGGGGTTAAATTATTGATCAAGCATTTTTTCAAAAAAAGCAAGTCATGCCCTAATTTGGCAACCTTTATTTTGAGATTGCAATAAAGGTTAGCCTTCTTGGCTGCCTGGATGGCATTTCCATTACAAGAGATAATTGAATCATTCCGTATTAATTATCAATACGGAAAACTGTCAATACGGAATGATTCCAATATCTTGTAGGCAGGCAAGAAAGCTAATCTCTATTGCAATCTCAAAATAAAGGTTGCCAAATTAGGGCAAGACTTTTGTTTTTTGAAAAATGCTTGATCAATAACTTAACCCTCAAATTTTTAAAATTCACAAGAAAACTCATAGGAACCCTGCAAAAACTCGAGCGACTCAGCTTAAAACTGATAAAATTTGGATTAAAGACTAAATCAAATTTCTCCATAAAAAGAAATCTCTTCTGAACCACAAACTATATGAAACTCATTTAGAAATTTCCACTCTCCTTTTCCCCCTTGAATGGACGTCATTCCAATTACATGTCTCTAACAAACTTAAACTTACTTTGGTAAACTAACAGAAACTAACAGAACACACTTGACAATAAATGGAATGCTCTTTCAAAAACAACACTTAGCAAACATAACACCCCAAAACAACATAAAAGCCAAATGATTTTCACCATCCTGTAGCAAACAGAAGTAAAATCAATCTCGATGCCAATGATCTTGATGTGCTGAGCAAGGGACGTAAACATAATTTGGGGTAATCCTTCTAACCGTGATAATTTAATTTCCACCATAGCTGAATTCGAATTACCGCAGCCATTAATTATTTACCATAAACTTACAAGAAGAGGTCCGATATGAAGTCAAACGCAAGCTATCTTCTATCCTTAATCAACAACAAACCATTAAACCCAACACAGAACACATAGCTTAAGTCCACAAACTAATAATAATAATAATAATAATAATAATAATAATAATAATAATAATAATAATAATAATAATAATAATAATAATAATAATAATAATAATAATAATCGTATGGCCTCAGCTACCATGTGCAGACATTTCAATTTGACGCCATCTGGCTGTCTGCTCGTCAATTTCGACGTTCCGTTTTACTCTAGGCCACCACTAGATGGTAGACCGAGTAAACCGAAACTCTCTTGGGTGTCTATGGCTGAGATTTAATTAATTTTGTCGGGTAAACACCAAATGTGTCACCAGAGATCTTTAACATGCCGACAATGACTTAAAATAACAAAAGCTGACAAAGGGGAACGCTACCGTAATCATGGACAAAAGTGACTATATCAATAAAGCACAAACGTTATTTACAGAGAGCAACTTCATAACCTCTAAAAAATATCCAACTAATAAAATACAAAGAGACCTAAAAACCATAATTAAGAACGTTTCGTTTTTGTTTAATGACCTTGAAAAATCCAAAATGATTATTATGAATCCGAAGCTTCCCACAACAAAAGCACTACTCAAGATCCATAAAGCCAACATCCCCATAAGACACATTATCAATTTCAGAAATGAGGTACCATGGTTCATTCACAAATTCCTCAAATCACACTATAGTTTTCAAGTCAATACATCAGTAAAGAATTCCATAGAATTTTGCAATAAAATTAAACACCTTAATTTATCCAAACATACACTCTTCATTCATTTGACATTACTAACACGTATGCTAATGTGCCCGTTAACAATACCATACAATTGATCAAGAACAATCTTCCAAATTCAGCAATTTAAGTATAGGCGAAATAGATGAATTTATTTGGATTCTCAAGTTTACATCAAATAACAATTTCTTCACTTTAAATAATGTCATTTAGCAACAGATAGGTCTTCCCATGGGGTCATCAGCTTCAGGGATGCTTGCGAATATTTACATCGGTCATTTAGAACATTCTCACATCATTGGCAAGGTTAACGACATTCAACACTGAACACTCTTTGTAGATGACACATTTGTTATTTTAGACTCCCGTGTTACTAACAGCAACACAGTACTTGAATTTCTCAACTCCATTGGCCCACATATAAAATTCACCATAGAGTCAGAAAACAATAAAGCCCTCAGTTACCTGGACTTAACCATTATGTGCTACTGCAACAACACTTTATCCTTTAATGTATACAGGAAACCCACCCACACCATCAGTACCACCCAACAAACTTCTGTGCACCCAGACATACATAAGAAAGTAGCTTACAATAGCATGATACTCAGAGCATTAACTGTCCCTTCAACGTGCAAGAATTAAAAAAAAAAAAAAAAATACTATTTACAGTATTGCAGAACACAATAATTTCAGTAGAAACTTCATCAGCAGAATCATCCATAGATATAAGAGCAGACCCAAGACTACCCTATAAAAAGATTCCACTCCTAAAGAAAAGCTTTCCACATTCACTTTCAATAATTTATTTATTTATTTATTTATTTATTTATTTATTTATTTATTTATTTATTTATTTATTTATTTATTTATTTATTTATTTATTTATTTATTCACGAAGCACAAGATACAGCTACACGTGCAAATTTCACTTGCACTGTCAACAGACTATTTAACAAACAGAAACTTTCATAATAAAATATAACAAACATAACAAAATATTACAAGATCAGGTACACATCCTGCTAATAACTGTCCAAATCGAAAACCATGAGAATGTCCATGTTTATAGCCATGTCGTCGTGGGTCAAGATGGCGGTATAATCTTTTCACATTAACTTATCTTTAAGATACTATTTACACACCTCTCGAATACACTTTTATTTGATGCTATATCAAGCTCTTGTCTCCTATTAATATTGTTAAAGAGTGTTGGGAGGAGGATTAGGAAAGATCGTTGAAGTATTGAGTGCTGAGTGTGGGGAATGTGGAGAAGGTCTTTGGTTCTGGTGGAGCGGAAAGGAACGCCGAGAGAGAAGAGTGAGACAAGATGTTCCTAGCAGTAATGTCCATTTAAGATCTCGTGGAGGAAACTCAGGTCAGCTACCTGTCGCCTGATGTGCAGCGGTGACACATTAATTGGCATTAATACCTGCTGCGTAGTCAGATTTCTGAGCTTGGGGTTTCTGTTCCTTACAATTGCAGCAAAGAAGGACACTCTGTCTAACTGCTTAGTATTGGAGGGGGCGACTGTTGTCCAAATTGGAGAGCAGTAGTTTAAGAGAGGTTGAACGATCGTGAGGAAGAAGTGACGAAGAGCAATGGGGTCAGAAATTTCTGTGAAGCGATAGATAATGCCTAGTAATTTCATAGCCTTGGTTGTATATGTTTCTATATGGGTCTTAAATTGTAATTTTGTATCAAATATTACACCTAGGTCACGCTGTTGCGTAACCACGGTGATGGGCTTGTCGAGTAGGTAATATGATCTTCATTTATGAATTTCATTTTCCGAATTGACATTTACCAATCGTCATAAAAGGAAGGAAAATTCCACCTAATCAATACATTTATTTTCTTGTAAAGTATTACAATCTAGGACCGGTTTCGACCAGGATGACCTGTGAAGGGTCGAAACCGGTCCTAGATTGTAATACTTTACAAGAAAATAAATGTATTGATTAGGTGGAATTTTCCTTCCTTTTATGACGATAGGTAATATGATGTCGGTAGAGGAGATTTACGTAGTGTTATGGTCATGTGGCTGCATTTTTATGGATTGGGGATAAGTTTCCAAGTACGGCACCAGTTCGAGAGGGCATTAAGTGAGGACTGTAGCAGAGCTGCATCTGCTGGATTCCTGATCTCCCTAAATATCTTGCAGTCGTCAGCAAAGAGTAGGGTATTCGCTGTTTCGTTGAGTTCGGACGGCAGATCGTCCATAAACAAAGAAAACAGCAAGGGGCCAAGAGTACTGCCTTGTGGGACACCTGAGGTGACTGGTAACCATGAGGATGAAGTGCCTGATATTACCACTCTCTGCCAACGGTTATGTAGGAAGCCAGCAAGAAGGGTCAGAAGACTGACATGTATATTAAATCGTTCGGAGAGTTTATGGAGCAACAGAGTATGGTCTACAGAATCGAAAGCTTTCGAAATGTCTACGTAGCAGATATCCAGCTGTGATTTAGCTGCAATGGCGTGTGATGCAAAGCTATGCAGAGTGGCCAGGTTTGTTAGACAAGAGCCACCTGGTAGAAAACCATGCTGCTTGGTTGAGATATACGGCAAAGTGAATGCGAGGAGACGCTGGTGTATAGTTTTTTCAAAGATAAAGGATAGTGTGGGGAGAATAGAGATTGGTCGGTAAGATGAAACATTAAATTTGTTGCCTGATTTGAGAAGTGGAACAATATTTGCCTGTTTCCAGGTAATAGGAAAATAGCCCGCAGCAAAACATCTGTTAAATAATTTAGAGAGAGGGACGCAAAGAGTGCTGGCAGTATTTTTTTAGGAAAAGAGGACCTATAGTGTCGGCACCGGTAGCTTTGTTGGTACGAAGAGTTTGAAGAAGGTTATGAACTTCACTTGGTGTGGTAGTTATGCTTGATAGGGTTCTGTTTGAAGCTGTACCAACGGGAGGGAGCGGTTGGTTTTGTAAGGGAGGGGAGAAGTTGGAGAAGAAATACCTGTTGAACAGTTCATTGCGATCGGTGCCATCTGCTGTTGCATCGTTGTGGTTCACGCTGACAGGAATCCGCTCCGTCCTTCTCCTTGTGTTGATGAGACTCCAGTAGTGCTTGGGATTGCTGCGGACGTTTTCAGTGACAGTGTCTACGTGTGTTTTGTAGTCTCTTCTGACCATAAACCTCGCCTGGCGGCGGATTTTAACAAAGGTGTTGTGAGTGTGTGGGTTAGGGAAGTCTTTCCACAGGCGCCAAGCTCTCTTCTTATTAAATAGTATCAGTCTGGTCTCTTGTGATATCCAGTGTTGATGTTTGCTAGTAGTATCCCGTTGTGCAGGTACGAAGTCTTTAATTGCAGCTTGCAGCCAGTCGTACAGCAGGTCAATAGCATTACCAAATTTCTAATATTAAAAACGAAACAAAAAAACACAACATCATAATAGCATTTAGAACCTCTCACACCAACTCCAAACTCATTCTCAATCCACACACTGTCAACAATAACAATTATAACATTAATAATATATATTTGAACTCTGGAGTTTACAAATGAGAATGTCAATCCTGTAATTCCAGTTATGTAGGTCAAACAGGATGCAATTTTGTCTCAAATATAATCGTTTTCCAGCTATGAGTGAACATCATAAAACATCCAGCCACGAATACACATGAATAGGTAAAGGCACCTTACTCAACAAGTTCGCCCACATGCGTGTTGCAGTACCAATCGCATAAAAACATCAGTCAAGAAACTGAGGTAGATAACTAGTTCAAATAATTTGTAACTACGACATTTATACAATCGCCAGAATGAATTATGATATTCAATACAATTCTGAAGGCTAATGTACTCACCAATGTTGCCTGCAGAAGAAAGATAGGTTACTCAATCCCCTCCATGAACCTACTATGCTGGCGTAGCAGGGGGAGAGGTGGTACTCCCACGCGGCGCGTCCCAGGTGGCGGATAGTGGGGGTCCTAACCGGCTTGCCGGCGGACTTGAGGGAAATAAAATACCTTTCGTGGACCAAACACACAACCCCCTTTGGGTAGGAGATGTGGACGAAGATTACACCCACGGCATTCCATGCATGTCGTAAGAGGCAACTAAAAGGGGCGACCAAGGGATGATTGTCTTGCAACCATGAAACTACTTGTGATTAGTAGCACCACGCGGAGAACATCATGGGTCGCATTTACTTGCGTGTAGTACCACTATATTAGGTACCAAATAGGTTTGTGATTGGTAGCACACAGGAGCACCGTGCGGTCGGCTTTTGCAGTACCTGTGATTAGTACCACCATATGAGCAGGACCATGGGATGATAGCTACCATGGTTCTGCCTTGCCTGTGTTTGGTAACCACTATATGAGGAACACCACAGGATAGTGCAGGTCCCTGTGGTTAGTACTCTCATGTGATGAACACCATAGGGTTGCGTTGCCTGTAAATGGCGCCGCAATGTGAGAAAAACCATAGGTCTGTATTATATGTCGAATTTCATAACCTGTGAGTAGTACCATAATGTGTGGAATACTGCGAGTCTCTGCTGCTTTTGATTAGTATCGCAACATGACAAATACCATGGTTCTACTTTCCTAGCGATTACCGTTATGAGGGGCCGATAACTTGGATTTTGGACCCCCTTTAGACTGCAAGCATCATCGATTCAGTGTTATGCTATAGCAGCTGTCCCTTGGTCAGTAATCCTATTGTTTTACGTCAGTTTCTATTAATGTAATGCATTGCGGGTTGCATCCACTGATTGTTTTAAATTCATCTCCATCCATTCATTCTTCCTCCTCACGTTTTGAATTCTGGTCAGTGGAGAATTTTGGACTTTTAATTTGTCATTCCATTTCGTATCAATTCGTACCATTAGGGGCCAATGACCTCGATATTAGGCCCCTTTAAACAACAAGCATCATCATCATCACCACTCAGTCCCCTCCATGTCGTCGTTGTCATCACTGTCGGAGTTGTTCACATTTATCACTGTCCGTTTAAGGGCATCGTCTACTAACTGGTCTATATCCCAAATTCTTTTTTCTTCTGTTTCGATGCCATGTTTTACACACATTTCCCAGCCTTGAGGGGTCACCAGTTGAATCCCTTCCAGCGGCAGTATACTTACTTCTGCAAGGGTGAAAGTTTTGTTGTTCCTAGTCAGATGGCTCTTAGTTTGGTTCCACTCATTTTCAGTTGGATTTAAAGAACAGTGGTCTCAAATAACCTGGGAGATATAGATAACACAAAAAAAAAAAAAAAAAAAAAAAAACGTGGTAAATGCGGTGGACTGTCTATCTTTTGGTAAGGCATTAAAAATTCTGTACATGTGTTAAGTAATGCTATTTCTGCTTAAAAGTTATGTAGGTCATCTAAATTGTTTATCTTCATTTTTAAAAAGCTGTTCAGTTTCAATTTACAATTGTTAAGAAAGAACTTTATAACATCCTGTTATGATGATACAATGTACATAGTAAGGAATAGTGTGGGCAGTAACAAAATATGTGTGTCCATGGATGAAACCACTGATGTAGACGGTAGATATGTGGCAGATGTTATTGTAGGTACTGTTAATCATGACCAGCATGGAGAAACATTTCTGTTGATGTGTGAGATGTTAGATAAGATGAACAACTCCTTCATCGCTGTTATTTTCAATACCAGTACTGCAATGAATTTGTTGTGGCCAGGTAAAGTAAAATGAATGTGCTCATCTTCATAATGGATGCCCTTCGTACAGCGAGAGGTCTTCAAATGTTGTATTCGAAAATGGTGCATGTAACGTGTCTTGTGCATGTCCTACGTAGAGTGGCTGAAGAGATCTAAGGGAACTATCCTGAGGTGGATAAATTCATTGCTAACGCCAAGAATTTTTTTGTTAAGGCTTCACTTTGTGTTCAGAAGTTTTAAGAAGAGGCACCATTCCTTAACCCCTCAGCCCATTGTAACACCTTGGGGCACTTGGCTTGATGCTGTAAACTACTATTGCACAAAGTACACTAATATTGAAAAGATCTTCATCGACTTTGACAGAAGTGATTCATCTGCAATCAAAAATGTACAAGAGTTGTTTCCATGTCAAGAAACTTAGCCTACATAATTTCAAATTTCTCTGTGTTGTCAAAATCCATCACTCGCCTTGAAACTGTGGGCATGCATTTGTGTGATACACGAAGTATTGTGAAAGAAACTGAGAGTAAGTTACCGAAAGCTCAGGGTGAAGTATCTGACAAGGTCAGGAAAAATCACAAAGTGTGCTTGAATGAAATCCTGGATATACAAAATTGTGTAAAGTTGCTGACATTCTTTGTTTAAAAAAGCAAAATTCAAAGAAAATGAACCAAAACTTTTCGCTATTTAACCCCTTCACTCCGGTTGACTGCTCTAGCAGTCAGGAGGGATCTGTGCCGCATACCCGGTGGACTGCCGTAGAAGTTGCGTTTCTTTCGGCTGTTTTCCGTCTTGCTACGATAGAGTGCTGGGGAAGTTCGGCCTTGGAGGTCTCCCGTGGCTGACTTGGGAGTCTATAGTTATGGCTATGGTCACCAGATGAAAGGAGTAACCAGTTCGAAGATGAAAGCAACGTGTCCGGTATGCTACTCACTTAGCGCCTGGATGCTACCCTGTGCTGACGTGCTTCTGCTTTTTGATTTAGCTTTTAATCGCTTTTAAATTGTGAAAGATATACTGCGGATGGAGCTCTTGCCCTGATATTGGGTAGTGACTTTGACGAAGATGACGATGATAGTGATTTATCATCTGATTCTGGCGATGGAACGACTTCAGTCACACCACCTACTTCAGGCACATTTCCTGCTTCAGTTACCGATTCGTCTAAAAGATCGGCCTACTTCGATGATTCGACTGAAGATGAAGATAGTGAAGATGAAGACCAGGTGCCTGAATCACTGAGCAGAAAACTAAATTGGAAAAAGGAGAACCTGAATACGAAAAACATCTCTTAGAGATGAAGCTTCCACGGTGTGTAGAATTATTTAGTTTGTTTTCCGGGTTGAACCATGTTGTTGTTTTCTGTACATTATGTACAGTTTGGCTGCCTGAAAGACTGATTACCTTGGATTGAGTTGGGGTATTTCAGTCGCCTTGACCAAGAATACTGCAATGTATTCGAAATGTCGGCAACCTGTACGTAATGTACAGAAAATAACAAGGCTCAACCCGGAAAATAAACCAAACGAAGAAACATAATGTCAACACAGCTAATTCCAGACTGAAAAGTTTAGTGGACAATGGTAGCATGTTAAGATTCTTTCAGCTGTTGTTTAAGACGAGTGTCGTAACTGTTCATTGTGAGGAGACTAGTAGATACTTATCTCAGAAGGTGGCTGGAGGTGGACTTCCAGATTAAAAATAAATTAAAATAAATTTATCCTCCTCCTGTTCTCTCCTCACGTCGCGAGCCATATGCTGACAGGAGAGCGGCGAGAGACAAGTATCCCATACATTGTGCTCAGGGAGCTACTCGCGTCCAGAGGGTCACGCCACCGTACTCGCTACGCGGAGTTAAAGGGTTAACGTTTTTCAAGTATGCCCCTGATACTTCTTTTCACTGACCAATGTTGCCTGCAGAAGAAAGCTAATTTACTCAATTCCTTCCATATCATCATCGTCATCATCACTGTCGGAGTCACTATTCGTTCAGTGGCGTCTACTAACTGGTTTATGACCCACATTCATTTTTCTTCTGTCTCGACGTGTTTTACACATATTTCCCAACGCTGAGGGGTCACTAGTTCAATCCCTTCTAGCAGCAGTTTTCTTACTTCCACAAGGGTGAAAGTTTTGTTGTTTCTAGCCACATGACCTTTAACTTGGCTCCACACACTCGCAATTGGATTTAAAGAACAGTGGTACGGAGGTAACCTTAAAACTTGCCTTCCCGATTGCAATGCGATATCATCTACTTGATACATGCCACGCGAGTTCTTAATATGCTGTGGGATGACATTAAGAAGTAGCAGCTACTAATCTAGTCACATTTTTGAGAGTACTACCAGGATTTGCTTCACTAAACTTCTTAAAACCGTTGAGAACATGCTGTTTTTCTCCACTTCTCTTTGCTTTTCTCTTCTTATGCTTTACGTGAGAATGGCTAGGGTCACCCATCTTCACTCCTCATGGAACTTCAATAAAGGTTATATAAATGTAAATTGAAATGGTTATCTGAATTCTAAACACCAAGACAAAGACTGACTACCAACTTGATTAATGATATATTACTAAATATTAGGCCGAAAGAAACTCGTAATAATTTGCAAAGTTACTAGCGTGCCAATAACTCTCAGAACACAGCAGTAAGCAGTAAGCAGAAAGCACATGGGTTGTATGTTAGCTAAATGAACCGTTACTCTATACTGCAGTGGCTGTTCCGCTGTTGACACATCGCCCCTCTCAAAACACACTTTAATGCACGAGTATCAATTGTTGCTTTATGTCGCACCGACACAGATAGGTCTTATGGCATATCAATTATAAATTGAAACTAAACAGGTTTTTAAAAGTGAAATTGAAGATAAATGGATTTAGATGCTGTACATAACTTTTACGATCATTTTGAAACTATGGCAAAATGGAGGTTTGATGCGAACATAAGAACTCAACAAGAGAGTTCTCTTAGCCTCTCTCACCTCAATCCTCCAATTTCCAACCTACTCGTGGTGCCCCTATTAAGCCAAGCAACCCAGTGGAAGGCTGGGTAACCAACCCCAGCGGGAAACTGGGTCGGTGAGCCAATGGATTTGGGGGCAGTGGAAGGCAATGGGAAACCACCACTGTACTTTTCCCTCGACAACCCCATGATGGCTTTGCTTAATTCCAAATGTTCTGGAGTAAGTCTCCCAGTCGGATCTCTGTGGGGGACAGGATTAAGAGAAGCCCCTATTTTATTCCGCCAAAGTAAATTCTCTATGAGAGTTATTAGAAGGGTTGCAACATGGGACGTCTGTGTTGCCCTACACCCGGGGAACTTGCAATAATAGAAAGAGAAATGAGTTCACATGATGTGGATATCCTTGGCCTTAGTGAAACTCATTGGAAAGGACATGGGCATTTTGTAACTCATGGAAGGAATACTGTGTACTTTTCGGGAAGCGATGATATGAGTCGAAATGGTGTTGCAATTGTTGTTCCTGAAAAACTGAACAATACTGTCCTAGGCTATGAAACCATCAGTGATAGAATCATTACCATCAAACTGAATGCTTCCCCTTGCAGGATTAATATTATCCAGGAATATGCTCCCACAGCTACAGCATCAGATGCTGAAATAGGAGAGTTCTATGAACTATTAGAACATACCATCAATCTGTTTGCAAATAGGGAAATAGTAATAATCCAAGGTGACTTCAATGCTAAGATTGGGGAGACTACTGGAGACACTGACATCAGAACTGTGATTGGTCGTTATGGCCTAGGCGAAAGAAGTGAGCGAGGAAAACAGCTACTGGAGTTTTGTGATGGCAATGACATGGTAGTTTGCAACACCCTCTTCCAGCATCACCCAAGGCGTCTGTACACTTGGATATCGCCTGGTGATAGAGTCAGGAATCAGATTGATTTCATCTTGGTGAGACAACGTTGGAAGACATCTGTTCTAGATTGTAAGACCTTTCCTGAAGCAGAATGCGGCAGTGACCATAATCTGTTGTCCATGAAAATACGGCTAAAACTAAAAGTCGCTAAGAAGATAAGAGCAAGGCAGTTTCGACTTGCTAACTAGTAATCTCTTGCACGCTTTGGGTAACTTGTATGGCCTAAGCTCCCAGATTTGCTGCTAAAGGAAGAAGAATCACCTTGTCAGACGTGGGACAGAATAAAATAGATTGTCTCCTCATTTCTCCCAGAGTCAGTTAGGAGGACACAGAGTGCACAACATCCTTGGATATCAAACAAGACTTTGCAACTGATTGAAGAGAGTAGTAGTCTGAAGAAACATGGTACCTAATCCATTCAGGATGAAAATAGCTACAGGATCCTGTGTCGAGAGATACAGCGTACAGTTCATCCACAGCGTTTGCAAGGAAATAGAACAAAACCAGAACCAAAATCAAACAATCTCTTCAACAAAATCAATAGCATTACTCGTCAATTTAAACCACACACATGGTGTATAGAAGACTAGAATGGACAGCTAATTGGTGATAGAAAAGAAACACTGTGAAAAGCTGTACTCTGGAAGAAATTATGATGTAGCAGTCCAGCAACCAGGAGGGCCTTCTGCATTGGAACCTCCCATTCTACAAAGCAAAATCAAGAATGCCATTAACCATTTGAAAAGAAACAAATCCCCGGGACTGGATGGTATTTCTGGAGAGATGCTTAAAGAAATGGGTGAAGAAGGTTTGCACATGATGCACTCATTGTGTAATAGGATATGGACGACGAGAGAATGGCCAAAAGATTGGACAAGCTCTATCTTAATTCCCTTGCACAAGAAAGGGTCAGTAAGGAAGTGTTCCAACTATCGTACAGTTGCTCTGATATCTCATGCAAGAAAGATTTTATTGTACATCACAAACCAGTGCCTCAAGTCTTACATAATGCCTCACATATCCATTGAGCAAGCAGGATTTGTTGCAAGAAAAGGAACATGGGAACAGATTTTTAATATGAGGCAAATCATTGAAAAATCTTGTGAGTTCTGTGTTCCTGTGCTAATATGCTTCCTTGACTACAAGAAAGCTTTTGATTGTGTTGTCTGAAATAATCTATAGCAGGTTCTTGGTGAATTTGGCATTCCACAACATCTAATATCATTACTGAAAAGTCTGTATGGCAACTATAAAGGTAGATGGCGACATTTCAGAATTTTTCAGTATTTCGCAGGGTGTCCAACAGGACTGCGTATTATCACCTATTCTATATAACATCTATGCTGAATATGTTATGAAGTAAGCCCTCGATGACTGGATTGGAGGCATGTCAATTGGTGGACGAAAAATCTGTAACCTGTGCTTTGCTGATGACACCACTCTCCTTGCCAGCAGTGAAGATGAACTTGCAGAATTACTAGCAAGGGTAAAAGATGCAAGTTTAGAATATGGGCTAGAGATCAACCTGAGCAAGTCCAAACTAATGATAATTGACAGAGCGGCACAGATCCAGCTGACAGGTCGATTAAGGGAACTGGAAATGGTAAATGACGTTATATACCTTGGGTCGACCATCTGTGATACTGGAAGCTCTGACAAAGGGATTAGGAGACGTATCACCTTAGGGCGCGTTGCCATGAGCAAACTCACAAAAATATGGCAGAGCAGAGCAATCACAAACAGTACAAAGATTAGACTAGTTGATTCTCTGGTGTTCTCTGTCTTCCTTTATGGTTCCGAGACCTGGACCCTCAAGGCAAGAGATAAGTACCGTATCAACGCCTTTCAGATGTGGTGTTGGAGAAGGATGCTCCGTGTACCTTGGACGGAAAGAAGAACTAATGCATCTATTATTCAAGAACTGAATATCTCCGAACGTCTCTCCTCTCGCGTCATTAAGAGAATTGTCCAATTCTTCAGACATATTGTAAGACTTAATAGTGAAAATCTGGAGAAATGTATCATGGAAAGCAAAGTTTTCGGCAGAAGAGCACGAGGAATGACATTGAGAAGGTGGATTGATCAAGTTCTGTGTACCATCTTCAGCAGGCTTTAAGAGAAGCTGAACATCGTCAAAGTTAGTGCCGCTTAATCCAGAATATTGTGTGAAGTCAAGTGGGGTCACGACGCTCAGCAATGAGTTAAACGAC
Source organism: Anabrus simplex (assembly GCF_040414725.1). Lineage (NCBI taxonomy): Eukaryota > Metazoa > Arthropoda > Insecta > Orthoptera > Tettigoniidae > Anabrus > Anabrus simplex. The sequence continues at coordinate 270,837,203 of NC_090268.1, read as the reverse complement.
TTATGATGATGAACACATGTAAAGTATTTGTAACGCCTTGCCTAAAGATAGACAGTACCACCGCATTTATTACATGTCTTTTGTGTTTATCTCTCAGGTTATTTGAGATAGGGTATAATTCTCTTACAGCTAAGTCATGAATATTAATTTAATTACCCAGGTGAAAAATCATGTACTTCATTTATGTACATGAAATTGATTTCATCCTACTATGTCAGGAGACTTGAACTAAGGCCCGAGCGGCCCTGTGTTTTAGTGACACATCACGGCACTGTCAGTTGAGGCTGATTCCACCAGTCCTTTTGATGCCATCCTGGTCGAGTCCACGGTCCTAATATTTGTCGGTTGCTGTCCAGGGTACCCATCTTCCTTCTTGACTGGCTGGAGAGAAGTCGTGAACAAATTTATGATCTCACAATGTTTAAGTAAACTGAACTACTACTGTCATCACTCTTTGATTGCTCTTTGTTTGCTCAGCCCTGCTAACATTAACTAACTAGCATTTTACCGTGATCCTATCTTGAACAATGGTGTTAACATGTTAACCTATAATGAATTTTTTTGTTACTGAGGTGCAGCAACTATCTTAAGACTGTTGATTGTTTGTGAATAAGTCCTTGCGCTTTCCACGACTGAGACTACTTAATTAAAAGAAATTTCTGTATGATAGGTCCATATTGAACTGTGATTACAATAGTATTTAAATAATATATTATTCTGGTCCACAATTTGTATTGAAAAGGTGGACCTGAATAATATATTATTTAAATACTATTGATACAGTACTGAAAATGAATATTATTACATTTTTTCGCGCTCAAGTCCGTGTGAAATTAGTCCCTTCATAACACTTGTGATATTGTGAATATTAATTACAGGTTGTGTTCTTGCACTCGTGATGTTCCTTTACTAATGTTACATTTCTCACGGTTGGGTATTTGAAATGTTCACACAAATTCTTAGGTGTAACTTGTTTCGTGGTAGCTTTCACTAAGTGCCACGACATTACGTTTGCTTCTTTGCAACACCAAATATATTACAGTCATATACATACATTAAAATGTTATAGATCTGCCTATTCAGTACTTCATTTAATCAGTTAAAAAGTTAGTACATGTTTCATCCAAATGTTGGACATCTAAGACAAACACTTCCAATTAAAATATTACAGGGTTAAATGAAGGAAATCCTAACTTCCCTTTTGGGCATCAAGTACTTGACCCTTTACATATATTGTAGATTAACCAAACCAAACCAAATTTCATTGAATGGATTAATATGTCTGTCTAGTCATAAAAACGTTCGGTTCACTGATGCAACAACAGTCCACATGAAAAATTTGATGGATTAAAATATTCAAGTGTATCTTCTTCCATTTAAAAATATTCACTTTTGTAAAAGTAATAGTCAATTGCAACTTCAAATTACAACCACCCAATTTGAGATGAAACAGATATACTGTATGTACTTTTGACTCATAACGGATTGATCCGAACTTGTTTGACCCCTGAGACTGAATATTCCATAGTTTAGTTATAATGCAAGGGATCAATGTCTTGAAGGATCAAAACACTGGAATATTTGCTGGTTTTTTGGTTTTTATTTATTTCTTAACTTAAAAATAGGTTTAGTATGGCCAAACTGACACTTGAATGCATTTCAGGTGAATCCAAAGTTTTAATTTTTGTGGTATGTTTTGAAACTGTCTTCCAAATGAAGACTTCTTGCACTGGAACATAAAGGTTTCTTTGTGTTCCAGTAATCATCTAGGTTAGGTTTTGTATTCTGTGACATTATTGTGATGAGGGCAAAATAAGCCTTCATTTCATGTGGGGATACTTCTTTCTATGTATTGGCACAATCCCCACCAGCCAGAAATGCATTGTGTGCATATTTGTTCATTTCGTTTACGATCTACATCCAAAAATCATTGCCCAAAAATTGACCAAATACATCTAACTCTGTTCCAGATTCAAGCAGTTATCGAGAAATCAATGGATTGACTCTGCATTGACTGCTGAAATGGAATTTTACTGGATTATTCAGCTCTTGAATCCAGGCCCAATCACTCGCGCATACATTGCTTTCGTTCACACACTCCTCGCTATCATCACTGCTTTCACTCAAATTGTCATCAAAATTACCTGTATCGAATTCATCATTTGTATCACAGTTACTTTCATTTAGAACTTTATTCACTCACTCATAAAATTCATCAGATTTGATAGACTTTATTGCGTTCAGGCCTGGGCGCCGCCATGATCACAATGTAAACAAACCACACATGTATCTGAAAAGATATCTACCGAAAATAAAATACTTAGGTACGTGAAATAATCGATAGTGGTCAAGGAACTTCCAAACACTTCAATACATGCTACATCATCATCATCATCATCGTCAGTCTCCAGTTTACCAGGTACGGTGTATAAACACTCGCCACTTTAGTCGATTCAGGTACCATTCTTCTTCTTCTTGTACTTGGTTCCAATCCACTCTTCTATGTTCTAGATCTTGTTCGACTTGTTTGATCCATCCCCTTCGAGGTCTGCCTGTAGGTCTTTTGCCGTCTAATCTGCCAACCATTTCTCCATGACATAGTGATGATGATGATGATGATGATGATGATGATGATGATTGTTTAAAGGGGCCTAACATCTAGGTCATTTGCTCCTAATTGCAAAAAGATGAAACAAAATGAAATTATTGACAAAAATGTAAAATTTACTTCAGAGTAAGATCATAATTATTATTCTACTTACTTCCCACAATCCAGCCAGCAGAACACACTGTCCAGTGGACGTCAGCATTACCTTGTGTGCATTGAGTTCTTGAGCTCAATGCAGATTATCGATACATGCTTTCTGCAACATATCCATGATGTATTCTTGTAATTATCATCCATGTTATTCATTTGGTGATGCACTACCTGACAGGCTGAGTCACTGTAACTGACTTTATGAGAACACAATTTTAATTATTTTGTCATTACCACACATTAAATCCACCGTGGGAAGTGACAGTATCATGACCCCTTTTGGTGCTCAGATATTTGTGAACTACACTGTAATATTACAAGATATTAGAATCATTCCATATTGACTGTTTTCACTTCACAAAGGAAAAAATTAAATGTATCCTCCTAATTCAATACAAAACATAATTTTATCATTAGATGGAGCAATAAAAGTGGAATTATGTTTTGTATTGAATTAGGAAGTTACATTTAATTTTTTACACTGCAGTAGTCTTAAAAGCAAAAGTCGTGGAGCTTGTAGTACAGTAGTTTGTAACCACTATGGTATAGGTGTTAACCATAAAGCTCCACACCCACTGTCCTTCTTTCCACTCGGCTATGTATTTAAATGTTGTTATGAAGGTTGGAGGGACTCAACTTTGTGGATGGAAATAAGGGGAGAAGACTATAGTTATAAAGTTTTTTTTCCTCCAAGTGTCCCTGAAGACAATACTGTATGTGTCAAGGTTTCTTTTTTAAACATAAATGACAACTGAGTTGAATGGAGTTTATTTTATATAAGAGAATCTGCAATTTGTTACTTTCATTGACCTGTCTGTCTCATCCTTGGCTTTGACCGAGGTATGAGCAATGCTAGTAATACCATTCCCTATGCAGCCAGTCCCTGTTATGAATGGTGTGAAAATATCGCTCATAGGGTCCGTTGGTGCTTGCATTTCAGTGGGTTTGGCAGACTGATGCGCAATAGCAACTTCTGGCTCGGTGAGGAAAGCAATGGGAAACTACCTCGCTCCTCATTTCCCTAGTATGCCTCTTCAGTGACACCTGGGCTATAATAGCTTTTGGTGGAGCTGTGGAGGATCAAACAAGCCTTCGGGCTGAATATCCAACATACATACAAGAGAAACTGACATAATAAGAAATGGGTATAGTGCGCATTGGTATCACCCAAATATCACTATAAAATTTGTCACAAATGGAACATAATTGCTTTTACACATATCAAGTGAAAAATCTGCGGCAAATTAAGAAATAATTGATTTTTCGAGAATATTATGTATACGTACTTTACCACTGTACAAGTATATTTGGTGTTGCGCTCACAGTATGCCTTTTGTCTTACACTTTCAACAATTTCGTATGTGATATCTGTGATCACTGAAGTTCTTTACTTTCGTTTCATTGCTTCACTTGTCAATGACATCATTTCATGAATTGTATCGCGATATGCAATATTTAATAGGCGACAAAATGGTATGGCCAATGTACGTAAGAAAAATTCAGTGGACTAGTGATTTATTGGTCCAGGGATCATGCTATTTTTCTGTTGACCTCCATTTTGCTGTTTGAAGTGGCCGCTGTAGTCATATGGACAAAGATAATGAGGATCTACAGACGTAGCACTCCCATTCCACGGTGCTAGCCCTGGACCTGAAGAAAGTAACAAAAGACGGCACCAGCAGCGGAGTACGACATAAACCAGTCCTGTCTACAAGCCTTAAGTATGTTTTTATATTTCTCAAATACTGACGGTATTTCGTAATTTTCCGCAGATTTTTCACTTGATATGTGTAAAAGCAATTATTATGTTCCATTTGTGATAAATTTTATAGTGATATTTGGGTGATACCAATGCGCATCGTACCCATAAGAAATTATACACACTTTGGAGAATCAATCTGGATATTGAGGAATTTTGTAGTTAATTAGTGAAAGTACTTCACTCTACTTGGCTTCATTGGCATTTTGAGTATTGCCGTGGGAGTGACTAAAATAAAAATCATTTGAAAACTGATACCCTTTGAGAGGATTTGGAATATCATATTTTGAGGTTAAAAATAACTATACAAATTGCATTTATTATTACCAGCTTGAGTATGAGGTGGGGCATGGTGGTTAAAGTACTGTAATATTGGATAAAGTCCTTTTGGAATGTGTATGGATGAAAAGTTACTAAGGAAATTGAAGGACACAGCCATTGAAGAAAAGAGATTTGGGAGTTGACATGGGGAAAATAATTTGAATTGCACTGTGGGAAATATACTTACAATAATTTAGAGCATGCATTCGTGACTAATTAAATAATACTTTAAGATTTATGGAATAGTTAGTAACTACAAAAATTTATAATTTCAGGATTTGTTTTTTAAATACACATGGAACAATTTTCTTCATTCACAAGTTGAACAGTGCATAGCCTTTGCTCTGAATTCAGAATTGAATCCTTCTGTGAGAGATGAAACTAGAGAAAATATACTTCTAAAACACGTGAGTAATTTTTTTATTTACATATGGTAGTTACATTGTTATTTTTGTCTTCAAAAATCATTTTTCATATTAGGAATATTCAAGTTTAAATATTTGGTCATCATATCAACTGCATATCTTATTTACTCAATCAGCACTGTTGCATTGGAAGCATCCTTAGTTTTTTTTTTCTATCTGAAGTTCCTAACCCCTTGCTATACTTCACTACTAGATAAACAGTATAGGTAAGTCATCATTGAGAGACAAGTAATGCAAGGTAAAATTAATGTGGTGGGCCGATGACCTTCGATGTTAGGCCCCTTTAAACAAGAAGCAAGCAATTTTTTTTTTTTTTTTTTGTGCTACGGGCTTTACGTCGCACCGACACAGATAGGTCTTACAGCGACGAAGCAAGCAAATTAATGTAGCTATACATTATTATTATTATTATTATTATTATTATTATTATTATTATTATTATTATTATTTACTTTGATGTTTCTAAAAAAATATCTAGATCTTAATTTAAATATTAGCCTATCCTGCTTGGTGTTTTCTTGCTGATAGGGGGTTAGTGCATATAGCTAGCATCTATATGCATTAGGATTGATGTTATACTGCAAGAGCTTTAAATTAAATACTGTTATGAATATCATTTCTAACTAAGCTACGGATGTATCATGTTATATTTTGTTACAGATATTCATAAAGTGCAAATTACTTCAAAGAATTTTAGATGCCTGGGATGATAATGAAAATCAACAGTAAGTACACCAGTACCCATTACGTTTATTTTAGGTTCCTCCTCTTGTTGAATTAAGTCTACTTCCTTACCATTACTAATTTGATTTTCCTAATAATATTCACAGATCAAAATCAGGTGGACCAAGGCGAGGGTACATGGGACACCTTATTATGATAGCGAATCACATTGTTCAACATTCGGAAAAGGGGCCACTTGCAACGTTTATAAAGGAACATGTCTCAGCAGATACTGTGGCAGCATGGGAAGCATTTGTTGCAAATACATTAGCAGAAATCAACAAAACTCATCAGATCAATTTGGTAAGTAGGAAAAAATGTGTTTATTTATTTATTTATTTATTTATTCATTCATTCATTCATTCATTCATTCATTCATTCATTTGAAAACGGCCTTCCATATGAGATAGTCCCATCAGTCTCAGTATACTCTCAAGATAACATCTCGTAAGTAGGTAAACTTATGTAATTAGAATAATACTGTATTAATTTATTGATGGAGCAACCTTGTCTTCTCTTACAGACTTTTCTTCTATAAAATGTGGGAAGTTTATAAAAAGAAAACCCTCATTTTTGCACATACACCACATTAATATTAAAAAAAATTAATTTTTTATATTGTGTGGCAAATATTTGATTTCAAACTGTAATACCATATATAATGTATAAATCACATGCATTGAAATATGGATTACATGTTAAAAACTTCATTGTTGGTTCATATTGACAGGAAGATACTTCAAAATTAAAAGACTTGAGGTTTCCACCTTTTCATGACAACGGACCAAAAAACAATTTGTTCAAAAGTACAGAGTTACACACACAACACATTTTCTTATTTTACCTTACCTTATTCCAGCTGATGTATCTGTGTTACAGCACTCTGGCACTCGTCATCGTCACCAGAGCTATCATTGGAAATATCCTTGTCACTCGACTCCTAACTGTGGCTGTCGTCTCGCAGATTTATGATGATATCCATGACTGTGTCCAATACATGTCCCTTTTATAATTGTCCTCTTGAAATTTTTCAGTATGTGACTCACAAGCCTTCTACTCCTGTTCGGTTACTTTATCCAGCTCCTCTTCCATTAAAGATTGAATGTCAGCTACTTTGAATGTTTTGTTCCTTTTCCCTCCAGCAGTTTTAACGTTTTTCCAAACCAGCTCTATAGGGTTATATTAACAGTGATAGGGTGGCAGGCGAACAACGGTATGACCCCTTTTGTAAGTGAATCAATTTCCAACATTTTTGCCTTTGGCTTCACTAGTTTCACAAGAGACAACAGTTCGACTCTGGTGTGATTGCTGCCATGAGGAATATTCCTAGCAGATAACAGTGATACAATATCAGCTTTTCGTGTGTTCGTTGTAGAGATTCGTTCTAGCTGTACCTAATGGTAGCTGGCATTGTTCATTACAATCACTGCATCTTCGATGTTTCTTTCATCAAGAGCGTCTCAAAACTTCAAAAACTACTCTTTAAAAACCATAGCGTTCATATCAGTGTGGTAGTCATCACTGGTAGATTTCACCTTTTGCCTGAAAACCAATTTACGTTCCTGTAGAAAACCAGTGTGACTGGAACCTATATGACAAACAATAATTCATCCACCTTTTACCACAGGAACTTTTAAACCTCCTGTACCTTCTTTATATTGCCAGATTTTTGTGGGAGCATAATTCGGATGAATGTAAGTCTCGTCTAAATAAAATATGTGGGACGCAGGGTCCTTATTCCTCAGAAGATGCATTTTTCCCAAAAAACTTTACTCTGGCTGTTACTTTATTGGCTTCTCCTGTCATTGCTTTTTTTAATACTTGAATCCCATAGACTTCAGTATCCTCCACAATGAAGTGACTCCCCATTTAAAGTTTATATCTCTTTATAAATCACCACGTAATTTGTTCAGTGTTGGGTATTCACCCTCCTTTACATAATAACTGAGGAGAGTTCTTCTTATTACATCTTATGGAATCCTTCGTTTGCCTTTATTATACAGTTCCTTTTGATTCGTTTGCATGGTGATTGAAACGAGATGGAACCAGATGACTGGGTACTGTCTTTACCTTCCTTTACTAAATGCTGAACGGTTCACGTACTAACTTGAGAAGTTTCCGACCCTCTCTGCTGCACTTTATACACACTCACTAAAGGGCCATTATTTTCTGCTTCCTTTTGAAAATATTCATGAACTTTGTTGATCATTTTTCTACTTTCGCTCCTTCCTCATCGCCATTGTAAGATATATAGTGCAGTTATTACATACAACAACAACAACAGCATAGAACAACGCAAATAGAAACAAACCAATGTCACATCACGTGCCACAAACATGCTAATAAAAAAATGCAATAAAGGACGTGGCAAGAATTACCCATAAAACAAGAATAATCCTAAAACAAACTCGTCAAACAAGCTCTTTGTAATACCCACATGCACACTGTAAGACTACTTGGCAACACAGCAGTTCGTAGAGCGAAGTGAGCATGGCAAACTCCCCGGGTGACTGAGTAGTTCTCAGCGTTGCTGCTAAGCTACCTTTTGTCTGATTGGGCAGTGAGATACTGTCCACACCCGCCTTTCCCTGACAGCATGTAGGCTGCCTGCCATCAGAGCAGAAAAGAGACCTATAGTACTACATGACAAATACCATGGTTCTACTTTCCTAGCGTAAGTACCATTATGAGGGGCCGTTGACCTGGATTTTGGACCCCCTTTAGTTAACAAGCATCATCGATTCAGGATTGTGCTTTAGAAGCAGTCCCTTGGTCAGTAATACTATTGTTTTAAGATAGTTTCTTGGAAGGTGGTGGTGGGGGGAATTGCGTGTCGGATCCACTGTTTGTTTTAAATTCATATTCATCCATTCATTCGTCATCATGTTTTGAATTCTGGTCAGTGGATGATTTTGGATTTTTAAATTGTCAATATAGTACATTTCATCTCATTTCGTATCATTAGGGGCCAATGACCTAGATGTTAGGCCCCTTTAAACAACAATCATCATCATCATCATCATCATCAAGAACTCGCTACTTTTGGGATTGTCACCACTAACCAGTCACTACTGCACTGATGTGAATATTGAACCTATTCTGTTCAGCAGGTTACATGACTTAGTTTCTCTTTGTAAAGAAAAGATATATGAAGAAAGAGGTAGAGCTACTCACCCTCAACTGGTTTGCAACCAGGCCATGGGCTACAAGCAGTGATATCTGAGACAAGATGCACATTGCACCTTACAAAATCCAGTGTTGCCAGTTTGGCTATCTTGTTCCAGCTCAACCTTCTGAACGTCTTGCCATTGTTGTTGACTTCTGCAAGCATTTCCAACCTTTCGAAGAACATTACAGTAATTTTTTTTTAAATGTTAGTTTTGTATTATATAGTACATTATTCACAATTTATAGGTTTTTTACTTAAAATAAGAAAATATTGGCAGTAATGTTAAAATAGGCCTTTTAGGTGCTGTACACTGAATAATTATTTTATTAGAAACATCTACTTACTAACGGGTTGGTTCCTCTTTGCTGGCGATCACGGCTTGTGAGCGTTAGGGTCAGATTCTTCAAGGTGATGCAAGTCACCCATGTCCAATCCAAGCCATGTCTGCTGCAGCATCTCATGTAGTTGACCCATATTTTGTGGAGTCATAGGAGCAGCTTTCACAGCTTATTCCAGCATACCTCAAACATGTTTGATGAGGATACTGTCTGAAGAATTTAGGGGCAATGGGAGAGTGGAGAATTCATTGTCATGTTTGTCCAACCACTTACTAATGGTCTGAGCTCTGTGAACTATGTATTGTCCTGTTGGAACATGGCATTATTGTCAGAGAAGACTGCCTGGAGATACGGGTGCACATTGTCGGCTAACAGGTTGCTGTAATCTTCACCATTCTAAAGGATATGGCATGGTCTCAGTAATGTTATTTGTTTTTACGGCCCACTAACTACTTTTATGGCTTTTGGAGATATTGAGGTGCCAGTATTTAGTCCTGCAGGAGTTCTTTTACGTGCCAGTAAATCTACTGACACAAGGCCGATGTATTTGAGCACCTTCAAATACCACCGGACTGAGCCAGGATCGAACCTGCCAAGGTGGAGTGAGAAGGCCAGCGCCTCAACCATCCGAGCCACTCAGCCGGGCGACATGGTGTCCAGGGGCCTTAGGCTATGCGAGAAGAATGCTCCCTAGACCATAACATCACCAACACCGGCCTGTTGGGCGCTTACAGTATAGGTGTGTTTCCCCCCCCCCATGCAAGGCGTTGTTTGTGATGACGTGGTCAACTGGGGCACCCTTATTTTTTGTACGGCTCCCGAATCCAAGTCAACACAAGGAACGTTGTATGATCATTGTGGAAACTGGACGTACTTGCCCAGTCTACTATTCTGCTGATGAGTCAAATGTTGCACTGTGATAACAGTTACGATACCTGATGTTCACCTCACTAATCAATCGTGCATGGCTGGCTGGAGTTTGATCTGCTGCTCATTGTCTGCCTGTTATTACCCCACTCTTGGTGAATACCATGGTACAGGAACACAGCCAATAACAGCGGTTACTGTCAAAATATTGGCATTACACCTCAAGTCTCCTATTATCCAAGTGGCTTATGTCACGCACCACTGCTGAATATTATAATCTGACGTGCAGAGGAGAAGTCTGCATATTATCGGTGAACCGCTTGTGGCTTTGTCATCACATCGTATTGCGTTATTGGTCATGAACTGTCATGCTCCAGGTGTTCCTAATAAAGTGATCGTTCAGTGTAAAATGATTGGTTCTGGGATTAATTAACCATGAAATGCATGTACACAAATTTGTTTAAAACTAGATACTCAGGGAAGAAAAAGAGATTTGTACTTCAAGATCCAGTGTCTAGTGATGGGGCATTCGATTCATTTTACTGAATCGATTCATTTGATTCCGTTCACGTTACTGAATCGATACAGTGATTTGATTCACGGCACGTTAGTCACCACTCCTACTGCATCTGTGTAGTATGTACTGGTAAGACAGCAGCAGCAGCAGCAGCAGCATTCAGTTGTCGCAGCTGCCATCTGGTCTTCATACTATGAACTCCTTTCTTAGAAAAAAATGCTAGTCACTAATATGTCGAAGGTTTTTGGCGACACAGGATGGGAAAGGTCTGGGATTAGGAAGGTAGCAGCCATGGCCGTAATTAAGGTACAGTCCCAGGATTTCCTGGTGTGAAAATGGGGAAACTATGGAAAACCATCTTAATGGCTGCCGACAGTGGGATTCGAACCCATCATCCTCCGAATGCAAGCGCATAGCTATGCGATACTAACTGCACGTCCAACTCGCTCAGTCATTTTTGAAAATATGTATTTTTCTATCAGCTGAGGATTTTCTTAAATCGTCATATTTTGTATAAGCTACCCGAGATGTACAGTAGCCCGCTGGTTTTCCGATTCAACATGTTGTTGGTTAAGTTTTTGCGTCAGTCGGCTCACTTACTGTCCACATATGATTGAAGTCTTGTGCAACGATGTGACGTACGAACTGAGAGAAAACTGAGCCATTCTTCCCAATATAAAACAGGTACTTTTGAGTGGTCATGAGCATGATTTAGAGTCATAGGGCAGGCTAGAGTCGAGTTTAATTGTCAAATGTCAACTAAGTTATAATACTAAGATTCATTAAACTAATAAATAGTATAACCTAACAGCCTGAGTGTTGGGTGGCGGGAAATAATCTGACTCCCTAAGGGGGCCAACGGCTTCGGGCGAATGAGCCCGTTTGAGTGGGATGATGGTCCCCACAGTGGAGGAAATGCCACTGGAATCCATTATGCAGCGTCTGTTCTCCAGGTTAGGGGCGGCTGCACAAGGCGTCTGTACTCCAGAAGAGCGGCCTCATTATCACCTCACTGGATCACATCCAGAGTTGTAATTCAGGACCTAGTCCCATACAGGTGACACCTTGACAGTCAAGCATGGAAGGTCTTTTAAGGAATACTCCACCGGCTGAACCAAGAGTTCAGAGAAGGCAGCATTCGGATACGGTGGGCTGCCACCTGAAAGATACTGTGAAGTCGGAGGCACGGAAATACCCCAGTACTACATACACGAATGAGACAAAATCAAGAATCAAACCAAAGCAGATAACATACTTCTCTACACACAACATAAACTCACTCATGCAAACCGGTAAACTAAAAGTGATCACCGACATAATGGACCAACACAAAATTCTTATCATGGGATTACAGGAAATTAGGAACACTGACCAGGATGCCTTGGAATCTCAGGGGTACAGACTTTATAAAGGTATACCCGGGAAGAGAGTGATGAAGAATGTCCCACAATTTGGAACAGTTTTTTGGTCAGCCTTAAAATAATAAACTCAGTTCAAGAGTTCAGATCCCAGTCCCACGACTCTCAATGCTCACCTTAAAGGCATCCAATAAAATCTATACTATAATAAATGCCCATGCTCCCACTAATGATAAAAACAACTCCTCAAAAGACCAGGAGGAAACAGGAGAATTTTGGGGCCTATTGGACCAGACCATAGATAACATCCCCAAACACCATATAAAATTATTAATAGGCGACTTCAACGCTCAACTAGGCAGAGAAAGAAAATACCGTGACATCATCGGAAAATGGCCAGCACACAAGAAAACAAATAAAAATGGAGAGAGACTAGTTGACCTGTGTAGAAACCATAATTTAATCTCAAAATCTACATGTTTTAAGAGGAAACCTCAAAAACTCAAAACATGGAAACGCCCTGACTACACTAAAGGAGAATGGCAACTGGATCACGTCTGCATGGACAAATACCACCACAAAGAGATCTATAACGTCAAAGTCCTCCGAGGAATAGACACAGGTTCAGATCATTACGTAGTTAAAATTAAAATTAAACTCACTCCCCAGAGGAGACAACAAAAGCAAGCCCTTAAAACTAAAAGAAAAATAGATTCTACCCAGCTAATCAACAACAAAAATTACCAGAAAGCAACTGAAAAAATAAAAATCACAGATAAATTTGAAGACTTAGTACACAACCTTAAACAAATTGCAGAAGACCTGGCTCCAATTAAACCACGTAAAAAACACCAATGGTGAAACAGTGAATGTGATGAAACAGTGGAGAAAAGACATCAGGCATGGCTATTACATCAGTCCCAAAAGACAGAAATATCCTATCAAAAGCTAGTAAAACAGAGAAAAGAAACTACCCAAGTCTTAAGAAGAATAAAAAGACAACATCATAAGGACACCCTGTAGTTAATTGAAGAACAGTTCAGTAAAACTCAATCAAGGGACTACTACAAAACCTTCAGAAAGCAGCTCCAAAAATATGAACCCCCGACCCTACTGATGAAGGATGAAGATGGTAAGCTGGCCCATAACAATAAGGACAATGCAGAAATTCTGGCTAAACATTTCAACAAGCTTTTAAATTGTGAGGAACCTACAGAACTCCTTCATTTGGACACCAACACCCCGATAAAAACATCACCAGAGAACATCAATCCCTCCACAATAAAGGAAGTCTACCAAGCTCTGAATAGATTAAAAAACTACAAAGCACCAGGAGAAGATCAGACCTTTGCGGAAATCTGGAAATATGCAGGAACATCAGCAAAAGTTGCCCTGCCGTCAACGACTTGTCTCTATCTGGATTAAGGAAGAACTACCAGAACACTGGACAACAGCCCTCATTCATCCACTGCACAAAAAAGGGGACAAAACCGACTCTAATAACTACAGGGGAATTTCGCTCCTAGACATAACATAAAAAATATTTTCAATAATCATCCTTAATAGGATAAGTTTACAACTTGAGAAAGAACTAGGAGAATATCAAGGAGGTTTCAGACCCTGGAGGAGCTGTCCTGATCAAATCATGAGTCTTAAGTTGATAATGGACTATAACAAGAGAAGAAACAGAGATATGGTGATAACATTTGTAGATTTCAAGAAAGCTTATGATTGCATCCATAGAGAATCTCTGTTTAAAATTTTAAGACACTTTGGACTACACCCCAAATTAATAAACATGATAAAATTGACTCTCATCAATACCAAATCAGAAGTGAAGTTTAGGGAGTGAAACATCAGGGACATTTGAAATTAAAACTGGACTGCGGCAGGGAGATGGGCTCTCACCACTATTATTTAACTGTGCTCTAGAAATGGTAATGAGGGAATGGTTTAGAAAATGTCCCCCCAAAATAAAGATTGGCCGAAAAATCAAAACAAATTGCCTGGGTTTTTCTGACGATTTAGCATTACTAGCAGTGGACATAAAAGAAGCAAAAACCCAGATATCAGAACTTCAAAACATTGCAAATAAAATTGGCCTCAAAATATCATTTGAAAAAACAGAAATTATGCCCCAAAATCCAACACAGCTAAAAGAAGTCACCGTAAATGGTAATAAAATCAAAATAGTAACTCAGTTTAAATATCCTGGAGAAGTAATAACACATAACTTTAATGAAACAATCTCAATCCAAGTAAGAACAAATAGATTAGCTAAAGCACAAAAATTAACATGGGATATCTACAAAAAGAAATGTCTATCAATAAATACAAAAATAAAACACTACAACACAGTTATAAAACCGGACGCTACATATGCAGCAGAAATACTCTTTTACCTGAATAAACAATCAAAGACTGACAGACTTCTGAACATTGAAAGGAGGATTGGAAGAACCTGCATCAACAAAAAATACCAGAAAGATGGACAGTGGCGGTTAATACCTAACAAAGTTGTGTACAAAGAGCTAGAACCCATTACAGATACTATGCATAAGAGGAGACTGGGATTCTTTGGACACATCATGAGGATGCAGGATTCGAGACTTCTGAAACAACTAGTACAACACAAAATCTCGTCTCAAAAAATACCACAACAGGATGTAAATGGATCAGAGAAGTAAGAGAGGGTCTGAAGGAAATAGGCCTTACAACAGAAGACACCACAAATAAAATAAAATTGAATACAAAACTCAAGAATACAAACCTCCGCTTTACCCTTACACAAAACAAACCAACAACACGCACATTTTCAACTGAGGAAAGGGCACGAAGATCAGAGCGTCTGAAGAAGTACTGGGAGGACCGCAAAGCCCGAACAATCCCTTCAAAGAGACCTGAACGACGGACTGACTAAAGTGATCCTATGTGATCATAAAAGAAGAAGAAGAACCTAACAGCCTACCTACTTACTATCTACTTCAGAAGTATGTTTTGACTACCTTTTTAACACTACAAATAAATCCATCTATTATTGAAACCTCCCTGGAAGAAGAGGACATGAATGCAAGTGGTTATTATTTTAAAATGAGCTGAGCTCGAGAATCCATTATAGCATATGATTCTTTCAGTGTACTATAGCTCTGTATGTATTGCTTCAGAGGAAGTTCGGCTCCCCGCCAATGTCCAGTGTACCGATAATGAACCGCGTGTGTGTCTCACTGATCTGCAACTGCGTACGATTCTTTCGGTGTGCTATGGCTCACTGTATGTCTCGCTGCAGCGGAAGCTCGGCTCTCCGCCAGTGTCCAGTGTGCCGATAAGGAGCCATGTGTATCTTGTGTCTCACTGAGCCGTGCTCGTTCACGATTCTTTCGATGTGCCATGATTCACTGTCTCGCTGCAGTGGAAGCTCGGCTCCCCGTCAACGTCCAGTGAGTGCGCCACTCAGCGCTGTCCGCTGGGAGTAAGCTGAATCGTGTGCTGTGAGCTCGCCGTTCCTGTGAATCGATTCACTCGGACACTTGCATGAATCGATACACTGCTTCAAATCTTGCATTCAGTAGCCAACACTACCACTGTCTAAGCTCTAATTGAACCTGCTCTTAGTTATGCCGTACCAGAATGGGGAAATCAAAACTCGTATCATAGACGACCTTCAAGAGATTCTAAACATATTAAGGCCATGGCTGCTTCCTTCCCACTCCTAGCCCTTTCCTATCCCATCGTCGCCACAAGACCTATCTGTGTCAGTGCGACGTAAAGCCACTTGGGAAAAAAAAAAAGAAGAAGAAGAAGATTCAAAACATATTCATGTTCAAGAAAGCAATTCATGGATATAAGAATATGAACTTACCTTTCCTCTCATTATTAACTGCCCATAGAATTAAATATTTGCTATGGTATATGTTAAACAATACTTTCTGCCAAACTGTGTGGCCAATAAGGAACCAAACTGAAGGTGACCATGAGAATCAATAATAATAAGAAGTTACAAAATCAATATGCTCTTTATACCCCAATACTGTACACTTGTGTTCACATTATCATTTGCCGTTGTTCTTATGGTTACTCTTTCTTTTTGTACTTAAATATGGCATTATAAAATACCTTTTCATCTTTAAGTTTTGTTTCCCTTCTCTAATTTTCAGTTTCTGTGTGGTTTTTTTTTTTTTTTTGCTTGCTTGTTAGTGATTACTGATTACATGTTTCTTTTTTCTTCTGCTGTCTCCTTGATGAAAGTTGATAATCATCATAGCACATGCATTTGTGCTGTGAGCTTTTCTAATGAGCTACTTTACAATCATATCTGCCTATTGTAGTAATGATAAGTGTCTAGGAAGTTGTCATCCTGTTCCCCATTCTTCTGATTTTCCCTTCAGTTATAAGATGAAGTTCATAAATCTCATGCCTCATACATAGTAGTTTGCTGATTTTAATGCTGTAAAACTACTGTCTTTAAAATCTCATTTGGCGAAGAACTAGTTTGGTCATTCGGTGCTGTCTCTATGTGTTTTTAACTTGTTTCTTAAAATTATAGTTTTACATTTGCTCTTTCTTCTCTGTATTACCAGTGATGTAAAGATTCTCTCATATTTTGTTAAAGGGTGGTGCCAATCCAGTCCAGTCAAGTTCGGAGGATGATGATTCAACCTACCGGGAAATATCCTTCCCCCAGGATACAGCTCTTCAGCAGGTACATTTTAATACCATTTCCAGTTTCACCTCCTAAAATGTTTGAACATATTAAGAGAATGTGGTGTTAATTTACTTTTAAAATCTAGTTTTTATTTCACTGGTTATTCAGCAATCTTTAAGGACAAGATCGTGACATTACATATTGGCTCCACTGTCTCTTTCGAGCATCTTATGGCACAGTGTGAATTTTGAACAATGCACATGGGATGTTAAAAATGAAAATTTAGGTCCCTGTGGATTGGATTCCATTTTAAACTGGTAGTCCCATGATCACAATATCAACAATCGCATAAAATATACATTTTTCTTCTGCAGTTGAAATGTACATGTTAACACTTCACCATTACAAACTACAATGTAGATTACTTTAACACCCCCCCTTAATTCACTGAAGATGGCTCAAACAAGTCAAAACATGTTTGAATTTTATTTCTCCATCTAATGATGGAATTATGATTGTATTGAATTAGGAGGATGCATTTAATTTTTCCTTTGTAAAGTAAAAACCGTTGATAAGGAATGATTCTAATATCTTGTAATAAATGAACTACAATAATACAGTCAAGATGTGTAATTGACTCCCATATCCTCATATTCATTTTTTGTTAACAACCGTTCTTTCTACAGTTGAGGTTTTATTTAGAACATTCAGTAGATGTTCTAAAACCTGGTTCAGATGAACACTTGGATACTTTGACACATGCTTTCTTATAAGTAATACAAGGAGTGCATCATATGGAATTACACTTTCGAACCTTCTGCAGTCCACAGTACAAGGTTGTGAGACTCCTCAGAAGAGCATTGCAGCACATTGTTCACAAATACCTATAGCTGGGGAAGCAAATCTTCATAAGAGTTCTGACTGAATTACAAAGTCAAGCATCTGTTAATGTGAGCAGTGATGTCCAGAAACACTACAACCAAGATTCAGTGGGCTTTATGTGCGACGCTCTCCAGGAAAACATACCTTGAAATTATATGTAATCAATTTCATCATCGGTTCTGTATTGACTTCAATATCTATATATTAAAAAAATTTATGAAAACTAAAGTCAGTCAGTCCGGCTATTCTATCTGGTTGATTTCCTTCATTTTTTAAAAACTGAAAGGTATTCATGCACAGATTTGTCATCAGGTACTATAAATGACTTAACTTCCATCTTCCTCAAATTATATGATATTTAAAATTTTTAGTCTCTTTGAAGCAATCATATCTTTGGTTCTAATTGAGGTACAGAGTTCGTTTTAGCCTAGGAACACTCAGTGGATCAAGCTCTTTCATTGCAGCTCTTAACTATTCAAGTTGGTTGATTCTGAGGAAAGTTACGAGTGCACATTCAATTTGACGTCTCATTTCTTCAACATTTTTTCTCATTGAAACAATCATATCTTTCGTTCTAATTGAGGTACGCGGTTTGTTTTGGTCTAAAAGCACTCTGTGGATCAAGCGCTTCCTTTTGAGGCAATAACTACTTAAATTGGTAGATTCTGAGAAAAGTTAGGTGTACATTTGTCTCCATGACAATGATCTTTGAAGGACTTTTTAACAGTTCGGCGCTTAGTGTTGTTCCAAGGAATGTTTAATCCAATTTCTTTTTGTGATGTATTTTCAAGTTTTTTGTTGACATAATATTACATTCTGTTACCACAGCAGATCATGGGCTTTATTTGCAAATATATCCGCGACGATAGTAACGAACAACACCATACTTTGTACATTGCGGGCGGAGCCAGCGGGAAACTGCTAGTATATAAAAAATCTTAAAACAAATTTACAAGTATATTGTCCACCTGTTCAATACAATTTTGTCTGTCTAAAACCTTATATAAAAGGACATGTTTCGATCTTACTTGAGGTCATCTTCAGCTTGATAGGACAACGAAAAAACACACACATATATATACACACAGTAGACCCTCGATAATTCGAAATCGGTTAATTCAAAATCTTGCCTAATTCGAAGCAGCTCTTGTTCCCAGGAACATGAGGTACGGATTTGTGTGTTATTTCAATCGTTGTAATTCGAAATACGGATAATTCGTAATTCGAAGAACAATGTCGGACCCATCACAGAAATTCAGACTTTTAATTCGAAATTGCTTTTACATTTTGAAAAAAATAGTATTTTACAGAGTAATTTAAATTCAAAATTTCTCCACGTCATGAAAGACCGCAACTTCCGGAACGTGCAGGGGTAACTTTGCGCACTTTCACCTACTTTGGCGTGTCTACAGCGTGCTTCATATCTGCTATGTTCGAGCAGAATCGTAATTATTTTGTATTCGGCGTTTTAAGGAATGTCACAATATCACGTAGCAGGCAGTATGCGGAGAAGTAGAATCCGCAAACACTGGCGATGCCGACAGTTGGCGAAAAAGCCTGGCTTATAGCCTATAATCAATTCATACGCACCATTATTATCAATGCCGATGAAACTGCGTTGTTTGTTTTTATTTTTTTAATGCTGAGTCCAAACAGACTTATGGTTTTAAAGGAGAGAATTGCCAGCCGGGAAATGTACTGTGTTGCTATGCAGTGCAAGTGCACACGGAAGCGAGAGACTTCATTCCCCCGTCATAGGAAAGTTCGAAAAGCTACGATGTTTTAAGGGCGTCGGGCACTTTCCATGCCAGTACAACTCATCTAAGAATACAAATAGTACAGTAATTGAAAAGATAATGCATTTGCACTGGGGAGCCAGCATAATTTTTCCTCGTCTTTGAATCATGTTTTTCTTCCTTTCGTTGGGTGAGGTTATGTTTGCCATTGTTTTATACAAGTGCATTATTTTAATAATGTAAATGCACCTTGTTGGATACATTTCTGAAATAGTGTTTTCCGTGGCATTTGAAAAGTTTAAACTGAGAATCAATTAACGGGTCTTAGAAGTGCCACGGCGCGAAATCGTACAAGTATAGTCACTGTACTGTTGTTGTCATGTGTACGGAAGCGAGAGACTTTCTCCCCTCGTCATAGGAAAGTTCGATAAGCCACGATGTTTTAAGGGCATTGGGTAATTTCCGTGCAAGCACGAGGCATCTAAAATGCATACAGTACAGTAATCCAATGAATAAAGTACTTGCACAGGGGAGCCAGTATAGATTTCTCGTTGTCTTTGAATCGTGTTTTCTTTCTTTTGATTTCATTGCGTGAGGTTATGTTTGCCCGTGAGTTATCCAAGTGCATTATTTGAATACAGTAAAACCTTGTTAATTCGAAGTTGTTGGGAGTAAAAAATCGGACTTCGAATTACGTGATTTCGAATTAACCGCCAATTCGCAATTCAGAAGTATCAACCCTTGCCGCGGTGCAAAATATTCTAAGGCCCGTTACTGCATGCAGTTAACCTTGATTCAGAGTTTATACCTTTCAAATGCCATGAAAAAAGAACTACTTCCAAAATGTATCCAAGAAGGTGCATTTACAGTATTCAAATAATGCACTCGGATATTTCACTGGCAAACATAACCTCACGCAATGGGGAAAAAAAAAAAAAAAAAAGCACAATTCTAAGACAAGGATAAATTATGCCGGCCACCCTGTGCAAATGCATTATTATTTTAGATTTCTGTACTGTTTGCATTTTCAGATGCCTCGTACTGGCATGAAAAGTGCCCGACGCCCTTAAAACATTGTGGGTTATCGAACTTTCCTATGATGAGGGGATCAATCAATCAATCAATACTGATCTGCATTTAGGGCAGTCGCCCAGGTGGCAGATTCCCTATCTGTTGCTTTCCTAGCCTTTTCCGAAATGATTTCAAAGAAATTGGAAATTTATTGAACATCGCCCTTGGTAAGTTATTCCAATCCCTAACTCCCCTTCCTATAAATGAATATTTGCCCCAGTTTGTCCTCTTGAATTCCAACTTTATCTTCATATCGTGATCTTTCCTACTTTTATAAACGCCATTCAAACCTATTCGTCTACTAATGTCATTCCACGCCATCTCTCCGCTGACAGCTCAGAACATACCACTTATTACAAGTGATGAAAATCATTTTTCGTCCGTATTGAAAGTTTCATAAACTGTATATAGGATAATATCTTTTTTTATTTCCACCTATTCAATATATTACAAGAAGTTGGCATTTACTTTAAAACATTATTCAGATGAGACATGTTTCGCCTCTCACTGTGAGGCATCTTCAGTCATTATCAAAATAATAAGGTGAGACTGTGAGGCATCTTCAGTCATTATCAAAATAATAAGGTGAGAGGCGAAACATGTCTCATCTGAATAATGTTTTAAGGTAAATGCCAACTTTTTGTAATGCATTGAATAGGTGGAAATAAAAAAAGATATTATCCTATATACAGTTTACATACCACTTAGTCGAGCAGCTCTTCTTCTTTCTCTCAATTCTTCCCAACCCAAACATTGCAACATTTTTGTAACGCTACTCTTTTGTCGGAAATCACCCAGAACAAATCGAGCTGGTTTTCTTTGGATTTTTTCCAGTTCTTGAATCAGGTAATCCTGGTGAGGGTCCCATACACTGGAACCATACTCTAGTTGGGGTCTTACCAGAGACTTATATGCACTCTCCTTTACATCCTTACTACAACCCCTAAACACCCTCATAACCATGTGTAGAGATCGGTACCCTTTATTTACAATCCCATTTATGTGATTACCCCAGTGAAGATCTTTCCTTATATTAACACCTAGATACTTACAATGATCCCCAAAAGGAACTTTCACCCCATCAACGCAGTAATTAAAACTGAGAGGACTTTTCCTATTTGTGAAACTCACAACCTGACTTTTAGCCCCGTTTATCAACATACCATTGCCTGCTGTCCATCTCACAACATTTTCGAGGTCACGTTGCAGTTGCTCACAATCTTGTAACTTATTTATCACTCTATAGAGAATAACATCATCCGCAAAAAGCCTTACCTCCGATTCCACTCCTTTACTCATATCATTTATATATATAAGAAAACATAAAGGTCTGATAACACTGCCCTGAGGAACTCCCCTCTCAACTATTACAGGGTCAGACAAAGCTTCACCTACTCTAACTCTCTGAGATCTATTTTCTAGAAATATAGCAACCCATTCAGTCACTCTTTTGTCTAGTCCAATTGCACTCATTTTTGCCAGTAGTCTCCCATGATCCACCTTATCAAATGCTTTAGACATGTCAATCGCGATACAGTCCATTTGACCTCCAGAATCCAAGATATCTGCTATATCTTGCTGGAATCCTACAAGTTGAGCTTCGGTGGAATAACCTTTCCTAAAACCGAATCAGTCTAGCTTAAGCCAGTGAGGAGGACGGACGTGTCGTGTGGCGTGCGCCTGCTGAGTGGAGTGGATTAAGAGTGAGGAAGCGGTAAGGTCAAGCGGTCGGCAAGGAGATAGATACGATGAATTGGGTAGACGTAGAGGTTATGAGGAAAGTAGTAAGAGAAGTAATACAGGAGGTATGTCCGTTTGAACAATTAAAGAAAATGCTTCAAGAACAAGGCCAGGAGCAAGAAAAGACGAGACAGTGGATCCAGGATTATATGAAGAATACGAAGGCGATGATAGAAAGCAGCGAGAAAGAACTGGTGTCACTAAGAGAGAAAATAAAAAATATGGATGAAGAGATGGTAAACCTGAAGAAAGAAATCGAATTCTGCAGACAGGAGCGCAAGAAGAAATCCATATTTATTTATGGGGTGGAGGAAGACAAGGCAGAATCTAAAGTGGACATTATTTACAAAGTGGTAGATGTTATACAAAAAAAAATGAAAATAAATTTCAGTGAGGTAGATATAGACAATGTGGAGAGAGTTGGCAAGGTGGGAGGGCACAGGCCCATAAAAGTGTCGCTGCTATCTTCATTGATGGCAGACATAGTGATAAGGAACGCTGGTAATCTACAGTGTGAGAACATTAGAATTAAGAGAGATTTCGGAAGAGAAGAGAGTAGAAATTTTAAAATTCTTAAGAAACATCTTGTGAAAGCAAAAATTCAGGGATTGAAAGCTTATATTAGTGGTCAGATACTCGTGGTGAGCGACAGGAATTGGACCCGAAAGTGGACAATATCGAAACTGAAATTAATGGATGAGAGTTTGAGGCAAGAAGAAACTAGCAGGGCTGACAGTTCGAGGCAAGAAGAAACTACCAGGGCTGATGTACATACTCTAAATGAAGGAACACTGAGTAGATGGGGTTCCTGGGAAGAGATCATGAAAAGAGCTGAAGAAAAAGTAAATGCAAGAAGGATGGAAGTAGTCAGGAATTTAATGGACGAATTAGTGTCGGAAGTCTGCGCGATGGAAGAAAAAGAACCACAGGGGAAGACAAGCGGACAGAATCGGAGCGAGAATAATGGTTTGAGGGAGGAAGCAGAAGTAAGAAGTGCCGGGATCAAAGGGAGAAGCTTGAGTTTGAAGGACCTATGGGACAAAAAAGGAAAAATGGAAGGAATAATTACGAGAAGTAAAAAGTCAAGTAACAGTAGCAAGTAACATAGTTTGCCTATGATGGAGGACAGAAGCGTAGTTATGGTGGTGTTTGTATGTGTGTATTTACTCAAGTAATGGTGCCTGTATGTGTAGTATAATTGTAATTGAAGTGATGGTGTCTTTAGGTAGAAGATGGATAGACCAAGTGTATGGTATTTATTCAAGTGATGGCATGACGGAGATCGTATTGGTGAGTGATTTATTAGTTAATGATAAGAGGTATATATGTAAGGATATGTGGTATGGAATTGAAGAGAATGATTGTGGAGTGCGATGGATGGATGATAAGAGAGGTAGTGAAGCTTAGAGGGTATTATTCAAGTGAAGAATGATAAGAGGTAGATATGTATTGATGTTTAGAAGTTGGATCAGAGTTTAGATGGATGGATGATAAGAGAGGTAGCGAAGTTTAGATGGTACTTACTCAAGTAATGATGTCTATATGTGTAGTGTAATTGTTACGAGTTTGGAGATATAAAGGAGGTTGGATGGTATCTACTGGAATTGAAGTGTTAAATATGAAAGGTGATGATAATAGATATATGATGGATGAATGATAAGAGAGGTAGCGAGGTGATAAGGTGTTTTTAAGTGTACTGTAATTGTATGGCACTTATTCATATAATGGTGTCTTGAGATATAAGATGGATGGATTGTTGAGTTCGAAGGGCATTGTAATGGTTAAAGTAAAGAAGTGATGGTATCTGCATGTGTATGGTATGATGGATGAATGATAAGAGAGGTAGCGAGGTGATAAGGTGTTTTTAAGTGTACTGTAATTGTATGGTACTTATTCAAGTAATGAGACTTGAGATATAAGATGGATAGATTGTTGAATTCGATGGATGGATGGATGAGAAGAGGGGTAGCGAAGTCTAGATGGTATTTATTCAAGTAAAGATGTCTTAATGTGTATTATAATTGTAAAGTGAATGAGGACTGGAATTGAAGTGTTAAGTATGACGATGATGGATGAATGTTAAGAGAGGTAGCGAAGTTTAAATGGTATTGGTAAGTGATTTATATAGTTAATGGTAAATCGGCAAGCAAAGTTGGTTTTAGATGATTATTTAATTAGATTAAGCATGGTTGAATGAGATGAGCAGGAATAGATAGGTAGTGCAGTGATAAAGTTGCAACATGAGTAGAATACGTAGTAGCAGAATGTGAGTGCAACGGAAGTATGGAATCAGCAACCACGAGGGAGTCAAGTAGAGGAAATGTAGTAGGAATGGAATGTGCTAAGGTTAGCGTGTATGGGGTCTGTGACATTCATAATACCGCTGAAGCATGGAATCAGCAACCCTGAGAGAGACAAGTAGAGGAAATGTAGGAGGAATGGAATGTGCAAAGGTTTGTGTGTATGTTCAGCAGGGGCATGGTGGCGAATGGATGATAAGAAAGATAGCGAAGTTTAGTGGGTATTTATTCTAGTAAAGGTGTCTTTATGATAAGAGGTAGATATGTAATGATATGTGGCATGGAAATGAAGTGAATGATTGTTGAGTTCGATGGATGGATATTAAAAGAGATAGCGAAGTTTAGAGGGTATTTTTTCAAGTGAAGGTGTATTTATGGATATTAGGAAAGATAGCGAAGTTTAGAGGGTATTTATTCAAGTGAAGGTGTATTTATGTGTATTGAGACAGTATTGGTTTTGATTTATTAGTTAATGATAAGAGGTACGAGGATAGAATTAGTATAGATTTAATGTTGTAATTAGTTATAGGCTTAATTCAGATGTAGGGGGTGCCCTAGCATGTGAGCTGGTCATCCGTCCATGTTAGAGGCAGCTTAGGATAGATTAGTATAGATTTAGAACTAGTATAGATTTAATGTTGTAATTAGTTATAGGCTTAATTTAGACGTAGGGGGTGCCCTAGCATGTGAGCTGGTCATCCGTCCATGTTAGAGGCAGCTTAAGATAGATTAGTATAGATTTAATGTTGTAATTAGTTATAGGCTTAATTTAGAGATATGGGGGTGCCCTAGCATGTGAGCCGGTCATCCGTCCATGTTAGAGGCAGCTTAACAGATTTAGCTAGGGGTGGAACCTTGCATGGTTGTCCGGTATTCCGCCTGTGTTGGGTCCACCAAGTTAGTAGTATGTAATTTGGCTTAGGCTGGACATTGTTATTTTTCTTTATAACGGATCAAATGGGTATTATTACTGTAGATCTAAAGAAAATAATAAATCTAAAATCTAAATCTAAAACCGAATTGCCTTCTATCGAACCAGTTATTAATTTCATATACATGTCTAATATAATCAGAAAGAATGCCTTCCCAAAGCTTACATACAATAAATAAAGTTTCTCGCTTCCATGTTCATTGCAACGCACTACTATAACCCCCACCCTTGTACGATTCTCCGGCTGGCACTTTCTCCTTTCAAACCATAAGGCCGTTTGGGCTTGCATGAAAATAAAGCACTGCAGTTTCACCGGCAGTGACAATATTGTTCGGTACCTACGAATTTATTATATGAGCCACGTGTTTTCGTCAACTGTCGGCATCACCAGTGTTCGCGGATTCTGTTTTTCCACACACTGCCTGTTGCGTGATATTACGGAGTTCCTTAAAAGGTTCAATACAAAAGAATTTCGATTTCATTCAACTTGGCAATCATGAAGCGCACTGTAGACCCACCGAAGTGAGTGTAAGTGCGGAAAGCTACCCCTCCACGTTCCGGAACGCGCGTTCTATTATCAAGCAGAGCGGGTAAATTTTGAGTTGTAAATACTCTGTAACATACTATTGTTTTAAAATGTGAAGGCAATTTCGAATTAAAAGTCTGAATTTCAGTAATGGGGCCAACATTGTACTTTACGAATTATCTGTATTTCGAATTAAACAATTTAAATAACATGCAAAACTGTATCTCATGTTTCCAGAAACAAGAGTTTCTTTGAATTAGGTGGGATTTTGAATTAACGGATTTCAAATTATTGATGTTCTACTGTACTGTAAATGCACCTTGTTGGTTACATTTTGGAAATAGTTTTTTTTCCAAGGCATTTGAGAGCCTTAAACTGTGACTCAAGGTTACTTGCATGCAGTAACGGGTCTTAGAATATATTGTGACGCCGCAAGGGTTGGCATTTACGAAGTACGTGTTGGCGGTTAATTCGAAATCACGTAATTCGAACTCCGATGCCTGCATCCCAACGACTTTGAATTAACGAGGTTTTACTGTATTTGAAGATAATTAAATAGGTATGTAAGTTATTTGATGTTTTATCTTTTTCCGTATTTTGCTGTTTCAAATTTAGGTTGCGGGTCTTATTCGGTGGCGGGTGGTATTCGGGATTATATGGTAATCATTCCTACTCATTCAGATCCATGGTATTTCCCTTATCTGCCCTTATAACTATTATGTCATTATTTTTTATTCTTCATTTCAATTTTGAGATGTGTTTAACACGTTGGCTGCCAGAGCGGTACATCGTACCGCTGAGTGAGTGTCTCATGAGGCCACGGTGGTACGAAGTACC
Source organism: Anabrus simplex (assembly GCF_040414725.1). Taxonomy (NCBI): domain Eukaryota; kingdom Metazoa; phylum Arthropoda; class Insecta; order Orthoptera; family Tettigoniidae; genus Anabrus; species Anabrus simplex. Next base: position 270,810,303 of record NC_090268.1, on the reverse strand, counting down.
GCTAACAGGTGTTGCTATATGACTTTCCCTGCCGGGCCGTCGGACCACTGAGCTGTTGAATTCGCTATGCTAGCGTACCGCTATGGCCTCGGAGCAAATCCTGGCATGCTTGGTTTCCAAAATATAGTCTTTAGTTTTTATTAATCCAACCTTATTTTATTGGCAATATGTGAGTATCTGTCCAATCAGTTTAGCCATGCGCTTAGGTGTGCCGGGTTAGCTAACTCGCAAGCTCAAGATTTTGGAGATTGTGGGTTTGAATCCTACCTTGTTATAGTTTTCTGTGATATCCCATTTTCACCCCAAGCTTATGCCTACCTAATCAATAGGCCACACTGATTCCTTCGAAATTGTTGCACCATACCTGAGCTGATTTCTATGTTTATTGCAATGAATGTAGTGTAAACATGAGCGTATTTGCATTTTCTAAATTGACAATGTTCATTGACAACATAGCAGAATTTTATATTACCATTGAGCACTTGGGAAGGAGTAAATAGGAAATAAATATTTAAAATTTAATTTGGTGAAGAGTTTTTTTGTGTTGCAATCGTAATAGATTAGTTTGACATGAACACTGCTTACCAGAATCCTCATTCTGAAGGGCTAGCGTCATTATCTTCCGAGTTCGAGAAGAAAACGGTTACATTCTTATAACTAACCTCTCCATTCAGAAATATCTCGCAAGTATTTCACACACGCCCTACTGTAAAACAATGAGTGCCTTGCGATTGTAGTCCTAAGCGCTAGTAAACAAATTGTGGCACGCCCTGTTATCTACAGTGTGTACTATCAGGCAATAAGCTTCTAGTACCGCTAGACTGTACCGCGCTGACCATCTAGGCAAAACTATGCAGTGAACTTTTCTGTGGGGCCATGGCGGTACCTCGGGGTGCTGGGATTTTTTATTGTATTTCGTACGTACATTGAACACTTAAGTGAAATATCACTTCGCATTTTGCTTTACTGCTTATTTACAACATGCATAAAAGAAAAAATGCTTTGGCCACCAGGACATTTCTTGCTATGTGTCCTGGCAGTCAACGCGTTAATTGGGATGTTGAGTTTTTCAGAATGTTGTTCTGTGAACGAATCCTGTAGTGACATAATGACATAATAGTTACAAATGCAGATAAAGGAAATACCACTGCCTTAATGAATAATAATGATTATATCAGTAAAACAGAATGATATGAGTTAATCCATTATAACTAAAAATCCCACTCAAAAATATGTGACCGCAGTCGTGATTAAAACCTGAATCTCCTACTGCGCTAAGTGCTTGAACCACTGCGAGCTGCACCACAACTCAGGCATATTAATCAAGTTTTAGATGGAGAAACTTTAGATGGGGAGCTATTCCCTAAAGTCATTGCTGTAACCACTTATTAATATGACGAATTTGAATTGATCTGAGTCAAATACAAATGGTAAGAAGTGAGCCATTTTAGTCTATAGAATGCAATGCATATTTTTTTATGGAATTTCCTTCATGATAGGCCTATTATGTTCTGAGAGTACAGTACTAACATGATATTTTCAAGCCTATGGGTAAGTTTTGTTCTGCTTTAGACACACATTAATTGCCAAGTAGAATGGCAGTCTCCCACACCATTATGAGAAGTTGACCTAGATTTAGCCCCCTTTAAACAAGCATCATCATCATCTTTATCATCGTCATCTTCATCATCAGAATGACAGTCCCTTAAACTAAGTAAAGGATATGAAGGCTGGTATGTGTGGTTATGGTGTTACCTTATTTCAAGAAAAATAAAGCGATTCTGAAAGAAAGTATAGAATTTGATTTGCTTATCTCAGTCGAACAGAACAGGAACAGAAAATGTGATTAAAATATTTGCTCCCATAAATTCATATAAAATACTGGACAGGTAATATGATTGTTACTCTCAGTTCATTCAATTTCGAAATCAGGATCTCCATTGAATCCATCTATGCCGTCTACAATGTCAGAATCTCCTTGAAGTTTCTGGTAAGTATTAGGTGCAACAGCAACTTAAGGTCTCCAAGTTTGGCTTCAGAGATAGGTTTTTCCATTTGGCCACAAAGGTATTAATGCCTCATTAAAGGGAACTCTGGTCGTCCCAGTTTTTACATATTTAGATTTACTTCCATATATTCACCATCAAATTTAGTTACGATGTACATGCTGAACGGCTGTGATTTCAAGAACTGGATTTCTTTTAGTTTTTGTCAGTTGAAACCATGGACTTCTGTTTCCTGATTAATGATCAGTTTTTCAAGTTCTGCTGAACAGAAGAACGGCGTGTCTTCCATCTGGCGAACAACAATGGGGTTTTTCTGCCTGCAGTTCCTCGTTACATTTACATAGTGCTCTGCAGTGTATAGACACTGATGACATTTGAAATTTGAGGGCACGCTAAATATCTGCAAAGCCACTTCAATCATTATTCTGATCTGGAATTCACTGATTTGGCACGTATTACCTAGCATAACATGTTAAAACATTGTTACAGTGAAGCCTTCGCAGCTTCTTCAAATAAATAATTCGATACAGAAATATTACTTACATTGCAGACGTATTAGATACCGTTCAACAGTCTCATTTTATACTAACCTTAGAAAGTTCTTCTCGAATGATTCTCTGACATAACCATTTTAGCAAGCTGCATTAGTAGCATTACCTACTTGCCTGCTTCGTCACTTGATAAACCACGTCAATAACTTAACACTATCGAAAACGCTGGCTGCCTCACTGTCATCCACGACGCAATGTGAGGAATGAGGGGCTTGGTATAATGACGCAAAATGGAACGCTGCATAGTCTACTGATGCAATTTACAGTCAAACTGATTCCTGCTATGTCGCTTAGGTTTTCAGTTTACTGACAACAAATGCCCTCTTGTAAGAAATTTATAAGTAGTTCAAGCTTTCCTCTACAAGATACTGCTAAAATCTCAATTTTTGTCAAATGGTGCGCTCTATTGATGCATAACTTCATCCAGTTGTTCACTGTATTTACAATAAGTACACTATTTGTGCTTCTTCACACAGTCGCCGTTGCTTGACAGCGGGTCCTCTTTATTTTCACTCTCATTCGGGTTGTTATAGTTCACCTGCTTAATTGTTTAATTGCTGTATTTTTAAACCTTTCATTAAAAGATACTTTAAAAATCACTTCACAAAGAAACACGCTTAATAACTTCTCACAGGTTGTAAACTGTCCAAACACTACCTCCATATTGTGTGAGTTGGACAGCTATTTATGTAAATCACAACACTAGAACTTCATTCTCGATTTGCTTTGAAAAGAAGCTATTTATTTGTTCAGAATTTAATAATGTCCTTATAGCCCTTCTGTGCTCTGAAACCACACTGGTTTTCATTCAACTTACTCTCAACCACTGATCGCACCCTCTCTTCGAAAATGCCTGTGAATACATTGCCTGCTATACTGATCAATGATATACCTTGATATTTGTTGCAAATCCTTCCTGTTTCCTTGCTTGTAGATTGGTGCAATTACTGCTTTCATTCAATCCTTACTAACACTGCATACTAAACTTATTACTCTATGAAACCATTTCATCTCTGTCTTCCCACTATATTTCACTATTTTAGGTCTAATTTTATCAGTTCCTGCTGCGTTATTACAATGGAGTTTATTTACCATCCTTTCCACTTCCTCAAGTGTAATTTCACCTTCAATACATCATTGTCCTCTTCCTCATGTCTTTGATTTGTCGTGACTTCACCAGAAAGATTTTCTTTTATGTTGAGAAGATCTTCAAAATATTCCTTCCACCTGTTGAGTGATTCCCTGGGATCTGAATTCACCTTACTTACCCAAAACATTATTCATTTCCTTTTCCCCTCCCTTTTTAAGATTCTTTGGGCCAATTGCAGAAACAATGACTAGTTTTAAGCCTTAGACAACATCTGAGTTATGCACGGTGTTCCATTGCATAAACATTGTTTAGCTAGATGCGGTTTAAGCTTCACTATTGGTTTGAAGTTGGAAATATTAAGTACCTTCCATGCAAATCTTTGCTTGTCGTGACCAATGAAATTCGTCGGTGCATATGTCAAACGTTAGTCAGCTGTCTTCTTCCTACACACACCAAGAGAATTGGCCGTGCGGTTAGGAGCGTGCAGCCGTAAACTTGCATTCAGAAGATATTGGGTTTGAACCCCACTATCGGCAGCCCTGAAGTTTTTTTCTCTTGTTCCCAATTTTTACACCAGTCAAATGTTGGGGCTGTTATTATGGCCAAGGCTTGCTTCTCAGTCCTTGACTTTTCCTACCTCATAGTTGCAGAAATCTTTTCTGAATTACCATGACGAGTATCCAGAAAAAGAAAAAAAACCACGCACGCACACACACACACACCCCCCCCCCCCTCTACTTCGTAGTGTCACTTGGCAGTAAATACAAAATAATAGAATCCCTCCTGGTTGATGCATGTGACAGCCTTCTGACGATAGGGACAAGTTATTCTGATATGGAAGTAGTCGTCATGAATTATTCCAGGGAAATTATCCCAAGAAAAGTAAAATATATGTGTTGCCAAGAATTGTAGTCAAGTTAAAAGTTATCGGACTGTCCTTTGTGTCAGGCTCAAGACACACGCCCCTTACATTATCTCTTGATAAAATGAAATTGTACTTTAAACTGTACCTCCCCATACATTTCAAATGAATTACTGCAATATCGCAGATGACGACCCACAGGAGGCCTTCAGACTAACTTTTTTCCCCCCAGAATCGTATCAGCGTGATAACACAAAGTATATGTCGTAGATAACCTCTGATTGTGATTCAGTCCTAAAATTTGAGGTTAAACAGTGTCCTCAACAAGTGTTTAAACATTGCCTCTTGAACATAGGCTTTAGAAAACGTCTAAGTGATAAATAACGTCCTTGCAATGCGGCAGCCATATGTAGACATTGTTCAACCCTGAACATCGTCTAAATACCGTTTCTGGAATCGGCTTTTTATTACTGTTCAGGAAGGTTTCCTTGATGCTTGACCCAGCCTTTTCAGGTTATTACCAAAATCTCCCCACGACTTCTTTTTGGATTCAACAGCTATTTGTCTCACTCTGTTTCTTTCACGTACGTATAATTCCCTGTCTGCTTGAGTCTTTGTTTGGGACCATTTCTGGTATACTTCCTTTTTACGTTTACAAGCTGCTCTCACTTCATCATTCCACAATGATGTTAGCTTTTCCCCATGTTTACACACAGTGTTCCTTGGCATTCTCTTGCTGTTTATACTACAGCATCCTGGTATGCCACCCATTCTTCTGTATCTTGAACCTGCTTACGCACATTGTTCGGAACTTTTCGCTAATTATTAAATGTTAAACATTAATCATTAAATCATTAAATCACTAATCATATCCATGTACTTCTGCCTAATTTGCTCACCCTGCGGATTTTCTACCCTTATTCATCAGCAGACAGATTTCACTTTCTCTGTACTAAACCTAGAGATACTTAGTTCACTGAAGATCAGGTAGTGGTCCGTATCATTAACTCATTGGGCCCGAGCCACGGAACTGTTCCGTGCTTCGTATCGGTGGACCAAACGCCGGACCACGGAACTGTTCCGTTGTCTCATTTTACTATGTAATTCTACTTTTCCTCAAGAGATGGCAGAGTGAGTTGCATTTGTGATTTGCGTAGGGACTCTTTCTTTGCAATGTTATATGCTCTTTGGTAATATATATCGATAGTGTGCTTGGTAATATTAGTTTGAAGTGGGCTATCTCTACCTTTGAGATTCGCTTGTAAACAAGATGGCTGCCAGTATAGAACTGATATTTACAGATATATAACCCCTTTTAAGAAGTAATGATGATTAGGAATGTAATTTTTGCAGTGAAATTAGTAGTAATATTAGTACTAGTATGGTTCATGTTTGTGGGTTACTGTAGTCACGTCCTAGTTCGTGAACCATGGGCAACGGCTGAGTGGCCTAGTAAGTGGTCCTGAGAGTCGGGATACCAGTTGCTATGGAATGGGAGTGGGCATCTTGGACATATTCTGAGTCGTGGCCCTCCTCGTGCTCAGGCGGCTAGGACTACACAATTCACTGGTGGTCCATAACACGTTAGAGGAGAGATCCTCACTTGGACTATGTGCAAGTAGGGCAGCATCCTGCTTCATGAATTTACCGAGCTCAGAACACTTTAAGCAAGCCTCAGACGTATGGGAGTAATGGAGTCCCACTCCCATTTGACAGGCGAGGGACTCCTTGGAAACAACTTGGCGAACGAAATGGAATTCGATGGGGAGCTATCAATATTAATGGGGCTTATGGAAGAAAGAAGGTAGAACTTGCTGAGTCAGCAAAGAGGATGCATCTGGATGTGCTAGGAGTAAGTGATATTTGGGTAAGGGGAGATAAGGAGGAAGAGATAGGAGATTATAAAGTGTACTTGACGGGTGTTAGAAAGGGAAGGGCAGAGTCTGGGGTAGGGCTCTTTATCAGAAATACCATTGCACGCAACATAGTTTCTGTTAGGCACGTAAGTGAGCGAATGATGTGGGTAGATTTGTCATTGGGAGGAATTAGGACAAGAATTGTGTCCGTGTATTCACCATGTGAGGGTGCAGATGAGGATGAAGTTGACAAGTTTTATGAAGCATTGAGTGACATCGTGGTCAGGGTGAACAGCAAGGATAGAATAGTGCTAATGGGCGATTTCAATGCGAGAGTTGGGAATAGAACTGAAGGATAAGAAAGGGTGATTGGTAAATGTGGGGAAGATATGTAAGCTAATGGGAATGGGAAGCGTTTGCTGGACTTCTGTGCTAGTATGGGTTTAGCTGTTACGAATACATTCTTCAAGCATATGGCTACACATGGGAGGCTAGGGGTACCAGATCCATAATAGACTATATCTTAACAGACTTTGAATTCAGGAAATCTTTTAGGAATGTACGAGTTTTTCGGGGATTTTTCAATGATACAGACCATTATCTGATCTGTAGTGAACTAAGTATCTCTAGGCCTAGGGTAGAGAAAGTGAAATCTGTCTGCAAACGAATAAGGGTAGAAAATCTCCAGGACGAGGAAATTAGACAGAAGTACATGGATATGATTAGTGAGAAGTTTCGAACAGTAGACAGTAAGCAGGTTCAGGATATAGAAAGTGAATGGGTGGCATACAGGGATGCTGTAGTAGAAACAGCAAGGGAATGCCTAGGAACAAGTGTGTGTAAAGATGGGAAAAGGCGAACATCTTGGTGGAATGATGAAGTGAGAGCAGCCTGTAAACGTAAAAAGAAGGCTTATCAGAAATGGCTCCAAACAAGGGCCGAGGCAGACAGGGATTTGTATGTAGATGAAAGAAACAGAGCGAAACAAATAGTTGTTGAATCCAAAAAGAAGTCGTGGGAAGATTTTGGTAATAACCTGGAAAGGCTAGGTCAAGCAGCAGGGAAACCTTTCTGGACAGTAATAAAGAATCTTAGGAAGGGAGGGAAAAAGGAAATGAACAGTGTTTTGAGTAATTCAGGTGAACTCATAACAGATCCCAGGGAATCACTGGAGAGGTGGAGGGAATATTTTGAACATCTTCTCAATGTAAAAGGAAATCATCATGGTGGTGTTGCAAACAGTCAAGCTCATGGGGAGGAGGAAAATGATGTTGGTGAAATTATGCTTGAGGAAGTGGAAAGGATAGTAAATAAACTCCATTGTCATAACGCAGCAGGAATAGATGAAATTAGACCTGAAATGGTGAAGTATAGTGGGAAGGCAGGGATGAAATGGCTTCATAGAGTAGTAAAATTAGCGTGGAGAGTTGGTAAGGTACCTTCAGAGTGGACAAAAGCAGTAATTGCACCTATCTATAAGTAAGGGAACAGGAAGGATTGCAACAACTATCGAGGTATCTCATTGATTAGTATACCAGGCAATGTATTCACAGGCATCTTGGAAGGGAGGGTGCGATCAGTCGTTGAGAGGAAGTTGGATGAAAACCAGTGTGGTTTCAGACCACAGAGAGGCTGTCAGGATCAGATTTTCAGTATGCGCCAGGTAACTGAAAAATGCTACGAGAAGAATAGGCAGTTGTGTTTATGTTTCGTAGATCTAGAGAAAGCATATGACAGGGTACCGAGGGAAAAGATGTTCGCTATACTGGGGGACTATGGAATTAAAGGTACATTATTAAAATCAATCAAAGGCATTTATGTTGACAATTGGGCTTCAGTGAGAATTGATGGTAGAATGAGTTCTTGGTTCAGGGTACTTACAGGAGTTAGACAAGACTGTAATCTTTCACCTTTGCTGTTTGTAGTATACATGGATCATATGCTGAAAGGTATAAAATGGCAGGGAGGGATTCAGTTAGGTGGAAATGTAGTAAGCAGCCTGGCCTATGCTGACGACTTGGTCTTAATGGCAGACTGTGCCGAAAGCCTGCAGTCTAACATCTTGGAACTTGAAAATAGGTGCAATGAGTATGCTATGAAAATTAGCCTCTCGAAGACTAAATTGATGTCAGTAGGTAAGAAATCCAACAGAATTGAATGTCAGATTGGTGATACAAAGCTAGAACAGGTCGATAATTTCAAGTATTTAGGTTGTGTGTTTTCCCAGGATGGTAATATAGTAAGTGAGATTGAATCAAGGTGTAGTAAAGCTAATGCAGCGAGCTCGCAGTTGCGATCAGCAGTATTCTGTAAGAAGGAAGTCAGCTCTCGGACGAAACTATCTTTACACCGGTCTGTTTTCAGACCAACTTTGCTTTATGGGAGCGAAAGCTGGGTGGACTCAGGATATCTTATTCATAAGTTAGAAGTAACAACCATGAAAGTAGCAAGAATGATTGCTGGTACAAACAGGTGGGAACAATGGCAGGAGGGAACTCGGAATGAGGAGATAAAGGCTAATTTATGAATGAACTCGATGGATGAAGCTGTACGCATAAACCAGCTTTGGTGGTGGGATCATGTGAGGCGAATGGAGGAGGATAGGTTACCTAGGAGAATAATGGACTCTGTTATGGAGGGTAAGAGAAGTAGAGGGAGACCAAGACGACGATGGTTAGACTCTGTTTCTAACGATTTAAAGATATGAGGTATAGAACTAAATGAGGCCACAACACTAGTTGCAAATCGAGGATTGTGGCGACGTTTAGTAAATTCTCAGAGGCTTGCAGACTGAACGCTGAAAGGCATAACAGTCTATAATGATAATGTATGTATGTATGTATGTATGTATGTATGTATGTATGTATGTATGTATTAGTACTAGTGTGAGCAATGCTCCTGAATAACAAATAGATGTGGAAATCGAAGAGAAAGTGCAAAGAGAAAACTGGGTTACAGCTCAGCAGGCGGACTGAGTAGGCCTACAGTCCCGTGATGATAATAAAATAAAGTGTTTTACTGTATTCTTGTTCCGCAGTTTGTGGTATGGAAGCCTTTTGTGTTCATGTATATTTAAATCTTTAATGGTCTTGTAACTAAGAAATTTCTGATGATATGAAGCGGCACTATATTTCCTCCAAAATAATCCCAGCGCCAATGCAGTTTCAATCCAACAAATATGCAGGGCTCAATGGGTTAAAAAACACATTCCCAAAAGATTTCCTGAATTCAAAGTCGGTTGGAATATAGTCTATTATGGATCTCTACTGAGCAAGTTGGCTGTGTGGTTAGGGGTGCCCAGCTGTGAGCTTACATTCGGGAGGACCGAGCTCGATAGTTGCAGTCGCTTAAGTGCGGCCAGTATCCAGTATTTGGCAGATAGTGGGTTCGAACCCCACTGTCGGCAGCCCCGAAGATTGTTTTCCGTGGTTTCCCATTTCCACACCAGGCAAATTCTGGGACTATATCTTAATTAAGGCCATGGCTGCTTCCTTCCCACTCCTATCCCTTTCCTCTCCCATCATCACCATAAGACCTATCTGTGTTGGTGCAACGTAAAGCAACTTGTAAAATAGGGTACTTTAAGGTTATACCTACGGACGTTAGCAACATCAACCTTTGCGTGTTGCCTGCAACAATTTTAATGCTGTCAAAGTTTGGAAAGACCGCTGGGAATCATCAGACTTGTCCCTTCACAACATGTTTTCTGTTGCACAAATTATTAGTGGATTTCATTACCGCACAGGCAGTTGGTCACTCTTAACAGAGTTCGGACAGGCCATGGATGATGCAGGGACTCACTCTACAAGTGAAACTGCATAACGTCACCGGAATGTGACTGTGGTGTTCCACAGCAAACCATCGCTGACATAATTGGCAGCTGCAAACTACGTGCTTACTCTGGTAACTGGGCTGATTTCTTTATACCATCAGAGTGGTTGGAAGTGCTGGACATCCTGATAGTTTTCTTGTTATTGTAATATATTCAATTGTATATATGTAGTTTTTATGCCACATGCTAAATAATAATACTAGCACAGAAGTCGTGTAAACACTTCCCACTTCTATTAGCTTCCGTATCTTCCCCACATTTACCCATCACCTTCCCATATCTTCAGTTCTATTTCCAACTCTCGCATTGAAATCACCTATTAGCACTATCCTATCCTTGCTGTTGACCCTGAATACGATGTCACTCAATGCTTTAAAAAACTCAGCTTCTTCCTTACGTGCACCCTCACATGGTGAATACACTAGAGTCAATTCTCATCCTAATTCCCCAGCTGCTGAATCTTCTCACACTAGGTGAGTTGGCCGTGCGGTCAGGGGCATGCGGCTGCGAGCTTGCATCCGGGAGATAGTAGGTTCAAATACCACTGTCAGCAGCCTTGAAGATGGTTTTCTGTGGTTTCCCATTTTCACACCAGGCAAATGCTGGGGCTGTACCTTAATTAAGGCCTCGGCCGCTTCCTTCCAACTCCTAGGCCTTTCCTATCTCATTGTCCACTTCCATTCCATAGCAAATGGTATCTCGACTCTCAGGACCACTTTCTAGACCACTCAGCATTTGCCCATGGTTCATGAACTAGGATGTGACTACAGTAACCCACACCACGAACCATAAAAGCTTTTACAACAGTCCAGAAATATTGTTTATGAACACCATTTGATAATGATTTGTGGAGTCTAGCAACTAGTTAGTTGCTAGTTGGGGGTACTCTAGATGTTTAATCATATCATATTGCATCAAAAGTGGAAATAAAGTTCAGAATTTTGTACTATTGTACTGTGCTCCTGTAAGGAATATGTGGTTTCCCAGGGGATCACATGCATTCTTTGGGAATCAGAACCAACAACTCTCAACACATGTAGCTGCATCTGTCTCTGTTGCTTTGACAATAGACCTCTTCATCCCTACAAACAGCTTGACTTTCATTACAAACCAGCAATCTTCTTCCTCTGTCAGAACCTTTTCCATTTCTAATTGGGGGTCGGCTCTCCTAGTCATGCATCATATAACACTCACTTTTTTGACCAAAAATAATTGTGAACATTTTCGGCGCGTGATATATGCGGGGATTGTGTGTAAAAGATCGTATTCCCGAAAAAACATAAAATTTGCATTAGGCTATTGAAACAAGACAACTGGCATACTTACCCTATTCATTGTCACTGCCTTCAATTTCTGAGCTATTCTCGCGTGCATTGTTCTGGTCACCATGCTATACTGCATCATCCTGACTCTGTCCAACGCATTTGCGATGCCCGTCTTCAAGAAACTCTTCACAATAATGTCTGTCGACACCATAACCCATACCTGCATAACCCAATCACACACGAGTTCAGCTGACGGGCTCTTTATTTTGCTTACTGGCGTCAGCTCATGCTCCCCTACTTCCATCTGTTTGGCGTACAATTTACGTATGTATGTTGTCCGAAGGGCTCGTTGATGGAAACATCTAAGGGCTGTAGACAATGTGAGAGTCCATCAGGATTTACGAGATCAGTTTTCATTTCCTGAAGACATTTGTTCGTGGCTTCCACCAAGTGTCCGGAGAAACTGTCCCACAGTAGCATTGCTGGGCATCGAAGCAGTGCTCCTGGCTGAACTCCTCACACTGTACGGACCTAGTCTTCGTCCTCCAGCTCAAGAAACTTACCAGTTTTTGGTTGGTGGTTTCTAGCGCAGCTTTCTGTTTATGCCAGTTACGAACATTTAACTCTGTAACACTGAATTCTAGACCGGCAGCTCTGTTACCATGTTCTTCAGCACCTTTTATCACTCTGAGTTTAAACCCAGCCGTATAACTCCGACGTTTCTCCATAACTTAAAGGTTGACCTACACAGGAAAACTTAACTGAGAAACATCGATGAAATGTGAAGACGGAATACTGGTACTTGTCGACAATACGACAGATGGACGATACCTAATATCATGATAACTTGACTGTCTGGACAGGGAAACACTCTCAGTTCATGTGATCAGCTCTGCTGGACGGGTAGTGATAAGCATATTGACAAAGACAGACGAGGGAGAGGGATGGCTGAGTGTGACTGACTGCCTAGGAATGCGGCCGTGGGGCAGGGGTTTGTGAGTTAGGTATTTTTGTTACAACGGCTAGCCTCAACTATTCTGCAGGTAGAAAGAAACACACTGGGCGAGTTGGCTGTGCGGTTAGGAGCACGCAGCTGTGAGCTCGTATCCGGGAGATAGTGGGTTCGAACCCCACTGTCGGCAGCCCTGAAGATGGTTTTCCATGGTTTCCCATTTTCACACCAGGCAAATGCTGGGGCTGTACCTTAATTAACGCCACGGCCGCTTCCCTCCCATTCCTAGGCCTTTCCTGTCCCATCGTCGCCATAAGACCTATCTGTGTCGGTAGGACGTAAAACAAATAGCAATAATAATAATAATAAGAAGAAGAAGCAACAACAACTTTGTCTTGTATTGTCATGTACAAAGTACTGTAACAGCCATTGGTACAGTCCTGATATTTAATGTAGGCACATCCACGGAATACCCAAACTTCATTTCGTGTGTGTACCAAACGTCTTTATGATGTCAGAAATTAACGTGAGTTATGTGTGGGGATTTTTTCCTGCAATTTCAAATGTTAAAAATGGAGTGCGAGATATACGTGGTGGTGAGTTATATGCAAGCAAATATGGTAATCTTACAACTTGTACCGGTACACTACTTCATCTAGAATTCTGTGTACAGTGTAGAATTCCATAGCAAAGCACGGGTACATTAGCTAATGTTTAATTGAACAGTCCGTTGTAGACTTAAACCAAATGTGAAGTTATGTTCGTTTTACCTTAATGCAATACATGAACTGTTAGAGTAAAAACGTACTATAGATGGATGAATTATCTGAATATACTGCTCTAAGGAATAACTTTAAAGCAACTTTCACTTCATTTTGCATTCATTATTGTATCATGGACATGTTTGTTTCTCCATCCTCTTTGTTGGTATGGTTTGTTAGTCACTTGTATATGTATAATTATTTCTATCAATTGAACGTTGTCAAACAATAGTTTCCTTTTCAGGTTTTTACAGGTTTCCAGATGCAGCAGATTTCTCCTCAATTTATAGAAAATTATGGCTTCCATGAAGATGAATTCACTGATGGGGAGGATAATATACAGTAAGTACATTTCACTTTCTACCTAACACTTCATTGTAAAATGCTGAACCATTACAACTTCGATCTGTAAGGTAGGTAGGATATAAATTGAACCATTTTGATATTGTTTACAAGCTGTAACAGGTAGAAAATTTTAAAGAAGATGCAAGAGGAAAGTGATTGTTCACTATGATGTTTAACCCTTTTTGTGTCTTATACGGAATATTCCACGCTAGCACTTTTTCCTTGTGTGTCATTTATGATATATTCTGCAACATAATTCCTGCTCTGGCTGGTCGTCTACAGAATATTCCGCAGGCTAGCATAATCATAGGTAATAAAATTCATATTATTCTTTATTGAAGAGCAACATAATATAAAACAAAAGCTAAAAGGTTTCCACATATTCAGTACTATTTATTGTAACCTAGAAAAAAGGTACATATATTTGATGAAACTAGTTTCGGTCTTGCAATAACACATGCTTGCTTCATAAATTTTATCCATCTGTAATTCATGTCTTGCCTAAACTTCAATGATTTTGACTGATGATGGTCTCTAGCAGGACCGAAACTAGTTTCATCAAATATATGTAACTTTTTTAGTTTACAATAAATAGTATTGAATAGGTGGAAAACTTTAAGCTTTTGTTTTATATTACAGGCTAGCATAAATTTACAGATAATTATGGTAGATTGCAGAAAGGTGTTAGATAACATTTATGAACGCACCTGGAACTGGAAATGACTATGTAAAGCATTGCATTTATATTTTTCAGCATTGGTTTGATAGGCACTTGAATTTGACAGTATCGGCTGATGTAAATAAATGGTGAAATGGCGGGCTTGTATGATTAAAATGTTGCTACGATATCAAGGTTTTTGGATGAATTGGATAGTGATTACAGTGATTTTTGAGGACAGTATTGAAGGGATTGAAGGTTCAGTATCAAGTGATAGTGAAATTGATGGAGATGTGGGCAGTTGTGATGCAGATACAAGTGCAGTATTTCAAGGTATGCCTGCTTTCCGCGATATTTCTCGGTACTATCCTAGACCTGTTTACACATTGACTTTCATTGTCTTCACGCATCATTCCATGAACCTTCCAAATAATTTTGATGCCGACATACCACCTATAGTGTACTTTCACCTTGTCTTTGGTGATGAAATGAAAACGTACATTTGAAACAAAACTAACCTATATGGTGATATGAAAGTGGCAACAAAAACATCACCACATTTTTGGTACAGGAAGTAGGTCCATATTGAGAACAGTGATGTCAAGGCCCTACTGGGCATGATTATAAAGATCGGTCTGCATCCTAGATTTGATATGAAGGGTTATTTTACAAAGGAGTGGTACATGTGCATGCCATTTTTTGGAAAGTATAAGCTACAAATTTCATTTTTGTTCCGTATTAAAGTGCGGTTATAAGAAATAAATTGAGCTATCTGGTGACAAATGAACGCACTATTTCCACTTCTATTATAACGTCTAAATTTCAAAAAGTCATTGTTTAAGTAGCATTTCTCGTGGACAGTCGAGATTTCCTTCTGATGACACAGAGAGCACGTTTCTCTGCGAAACATAAAGAATTTCACCTTATTTTCTTCAATCAATCAATCAATACTGATCTGCATTTAGGGCAGTCGCCCAGGTGGCAGATTCCCTATCTGTTGCTTTCCTAGCCTTTTCCGAAATGATTTCAAAGAAATTGGAAATTTATTGAACATCTCCCTTGGTAAGTTATTCCAATCCCTAACTCCCCTTCCTATAAATGAATATTTGCCCCAGTTTGTCCTCTTGAATTCCAACTTTATCTTCATATTGTGATCTTTCCTACTTTTATAGACGCCATTCAAACCTATTCGTCTACTAATGTCATTCCACGCCATCTCTCCGCTGACAGCTCGGAACATACCACTTACATGTTATAAACCTCATTTTAGGTCCGTATTGAAAATGTTTTAACAGTTCAACAATAATAAAGGTGTTTTAATTTATTCCACCTATTCAATACTTATATTTTCACTTATAGTTGTTACATAATTAAATTCTTTGTTACATGGGACATGTTTCGCCCTCAATTAAGGGCATCTTCAGCCTAAATACAATAATCAAAAATACAACTAAATTAAAAGTGGAAGTTAAATACAATCATCAAAAATACAACTAAAATAAAAAGTGGAAGTTAAAAGTTTAGTCTGTTATTAAAATTCGGAACAATAAAAATGTGAAAAATGATAAAATAAAAAGATGCTAATGGAAAACTGTCTTATGATTAAACTATAATCTTGTCGGAGACTAAAACTTCTATTAAAATTCTAATTAAAACAGTTCATATAAAATATTGGAAAATCAAAGTGGTAGTAATAAAATGCCAACGACATGAGGGCGTGTACACAAGCATAGACTTGATTGTCATGAATACAATCTTTTCAAGGCCGCTGATGAAATTCGTAGCAAGTAAGGCAGAAGCGTCTATTGAAAAATTGTAAGAGGCCATTAACACCGGTAGGTAATAAAATGGCTGAATCCTTGCCAGAAAATGTCAAGATGCAGAAATAAGTTTTCTGAAAGAGAAGGAAAAGAAGAAATAAGAAATTGAACGTAAGGAGAGAATTCAGTCTTACATAATTTTGAAACAGATGAGGACTTACATGTAAGTGGAAGTTGTTATTTGTTAACTACTGTTGAGTTGGTTGCTGCCCGTCTGTTGGCTCTGAGTCTGGTGTTATAACTGTGCTGCAGAGGCGGTAGTGAACTGGGAGGGGAAGGAATAGGGGAGTGAGGAAGGGAGGAGAGGATGGGTGGAGTCAAATGTGACGAGGCTGACAAAGGGGCGGAGTCAACTGCATTGCTGGAAGTAGGCCTAATATCTGTAGGTATGGAAGGAGTATTAGGGTTTGAAGAATTAAATATATTAGGTATCCTAAATTTATTCGAACTAACTGACTTTAATAATTCCGGCATTAATTCATGTAGCATACTTTTATTGTCCGTGGTTTCATTGAGATTCGTTTGCTTATTGTACGTCTGATCTAAATAGATGTATAAACTTTCTAATTCGTTCAGCATTCTTCCTTTTTGTATGTTTCTAATTATCGCTAAGTCTTTCTCTATGGATTCAAATCTGTGACCAGTCTCCCTCATATGCAAACTCATCGCTGAGTATTTCCTATGTTTTTCCGCATTAACATGTTCCATGTATCTTGTCATAAAATTTCTCCCAGTCTGTCCAACATATGAAAAATTACACTGAGTACATTTAAGTCTGTATACTCCCGATCCTAAATAACGATTCTTATCATAATTAACTTTTTTATGATTAAAGAATATGGACTGGTTAGTATTAGTAGTTCTAAAAGCTATATTAAAATTATGTTTCTTGAATATGCTAGTAATCTGGTGTATAGCTGGATTATTAAAAGTGAATGTAGCATACTCAGTTTTTTTGGTCTTTTCTGGTATCAGATTCGTAGATAATTTGTTCTTAATTTTATTAATTAATTTGTTGATCATTTCTATTTTGAAACCATTTTGTTTAGCGAGGTATCTAATATAATTTAATTCTTTCTTCAAATTCTTGGGAGATAGAGGGATTCTAAGTGCTCTATAAATTAGACTGTGAAAAGATGCTTGTTTATGTGAACTCGGGTGTAAAGAGGAATTGTTTATAGTTGTAAAAGACATTACACTTTTTATAATAAACAACCATTAAGAAATTCCATTGACTTGTCGGTTTTCTAAATATTTCGAAATCAAAAGTGTTAACCTTACGCGTAACTGTTATATCTAGAAAATTCAATGAGTTATCGACTTCGTCCTCTCTCGTGAATTTCAAATTAGGTTCGATTTCATTTAATTTATTTAAGATTTCTTGACTATTAGTGACATCTTTGTTTATGATTACAAATGTATCATCTACATATCTCAACCATAAATCTATTCCTTTTAATTTTTGCTATTATTTCATTGTGTTCGATTGAATCCATAAATATGTCGGCAAGGATGCCCGATATTGGGTCACCCATTGCTAATCCATTCTGTTTATAAATATTATTGTTAAATGTGAAGTAATTATTGTCTAATACGAACTTTAACAATCTAGTGAATTCTTCTACTCCCATTTTACTAAGATTACTGTGTTTACAAATATTATCATGAATGATATTAAGAGTTTTATCTGTCAGAATATTCGGGAACATATTCACTACGTCATACGAACACATCATCTGGTTTGGAAGTACGCCAAATCCAAGCAAAATGTCACACAAGTCAATGGAATTTCTTAATGGTTGTTTATTATAAAAAGTGTAATGTCTTTTCAAAAAATTGTGAATGTATTTGGAGACTTTATACGTGGGAGAATTACGGCAATTGATAATCGGACGAATCGGAATATCTTTTTTATGTATTTTGGGCATAGCTCTGGTTTCCGGGAGCCTAGGATTCATATTGACAAGTTTTAATTGTTCTTGTTCAGTAAAGAGAGATGTGGATCTTTTAAGTAAGGCTTTTAAGTTGCGTTGAATTTTAGCTAGCGGATTTTTTGTTACTAATGTGTATTTGTTATTATCAAAAAATTCTTCAGTTTTCTTGATATATGTATCTTTATCCATCAAAACGATCGCACCGCAATCCAAGCCATAATGTAACCCAAAATAAGGTAAATGAATTATGGCTTAAAAATGAAATCAAGCCATATTACAGGAAGAAATCCAAATTGAATTTGCAATTATATAACGTTCACTTAGCGGTGACTCAGGATTTAGCCCCATTAGAATGGCAGTCTTTTTATCAACACATGGAACACAAATTAACATACGCACTTAGTAAGAAACAGGATACATTGAATAAGAAATTGAATCATTTAATAGACACACAAATACGTCGTAGTAAACAAACGAAACAAGAACAAATTAAGGGCCCATCGGACAATGTTACTCCCACGGTAGTTAACTTGACCAAGGTAAAATTTACGGAAGGAGAGAATGACCTACTTAAAAGGGGTCCAAAATACAATTGGCCTAATAAAGATAGAGAAATAGATATCATTAACACAGTTGCAGAAGCGGAGGCGAACATATCAAAACTCCCACGCGATGTACAAGACGAAGTAAGATTGGAGTTAAAGAAGAAATTACCCAGACTGGCTAAATAAATTTATTCCAATTTTGATCCCAAACAACAGAAAACAATAAAAAACATGAAATCGAAAATTGAAGATAACAATATTATAGTAACCAAGGCCGACAAGGGGGGTGCGATCGTTTTGATGGATAAAGATACATATATCAAGAAAACTGAAGAATTTTTTGATAATAACAAATACACATTAGTAACAAAAAATCCGCGAGCTAAAATTCAACGCAACTTAAAAGCCTTACTTAAAAGATTCACATCTCTCTTTACTGAACAAGAACAATTAAAACTTGTCAATATGAATCCTAGGCTCCCGGAAACCAGAGCTATGCCCAAAATACATAAAAAAGATATTCCGATTCGTCCGATTATCAATTGCCGTAATTCTCCCACGTATAAAGTCTCCAAATACATTCACAATTTTTTGAAAAGACATTACACTTTTTATAATAAACAACCATTAAGAAATTCCATTGACTTGTGTGACATTTTGCTTGGATTTGGCGTACTTCCAAACCAGATGATGTGTTCGTATGACGTAGTGAATATGTTCCCGAATATTCCGACAGATAAAACTCTTAATATCATTCATGATAATATTTGTAAACACAGTAATCTTAGTAAAATGGAAGTAGAAGAATTCACTAGATTGTTAAAGTTCGTATTAGACAATAATTACTTCACATTTAACAATAATATTTATAAACAGAATGGATTAGCAATGGGTGACCCAATATCGGGCATCCTTGCCGACATATTTATGGATTCAATCGAACACAATGAAATAATAGCAAAAATTAAAGGAATAGATTTATGGTTGAGATATGTAGATGATACATTTGTAATCATAAACAAAGATGTCACTAATAGTCAAGAAATCTTAAATAAATTAAATGAAATCGAACCTAATTTGAAATTCACGAGAGAGGACGAAGTCGATAACTCATTGAATTTTCTAGATATAACAGTTACGCGTAAGGTTAACACTTTTGATTTCGAAATATTTAGAAAACCGACACAATCATCTACAACTATAAACAATTCCTCTTTACACCCGAGTTCACATAAACAAGCATCTTTTCACAGTCTAATTTATAGAGCACTTAGAATCCCTCTATCTCCCAAGAATTTGAAGAAAGAATTAAATTATATTAGATACCTCGCTAAACAAAATGGTTTCAAAATAGAAATGATCAACAAATTAATCAATAAAATTAAGAACAAATTATCTACGAATCTGATACCAGAAAAGACCAAAAAAACTGAGTATGCTACATTCACTTTTAATAATCCAGCTATACACCAGATTACTAGCATATTCAAGAAACATAATTTTAATATAGCATTTAGAACTGCTAATACTAACCAGTCCATATTCTTTAATCATAAAAAAGTTAATTATGATAAGAATCGTTATTTAGGATCGGGAGTATACAGACTTAAATGTACTCAGTGTAATTTTTCATATGTTGGACAGACTGGGAGAAATTTTATGACAAGATACATGGAACATGTTAACGCGGAAAAACATAGGAAATACTCAGCGATGAGTTTGCATATGAGGGAGACTGGTCACAGATTTGAATCCATAGAGAAAGACTTAGCGATAATTAGAAACATACAAAAAGGAAGAATGCTGAACGAATTAGAAAGTTTATACATCTATTTAGATCAGACGTACAATAAGCAAACGAATCTCAATGAAACCACGGACAATAAAAGTATGCTACATGAATTAATGCCGGAATTATTAAAGTCAGTTAGTTCGAATAAATTTAGGATACCTAATATATTTAATTCTTCAAACCCTAATACTCCTTCCATACCTACAGATATTAGGCCTACTTCCAGCAATGCAGTTGACTCCGCCCCTTTGTCAGCCTCGTCACATTTGACTCCACCCATCCTCTCCTCCCTTCCTCACTCCCCTATTCCTTCCCCTCCCAGTTCACTACCGCCTCTGCAGCACAGTTATAACACCAGACTCAGAGCCAACAGACGGGCAGCAACCAACTCAACAGTAGTTAACAAATAACAACTTCCACTTACATGTAAGTCCTCATCTGTTTCAAAATTATGTAAGACTGAATTCTCTCCTTACGTTCAATTTCTTATTTCTTCTTTTCCTTCTCTTTCAGAAAACTTATTTCTGCATCTTGACATTTTCTGGCAAGGATTCAGCCATTTTATTACCTACCGGTGTTAATGGCCTCTTACAATTTTTCAATAGACGCTTCTGCCTTACTTGCTACGAATTTCATCAGCGGCCTTGAAAAGATTGTATTCATGACAATCAAGTCTATGCTTGTGTACACGCCCTCATGTCGTTGGCATTTTATTACTACCACTTTGATTTTCCAATATTTTATATGAACTGTTTTAATTAGAATTTTAATAGAAGTTTTAGTCTCCGACAAGATTATAGTTTAATCATAAGACAGTTTTCCATTAGCATCTTTTTATTTTATCATTTTTCACATTTTTATTGTTCCGAATTTTAATAACAGACTAAACTTTTAACTTCCACTTTTTATTTTAGTTGTATTTTTGATGATTGTATTTAACTTCCACTTTTAATTTAGTTGTATTTTTGATTATTGTATTTAGGCTGAAGATGCCCTTAATTGAGGGCGAAACATGTCCCATGTAACCAAGAATTTAATTATGTAACAACTGTAAGTGAAAATATAAGTATTGAATAGGTGGAATAAATTAAAACACCTTTATTATTGTTGAACATGCCACTTAGTCGAGCAGCTCTTCTTCTTTCTCTCAATTCTTCCCAACCCAAACATTGCAACATTTTTGTAACGCTACTCTTTTGTCGGAAATCACCCAGAACAAATTGAGCTGCTTTTCTTTGGATTTTTTCCAGTTCTTGAATCAGGTAATCCTGGTGAGGGTCCCATACACTGGAACCATACTCTAGTTGGGGTCTTACCAGAGACTTATATGCACTCTCCTTTACATCCTTACTACAACCCCTAAACACCCTCATAACCATGTGCAGAGATCGGTACCCTTTATTTACAATCCCATTTATGTGATTACCCCAGTGAAGATCTTTCCTTATATTAACACCTAGATACTTACAATGATCCCCAAAAGGAACTTTCACCCCATCAACGCAGTAATTAAAACTGAGAGGACTTTTCCTATTTGTAAAACTCACAACCTGACTTTTAGCCCCGTTTATCAACATACCATTGCCTGCTGTCCATCTCACAATATTTTCGAGGTCACGTTGCAGTTGCTCACAATCTTGTACCTTATTTATCACTCTATAGATAATAACATCATCCGCAAAAAGCCTTACCTCCGATTCCACTCCTTTACTCATATCATTTATATATATAAGAAAACACAAAGGTCCGATAACACTGCCCTGAGGAACTCCCCTCTCAACTATTACAGGGTCAGACAAAGCTTCACTTACTCTAACTCTCTGAGATCTATTTTCTAGAAATATAGCAACCCATTCAGTCACTCTTTTGTCTAGTCCAATTGCACTCATTTTTGCCAGTAGTCTCCCATGATCCACCCTATCAAATGCTTTAGACGTGCCAATCACGATACAGTCCATTTGACCTTCAGAATCCAAGATAACTGCTATATCTTGCTGGAATCCTACAAGTTGAGCTTCAGTGGAGTAACCTTTCCTAAAACCGAACTGCCTTCTATCGAACCAGTTATTAATTTCACAAACATGTCTAATATAATCAGAAAGAATGCCTTCCCAAAGTTTACATACAATGCATGTCAAACTTACTGGCCTGTAATTTTCAGCTTTATGTCTATCACCCTTTCCTTTATACACAGGGGCTACTATAGCAACTCTCCATTCATCTGGTATAGCTCCTTCGGCCAAACAATAATCAAATAAGTACTTCAGATATGGTACTATATCCCAACCCATTGTCTTTAGTATATCCCCAGAAATCTGATCAATTCCAGCCGCTTTTCTAGTTTTCAACTTTTGTATCTTATTGTAAATGTCATTGTTATCATACGTAAATTTTATTACTTCTTTGGCCTTAGTCTCTTCCTCTATCTCGACATTATCCTTGTAACCAACAATCTTTACATACTGCTGACTGAATACTTCTGCCTTTTGAAGATCCTCACATACACACTCCCCTTGTTCATTAATGATTCCTGGAATGTCCTTCTTGGAACCTGTTTCTGCCTTAAAATACCTATACATACCCTTCCATTTTTCACTAAAATTTGTATGACTGCCAATTATGCTTGCCATCATGTTATCCTTAGCTGCCTTCTTTGCTAGATTCAATTTTCTAGTAAGTTTCTTCAATTTCTCCTTACTTCCACAGCCATTTCTAACTCTATTTCTTTCCAGTCTGCACCTCCTTCTTATTCTCTTTATTTCTATATTATAATAAGGTGGGTCTTTACCATTCCTTACCACCCTTAAAGGTACAAACCTGTTTTCGCATTCCTCAACAATTTCTTTAAACCCATCCCAGAGTCTGTTTACATATTTATTTACCGTTTTCCACCGATCATAGTTACTTTTTAGAAACTGCCTCATACCTGCTTTATCAGCCATATGGTACTGCCTAACAGTCCTACTTTTAAGACCTTCCTTTCTATCACATTTATTTTTAACTACCACAAAAACAGCTTCATGATCACTAATATCATCTATTACTTCAGTTTCCCTATAGAGCTCATCTGGTTTTATCAGCACCACATCCAAAATATTTTTCCCTCTGGTTGGTTCCATCACTTTCTGAATCAGCTGTCCTTCCCATATTAACTTATTTGCCATTTGTTGGTCATGCTTCCTGTCGTTCGCATTTCCTTCCCAATTGACATCTGGCAAATTCAGATCTCCCGCTACAATCACATTTCTTTCCATGTCGTTTCCCACATAGCTGACTATCCTATCAAATAATTCCGAATCCGTATCAGTGCTACCCTTTCCCGATCTGTACACTCCAAATATATCAAGTTGCCTATTATGTTTAGAAATGAGCCTTACACCTAAAATTTCATGTGTCTCATCTTTAACTTTTTCGTAGCTTACAAATTCTTCTTTCACCAGAATGAAAACTCCCCCTCCCACCTTTCCTATCCTATCTCTACGATACACACTCCAGTGCCGTGAGAAAATTTCTGCATCCATTATATCATTTCTCAGCCATGATTCAACTCCTATTACAATATCTGGTAAATATATATCTATTAAATTACTTAATTCTATTCCTTTCTTTACAATACTTCTACAGTTCAACACTAACAATTTTATGTCATCCCTACTTGATTTCCAGTTCCCTGTTCCCTTATCACTGCTCCCTAGGCCATCCCGTTTCCCTGAATGTACCTCCCTATTACCCTTCCAATAGCCCAAAAGCCTATACAGTATCATGTCTGTAAGTACGGGCCGTGAAAGCATCAATGACAACAGGTTATATGTATTCCTTTTGACCATATTTTGGCAAGTCCATCGTTATTCCTGGTAGCAACCTACTGAATACCTCTCAAGTAGTTTTGCACCTTTGTCAGTCACTTGTAAAAGGCACTAAAATAGCCACCAAGAGATTTCAATGTATGTATTTTACAAGTCCTGAATTAGCCAATGAGTTAGGAAAAATGGGTTTCACTCTTACAGACACTGTCATGCCTGCAAGAAAAGGTATGCCAGAAAAACTGAAGGAAAAGATGAAGAAGGGAGAGGTCAAAGTCTACAGAAAGGACAATGTTATGTTTTTGGCATGGAGCATAAGAGGGTTGTAGTTATGCTGAGTATGAAACATAAAGGTGGCAGCATTTTAGATGCTCAGAGTAATATCGCTGGCAAGCCACCAACTGAGAAACTGGTAGTATTTCATGATTATAAAAAGAAAATGGGAGGTGTAGATCGAACTGATCATTTGATTTCAAATTACCAGTTTATCAATCAATCAACCAAACCACTACTGATCTGCATTTAGGGCAGTCACCCAGGTGGCAGATTCCCTATCATTTGTTTTCCTAGCCTTTTCTTAAATTATTTCAAAGAAATTGAAATTTATTGAACATCTCCCTTATTAAGTTATTCCAATCCCTAACGCCCCTTCCTATAAATGAATACCATATTTACTCATGTATTAAGACCCCCTCTTGTATTAGACCTCCCCTGGCTTTTCGAGATGAAGAAAATGAAAAACATAAAACTCGCATGTACTGTAAGACCCCCCAACGTAATTCGTCAGAGAACAATGATTCCGCTTTGAAGCTCGTACAAGTCTTATTGCAGCTCTGATGACATTGCACAAATTTGTGAATAGTTTTGTCCGTACGACCTACGGAATGAAAATGCGTCGAATCCATGCGGTACCTACATCTGTGTTTTATAGTTAAGAAATGTCCGCCTCCGTAGCTTAGGTCTGCTACTGCAGCTCTGATGACGTCGCACAAATACTGTAGGTGAATAGGCCTAGCTTCGTGTCCGACCCGCGCATTGTAAGCATGCATCAGTCATGCTATATCTCTGTGTGTTGTAGTTAATAATAATCCGCCAGCGTATGTTCTCGGAAGTCTGAATTTGATTCCCGGTACTGTACTGCCAGACATTTACGAATGGCAGGAGGGTTGATATGAGGTGAAAGCGGTACATGTAACTCCCCTCCACTGGGGATATGTCTAAAAAGAGCTGTACCACCTCGAGATGAGGAAACGAATTTACTTTAGTTGAGAAATATTCGCGGTTGTTGCTATTTATACACCAGGCGAAACCATTAACAAAGTGGTCGCTTAATATCTCTTAACTTGGGTGAATATAGGTATACCTATATTTGGAGAGAAGTAAGTTTAAATTGTGATAAAAGCTATCTAATTAAAACAATTGTTTTATTCGCCAACGTATCTAACAAATAATAATAATTTTATGTCCCCACGTAGGCCTACTTTAAACGATTTTCGGATGTGCCAAACAAAACATACTAGAGGTACCGGTATGCGTTAATAAAAAAAGAGACCATAAGCATTCAAAATTAAACATTATGACAATAAAACACATTACCGCCACACCTGTAGATATCCATAAATGCGGTATATTTTCCTGTTTTTTATTTTTATTCTTTCCGTCGAGGAACTTTTGGCACTATCAGGGCGAGAATATACCTAACCTAAACATAACAGTGTGGTCTGTCTTATCTCATGGACAGCTGTTTACGTAAATCCTGATGTGATTAAATGTAGAGAACAAGCATGAAATGTACTAAAAATAAGGGTCTGTGTTTCAACAGCCGCAGTTACCAAAAGAATGTTTCCTGTTCCTATGTATTACATTCGGAAATACAACTCATAACATACGCTAGTTATCAGCTGATGGTTTGGCATGCCTTCTACAGCATGGCTTTATTCGGAAGGAGTGGCTTTTGCTACATATACACCAACTGGGAATATCAGAGACCATCCCCAGAAACCATTTGGGAATAGATTAACACTGTTTAGACTCTATAGTCGGCAACAAAATTATTTTTAAAAGGTTCAAATAGACGGGACCTCGTATGCTCTCGATTGCAGTGCATGGCTCAAAAAGGATGAAGCATGGCTGTCGCGACTGACGAGATGGCAGTGAAGATGATGTCACTTGAAATGCCGACACACAGGCATCAGGGCAGGGAAGTTGACGGCGCAAGGCAGTGATCAAGTTTACTGTGCGGTAGGCCTACTGCTGAACTGACAGAGACAAATGACTGGCCATTAAGTTCTTTTGTATCAATATTTAATTACATGATAACACGATACCCTTATCCCTTTTTTCTACGGGGTCGAGTATGAAGTGAGATGAACTTTTGTAGCGAGTTTTTACGGCCGTATGCCCTTCCTGCCATCAGCCTCACCAGAGGAATTAATGAGATGTAACAAATGACGTGATATGAGTAACTAAAACAGACTTTTATATGTACCGTAGGCCTAAAAGTCGTGTTCACCCTTTGTCGTCTTTTTACGTTTAGAAATACTTCCTTCTGACGAAAATAGCCAGTATAACTTAAATACATTCTAAGTTTGTTAAATAATACAAAAAATAAATACAAAAACAAAACACTACAATGCAGTTATAAAACCGGAAGCTACATG
The DNA here is from genome assembly GCF_040414725.1 of Anabrus simplex. NCBI lineage: Eukaryota > Metazoa > Arthropoda > Insecta > Orthoptera > Tettigoniidae > Anabrus > Anabrus simplex. The sequence goes on along the minus strand of NC_090268.1, from coordinate 270,783,571 downwards.
TGCAGCAGAAACACCCTTTTACCTGAATAAACAATCAAAGACTGACAGACTTCAGAAAATTGAAAGGAGGATTGGAAGAACCTGCATCAACAAAAAATACCAGAAAAGTGGACAGTGGCGGTTAATACCTAACAAAGTTGTGTACAAAGAGCTAGAACCCATTACAGATACCATGCGTAAGAGGAGATTGGGATTATTTGGACATATCATGAGAATGCAAGATTAGAGACGTCTGAAACAACTAGTACAACACAATCTCGTCTCAAAAAATACCACAATAGGATGTAAATGGATCAGAGAAGTAAGAGAGGATCTGAATGAAATAAGCCTTACAACAGAACACACCACAAATAAAATAAAATTGAATACAAAACTCAAGAATACAAACCTCCGCTTTACCCTTACACAGAACAAACCAACAACACGCACATTTTCAACTGAGGAAAGGGCACGAAGATCGGAGCGTCTGAAGAAGTACTGGGAGGACTGCAAAGCCCAAACAATCCCTTCAAAGAGACCTGAACGACAGACTAACTAAAGTAATCCCATGTGGTCATAAAATAATAATAAGAAGAATAGTATAGAATGTTTACACTACAATCTATAGCATTTATAGCCTAGAAGTCATGTGTTCACTGCACAAAATTTTGAGGTTATCGCATATTGGACCCCCCTTTACTATTTTTGGCTGAAAAAAAAAAAAAGAGGTGTAATACGCGAGTAAATACGGTATTTGCCCCTATTTGTCCTCTTGAATTCCAACTTTATCTTCATATTATTAAAGACACCACTCAAACTTATTCGTCTACTAATGTTGTTCCATGCCATCTCTCCAATGACAGCTCGGAACAAAGTCAAGCACCTCGTCTCCTTTCTCGCAAGTCTTCCCAGCCCAAACTTTGCAACATTTTTGTAATGCTACTCTTTTGTCGGAAATCACCCAGAACTAATCAAGCTGTTTTTCTTAGTATTTTTTCCAGTTCTCAAATGAAGTAATCCCGGTGAGGGTCCCATACATGAAACCATACTAGTTGGGGTCTTACCAGAGACGTATATGCCCTCTCCTTTACATCCTTACTAAAACCCCTAAACCCCCTCATAAGCACGTGCAGAGATCTGTACCCTTTATTTACAATCCCATTCATGTGATTACCCCAATGAAGATCTTTCCTTATATTAACACCTAGGTACTTACAATGATTCCCAAAAGAACTTTCACCCCATCAATTGCAGTAATTGAAACTGAGAGGACTTTTCCTATTTGTGAAAATCACAACCTGTCTTTTAACCCCGTTTTTCATCATAACCGTTGTGTACTGTCCATCTCACAATATTATCAAGGTAATTTTGCAGTTGCTCAGAATCCTGTAACTTATTCATTACTCTATACAGAATAACATAGTCCGGAAAAAGCCTTATCACTGATTCCACTTCTTTAAGGGGCCCATAGACGCGCGATATTATTGCGCAAAAAGGATTGTACAATATATTGTTAGCTGCCTATAGACGTACAATATTATTGCACAAAAATCGGGTTTGTGCAATAAATAGAATCGTGCGGAGATAATATTGATAGTTGTGCAATATATTGTGCAAAGCGGTCATAGACGTACAATATGCGTTGCAATATACAGTCAGTCCATGCCGGTATTTTATTTGGTGATTATATTGAGTGACACTGATCTTTGCTGCGTTTTGATCGCCGCGGGCGTAAGTGCCAAAAAGAAGCAGAAACGGAAAAGAAGCACAAGGGCCAAACAGTGGTTTCTAGACAGAGAAAAGTACACTCATGAAAATGTACTCAATGAACTGAGAAAATGGGAACCAAATGATTTTCGAAACTTTCCGCGCATGAATGGTGAATTGTATGAGGAACTCCTCGCTTTGCTCTTAACGTTCCACAGAGCCGGAAGGCCATGGTAAACTTCGATAAACTCCAAAATAAACTTTTTCTACTCCTTTTTGCCTGTCATCACGATACCTTCTCCAACGCTTGTTGATACCAACTGGCGGGAGGACGGAATATTGCACAATATTGCTAACACACAGCACAGTATTTTGCGATTTGTGCAATATATTTCAAACTTTCTTGATTACGTACAATATACTGCACAACCCTTCAATATTAAATACACACTATCAATTTTATTGCACAAACCCCGATATTGCGCAATAATATTGCACGTCTATGGGCCCCTTTACTCATATCATTTATATGTATAAGGAAACATAAAGATCCAATAGTACTGCCTTGAGGAATTCCCATCTTAATTATATCAAGAGTTAGGTAAAGCTTCGCCTACTCATAATTCTCCGAGATCTTTTTTCTAGAAATATAGCCACCCATTCAGTCATTCTTTTGTCTAGTCCTATTGCACTCATTTTTGCCGGTAGTCTCCCGTGATCCACCCTATCAAATGCATTAGGCAGGTCAATCGCGGTATAATCCATTTGACCTACTGAATCCAAGATATCTGCTATGTCTTGGTAGAATCCTACAAGTTGAGCTTCATTGGAATAACCTTTCCTAAACCTGAACTACCTTCTACCAAACCATTTATTAATTTTGCAAACATATCTTAATATAATAAGGAAGAATGCTTTCCCAAAGCTTACTTGCAATGCATGTTAAACTGACTGGCCTGTGATTTTCAGCTTTATGTCTATCACCCTTTCCTTTATACACTGGGGCTTCTATATACCAACTCTCCATTCATTTGGTTATTACGTATCTCCAAGGTATACACTAGCGATAGTTGTTGCACAACATGGGACTTTCACATGAATAAAGTCATAACGAGAAAATGAAATGTTCTTATCAGATGAGTCCCAAGGTAGAAGTGTGAATGAATTAAAACAATCTGGACCCTGAGGTCAGATGGATTAATAAAATAATAAATCAAATATACTGACTTAAAATAAAAATAGACGTAACTCCAGAATAAGATTTTAATTAATTTTAAAATCCATAAAAACAAATTACTAATTAAGTTTTGAATCCTCTTTCATGATTAAAACACTAAAGTGAAAAGGTCAACTCTGTTAAATTACTAATAGATTAATCATCATCATCAGCAGTGTCCCACTCCAGGTGCCCGGGTGTGGTTAGCAAGCCTACTCCACTCCTTTCTGCCCTTCCACTTTTCCTACTCAATTACTTTTGCCACATCCAATCCAGCTTCTCTAATGTCCTTCCATATCTGATCCATCCACCTTCTTCTTGGTCTTGCAACTGGTCTCTCTCCCTTATCTTCTTTTTCCAATTCCCTTCTTGCTACCAGTTCCTTTCCCATTCTTTTTACTTGTCCGAACAATCTGTCTTGCTTTTTGTATCTTCTGTACTAACAGTTCTATATTTAGCTCTTTTCTGATTTTAATATTTTGAATTGTCTTTATTGTCTTTTTAACTGATGTTCCTAAAAGTTTCATTTACTGTTTGGATCTTACTATCTTGTCTCTTATTAGTTACCAGTGTTTCTAGTCTATACATACATTAATGACTCCAAGAAATGATATAATGAATTCTTTAAAAATTGAAATGGAACTTAATGTCATTTACGTGCAAACAATTAAGTAATCTGAATAGGATTAGTAACTTAGAAATATTACAGGTTAATATTGAGTACAGAATTGTCTCAGCATGACTTCCAATACTCTCATAAGAAATGAAAATATTAAATCGCCGCAAGGCTAAATTCATGCAACATCAGAAAGAAAACAAACAGTGATACACTTACGAAGGTTATAACTCCTAAAGGCAATACTATTATAAGATATCAATGCAATTAAAACCATATCGCCTACAGATTTAGGCAATTCAAGTCAAAATGCAATCAACGACATCAAACAGTAGAATCACAACGCAGTCGTCGAAGCTCAAATGTTCAACTGTCAACAGAGGGCACACCCCCCTTTAAGTTTACAATATGTAACCCATGGCAACCAGATCACATGTTCAAGAAACAGGAACATGATTGCCAAAGAATTTCCTGATAGTCATCAGAAACAATTTTCTACTCATTTGGTTTACATATGATCTCTGCAGAATTTTCTACCGTTAAATATGATTTACAAAGAAAGTTATTGAAACCAAATGTTACCAGGCAATAAACTTGATAAGAGCCCTGAAAATAATGCCTAATACCAGTACATGATTAACTGACACCTTTCACCTTTTAAAATCTTGATTATTCCATAACTTAACCCTTTGGGGTCCAATTGATTTTCCACCTGCATCCTGCACAGGTCCAATTTGACATTAGGCAAATATGGGAAGTACTCGCATAAGTAAAAGCTGAATTTTTACATTAATAATACGAACTGCAAATTTATTTATTATCAGTCAAGTTAACCACATTATCAGCGATATTTTTTCAAAGTATGGTACTTCCGGAAGCATTTGTTCGGGTGTAGTCCTGGGTTCCCTGGACAGGTCTCACAAAAAAGGATGTCTCCTTTCTGCCCCCTTTCACTTTCCTGTCGGAACACACGGCACAGTACTTGGTTTTTTTTGTCCTGACGAGCATCTATGATGTGTAGCTTCCTGTTCAGTCGAAGTTCTTCGTCACAGCTGCTCCGTCGGCCGCGCTTACGGGCATTTTTGTTCCTAACGTCCCCAACAAACCTCATAATAACTTGGTCCCTGAAAGTCTTGTGATTCACCTCGGGCTTATTTTCTGCCATTTGTTGCAAGTTATATAGGTGAAAACTGTTCACCAAAGCTACCTCCAACACCCAGAAGTACAATTTCCTCCACCACTTCAGACTTTTCACTACAAAACCATAAGATGAGCAGTAGTGATCAGCACGATCGACCCCTCCCATTTTGCCTGTGTAATCTATAATGGCAACAGGCTTTAAAATTCTTTCTTCTTCTTGCCCATTACGGTTGTGTCTGACTACCTCCATCATTGATGGGTTGTGCCATGTACTAAGAACTGACACAGTGCGCTTTTCTTTCCACAAAAATACCATTAACTTTTCTTCCTTCCACAGAGCACAAATTTCATGCTTCAGATTTAGTCTCCTATCTTTCAGCTGAGGTGGTAGTCCCTTCCGATTCAATGGCACAGTCCCAGTTAGGTGAATTTTCCTTTTCAACAGTTCTCTTGCCAGTTCCATACTAGTGTAAAATCGATCAGTAAACAAATGATAACCTACAGCTTGAGTAACTTGAAGTACATCTGTCACCAGCTGTAAAATTATTCTACTGCCAAATGTCAAACCAGGGAAAAGTAAATTTAGCGTAGTAAACGAGCCAAAGTAAGGAATCGTGGGCAAAACATACCCATTCAATGCATCAGCAATAACATATATCCTAATCCCCCACTTTGCCACTTTGTTGGCTTTTGTGGATTATACATTTTGAAAAGGACACGCCCCTTGAAGCTTACAGTCGATTTGTCAGCTGACAGATACTGACTTGGCCTATAAAATTCCAAGAATGACTTCCCTACACATTCTAAGACACTTCTAACTTTACTCGTTCTTGTTACCATTGTTGATGCACTTGATTGTGGAGGGGGTGAAACATGAAAGCCCCAGAATATCTGAAGAAATCGTTTCCGAGAAAAAATGTCCTCACAGAAGGTCAATGAATAGAGCCTCAAGTCTGAAAAATGTTCTTTTAGAGTCTTCCTTTTTGTAGATGCCATATTCAGAAGAACACCATGAAATGCTGTCATTTCATCGACGGTAACATCAACCCAGTTCCACCATATGGAATGTTGCTTCAACGGCATACGTTTGGTAATACATTCTCTTACATATCTGTTAGTTTCCTTACATATTTCGGAGAACAGTGAAACCGGGAACAGCAACAAAAAGAAATCCAAAGGAGTTACCGGCTTCTTTCCTGTAGTAGGAGGTATGTATCCCATACCACTGTTGTGAGAATACTTGGAAAAAATACGGTCACCTTCTTCATAAACTTTCCATTCGTCACCCACTACATCAGCGCTTTCGCCACTATCTATCTTCCATGTCATTTTCCTCCTCACTCGAAATATCATACTCAGATTCAGGAATACTAATGTCACCATCAGAATCTGTCAACAAATCATCGTCAATATCGCCACTGTCACATAACTGTTCGTAAATATCATCAGGCTCCATGCCGCGGCTGGTGGACGCCATGTTGATAACGAAAGTAAACACAGCTGTGACAGTGAGGAACTACCTCCAAAGAAATCACAACTCAGTTAGGAATGAACAGCAGATAGCAGAAGGCTAGAGAGAAATGCCAAGGCTGTATACTGCGTAAAGCTCGGCGCCATTTCTACTCCAGCATACGAAATATATAACCTTAAAGTTGTGTCGGACTAGGTCCGACATAGGACCGGAACTGAAAATTAATGATGTCGGACTGAGTCCGACATTGGACCCCAAAGGGTTAATAATCAGAGTCCAATAATTTTAATGATTTATCCAGATTTTGAATTATTGAATCCAAAATAGTTACGCTTGATATTCTGAAGACGTCACTGTAGTACAATCTAAGCGAGCAAGAAAATTTTAAGTAACTACTTACAGTTATTCCGTAAGAAAGGAATACAAGATGTGGGAAAACAACCAAAAAGTTCTGCTTATTGCCGGATGGCGATTGAATCAACCCGGGTCAAACATTGGCACCGTCTCTTCTTCTTTCTTTACTTAATTTTTCTTAAACTTTCCATTAGCGACCAGCACACAACGTTTCTTCTTCAACGGTCCAAGCAGAACAACGTGACACTCAAATCGTGCACAACTAAGTATTTTTTAATTTTCCACCTTGTCTTTATTAGTTACTGGTGTTTCTAGTGTATACATACATTAATGTCTCCAAGAAATGAAATAATTAATTCTTAAAAAATTAAAATGTAGCTTAACATCATTTCTATGTATCAACAAGATGGAAAATAACTCAAATCATTGTCGTTTTACAATCAACTCAACAAATGACGACATAAGGAGTAGTGCGCATGAGGCCATTTAGCACCACAGTGCAGCCCAGATGAAACTCGCAGATCGATCTCTAGAGCCAAGCGTCAGTTATGCGTACTACCAAGAGTTCAGTAGATGCATCATGAATTAAAGCCAACAAATATAATTACGCATCTAAATGCGTTTTGATATCGATTTCCAAGCATGCTTGTCAATTAAACATATATGTTGCCGAGACATATAATGAACACGTTATAGCCTCCACCCACAAAAGACCAATACAAGTGAAGAATGTTCAACAGATAAGGTACCACATGAATTATTTTCATTTGAAGGTTTAAACATAATTTGACATTCTTACTTGATACTGGTAGAAGTAACATACATAGTTGCTTTGTTAAAATATGCCAGTTGACATAGTAGGAGTGAGATGTCGACGTTTACCAATTTGGTTGACATTTATTTGAGTCCATGAAGTAGGGTTCTTCATTACACCGAAACACATCTCCAACACTGTTACTACCTCACAATACTGGAACAGTCAATTTTAATAGTGGTAGCACATCAGTAAGTAATGTCTCATCCATTTACGTTACACCAAGTTTCAAAGTGACATATAATTAACTGAAAATCGGGGCTCGATAGTTATTTTTACATAGACCTAGAATTTAATCTATCAATACAGTTTTGGGGCTTCCTTAATAGAGAAAGGCCCGATTACCTTGATTATAACATATTTGGTTAAGTAAAATTACAGTCTCCCAATAATACATTTTCATAAAATAGAAAGGAAGGCAGACAGAACTGCAAATCAGTGAGCTTAATAATTTCAAAATTTTTCAAATACACAACCGAAATTATTTCATTAATTTTCAAATTAGTCTGGTTCAACATCTCATGTACATAATCTCACATAACCTAGAAGAACAAGAATGAAGATCGGGAACAGTTACACTAACAGATCAGTAACTTACCACATGACAAGGTTTAAGAAAATGACAAAATCCATGGCTTAAGGATAACAGTCATTCCAAGCAAGGGTAACTTTGTCAGAAACAGTTGGAGACCTCTAGAACTTTTAGATGGTGGGATCCGGATTAGTCTGTCATCAACAACAGATCCGTCAAATAACACCAAGCAGTGAATAACAAGAATGGAAAGCAATTCATCACAACACCACCATAAAGACTGTGGGAAGGACAGGACAGGAATAATATGAAAAAGGAATCTCTGGAGGGTAAACAAATCTAAAGTCATATATTCATCCAACTTCGCAGAAATACCGAAAATATTAATTCCACAATGAACACCCAGTTAAATGAAAAGGTAATGAATCACACCTCAAATCAGATGACCGACAGGAAAATAAAAGAGCCGTTACACTACACCATATACTACCGGTTGTCCATGCAGGATCTCAGGAAAACCCGGGCTAAAAATATGCAACATCGACAGATTCACCCTGCAGCATACCAGCAAAACGGGTATCTCTCCAGTTACACAGGAACACGAGCTAAATAATACATAAAATGCAGATAACGAGGCAGGTCAATCAAAAATGCTCAATAGAACGATGAAGAAGGAGGTAACACCACTAAAAGACACCGTAATTAAATAGTAGGTTGATGACTTCAGTACCGACTAGGAATAGCCAAATAATCCCATACTTATGCAGCAAAATTACAGAATGGTAAGGTGTAAAATTAACAATATCAACAGACATTAAAGTTTCCACTGAGTAAAACACCATGGACAGGCAGGTTATTTTAAAATGAACTTTACCGTACCATAAATTCATGATGACATCAGAACAACAGGTTATCTAGGTAAACACAAGGTGAAAAAACACAACACTGCAAGGAACAAGAAGTATATTTACTAAGATGATATTACTCCACATGAGTTGCAGACACACCCAATTAAATAATAGTCAAATCCACTAGGGCACAGAGGTTAAACTACAAAGCCAATGTACCACATCATTAAAGAGCCTGAACAATACAATTAACACTATTAACATCAACAACCCTAAACAAACCTGAATAACAGCCACCAATATAACAACACATAAATGGCCACCAGAGTACATGTATCAGTCCACGAAGGTTAAAAGGACTATTACCATCCTCGACAACATGCCATCAAGCCATTATGTCACCATAATCTGCTCAAATCAAATCCACGGTACCGCAATACACTATCAACAAACAGAGGATCAGTAAACCTACCATCAAGATCAAAAGAAGATAAACTTCAGGTTATGAATCCTTTCTCACACTACATAACATAAGGGTACGTCCAAGATGCATGCTGGTTTTCTGAGTCAGACAGTCGGTGCCGAGTCGACATAAGTATGTCCTGTGTTTTTAAGCGGGACTGGCCATAATGCACCTGCGCGCAGGAAGCCTGCACACTGGTAGTCTGACTCAGATATTTACCGGAATGATTCGTTCATTCTGGTTTCAGACAACCTGCCGCGCATGCTGTTGATTTTCGTGTTGAGTGTGGTAATTCACCCAGTTCTTCGTAAGCCTGTGTTCAAATTTTAACAAAATGAAACAAAACGTATCCGAACTCTTTCTGAAATATTCAAAAATCTGTTTTCGTCGACAAGTAACTGTGGAAAAAGGTGTTTGTACTCCCCGTAAATATATCTTAATTCATTTATTGGATATATATTACTTCTCATTCGTTTTAACTTGGTTGTAACATTGTCACTTAGCAGCAATAGAGCTGCAGCCTGTTCTCTTGTTAGTTCCATGCTACACTGATCAGTTGTATTTCATATCTTTTCTTTTGTGGCAGCTCTGTCTGCGCTGACAACCAGCTTTCATAATGGCCACATCCCACCTGCCACTCGGAGTCAGACATTCAGCGCCGACTGTCTGACTCAGAAAACTAGCGTGCATCTTGGACGTACCCTAACATAGCAGCAAGTAGAAGTGGCAATACTCCATGTACATCACATGCAATCTACAACTCATATAGAACAACACGATACATAAATAGGTTATCAATTTTCAGAACAAAATAATTCAGCAAAATAATGATTACAGCAGTGCACATATCTAAATCCCAGGGAACTATTTAATACCACAAGGGATAACACCCTAAACATCATTTACATAAAATGGAAAACAGAGTTAGAACTTCAACGATGACAGGTTAGGCTAATTTAATACATCAGAAAACTCGTGAAGCAGATAAAACTTGTGATAGGCTCCTTTCAATGACGTGTACTCCACATCAAGATGAAAAATATATAATTAAAAGGAGGGCACGAAGACTTATTAGAAATTGGGAAATTGATAACCAGAATGGAAACACTGTAAAGACACAGGGTCTATGCTACGAGGCAACCAGGTAACAAATTCCAACATCAACTGATAGCACTCCACAATAACAAACATTGCCCAACGAAGATGACACAGAGAAAATAACCTCAACCACTGCCCAGCAACTTACAAACCCACACTAGCCATGAAAACAGTTTAAAATGGTAGACATTAATGCAAGTATGCATACACCTTTCCACTACCAGCACAGACATGCAATTGCATAACAGAGACAGTCACATCACCAGCCATTAGCCATAGGACACAAGTAATGGTCAAAATGAGATTAATAGTAAGCTACACTCTTTTAATAAAACTCAACAGTGATGAGTAGATTATTAAACTGAGCCAGAAATTATTTTAGCAGAATTAATAAGAATTAAATGCCTGAATAGCCAAAGAGACCCAAGATTTACAAAACATAACACCCTACATTTAATTCACGACCACATTGAATAATACACGTCCATCAGGTTATAATAATTTTGAAGAAACAATTACTGACATGAAAACAGTACTAGTTAGGCTGTAAGTTGGTAACAGCAAATAGACAAATACTGACCGAACAGGGAAAACACACACACCAACCACATTAAAATATCAATTAATAAAGACAAGGTCTCAGACAGTAAACAGTGGCAGGCAGCCATTTGTCACCATACACATCCGTATAATATAACTTTCATACTGAAATTGGCACAAGGTATATAATATGCCATGAGGTTAAGTTAGGTACTTCATGATATTTACATGCCAGTCCAACTCAGCAAGAAAAATTACCCTAGGAAGATGACCCTATAGTATTTGTCATGCACACTACCGAACCATAATAGCATAAAATCAAATCTGAAATCTTTACACTTTACACCAGGACCAATAATACGAGATGTTCTCAGATCTTGGGCCAATAAGATTCATTAAATCAACTTCACACTTCATATGAATAATATGAATAATGATCAAAATAAGTTAATAAAGTAAAGTAAACTCGTGTCCTCATCCCGAGGTGGTGCAGCTCTTTTCAGGCACACCCCCATTGGAGGTGAGCTGCATGTACCATTTCAATCACATACCAGCCCTCCTGCCATTCTTAAATTTCTGGCAGTACCGGGAATCGAACCCGGGCCCCCGAGGACGGCAGCTAATCACACTAACCGTTACGCTACAGAGGCGGACAAAATAAGTTAATGAAAACAAAGGAACTCGCTCACCGATATGCAGTCGACATGCTCAGGTGAAAAACATATGTAAGGCAGTAAGTAGAATTACATACAGGAAGGTCCATGAGGCACACAACCACGAATCAACAACACGAAGATACATTACTCTATGCGTTCAGTGATACCACCCATCGTGAAGAAATTTAGAACCTGAAACAGAAAAACAGAAAAAAATCACTTTACAGTCTAAAATACTTTTTATGTTGTAATTTTTATGTTACAATTCCCAATGATTATTTCTTATTTTCTTAATTTTGACAGGACACCACCTCAAATTAATTGATGAAAGAAAAACCAGGCAAATAAATCATGCTCGATACTTATCAAAACACAATAGTAATACAGTAAAACCTCGTTAATTCGAAGTCGTTGGGACTCAAAAATCGGACTTCGAATTACGTGATTTCGAATTAACCGCCAATTTGCAATTCAAAAGTACCAACCATTGCCGCGTTACAAAATATTCTAAGGCCCGTTACTGCATGCATTTAACCTTGATTCACAGTTTATACCTTTCAAATGCCATGAAAAAAGAACTTTTTCCAAAATGTATCCAAGAAAGTGCTTTACAATATTCAGATAATGCACTCGGATATCTCACTGGTAAACATAACCTCACGCAACGAAATAAAGAAAAAAAAAGCACGATTCAAAGACGAGGAGAAATCTATGCTCGCTCACATGTGTAAAATCGACTTTCCTATGACTCTATCCTTGTACGGTTTCCCGCCATGGCACTTCTTTCGTACTTCAGAAATGTAAACACTTGCCGCGTCACGAAGTATTCTAAGACCAATTAATACATGCAATCACCTCGATTCACAGTTTAAACCTTTCAAATGCCATGGATAAAAACTATTTGCGAAATGTATCCAACAAGGTGCATTTACAATGTTCAATGGATAAATCACTGACAAACATAACCTCACACAACGAAAGAAAAAAATCGCACAATTCAAAGACGAGGATAAATTATGCCGGTTCCCCTGTGCAAATGCATTATTTTTTGGATTTCTTTACTGTTTGCATTTTTATTATAGATGCTTTGTATGGCATGGAAAGTGCCCGACGCTCTTAAAACAGTGTGGCTTATCGAAGTTTCCTATGATGAGGGGATAAAGTATCTCGCTTCCATGTGCATTGCAACGCATTACTATGACCCCCATCCCTCACACGATTTCCCGGCTGGCAATTTCTCCTTTAAAACCATAAGACCGTTTGGGTTCGCATTAAAATAAAGCAATACCGTTTCACCGGTAATGTCAATATTGTTCGGTGCCTACGAATTTATTATATTTGCCACGTTTTTTCGTCAACTGTCGGCATCGCCAGTGTTCGCGGATTCTGTTTTCCCGCACACTGCATGTTGCGTGATATTACGGCGTTCCTTGAAAGGTTGAACACAAAAGAATTCCGATTTCATTCAACTTAGCAATCATGAAGCGCACTGTAGACCCATTGAAGTGAGTTCTGGAACGCGCGTTCTATTATAACGCGGAGCGGATAAATTTCGAGGTGAAATTACTCTGTAACATACTGTTGTTTTAAAATGTAAAGGCATTTTCGAATTAAAAGTCTGAATTTCGGTAATGGGGCCGACATTATACTTCGAATTACGAATTATCCGTATTTCGAATTAAACAATTGACATAACATGCAAAACTGTATCTCATGTTTCCGGGAACAAGAGCTTTTTCGAATTAGGCGGGATTTTGAATTAACGGATTTCGAATTATCAAGGTTCTTAATAATAAACCACCGCGATGCTACCAAAACACTATCACGAATCTCCAAGGTATACACTAGCGATAGTTGTTGCACAACATGCGACCTTCACATGAATAAAATCATAATCATAACTAGAAAAGGATATGTACTTACCAGAACAATCCCAAGGTAGAAGCGTGAATGAATTAAAACAGTCTGGGCCCTGAGGTCAGGCGGATTAATAAAATAATAAATCAAATGTACCGACTTTAAAAAAAGTCCATAAATTCAGAATAAAATTTTAATTAATTTTAAAATTGGTTAAAGTGAATTATTAATTAATTATTTTTTGAACCTTCTTCCAAAATTTATATAATGAATTAAGTTTTGAATCTTCCTTCAAAATTAAAACACTAAAGTGAAAAGTCGACCCTGTTAAATTACCATACATACATTGTCTCCAAGAAATGAAATAATTAATTGTTTAAAAATTAAAATAGAGCTTAACATCATTTACATGCAAACAATTAATTAATCTGAATAGGATTAATAACTTAGATATATTACGGGTTAATATTGAGTAAAGAATTGTTTCTCCACGACTTCCAATGCTCTCTTAAGAAATGCAAATATTAAATCGCCGCAAGGCTAAATTCATATATCATCAGAAATAAAACAAACAATGGTACACTTACGAAGGTTATAAAAGGTAAATACCATTATAAGATATCAATGCAATTAAAACTGTATCGCATACAGATTTAGGCAACTAGGGTGGGAAACTTTAAGTAAGAGAAGGGAGAAAACTAGACTTAAAGGTTTATATAGAGCCTATACAGGAGAAGCAGCATGGGGAGATATCTGTGAGAGGCTTCAGTTGGAAAATAATTATATCGGCAGGACTGACCACAAATATAAAATTAGAAGGAATTTTAGCAGAAGCGATTGGGGTAAATTTTCATTCATTGGGAAGGGTGTGAAGGAGTGGAACAGTTTACCAGGGGTAGTGTTTGATCCTTTTCCAAAATCTGTACAGATATTCAAGAAGAGAATAAACAGCAACAGAGAAAATAAATGAAATGTTAGAGGGCATTCGACCAGTGCAGGTTAATGTAAATAAAGAATGTGTGTGAATAAATTAATTCCATCCCCTGGTCTAAGGAGTTTGGACAGTCAAAGTAGGGGACTGCCTGTAGGGGTGAAGTACAGTGGGGACTTCGAGGGCCCTGGGACCGCTACGGTAGCTGTGAAGGCCCTCCAGGAACTCTGAAAAGTGGTGGTAAAAGGGGCTCTGGTTAAGGCGCAGCAGGTCGTTATGCTACTTAGGTTCCAGATCTTATACCAGTTGTACAGTATCATTTGAAGTAATTCCCCATACTGTATATCAGATGACTATATTTGTAAGTAGTACAGGAGATATTATAAGTAGAATTTTGTAAACAATGTAAATTTATTAAGGACGAGCTGTATGTTTAATAGAAAAAATGTTAGCGTAAATTATATAATATTGTATTATAGGAAAATTTTATTCTCTTGTTAATTTAATATTTAGTGCTTGACAATAATGTATTTTAGTGTACCATTTGCCACTGAGGTAACAACCTCATTTACAAATAAAGAGATTTTGATTTGATTTTTTTTTTTTTTTTTGATTTTGAAGTCAAAATGCAATCAGCGACATCAAACAGTACAATCGCGACACAATCGTCGAAGCTGAAATGTTCAACTGTCAACAGAGGACACACCCCCTTTAAGTTTACAAAATGTAACCCATGGACACCAGATCACTTGATCGAGAAAAAGAAACATGACTGCCAAAGAATTCCCGGATAGTTACCAGGAACAATTTCCAACTCATTTGGTTTACATATAAACTCTGCAGAATTTTCTACTGTTAAATATGATTTACAAAGAAGGTTATTGAAGCCAAATGTTACCAGATAATAAACTTAATGAGAGCCACGAAAATAATACCTAACACTAGTACATGATTTAACACCTTTCACCTTTTAAAATGTTGATTATTCCATAACTTAATCATCAGAGTCCAATAATTTTAATGATTTAACTAGATTTTGAATTATTCAGTCCGAAATAGTTATGCTTGATATTCCGAAGACGTCACTGTAGTAAAATCCAGGCGAGCAAAAAAATTTTAAGCAACTACTTACAGTTATTCCATAAGATAGGAATACAAGATGTGGGAAAACAACCAAAAAATTCAGCTTATCGCTGGATGCTGATTGAGCCTGGATCAAACCTTGGCATCATGTCTTCTTCTTTCTTTACTTACTGTTTCTTAACCTTTCCACCAGAGATGAGGGCATGACGTTTCTTCTTCAACGGTCCAAGCAGAACAACATGTCACTCAAATCATTGCCATTTTACAATCAACTCGACACCGGGTGAGTTAACCGTGCGTTTAGGGGCACACAGCTGTGAGCTTGCATCCGGGAGATAGTGGGTTCGAACCTCACTGTCACACCAGGCAAATGCTGGTAACTTACTGAAGGCCACGGCCGCTTCCTTCCCATTCTTGGGCCTTTCCTATCCCATCGTCGCCATAAGACCTATCTGTGTCGGTGTGACATAAAGCAAATAGCAATGAACTTGACAAATGACGACATAGGGAGTAGCGCGCATGCAGCCAGATAGCACCACAGTGCAGCCTAGATGAAGCTCACAGATGGATCTTTAGCCTTCAGCGTCAATTATACGTACTACAAAGAATTCAGTAGATCCGCAGATGTGCCAAGCCTCCCGATTTGAGCGGGAGACTCCCGATTTTTCATCGTTCCTCCCGATCTCCCGATCAACGGGTCCGATCTCCCGATTTTCAGAGCAATATCCGTAATTTTCATATTATTTTAAACTCCTGCGGATTTCCTCATTCTATCGATATATGGCTGAGTATGGCTGGTCGATTGTAGTTCTAATAATGATACTGGATGGCAGTATGGGGCACACTGGCCAGTCATGTGCTGCTCTTTGGTGTGTAATACAGTCATTCTCTTTGCAAGTGAGTCAAACGAGTAACATTCTCTTTGGAGTAACCTAACCTCACAAGTAGCACACCATAGTCGTTCTACCCGGGGCAAGACCTGCAGAAGCGCTCGTGTTGGGCATATTTGTATTGGCCAAAATGTCAAAAAAAGAAATATGATGCAGTGTTTAAAAGGGCTTATAGGGAAGAGTTTCCGTGTTTGAGTGAATCCAGAAAGGGACCAACGTTCACATTCTGTACTATATGTAGGTGTGAGTTCTCAGTTGCACATGGTGGGAAATGCGATATACTCACGCATATGCAAATGAAAGAACATAAGGAGAGTGTCCAGTGTGTAGAAAGAAACCAGAAACTGAACTTCTCATGTAAAAACCAAGATGTAAATCTTGTGACGAATGCCGAGGCGTTATTTACGTCATTTATAGTAGAACAATAACCTGCCTGTAAATTGTGCCAATCACATGGGACCTTTGTTTCGCAAAATGTTTCCTGATTCGGAAATCGCTAAACGATATGGGTGTGCTAGGACGAAAACAGGGGCTATCATTACAGAAATGTGCATGGAAGAAAGGGCGAAAATTGTATCACATTTGCAGGTGAACACATTTTCTGTTGCTACTGATGGTAGCAATAAAAGTGACTTGAAAATATATCCCATTGTGGTAACATTTTTTAGGCCTGAACTCAATGAAATTCAGAGTTGTCTACTTTCTGTGCCTAATTTAGAAGGGGATGCTATTGGAGCTAACATTGCCAATCTTTAGCTCTCAACCTTTTGGGAATTCTGCATTCCATTAAAAAAACTGCCTTGCTCTTGGCGCTGATAATTCTCCAGTAATGGTAGGATTAAAGAATGGTGTGGCAGGATGTTTGAAGCGGGAAAATAGTAACATAATCATCGTAGGCTGCTCTTGTCACCTAATTAATCCTGCTGCCGAGAAGAGTGCGGCATGCTTGCCCGTAAATGTAGATGAAAGTATAATTGATATATTTTATAATCTGGAAAGGAGTGCAATGAGGAAAGAAAAGTTCAGAGAATTTCAGACTTTACACAACACACAGATCAGAGAAATTCTGAAGCATGTGCCTACTCGATGGTTATCACTAAGAAGGTGTTTAGATAGGATTTTGCTTCAGTGGGACCCTTTGGTTACATTATTCAGGAGCAAAATTGTGAGTAAGGATTCTCAGATGGGAACTTTGAAGACTTACAAAATTTCTAAGCACAGTTTAAGTGCAGATGTGTCCTGTTTGTCTGAAAAGGTTAAGGATTGTCATAACATTTCACCTCACTCCCCAGTTAAAAGGAAAACCCAGTCATCAGTTTCACTAAAAAAGAAAATGAAACTACTGATGACACTAAGAGCCATGCATTGTCATGTGAAGAACGACTTTTCATGTTCTTTTCATCAAATTTACATAAATCTTTTTGCCTTCTTCTCTCAAGTTTTATGAATATCTTTGAGAATCCAAACGTAGTTTTTCAGTCAAGTATGCGCACGCACATCCACTTATTGAAGTCAGTTTTGGAGGAACTATTGAAGAATGTGATGGCAAGGTTTGTGAAACCACACGTTATTAAAAGATCCTCCTCTCTCCTTGATGTAGATTATCATACTCCAGCAAATCAAATGGATGATAGGGAACTCTGCATTTTAGTGAACACCTTAAAGTCTGAGGAAAAGTGCATATTCTTTAAGTCTGTTAGAAAGTGTTTCTCTTCATCGTGTGACTACATGGTACACAAATTTCCATTCAAAGATGTTTTAATTAATGCAGAAGTTGCAAATATTTCTGCTGTAAGTAAGGCATCATTTTCTAGCCTTAGATTTTTCATTAACAAGTGTCCGAACATTTTGACTAGTGAAACGGAACATGTGGATAAAGAAACATATTCTGCACTTCCAGTTCTGTAACTTTCAGCTCGAAGAAACAGACCTGGCAAAAGGAAGAATTGATGTTCAATGGGCATTGGTAGGTCAGATGAAATCAGCTGATGGTGTACTTAAATATGACATTCTCTAAGGTGATGCTTGCTATTTTATCAATTCCACATAGCAATGCAGAATGTGAAAGGATTTTTAGCAGAGTCACAAAGACAAAAACACAGTTCAGATCCTTGCTGTCTGAACAAACTTTGGTGAAACTTTTAACCTTGAAATCAGTTCAGCAAGGCAAGTGCTTTGAGCAAAAATTTAGTACATTACAGGATGTTAACATTTTTAGTTAAACATCGTTAAAATGGAGACATGTTTCGCCCTCCATGTGGGGCATCATTAGTCATATCAAAGCACCTCAAAATTAAACCAGACGTCTGGTTGGAAATTATGAACATAATATATAAGAAAGAATACATTAAAAAACACGTACAAAGTCCTATCCTAAACGAAATAACAATAGACTAGTTACACATAGTAAAATACGCTAGTGGTTTCTTAATATTAAAATGAGGTCATCATATGCACAGTATAAAAATGAAAGTAATCAAAGTCTATATGATATTGAGTTCGATGGTAGTTCTACGTAGTATATACAAATGTTGGCAAAATAAAACACAATTTATAATTACTGTACACTTAATATTAAGAAACCACTAGCGTATTTTACTATGTGTAACTAGTCTATTGTTATTTCGTTTAGGATAGGACTTTGTACGTGTTTTTTAATGTATTCTTTCTTATATATTATGTTCATAATTTCCAACCAGACGTCTGGTTTAATTTTGAGGTGCTTTGATATGACTGATGATGCCCCAATGGAATGCGAAACATGTCTCCATTTTAACGATGTTTAACTAAAAATGTTAACATCCTGTAATGTATTGAATAGGTTGGAGTCCAATAAATTCTCTTATATTATTATTGAGATTCTTTCAATACGGAAAATAAAATGATTTTCATTACTTGTAACAAAAATTTAGTTCCGAGTTTCTGAAGAGGGCTAAGTCAGCTACTGGTGTGTTGTACAACAATTAGTCGTAATGTGATCACCATGTTGAAGGATGAGAAGTCACATGTTCCTACAGTTCAGGTATGTCCAGTGTATTCACATGTAAATGATGAAAAATATATATATGTAGGCCAAATAGAATTGTTAATGTATTGAATTATAATGAATTTGTACATGTTCTGGCATCAGTGATGTGTCTTAATATGTCGTGATTCGCTGCAAAATTTCTCCTGATTTTTCACTTTCGAAAGTTGGCATGTCTGAGATCGCATCACGAATTAAAGGCAACAAATATAATTATGGATCTAAATATGTTTTTATACCAATTTCCAACTATGCTTGTCAATTAAACATATATATCGCTGAAACGTATAATAAACACGTTATATGGTATAGCTCCTTCATGCAAACAATAATCAAATAAGTACTTCAGACATGGTACTATATCCCAGCCCATTGTCTTCAGTGTATCAGACAGATTCTCCTGTATTCATCTGAGTGCTCACATATCTGATTAGGTCAAGATGCTGAACACTGCAAAGTGTGAGTCAATGTTGTCATGAACAGATACGAGCAGATAAGAGCCGATTTGTCTGGTCAGAACAGGAAGATCGTGCTTGCAGCCAGATTCCTCATTCTTGCATTCTTCTCATCTTCACACAGTACATTGCTTGCACCATTTCTACAGTCTCTTTTTTTTACCATGGTTTCCCAAACCTTCTCCCTGGGAACACTATTGAATGCATTTGTCATATCTGTGAATGTCTTGACCAGATCCTTTCCATATTCTCAGTTCTTTTCCATTAATTGCCTGATGCTGAAGATTGGGCCTAGTGTGGATCTTTCACTTCTAAAGCAATGCTGTTCCTCATGCAACTCTCCTTCTGCCATACTTCTTCTCTCTAATATCCTTTCCATTACTTCTGCCATTTGTGATAAGATTTATTCCTCTATTGTACCACACACTTTTTTGATTCCCCTTCTTAAAGACTGATTTTATTACAGTATTCGCTTTCCCCAGTCTTCTTGAACAAGTTTCTGCTTCCATATGTTTTTAACAATCTGTACACCCATTGTAGTTCAACAGGTCCAGCAGCCTTTATCATTTCGACACTGATTTCATCCATCCCTGGAGCCATCCTCATTTTCATTTTACGGACTGCTAATTCCACCTCTTAACATAGTTATAGGTCTATCATCTTTTCCTGTTTGAGTCATCACACTGTATTACTACAGTCTCCTCTGCACAATTTCTCATTTTTAGTCTGCTCAATTATGAAGTGAAGTCTGGTAAGACAGGTCAGCTTAGAAGTCTTGAAACTTACCATATTCCAAAGATGAAACAAAGATCAGTAGAGGGCGCTGCCCCTTCAAGGAAAAGAACCAATAAATCATCAGTCCCATGTACTTCTTCACCCAAAACGGCTCAACAGGATTCCTTCATTAAATGCAGTCTGTCTCGTGAAGAAAGGATTTTTATGTTCCTGTCATCAAATTTTAATAAGCCTTTATGTCTGTTTTTATCAAATGTTATACCTACATTTGATAAACCAAATTTAATTTTGCAGTCAAGTGTGCCTCACATCCATTTACTGCAAGATCTGCTGCTGGACACATTAAGAAATTTGATATAAAAATTTGTACAACCTTCAGTGGTTAAATCCTCCTCTCTTTTGGAAGTCTATTACTACAGCAGGGGAAACCAGAAGAATGATTGTGACTTGGTCACTGGTAGTTGCACTTCCCAATTCATAGAGCATCTGAAGCATGGTGAGAAGGAGAAATTTTTCTCATCAGTTCGAACGTACTTTACTGATAGATTAGTTTGTGTTATTCTTGGTATTTTAACAATTCCTCACAGTAATGCTGAATGTGAGAGGATATTTAGTAAGGTGGCTAAAACACAAACACAGTTAAAGTCATCCATTGGTGATGAAAACTTGGAGAGGTTGTTGACAGTAAAATCAAGGCTACAGGGCAACTACTTTCAACAAACCTTTGACAGAGGTTTTCTCACACAGGCAAAATATGCCACTGCTGCTTCTTTTAATTAATGGAAATTTTCTACTGATGGAAAAGCTTTTGCAAATCAGGAAGATGGAAGGAAGGTAGGCCTACCATACCATACATGTTCTTATAAATTTTCTGTTCTATACAAGTATATAGGTATCGCTGAATATGAGTACATATGAAAGTAAAATATTTGTGGATTTTGATTCCATTCAGTTTCCCTGGAAATTGTGTTAATTTAAATGTGGACTTGACATGATGCATTGAGCTTGCTAGGATAATGTATGTATTGTGCAAGACATGTAGAATAAGCAGTTTTGACCAACTGTACTGTATCTCCTGATTTCTCCTGATTTCCATATCAAAATCTTCTGATTTTTGGTTTTGTACAATTGGCAGGTATGTGTATAATATATCAGTGTGAAAAGGAGTAATTACGGGGAGGAGTGAATTTGAACTTATAGATGCGTTGCACTTCTGTTGTTTTATGAGAATACTTTTCGGTCATAATTATGTCTTCTAAACGACATCGAGTTGAAAAATTATGTGATGATAGCTTGCGTTCACTTGTACATGAAATGTTGGAGTTTAGCAACGAGGACGATGACTTCAGTGACTTCTATTCAGATAGTGAAGATAATTCGTTCTCTGGAGAAGGAGGCACAAGTGGTACAGGACAGCATTCTGGTGCTATCACAGCGAATGGTCGGGGGTTCGAAAGTGACACCTCGGGTGACAACAGTGACGATGGAGAGATACAGGCAGACTCAAACTGCAGTGATATGTTAGGGCCTATTACGTGGGTAGAAGACGGGCAGAAAAGGAGTGGATTTCCAGCAAAATTCATTCCTGGATTCAAAGGACAGTTCTTGGATGTAAAGACTCCAGAGGATATTTACGAACTGTTTGTGGACAATACTTTCAGTATATTGCTGAGCAAACTAATATTTATGCTCAACAGAAAATTCGTGGGAAACCACCGGTGAACAAAATGAAATGGAGGAGTAGGGAAAAAAGACCGGATTCCTACAAATAAGGATGAAATAAGACTTGTTCGGACTTTTGCTTCTTCAAGGGATTATCTACAAACCAATGATGGGGGCATTATTTTTCTCGTAACAAGTTACTGGCCACACCCATATTTTACGAGATCATGACGGAAAAGAGGTTTTTCCTTCTCTTGAAATTTCTTGATTTTTCTGACAATGAGACATACGATGGGCAGATGTCTCCTAAACTATACAAGGTAAAGCCAGTCATAGATCACTTCGTGAAAATGTTTCAACAGGCTTACATCCCGGATGACCAGCTATCCATACACGAAAGCCTTCTTCTATGGACAGGTCACCTTGGTTGGAGGGAATACATTCCAAAGAAAAGGTCCCGTTTCGGAATGGAATCTTACAAAATTTGCGAAGCGAAAAATGGGTTACATGTGTAATATGTTGTGGTACACTGGAAAATCAACAGAACTCAACAATGAAGTCCATGGCATTCATCTATCACAGTCTTCCAAGCCGATGAGAATTGTGTGTACTCTGGCAGATAATCTACTGAAACAAGGATACCGGATAGGAATGGACAACTATTATAACAGCCCTGAATTATACGACCTGCTAAATGACCTCGATACTGATGCAGTGAGTACAGTAAGAACCAACCAGAAAAATCTCCCTAAGGAACTTATGAGTTAAAAGCTAAAGAAAGGAGAGGTAACAAATACTTATGGAAAGAAACTCATGGTTCTAAAATGGAAGGACAAAAGAGACGTTTGCATGCTCAGCAGTATCCACCATGCTGAAATGCGAACTGTCCCTGTCAGAGGAAAGGACAAAACCAAAGAGAAACCTGTAGTTTGCATTGACTACAATGATTTTTTGAGGGGAGCTGATCTTTCTGATCAGTACGTCATTAATCATTACATACTTTACAGCAAGGAAGCGGATGAAGAAATGTTACCAGAAAATTTTCCGGCATCTTCTGGAGCTTGTGGTATTCAATTCATTCATCATTTTCTGACAATGTGGAGGAAAATTCAATCACCTGCAGTTCAGAATTCACCTCATCGATAAAATCCTCGAAAAGTACACAGGTTCAACCCCCGCTGAAGCAATGCCTGTCCTTTCAGTTAGACCACCTAAGCACTAGGTATTTTCCTGATGTGAATCCACGATCAGGAAAAAGGCAGCATGGTGTGAAGAGGTGCGTGGTGTGTGTATGGCGAAAAGAGAAAGACATGGAACAATCTACAGGTGCAGCAATTGGGACATCGCTCTCTGTGCAGCTCCGTGTTTCTGTGCTTAACTCATTCAAGATGTGTAAAAGCAGTGCATGAGATGCAAACTGTCTGAATAGTGTAAATAATATTATTAGTGAAATCTGTCCTGATGTGTAAATTCATTGCGATAAAGAAGTAATTATTGTGAGAAGATGATTAGAACCAGGCTACCATTGTAAGTACTTACTCTAAACTTATTACTGCGATTGCAAACCCCTGCATGAAATGTGTTTTTCTCAACTGCGGTATTTATTTCAGAAATTGTAGATTAGTTAATGATTAAGTGTATTTGCAGTGTATATGTTTTTAATTTTCCTGAAATTAATATGAAATTAAAGATATTCTGAAAAGAAATTTATATTTGTAATATACACAAGTTAGTATGAGACTTAGGTCGTTTTTGCTCCAAAACTAAAACGCCCGTAAATATTAACAAATAGGCGAAAAAACACTTTCTGTATCAGAATTAGGGTATACGTAGTATTTTATTATCAAGTATTTCAAAATTTGGAAGGTTTCTTGAATTTATTTGATTATTTTTCGAGTTACGAGAATTCGTCCCCACCAGAACGGAGTTATCATATCGTGCGCTCCCCTGTTAATGGGTTAAGAATCTTCTTCTGCATCAAGATCAATTACTAGAAACATTCCTTAGTGGCATCCAATTGCCTTACTTTAATGTATTGTGTGCACAATTTAATTTTTCAATATTGTGACCACCCTTTATCTTCAGTTTTAACTTTGTAAAGGTACATTACAATATTCAAAATCTGTCTAATTTTAACTCTCACATGTTCATTTTAATGTCATTGTATTGTACAATGTTTTTGGACTATTTGATATATTGTATAATTTGTGTTATGGCTGATTGATGACCTTGGCCTTAGGTCAAAACTAGTACCAAATTAAATTAACTTGTAATGTAAACACATTGCAAAACTTTGTATTGAAAAGGTGGAACTGGTAAAATTTATTTAACTATTAATGTAATCACAGTTCAATACGGACCAATTAACGTGAAGTTTATATCCCTTAATATGTAAGTATGGATGTGTACAGAACAAGACTTGCTTGAAGATGAAATCAAAAGTGAATGGCAAAAATGCTGCTGTAGAAGTGAATCCTCAGATAAGTCTACCTCACTCAAAGAAATGACGTTAGTTGTTTTTCGTGAGTGGTTGTATAATGCTTTTGCGGGGAATGATCGATTCTTTGCAAACTTGTTATATTCAGATCAAGCAACATTATCAAACACTGGCCATATTAATAGGTACAATATGCATTACTGGGCATCTGAAAACCACAGATGATGAGAATTGTACCTTTTCAGCATTGTTGCTCTCTAAATTTTTTGTATGGGATTCTTGATAACCTTGTCATTGGTCCTTATTTCTTTGCAAGCAGAATTACTGCTGAATATTTTCATTTTATCAACCATGAATTAGTACCTGCATATTGTTAAATATTAAAGAAAACTTTCCAAAAGAATCACCAGGTGTTTAGATGTTAATGGAGGTTACTTCGAGCACTTAATGAAGTAATGTAATTGACTGGGTATTCGTTAATTTACTTATTTAGTACTCTTTTCTACATGCACAATTGAATGAAAACAGCCTGTCACTGCTCAACGATTCATTTTACAACATTTTGGTCATGTGTTATTTTTGCGTGTGAACTCCATATATGCATGATTTACACATGAAGTCACTGCTTCCATCAGTTTTATCTATGTACCATATATGGGTCTCCCTAAATTAAGTATTTATACAAATATGAACTTGAATTATGAAGAAAGTTTAAATCTGATTTAATTCGATAATGCAGCAAAACATTTGCTAGAACTTCAAGTTTTGTGTACAAGTTGCTAGAACTTCAAGTTTTGTGTACAAGTATTACAAAGGTTCAGTATGGTTTTCTTTTGTAACATAGCATGTATCTTATCTCGTAAGTGGTTTTATGTCTCAAATTCTCTTATCATTTCATTGGTTGCTACTGCTTTCTCTTACCCGAACTCACAGCTCATTTAGACTTGCAGGAAGAGGTGGAAGGAACACTTTGTCTTTAACGTAGCTCCTTCACAGAAATCAAGGGTTGTCAGATAGGGTGATCTTGGTGGCCAAGCTATTGAACGTGTAAGGGATTCACCAAATTTCTTGATTAATTTAAACACTTTTTGGTGAAGAATACAGGAGTAAAATGTGCTTGTGTAAGTTATTTAAAGATTTCAGATATCTGAATATTGTATTTACAGTTTGTCTACCTTGAAAAGGTACATTAAATATATTCATGTTGGTTTCTTGTAATCAGTAACAATTTAACACAAGCTTTCAGGCTTCTCTTATCCTCACCTGGCACTCGTGATCTTCTGAAAAGCCCCACTTTTGCATTCAGACACCCATCAAACCTCAAAAACATTCTCATTGGCTATGCACCCCACTAATCTCCAACCCTTTGTGTGCCTCTACCCTGTGGTCGCAACCATTGAAAGACCTACTTATTCATATATCCAGCACCACTTCCCCAGTAGCTTTCACCAACAAGTCTTACCACATACATGGCTACCATGACTGCAGTTCATACATCCTCATCATCTATTGACCAGCTTCAATGCTGACTGCCAAGTTGTCTACATTGGTTTAACTATCAACACTCCTGCCAAACAGATATATGGCCACTGCAGTACCTGCAAAATTTTGGTGTAAACCTAACAGATTTTTCCAATGAATAAAAAAATAATAATGTTATTGGGTTTACGTCCCACTAACTACTTTCACAGCTTTCTGAGATGCTAAGGTGCCAGAATTTCATCCCATAGGAGTTAATTTACGTGCCAGTAAATCTACCATCACACGGATGACGTATTTGAGCACCTTTAAATACCACTGGACTGAACCAGGATCAAACCTGCCAAATAGAAGTCAGAAGGCCACGTCTCAACCATCAGAGCCACTCAGTGCATAACTCCTGAATTATGGAAAAAACATATTCAGCACGCTCAGAAAATTGAGTACCATTACTGAGATAACAATGAATTTCCTGACAACATCCCTCCGATGAAACCTATTATGAATTACTTGAATTCAAGCTCTGATTCGGCAGGAACCGACATCTGTGATGAGGAAATTTTATAACTGTGAATTGTTTACTTCTTTTGTACATATGTAGATATGAATGGCAATGATTAATTCTGATGTATTAATATTTTGTACATAACAAAGAAAATGACAATGCTCTTAAACAATAAGCAGCTCACCATTTTAAACTTGCTGTTGGAGGTCCAAAGCTGTCGCGCAAAATGGTGATCGAAAATGGTCGATGTTAAATATTATTCCTGTTTTAAAGAGAGAGTTTGTAAGTATTTACTTAACACATGGCCTACTGTAAGGCCGCGTGCACACCGAGCGCGCTTCGCATAGTGTGTCGCGTGTGGCGTGAAATGCTATGCATAGCGCAAGGCGTGCTTGCTGTTCACACCGAAAACTCTACGCCGTGCTCTCAGCTTAGATTGGCGCGAGGCGTTTTAGGGTCGTCACAAACTAATGCCGTTATCCAAGTACACTAGAAACAGTTTACTGATGGATAACAGTTACCTAAAATTAAAAATTAGAAAGAAGAATCGAAAGTGGATTCATGAATTTAATGAAGAACGAATTACTTTCGTAGAATTCCATCGTTTGTACAGAGATGCAAGACTTTATCGCGATAAATTTTATGATTACTTAAGAATGACAAAAAATACCTTTGACCTTCCAAACCCTACAACTGAAATGTGGCGACAAGTAGCAGAGAAGTATTGGGAGAAATTCGATTTTCCCAATTGTCCAGGAGCACCGTGCAGCAAACACGTGGAAATTACATTTCCGGCTAAATCACGCTCTTATTATAATAATTATAAATAGTATTTTACAATACTGTTACAATTAGCATACACAATTTATCATCGTTACAAAAGTGAAGTAAATGTGTGACGAATATCATATTTACTTCCAAACCCACTCCTGGCCTGCAAAGTGATATTCTTCATGTTACCACCCTCCATTTGCAAAATTATAGATTCTGTGCACTTTGTCATAAAGTGTCCGGCTACATGGCTAAATGGTTACCGTACTGGCCTTTGGTCACAGGAGTCCCGGGATCGATTCCCTGCAGAGTCGGAATTGTAATCATAATTAGTAAATTCCATTGGCACGGGAGCTGGGTGTATGTGTGTATTCATAATCATTTCATCCTCATCACGATGCAGGTCACCTACGGGCGTCAACTCAAAAGACCTGCACCTGGCAAGCCGAACTTCTCCTCGGACACTTATGACCTAAAATACATACGCAATTTCATTCTGTCACAATGTTAAGCCCAGTAAAGGGTGACAGTAGAAGTAATATTACTAGATATGTTTACTGTAGGAATGCGATAAAACTGTTGTAGATACGTAAGTCCACTTATTTTGCAAAACAGTTACATTTTTATAGTTTTTGTGTCTTGGGTTCCATATTTCTTTTCTTTGAAACACTGCATGAATAATTTCTTCTTCCATAGCTTCAGAACAAGCTAGGTAACGCTAAGCAATTAACCAACACTGCGCGTTGTCTGGCGCTTCGCTTAGCTGTAAGGTAGGCGTTCAGCGCAGCAGAGCGCGGTCTGTGTGAACACCTGGCTTAGGAACAAAGCAGTGGTTATGCTTAGCGTGACGCTTAGTGTTGAGCAACACGCGACACACTATGCGAAGCGCGCTCGGTGTGCACGCGGCCTAAGTGTGTCAACCCATTGTTCTACAGGCACTTCCCCTCTCAAATAACAACCGGTTTAAAAACTGTAAATACAAATAGGTTTTCTATAAATATGGATTATGAAAACAGTAATTGTAGCGCTCATAATGATCTTAACCACAGCAGTATCTGATTTTGCAGAAGTGAGAAACCAGTCACAAATTAAATTGATGAATTTTTAAGGTATTACGATAAACTCTCTAGGTTTGATATCTTGCTTGAGACACTTAATGCTAAGTCATATTAAAATTTTATCATGTTCGCATGAACTGTTTAGATGTTAGGTAGTTTTAAATTCAAGGTTTGTCTGTAGAAGGCAAAAAACAGTGTTCTTATTTTTCGTTCCAATTACAATGGCTGCAGAAATAAATATGGCAGAAGGGTTATATACCACTATTAAATGCAGAAAGAATGGAGCTATAACTTGGTGCAACTAGGTTTGAGATTGGTTTACCCATTCATTTCTTATAGAAGTTTAAACTTGAGCATCCAGACTTTTGAATCTGACAGTAGGCTTCTGTTTCGTATGCCTGTAAAGAAGAATATCACCTCTTAAAAACAGTAACGAGAATGTCATCTCTAAGACTCGTTTGTATATAATCCATAGTTGTGGCAAAACTTGAATTATTTCGGAATTGTACTACATGCACCAATAAGGAGGCAGATTATACATGCGATAAATTTCATCTTCGGTTTGGTATTGACTTAAATATAGTTAAAAATTCTTAGCACGAATTTACGTATATTTATCCACCTATTGTCTGGCTCTATGGCTAAATGGTTAGCATGCTGGCCTTTGGTCCAGAGGGTCCCGGGTTCAATTCCTGGCTGGGTTGGAGATTTTAACGTTAAATGGTTACTGGGTGTTTGTGCTGTCCCAACATCCCTGCAACTCACACACCACACATAACACTACCCAAATATAATTATAAAAACAGGAACTTTCCACCTAAACAGTACTTTATTCTATAAGCGTTTAAAAACACTTAGTATTACAGTAATATCACAGTACCGGTTTTGACCTCATACTTAGGTCATCTTCAGCTGCTGAAGAACCTCTTAATAATTATGTACAATGCTAAAACATTACTTAATCCAATCATAAATGACAAATAGTTCATTGAATGATATTCTATGGTGTTAAAATATGCTTCAGTATATAATTCTCAAATCTAAAATGTTCATGCATTCTTTAGACACACTTGTTTTAATTTAAAGACGTCTTGGTGTTGCGTTGGTTAAACATTATTTCCATTAATTGCTCATGGCCATTGCTAAAATACATTATTAAAATGTGGTTGTGGAGTGTGCTTGAGAAAGTGGTTGTAAGAGTGTAATATATTCCCCGGCATGCTAAGACATTATTCTTGATAAATGCACATGCTTATTCACTCAGTTGGCTATTGTGCTGTTAACGTACTTATTTAGAATTAAAACATCTTAATGTTGAGTTATAAGTTATTGTGTTTTTAAGTGTCGGTGTCGATAGTAGATTTGGATTTCATACTCGTGTTCCATTGGACTATGTCAAGTAATCTATATAGAAAAGAAAAGAAAAGAAAAGAAAAGAAAAGAAAAGAAAAGAAAAGAAATTAAATTTACTGGTAGAGAATGTCTATTGAATGTGTTTTGAAGTAGAATATCTGTGTTACTTACGTGCAGTCTCAGCTTGTCGTTGTGTGTTTGTCGGGAGCGTGCCATACACTGCTCTGTGTGCACCGGGGACTACCCATTACAGCATTGGAGGGGAGAGGTTGTGGGGTGAGGGAGGTAGCTTGAGGAGGGGGTTGGGTAGAGCGGGGCGTGCCTTTCGGAGGTTCATTTGTATGTGTTTGTTTTTGTTTATTAACTCTTTTTAAATAAAAGTTTTTAAAGAAAGAGATGGCTGCATTAAAGAGGATGTTTACTTTTTCTGTGATTTCGTTCAGGTTAAAATTAGGATTAGCATACTGGTCCATATTGATGTACAATGCTTCCAATATATTGAGTAAAGGGCCCTTGGTGTTCATGCTTAAAACTTTTGTCATTTATTTATGTTTATTATCTTCTATTTACCAATATTGAAAATTACATTTTTTTCTTTCAGCACCACTAGCAACTTTGGCTATGAGTTAGCGAATTTATAGATTGTGCTTCCGCTAATATGACTTTTTCTCCTTGTTCATTATGGGTTCTGCCAGAATGGAACTCTTCATGAAAACCAGACTGATCAGTATTAAACACTCACTCTGTGCCGTGACTTTCTGTTAATTGTGACACTTTTTCCACAAACAGTGTTGCATTACAATTAGTATCTTCTTGTTCAAATTGGTATTTTTTAGATACGAATTTGCAGATTTTTCTTGATCCAATTTTAAATTTCTTTTTAAAACTCATTACCCAGGAAACATGTCGTAACCAACTAGACTTTAAAGCCCATTTTAAAATATTTATATCGTGAACAATTTTGTTGTCTACTTTCTTTGAAATTGTGATAAGTCTCCTTCGTAACACATTAAATTTTTTCTCCCATTGTGCCACCGTTTTCTAGTTGTTGCTCCCACCTGCAAAGCTCTTCCCGGCACTTTAATTTATGAAACCTGTGTTTCACTGATGCGAAGCTCCTCTTGTTTCCCACCTGTGTTTCGCCAATATTCGACGACCTTCTTCTTATAAGTTATTGCGATTGGGCATCGTTCAGCCATTGTTGTGGATTCGGGGTTCGGAGCAACATTTTTGGAGACAGATTCAAATGTCGGTGTTTCAATATTGTCTTCCTCGAAAACAAAGCCGTCATTTGACACATCCAATGTGCCATCCAGTTTGACTGTCACATCGGTATTCAAAACCCTGTTGGCAATTGGACCTGTAAAACGGAGACAAGAACGCAATTCCTGTGAACGCTTGTTTTTCTCTTAAAAGTAAATATATATAAATAGATTGATCTACATACGATATCATTCCAATCCCAAATTCCTTTCATTTTCAGAAAATGGGGTGTCTTTTTTGTTACACTCCGCAGAACAATTCTGAATGCACACTACTACATTCTACGGATTGAATGACTTCCGTAGTGGGCGTTTTGTTGTATCTAGGCGTAAAAAATCAATTATTACCATACAAGGTTAAAGTAAATATACAGTTACCAGTCATAAAAATGACTGTAACAATGTTAGATTTTACCTGTCATTGTAAAAAAAACGTTTCATCGGATGACTAATCAATGTGACGTTTCTAATTGGGAAGATACGAGGTATGTGCGAACTGCGGTGCAGTAAAGAAGAGTGGGCGGGAGGCGGGTCATTCATTCGACTCGAGCGAGCAGCCCGGCTATATGCTGCCTGGTTGCTGGCGTGGCTCGACACAGCCCTGCTGGCCCATGTCCGCTACTTCGCTCCTCCCTACCTCTCTGCCATACCCTGGTATTTCTACGGCACTTTTGTTCAGTGTTGGCATTCAAACTTGCGCTGGGCACATGCAGTTTTCACCTTAGCATTCTACTGCCTCCCACGAATGTTCCTACCCAATTTCAACCGGATCCGAGTGTAACACATGTATGTGTTTCCTTGTAAGTCTCATCTGTCACCAATACAAAAAGCTTTGTTGATCACTTCCTCTCTGAAAGTACGCACTCCTCGAATGTCACTTAGCTGTTGAGGGCTGTTACTCTGACGCTTTCTTCTTTTATTGTCTGAGTAGTGTGATGTGCCCAATAGTACATCCCTGGGATGTCTGATGAAACGTTTTTTTACAATGACAGGTAAAATCTAACATTGTTACAGTCATTTTTATGACTGGTAACTGTGTTCGGCCAGCTACCTCGTAACGGATATTTTAAACTAGTTTGAAATAAGCAAAACGGGCACAATTACATAGTTTTAATGGCTCATTCTACTTCGAAAATATTAAAGGGAATTGTCCTCATCATGGATCTGTCGGATATGGCTCTCTGACTTTTATATGCGAGATTTAATTCAAATGATTCTAGACCTGGATATTTTGTGTTAGGGGACACCCTGGCATTGTTAGGTAGTTCTCCGCTTTCAAATCACTCGCTCTGTCTCTTGCATGCTGTTTGTTGACTCTCTCTTCTTGTCACGTACCCAATCCATTGATGGGGTTTACATCAGTAAAATTACTGCATCCTACCTTGGTTCGTCTGAGCAACCCTTACTTTCTATGGGTTCTACATGTTTATACTCATGGTGACCCAGCATTCCTTAGTGCTAAATTCAAATTTGACTCATAACAGTGCAGAATTAAATAAAAGGTACTTAGCTGGAAGAGTGTCATTGGTATCAGTAGACTGTATACAGTAGAAATGTCCAATGTGATCAATCGTCAGTGTTGGAACAAAGTACGGATTTTAAATTCCATTTTTCTTCAATGAAGGTTAAATGTGTTGAAGAAGGTATCTGAAAGAAAACAAAAACACCAAGTGTGAGAATGAGAAAATTTGAAGAAAAAGAGTGAATAAATAAAATGCCTTAACATGTACATATTCACTCATTCTCTCCTCTAGCCCCATTGTGTAAGTTGTTCATGTTGGATTGATGTTGACCTTAACACTGACCGAGAACTGCTTGGAGATAATGTTCACAAGGGGAAGTGGCAGATAAGTGGGGATGGAGGGGTGAGTTGAAGGATGGGAAGCTGCACATGTATGGCATGTTGTGGCAGACTTGTTTGTTTTCTTTCAGTTCTTGCATCAACAAGAAAGTTAGTCTTTTCGAGAATTTTGTTAAGATTGTGAATGCAATTTGATTTTTGATCAAGATTTATGTGACTGTTTTCCAGAATATTTAATGAAGTTCCTTTATTGGCTACATGCAGGATTTATAAATATTTTTTTTTATGGGCGCCAGAGTGGATTGACTGTAAATTTTATATAATGGTCAAAGGTATTAAGTTTTTCAAGGAGGATTTTACTATCAGGGATATGTTCATCAATAATAGTGAAGACATTATCTTTATATTTTGACTAATGAAATTTTCTGTGTAAATTATTAAGTATCTTCTTGTTTTTTTCCTAGATTATATGTAGATTTCTGCCAAAATTCGGAGATAGGGGATCCCATGGAGAGTCCTTTTTGCTGATAAATTGTATTATTAAAAATGAAATTATTGTTGAGGACAGACTTCAGAATATTTAAAAATTCTTCTGTTTCTAGTTTACTCAAATGTCTATACTTATTTTAATTTTCTTTGACCAGATAAACAGTTTCATCTATAGGAATGTTGGTTAGTGATATCAAAGGAATGCATTGTGGATTTAATTTTTAAGTTTCTTTGTGATATTACTAAATTCTACGGAATTCTTAGCAGATGTTCTGCGGGAAAAGGTACGCTTGGCCAAGAATTTTTGTATGAACTGAGAAATGTTACTAGTAGAACTATGTTAAAGTTAAAGTTTAGAAATTTGTTGTCTGTTAAAAAGGGTTAGTGTACTGTTCAAGATTCCATTAAGGTTATTTAGAATGTTATTGGTGGGATCTTATTTTTGCTAATTGCTTTACGTCGCACCGACACAGATAGGTCTTATGGCGACAATGGGATAGGAAAGGCCTAGGAATGGGAAGGAAGCGGCCTTGGCCTTAATTGAGGTACAGCCCCAGCATTTGCCTGGTGTGAAAATGGGAAACCTCAGAAAACCATCTTCAGAGCTGCCGACAGTGGGGTTCAAACCCACTATATCCCGGATGCAAGCTCAAAGCTGCATGCTCCTAAGGTGGGATCTTTAGTTATTTTAGAAACAACTCTTATCGGAAAAGAAATGTTCAGTTTTACTTATATAATCATTCTTATTCATTAAGACCATGTTATTTCCCTTATCTGCCTTTGTGACTATTATGGCTAACTGTATAAGCTGTATTTTCTGCACTGAAGCATGCAACATAGAAGAATTGAAAAAAGACTTGAAGACACAGTGGTATTACATATTTTGGTGACCTATCTTTGAATTTGAAATAGATTAGAAAGGATTGCAAAGTGAACATGATTTAATAGTGGGTAGTAGAAATTTCCCTGTTTAAAAACATAATAATCTAAATTAATGTGTTTGCAAAATACTGCTTATAACCAGCGTTCTGCATGGGTAAAATTACATCTTAACTGTCCGTTACTTGAATCTGCCTTATTAGAGGTATTGAGTTGAGTATAACTGCTCCAGTTAATTTCTCTTGTAGGCTGCTAAATTTCTTTGTCTTATTTATTTTCACCTGCTATCTTTCATGTCCTTTCTGAATCATCTGAACTAAAATACATTTTGGTTCTTTTAAAGAAATTGATCGTCGCCATAAGACCTGTCTGTGTCGGTGCGACGTTAAGCAAATAGAAAAAAAAGAAAAAAGAAATTGAAGCTTAATTTGGTTTGTGGTTATTCTTCAGTTTTTCCTTCGGTGTGTTTTTTGTGTCTCATTTAAGTGTTGCTCTTAGACTGTTCCTAGCATTTGCATTATACTTTGTTTTACAACATTTTCAGTTGTAATTACTTTGTTCCCTGCATTGTGTTTTCTCCCTTTTTTTGTTGTTTTTGTTCAAATATTTTTTATTTATAATCTTTCAGGTAAGTTGTTTGTTTCATCCTTGCTACATTACTTTATTTATAATGCCTGAAGTCTGGAAACTGCTATGCTGTACATGTGTTGTGAAAGGGAGTGGTGAAGTAAACTGGGCACGCTAAACATGATGACTGACCAGATCTTTGCATGTATTAGTCAAAGTGATAAATTCCCGATCCTCAGCATGTTATGTATGTAGTCATATTGATGTGGTAGGACTTCAACCATAGCATCCAAATTTTTGTTTTGTGATTAGGAGGTTACAGTATTTGAAGATGATTCTCTCTTCCCCACCTCATCCCCACAGACATACTAATTTTTAAGCCTCAATTCTTTTTGTTAGTGATGATTGAAGAATTGTTTGTAGTACCTATATAGAAAAATTTAATAGATTGCTTGTTCCTCTTTTCTTAATATGGCATAGAACCTTCAAAAAAATTAAAAAAGTTATTTGTTCAGAAGCCATAACTTGCAGCATTGTTGCCTGCTGTGAGTTATTTATTATTTATTTATTTATTTAGCTTATGGCTAGTACATAACTCTACATACAAATATTAAAAAATATAACAAACAATACAACACCTTAAACAATCAACCAATCTCTAAAACAGTTCATAAATCCAAGCTGTCCAACCATTGTACAACCCCATCAGAAGCACACACAAACTCCTTCAGCTGACTGGAGTATGACCTCCTAGGACATTTGGTGACAATATGATGGATGGTCTGTTTCTTCTCACCATAGTCGCACTCAGGGGAGGAGCGCATACCCCACATGTGCAACAATGACCCATATCGTCCATGATTGGTATGGACTCTGTTGAGAAGAACCCAAGTTCTTCTGGGGAGATTAAAACCAGGTGGTGGATGTTGGCGACTAAAGAGGGTCTGCCAATCATCTGGAGCTGAGTTGGTCCACTCCAATTGCCATTCATCAGAACCGTTAAAGTTCCTATTGATGACTTCCCTTGCAGTCTGAATGGGCGGAGATCTTGACTTCAGACGTCCATACCTAACAACCATGTCTTCATGAATGGGAAGCCTTGGGTTCATTGTTGTCTTCCTGAACTCGCGAATTAGGTTGTTTTGTCTGCGAATCCTTGGAGGTAGTATGTGACTCAAGACTGGCAACCAGAAAAGAGGAGTAGATCTGACTGCACCTCTGACAATGCGCATCGTCTGATTCAGAACTACATCAATATTCTTAACATAAGGGCTATTCAGCCAAACAGAAGAACAATACTCGGCTGTAGAGTATACCAGTCCCAGTGCTGACGACCTAAGAGTGGATGCTGATGCTCCCCATGTAGAACCTGCAAGTTTCTGAATGATATTGTTCCTGGTCTTCAGTTTAGCAGCGGTATTCATTAAATGTTTCTTGAAGGATAGTGTCCGATCAAGAGTTACTCCAAGGTACTTGGGGTTAGAATTGTGTGGTAGGGGAGAGTTGTCGAGGGAAACTTTCAAAGTAATGTTTGCCTGCCTGTTATTAAGGTGAAAGAGACAGTTTTCCGTTTTGCTGGTGCTAGGTATCAAACACCACTTATCAAAGTACTCGTTCAAAATGACAAGTTCTCTGTTCAGAATTGCTTCTATCTCATTCACATTGGATTGCTGAGTAACTATTGCTAGGTCATCCGCGTAAGCGAATTGGCGTGAATTAGTACGGGGTATATCGGCAATGTACATATTAAACAGCAATGGAGAGAGCACAGATCCTTGAGGGTGACCATTGTTGAGCTTTTTAACTTTACTATGTTTGTTATCCATAACTACCTGGATCAATCTATCTGATAGCATGTTGTTTATAAGTTGTGACATTACTCTGCATCCAACAAGTTTAAAAAACTTATACACAACTCCCTCTCTCCAAACCGTATCATAAGCGGCTGTAAGGTCTATGAACACTGCACCACTCTTCAGTCGTTTTTCAAAACCTGCTTCAATGTGGGTTGTTAACGCAAGAACTTGGTCTTCACAACTACGGTTAGGTCTAAAACCGGCTTGTTCTGCTGGGAGTGGTCGTAAAATTAGAGGGCTTACTCTATTGTAGATGAGCCATTCCAGAAGTTTGTAACAAACACTCATTAGAGCAATTGGACGATAACTTTCAGGACAATCGGAAGGTTTACCTGGTTTCAGAATAGCCAGAATCTTGGTTCGTTTGAACTCTTGAGGAAGTTTGCCTGTAATCAGAATATTTGAGAAAAACCATAACAACCATTTCCTTGTGTTCTTCCCACAATGCTTGAGGAATTCAGGGTGAATGCCATCAAAACCAGGTGCTTTGCGGTTTTTTGTTGTCTTCAGAGCAGACAGGACTCTTCTTTGGTGAAAGGGACAGAAATATTCGATGAACCAATATTATGTCTTTTCATGAAGGTTAGTCCTTTTCTTATTAACCGATCAAGTTCTTTCTTGGGTTTCACTTTAGACAATCCAGCAATCCGTTTGACAACTTGATCAGGTGATACAGCAGATTTGGGCTGTGGAATGTGAGGTGATCTCCCCAACTTCTTTAAGAGGCTCCAAGCCTTTCCGCTAGAATGTTTGAAATCCATAGTCTCCACAGTTTCTGTCCACTTGTTCCGTCTGGCTTCATCTAAGTTGTTCATGAGTTCATCAGCAACATCTGTTTCTCCATTCTCTTGAAAATCACGGTAGAGTTTTTCACATGTTTCATTCCATCCAGGTATGTACTCCTTTCTGACCCCTCTAGGAATGTGTCTTTTTGCAGCAGCAGGTATTGCTTTAACAAATCTACAGTGGTTGTTGACAACAGGAGGAATCTATCTTATGCTGCTATCAAGATCAGCAGAGAAACCGTCCCAGTTAGCTTTGACAAAATTCCATCGTGGAAGAGGAGACAATCTAATAATGGGGATTTGAGCGCCTATTTTCAAAAGAACAGGGCGGTGCTGACTGTGTGGGAAGTTTGTGAGCACTCTACGAATAGCAGGTAAACTATATCCCTGGTGATCAGTGGACAGAAAACATAAGTTGGGATTGGTTTCTTGTGTTCCACCTTGCTGATTTAAAAGAGCCTTTTTCCTTTGGGTTGAAGATGAGCTGAATATTGGACAAGTCTGACCATTCGGTAAGTTTTTCTCCACAAAGGTCATTTGATCTGTATCCCCATTGGGTGTGATTGCTGTTCAAGTCACCCACATAGACAGCAGGATGTGCAGAGTTTGGAAGAACATTATCAGGCCATGGGATACCTGGAGGTTTATAGGTGTTCACAGCTGTCAAGCTGTTAACCTGAGTCACAATGTTAGAAATGTTATCATGGTGTGTAGAGACTAGATGAGCATCCATGATGGAATTGCAAACATAGGTCGCAGAACCATTTGATTGATGATAAGCAACTCCTAATAATCTGTAACCATGGATCTTTCCTCTTGAGTGCATTTGTGACTCATCAGAGATATGAGTTTCTTGAACACAGATTAAATCAATGTTATTTTCTAATGACAGTTTGGACAAAAAGTTGGCCTTAGATTTACTCATGCATTCTATGTTAATTTGAAGGAGTCTTAATACAGGATCCAAGGGTTTGGTTGACTGGCTCTGAAAAGAGCTTCTGTGAGCTATCCTTTGTTTGTGTACCATTGGTCAGGAGATCTCAAGAGACAGTCTGACCGCCAAGTGCTGATGTTCAGTTCAGTAATGGAAATTTAATTCCAACTACCTTAGCAGGGGCACCACGGGCAGGAATCAGCTTCACCCCCTTCTGTGAGTTAATACACTCACACTCACTATGTATATCAGACAAAATTTAATGTTAGTCCATTTGAAACCTTGTATAAATTAAATAATATGACATTACAACAATATGTCAATGTATCGTAAGTTAATTAGCCCATTTGAGAAGTTTCAGCGCAATAATTGATAAACATTACTGATCGTGACAATCACAACCCCAATACTGCCATTTCCCATACTTTGACAAGAATAACCACAAACATCTGTCTTATTGATTATTGCTGTGAATTCTTGTGCCACTTATTTTTGTGGACATTACAGCTTGTCTACAATAGTTAGTCTCACTTCTATGTCAGGTCATAATGGCTCTTTCACCTAAAAACCTAGCAAGGGCCATAGCATTAGTGGAAGATGGGCGCAGTATACGCTATGTAGCAGACGTTATAGGCATGTCTTGTTCTAACGTGTACAGCACTGTTAAAAAAGGGTACAAAGAGGGCAGCATCTACCTACACCAGGAAGTCCGATTCTGGTCGTATGAGAAACATTGAGCGCGATGGTCGCTTTCTCGTAATGCAAGTTCTTTGTGATCAACACACTACAGCTGCGGAGGCCAGAAATCATTTGCAGCAAGTACAGAGCACGAACATCAGCGAAAGGACAGTAAGGAGGAAGTTGTATGAAGCGGATTGGAAATTCAAAAATCCCACCGCAGGACCGTTACAATTCACCAATGCCCATTGAAACTGGACTGTGGAGCTCAGTGCTGTTCACAGATGAATCCCGATTCTGTTTGAGGGCACTGGATAGAAGAGAGATTGTATGGAGAAGGTCTGGAATACGTTATACCCCCTGTACTTTCTCTGCAAGGACACCGTTCAGTGGAGGCTCTGTGGCGGTCTGGGTGGGATTACTACTGATGTGCGCATGGAGCTTATGTTCTTCAATGATGGAAATCTGACAGCCCACTGGTACATCAAGGAGAATTTAATGGATCACATGGTGCCTGCACCTGTCATTGTCGAGAACTTTATCCTGATGCATGACAATGCTCGCTCACATGTTGCCGTTGATGTACGTGAGTACCTGGATGAAGTCAGAATGGATCACATAGTATGGCCTGTTCTTAGTCCCAACCTAAATCCAATAGAGCATGTGTGGAACATGCCTGGGAGACGTGCAGGATTCTTTCCCCTGATACACTGGCTCAACTTCGGGCTGCCCTTCTGGCAGAATGGGAGTTCGTTCCACAAGAGAACATTCAAGATTGTATCCTGTGCATGCCTGATCGAATCACAGCTGTAACTGCGGCTTGAGGTGATTATTACCCATTACTGAGGCAATGGAAATGTGTCGAAAATATGTGGACAAATGGACTGCATACAAAGATGTGCAGAGCTCCAGGTTTTGACATTTCCAAATTCGTATTGGTGGATTGTTGTGATTGTCATGATTAGGGCTAGGATTTTTTATGACCTAAAAATCACCACATGACCTAAAATTTACCAAAATATGCACAATAACAAAAAAAATATGATGCAACAGTATTATATGGTATTTGAAGTAAAGTTCCAGTTGTAAAATCAATTAATAAGTCAATTTATGACAACGAACCATTTATTTGTATAAGAGTACAATGTACAAGAGAAGTTAAACTATGCAATTGGATATTGTAGTGTGCTTATTTTATTAAAATTGTTAGTACATAGTTGACGCACGCTGCGATTATTTTCACATGCTTCTGTATCTTCAGTTTATGAGCCCTGAGTTGCAATATACGGTGCAAATTAAAAAAAAAAAAATCCTATTTTCAGCCAACAAAGCCTTAATTTCGTTCTACTTCAGCTGACACAAGAGGGAGCATATTTGAAATGGACAATATCATTTGAATCTAATTCTAAATGATTAAGAGAAAACTTTTCACCCAACAAAATCACTGAAATGGAACACAACGTGTGATACCCTTAGTTTTTTCCTAACACCTTTTCCATTTTCTTTGATACTTCTTGCCCCATTTTACCACAAACAACATTAAATTTATTCACAGTTATTTTCACTAGTTCTCTCTGCTTCACTAGTGGCATATCTGATTGGTTGCAAGCAGTTATAGTAGCAGGAAGAAAACCAAAATTTATTTTATGTATGAAAATTGACCTGAAATGTAAGAATTAGACATTAAATCCTGGGCTAGTCCAATTGAAGCGGCTTCACTGCTATCAAATGAACCAATGATACTTTTAGATGTTGAAGTTCTTGCAATAATAGCTGCAGGATTCAATCAGAATCCCCATCTTGTCAAAATGGGAGAAGGCGGCAAGGGAATGTCTGGAGCTAGCAACTTAAATGATGCAACACATGAAGGGGCTTTCAAGAAGACCTTCTTGACACACCCAATCAATTTATCAACTTGTCACTGAATTAACAACGAATCTCTTCTGTAATTCTGTGTAAGGCGTGAGCTAAACAAGTCACATGCGCCATTTTACTATATAATGCTATTAGTGATTTGGCAGCTTTCCCCATATAAGGCATAGCATCTGTTACGAAGAGCAGTACATTGTCATGCTGAATGCCTTTGGTCCATATGGCATGCATAGATCTGTCAAACAGTTTACTATTGGTTAAAAAAATGACTTTTTGTAAATGTTCACAGTTTATTAGAAATGTTTCACCTGGACCATCTTCTCCCAGAGTCCCCACAGTGACATTTGAAATCTAGATAGTGCTGTGCAACCTCTCAAAAATCTCACAGGTTACATAGTCGTAAATTTTGTAAACAGATTTTGAAAATATTTGGTAAGCATATGCGCTTAGCTAACCTGACACAAATATTGTTGGATTTCATGTGTTAGACTAATTTTACTTGAACATGTATGTAAAAGTTTATAATTATGCAGTGAAAACTGACAGAACTGATCATTTCCCTGAGAGTGTAAGTTATGTTGGCACAGGATAGTGATGTCATTTTAGATAGTCTGGACACAAAGTGTTAATGGTGATATCCTTACATGTACTAGTTAGTAGAGACCTGCTAAGGACAAGATTATCCAGTAAAAAATTGTAACGTAAATTGGTGTCCTCATACCGAAGTGGTGCAACTCTTTTTGAGGCACACCCCCAATGGAGCTGAGCTGTCTGTACCAATTTAATCACATACCAGGCCTCCTGCCATTCTTAAGTCTCTGGCAGTACTGGGAATTGGACCCAGCCCTCTGAGGATAGTAGTTAATAGCACTGTTACACTATAGAGGATTCTGTAAAAATGCAAAATATTTTCAAAATCTGTTTACAGAATTTAATAAATAAGTTACAAGATTGTGAGCAACTGCAAAATGACCCTGTTAATGTTGTGAGTTGGACAGTAGGCAATGGCATAATGGTAAATGGGGTTTGAAAGTCATGTTGTGAGTTTCACAAACAGGAAAAGTCCTCTCAGTTTTAATTACTGCGTTGATAGGGTGAAAGTTCCCTTTGGGGATCATTGTAAGTACCTAGGTCTTAATATAAGGAAAGATCTTCGGTACAGATTTCTGCACATGATTATGAGGGTATTTAGGGGTTGTAGTAAGAATGTAAAGGAGAGGGCACGTAAATCTCTGGTAAGACCCCAATTAGAGTATGGTTCCAGTGTATGCGACCCTCACCAGGATTACTTGATTAAAGAACTGGAAAAAATCCAAAGAAAAGCAACTCGATTTGTTCTGGTTGATTTCCAACAAAAGAGTAGCGTTACAAAAATGTTGCAAAGTTTGGGCTGGGAAGACTTGAGAGAAAGGAGACGAGCTGCTCGACTAAGTGGTATGTGGAGTTACAAATTTTAAAAAGAATTGAGAAAGGTAAGCTCATGACAGAATACGAAAAATACATTTTCTGAGATCAACAGTTTAACAAAGACAAGAACTTAAATGACGTAATAGATAACAAAAGTCCTCTTTATGAACAGATTTCAATTCTATTACAAAAACCATTCCTTCTGAATAAAAAGTTTTACAAAATATTTAGCACCAAATCATTAAACACGCCCACCAATTCAAAAAAAAAAACACACGCACACGCACGCGCGCGCGCACACACACACACACACACACACACACACACACACACACACACACACACACACACACACACACACACACACACACACACACACACACACACACACACACACACACACACACACACACACACACACACACCCCCCCTCCTCCCACTGGCGACAACTCCTCCTCACGCAGCGAATGGGCCCTCAGCCACGCCTTCTCAAGCTCAACCCCCTCCACCAAGACTTCACAAATACAACACTCGTAGTAAGAGCTCGACGACTACCAGTTACTCTAAAACTCTCAACGTAAACTAACATCTCAGCGGTCGAAGGGGTAAGTGTCAACTCTCTTCATTTAACTTCCACTATTCAGCCCCTTAATTCCAATTATGGTTATTCATTAAATTTTCAAATTAATTCTTTAATTACTGAACTCATCATACCTCTGGCTAACCACCGAATGACAACAATGTTCCCCTCCAACTAATACGCTTACCTCAACACGCCCAACAGCAAAGAGCCATACCCATCACAAACTCTTACCACATCAAAGAAGTTGTTCTAATGACGCCTACAAAGTCTTTAATATAGCCGACGGCACCAACATTTCCAACTAATATTATCTCAAAAGGAACCAGGCCATATAAAAAAATTCTTCAAAATCTATAAGCAAATAAATGAAAATCAACATTTATTAACTTCAAGAACCAACGACCATTACCATTGCTCAACTTTCCATAAGTTTTTAACAATACGCCATCTGACAACTAAATGGAATGTGTTTTCTGATTTTTATCTTCATTGTAATATCTTTTAATATGTCATAATTCTCAAATAATTGTCTTGTTTTTAGACTCCAATATCATCACAAATATTGTCAAGTAACAGCATACTACATTTTGTATTGTAATAGTTGTTTAACAATCTCCAATACATTTTAAACGACATAGTTTTTAACAGCACTCATAAATTATTTCCAATCAGGTACCTGATCTATCCTAAGGTGAAAAATATGGCTGATGATGCCTACTATTGATAGGCGAAACATGTACCATCTAATATATTAATTTCATGTCAACAGTTTTGATAAGGACAATGTCCTAATTTTTAAAATTGTATTGAATAGATGGATGAATAATAAAACATACAAGTGTTATTTAATACAAATATTTTCAATACGGACCCAAAAATGAATTTTATTACAATGAAATAAGTGGTATGTTCCGAGGTGTCAGTGGAGAGGTGGTGTGGAATGACATCAGCAGACGAATAAGTTTGAGTGGTGTTTTTAGAAGTAGGAAAGATCACGATATGAAGATAAAGTTGGAATTCAAGAGGTCAAATTGGGGAAAACATTCATTTATAGGAAGGGGAGCTAGGGATTGGAATAACTTACCAAGGGTGATGTTCAATAAATTTCCAATTTCTTTGCAATCATTTAAGAAAAGGCTAGG
Source organism: Anabrus simplex (assembly GCF_040414725.1). NCBI lineage: Eukaryota > Metazoa > Arthropoda > Insecta > Orthoptera > Tettigoniidae > Anabrus > Anabrus simplex. Next base: position 270,739,641 of record NC_090268.1, on the reverse strand, counting down.
AAAACAACAGATAGCAAATCTGCTACCTGGGCGACTGCCCTAAATGCAGATAAGTAGTGATTGAGTATATAAAATATTAAAAAAAACCCATTAAAGTGAAATAAAATATTAGCAAATTAATCCTTTTTTAATAGGATGTACTATGGAACCTCTATCTTGGTTTGTCTATGCTGTAGCTGAACATTATACATAGGTGTTTTTAATCACAGAACTTAGCGACTAAATTTCTACATATCAAACACTTGTAAATAAATATAAAATCTTGCTGAAATGAATTTGAGTGAACAGCTAATATCTCAATATTTTCCATAATATTGTCTTGCTTATGAAGACATTGAGTAGATACATCATAAAATTTTCCTTTTGGTGACCTAAAACAAACTGAAATTCACTAATGACTACAGTGGAAGGCAGTCACTTTGCAATGTGATCACACTGAAGAGCTTGGGCAGATTATTTCCTTGCTTCCATGTATAGCAGTTTTTGGACTTACAATTGTTTGTGTTGTTATATGAGTGCATGCATGTTTTCTACCTCCACTGCTACGTACCTGTCTATTATTTCAGTGCATCTGTGGACCGATTGAGTAGCATGACATTTAACTTTAACGAAGATGAGCTGGGCAGGCAAGCTGAACTTTTTAAGCAAGTGTGTGCTCAGAAACTTCACTCTCTAGAAGACAATGAAGAGGACATTTGGGAAGATCGTGAACAGGAACTTTCCTTCAAGCCTGATACTGACTCAAAGACTCGGTATTATATTTTTCTTATGTTTGAAATTTATTTATGTAATTCCATATTTAAGGTGATGAGAGCCAGAAAGTTGGTACACATCTTTCCTTAATATTATAAGGGATGTTTACCTGAGTACTGCTCTTAACTACTTTTGCCAGGAAAAACAGAGGTTCATTTTGTTGATTAGGACTTTTGCAATGTGTTACCTTCTCAATAGTTTCTGGACCAGTCGATTAGTTGGAAGTGAATGAGAAGGGAGGAGTGGGAATATAACAGAGATTTCGTTGTAGGTTAAAGGCTAGTTGTTGAGGTTTGCTTTGTGCTGACCATATCACCTTAGTTCCCTCTATTTTGGGGGTAACGGAATAAGGACTGACCTCCTTCTTCCACATTCCTCATTAATAACTTGAATGAAAGGGATATTTTCCTTTAGTGTACTAATTTGGTGAACATTTGCGGGACATTGCAAACTTCTGTATCCGTGTGTGAATATTGTTAGCAATATCTTAATTTGATTGATTGTGGTATTTTTTAAGTCTTTGTGTTATATACTGTGAAATTCTTTGCTGTATTCTGTACAGCTTTGATTCGGCAGAGTTAATTTTTAAAAACTATGGTTGTTGTATTAGGAAGTTCTATTTCATGCAGAAGAATGCATTTTCACATGTCTTTTCACAAAGGCACGAGGCATGTTTTTTAAGTAAGTACCGTTTTGATATTCTGCCGATGCAGTGCTGCGGTCAGCATTCCGTGCATGCGCGCTGTGTACTGCATCTATTGGCAAGGCTGAGACGCCATTACGGCAATAGTCGCCCTTGTGTACGTTTGTTGGCAAGCATTTGAAATGGCCTTGCCGTTCGAGAGACCCGCCGACTGTGAAGTCCGGTCTGTTATTCGTTTTCTGCGTGCTAAAAGGTTGGAAAGCTATCGATATTCATCGTGAGATCTGTGCAGTTTACGGACCAAACATTATGAGCGATGGAATGATTAGGAAATGAGTTTGAGCATTTAAAGGTGGCCGCAAAGATGTGCATGATGAAGAACGGAGTGGGCGACCTTCAGTCATTAGTGAAGATTTGGTGCAGGCATCTCACGATGAATATCAATAGCTTTCAAACGTATTGCACTGAGAAAGCGAATAACAGACAGGACTTCACAGTCGGCGGGACTTTTGATCGGCGAGGCCATTTCAAATGCTTGCCAACAAACGTACAGGCTTGCCCATAGATGCAGGTACACAGCACGCATGCACGGAATGCCGACCGCAGCGCTGCATCGGCGGAATATCAAAACGGCATTTATTTAAAAAAACATGCCTCATATTTACCAAGAATATGCTTTTTGGGAAGTAGTTAACAGGATTCAGTCACAAACTGGAATATCTTGTAGCGGCAAATTTTGTGATTCACCCATTCCCCTGTAATGATAGGTATAAGAATGGTCATTTATTTACTGTAAGTTGTAAATACATTACCATATCTGTTCACCGATGTATAGATAGGTCTTATAAAATAGGCTATAGGCTAATTTGTTTATAGGAACCATTTTTGGATCTTCAGTCCTTAAATTGCATTTTAATTTTGAGCAAATAATAATAATAATAATAATAATAATAATAATAATAATAATAATAATAATAATAATAATAATAATAATAATAATAATAATAATAATAATAATAATAATAATGTGCTAGCAAGATATCTTTTACTGATAAAGAAGAAAGAATTTTCCTTTTTTTATTCATAATAGAGAAGACGGTAGCTCAGAAACTCCTAAAAATGCATTGAACATATGTGGGGATTCTGTATCCAAATATTAAAAAAAAATCTGATTCCTTAGTATTTTTTCAAGCAGAATAATATGTCAAAGGGTTGAAAAAACACATCTATACTAGATCAAGGGATTGAAAAGCATGTGTGTATGAAATGAGTTAGCCGGGCTGAGTGACTCAGACGGTTAAGGCGCTGGCCTTCTAACCCCAACTTGGCAGGTTCGATCCTGGCTCAGTCTGGTGTTATTTGAAGGTGCTCAAATACGACAGCCTTGTGTTGGTAGATTTACTGGCTCGTAAAAGAACTCCTGCGGGACTAAATTCTGGCACCTCGGCGTCTTCTAAGACCGTAAAAGTAGTTAGTGGGATGTAAAGCAAATAACATTATTATTATTATTGAAATGAGTTATTTATTGTTTAACCTCAGAAAGGCATTGTTTCCTCTTCTGAAGAAATATAATAAAAAGAAAAAAACATTCTCAGTGGGAGATTTAATGTAAGACTGTTGCTGTATTTGCTGTTGTATGTTAGGATTAATATGGCACATTTTCTACTGTGATTGCAATATTGAAAATTTGGTTAATTTTACAGCTCATTTTTGAATTCAGGGATATACAAATTGAAATGTACTCAATGCCATACTAGCAGGAGTTTTCTTATTCACTACCACAAAAATGTCAGTGCGAAGAGATATCGTCCTTTGCCTCACCTCCCACTCGACATCGCTAATACAATCAATTGATTGGGTGGATCATAAACCTTACATTGTTCTTAACTTCATCAATACGGATCTATATGATGAAGTTCGTAAATCGCTAATACTTCCTTAGCGATCAACTAGTTCATTGTCAGCTCAGCTGGCAGGCCGTATATAGCAGATTGAGATCAGTGGGGAGGGGGGTACATGATATCTGTGTTCTACTCTTCTTGTTTCTTTGCTTCTTTCCTACATTAAAAAAAGTGTTCTTTCTTCATCTTTTATGGATATCTTCAAATTGACATAAAATATTACATCTTCCACTGCCCCCTTTTTATCTCAACTCAATTCTTCTGTATCATTAAGTTTTTAAAACTTTTCTACCTAAGTTTTTAACAAGTCTCTTCATATTTAAGATGGTTCTGTTTTTGTCATAATGTTTCCCACCTCGTTCTCAAGAACTTTAAAGTGGAAAGAATATGTTAATATCTGTTTCTATGCAGTGAACAACCTTTTTAATGCATAAGAAAAGTGGGACAAAATTTGTATGTTGGCTTTTGCGTGCATCATTGTGTAATCTTTTATAATAATGTTAAATGAACTGTAGCTGAAGACGGTCCAACGGACCGAAACATGGTCTACTGAAAAACTTTTTAACGCATGTTCAAAATTAAAATGTAAAATATATTAGTTCTGACAAGGTGGACAAATAAATAATAACATTTATATGATACTAATTAAAACTTGATTTTTCATTTAAACAGTGAACTTTTTTCACGTTATGGAATAACATGTTATTGTCGTTGATACGTAGTATTTCTAATATTCATCTCCATTTATACCATCATCGTCATAGCTGTATTTTCGCTCCTTAAGATGTCCTTGTATAGTGTTCTTCTACAGCTCCAAACCCTATGAACACTTATTAGTAGAGACGAGAATTATAGGCACTAAAAACAGTTAAAATAGGCAGGCATATAGGCTCTTAAAGTAGCCAAAATAGGCATTTAAATAGGCACTAATGTGTAAAATAGGCATGAAAAAATTACTTATAATTTAATAACACACTCGCTCCCAACATTGCAGTGCATAGGTCTGAAGAAAATTGTTGTTGGTTGCTACCCAAAGTGGACTGGTAGAAAAGCTGCTTTGATACAGATTTCTGTACTTGTATCAGATGCATCGCAGTATTTCTAAGTTGATCAATGAGGTATTTTTCTCGCATTTGATCTGAAAAATAATAAAATTGACAAATTACAGTGCCCCTATATCTTAAATTTCTACAGTTGGGCTAATTGGCAATAATGCTTAGTATATATCATGCATTTGTTTCATAAAAAAAGACTATTAGAGATGATGTTTCTAAAAGTACAAAACTTTAAACTAGGAACAAGGGAATTAGTAATTTACATGGAAATATGTCTTCAAGGATTTTCAGTTATAATTTGGCAGTACCGTGTCGAGTTCACTGGGTGAAAAATATAATAAAAAAGATGTGAAATGATACTGGAGTAGCGTAGAGAAGAGATCCGTCCTTTATGTTTGCCAGGGACCCACTAAGCTGGCCCTACCAGTATTCTTACTTATATAGAAGAATGAAAGCGAAACTTGGACACTACAGCACAGTGGTAAAGCCAGAGAGTCTGTACGCTTCAGAGAGCCTGAAAATGAATAAAAAGGGTGAACTTCAAGATCTTGAAAAAAGAATAGGAGAATCTTAAGGAAAATTGTAGGACCACAGAAAAATGTTGATGGGAAGTGGAGGAATAGAAAAAATGATGATCTCTACAAATACACCGAAAAAATCACTGTCACCATGAGAAAGCGAAGACTAAAATCCTATGGGCATCTAGAAAGATCGGATGAGAAACGACTAACTAAGAAAATATTCAAGTACATCACTGGACTGAAAACTTAGATGAAGTGGGTAGAAGAGGTAAAAACAGATGCAATAGAAAGTGGACTTACAATGGATTCAATGGATATGATTTACAACAGAAAATAATTTAGAAGGAGTGTACAGCATCAAAACATTCCAGGAGAAACCACCAAAATGTAGACCCAAATTGGTCATATCTGAGAAAGAAAGGAAGATTAGAAGTGAAAGGATGAAGAGGTTCTGGGGGCAGGAGGAGGAGGAGGAGGAGGAGGAGGAGGAGGAGAGTAATAATAATAATAATAATAATAATGATAATAATAATGATAATCATCATCATCATCATGCCTTAGGTTCAGTGGGGTCCATAGGCGGCCATATTCGGGAACAAGAAGGAAAGGAAGAAAACTGAGGCACTTTAAATCTCAGATTTGTGAACATTTTATTTGTTTCTGTTCGCCAGCTTTGATCAGCCAGGTCTGCTGTCACGAAGACTATTTTATGTTGCCTGCAATAGATACTGCATCGTGTGTACCCACGGCGTAATTTGAAATTGTGACATGCGCCCATAACCTTATTTTTGTTACAATTTAGTAAGACTCTAGAGGGGATGGATGCTAAAGGCTTGTTAACCTGGGAGCTTACGCCCCTCAGACTCTTTGCTTCCCCCCACCAAGCACACCGGTTACTAACCGGATCTCACCAATCCAGATCAACGGTCCTTTCGCTGGACTGGTCTTGTAAAGATAGTCTTGGCAACCTTATAAAACACACTGTGGCCTCGAGCTGGGCTACATTGGATCTGCAACCTGTGTTTCGCGAAGTCTTAGCGGAAGTCTAATAGAATTCACAACCTCTTTTTTTTTTCTTTTTTTTTTTCTTTTCCTTTTTGCAAGTTGCTTTACATCGCACCGACACAGATAGGTCTTATGGTGACGATGGGACAGGAAAGGGCTAGGAGTTGTTAGGAAGCGGCCGTGGCTTTAATTAAGGTACAGCTCCATCATTTGCCTGGTGTGTAAATGGAAAACACGAAAAACCATCTTCAGGGCTGCAGACAGTGGGGTTCGAACCCACTATCTCCTGAATACTGGATACTGGCCGCACTTAAGCAACTGCAGCTATCGAGTTCAGTTCGCAATTGTTTAAAGGAAGTTTTAAAAATTGCATTTCAGTTGTAAATCTCTATTTTCACAGGAAATGAATCACACTTCAAAATACTGATTTCATTTTCATCCATTCTGTGACAAGAGACTACTGTGTTCTAACACTCATTCAGTAATTTAATGATTATTTACATTTTAGCAATATAAAATAATAATTGAAAGTTCACAACTAATACCGCATTGCAACAAAACAACTTGCCACAATACATAAATTAATAGGCCTATATATGCTATAATGAAATGCGATCATAGTTCTCAATCACAAAGAAAGATAAAAGGAACAAACAAACTTACCTCCTTACTGCAAGCTTGATAGACTACCCTTCCATCCGAGGTGAAATTGGGATCCCTATGATCCACTGCTTCAGCCAGTAGGACTTCGACGATTTTTCTTTGGGCATTGCCACAAACACACTTCTTTTTTCTTCTCCCACTTCACAATAAATCAACACGTTCTGAACATAAAGCATATGCATACAACAGTTCGCATCAGAAGGGAGGTACAGGGCATATGGGTTGTGCAACATAGTTCGACGTTGACTGGTTCTCGCATATATCTTAGGAGGTTGGAGGGGTTGAAGGCTTCGAGGTCAAATTGTTCCTTGTTTCTCCTGATGGAAATTTCCCTAGAACTATTTCTGGGTGACTTCTGAGAATTCTCATTTTTGTTTGTGGGGTAAACAGATATTGAAAAATGAAATGATGATTATGTTGAGCACACTAGCTACAATGTGATGCACTGGAAGAAAATCGGCTTTTAAAAAATAGTCAGAAGGCATCAAATAGGCACAAACCCGTGAAATAGGCATTTATAAGCACAATAAAACCAACAAAATATAGCTAAGAAGACCCTAAAACAGATTTATATCTCAAAAGCCTACGTTTCTGATCACAGGAATAAAATAGGCAAATTCCCGTCTTTACTTATTAGGATTATTCCACTACACTCTAGGGGAAGATACTATTATACTACAGACACGTTGTTCTCAAAATACATAGTATTGGACCCTCTTTAAGAAGACCTTGAAAACAAAATGGGTTTTCTTGCAAGTTCTTCTTACAAAATTTTCATTTAACAACTGAACAAAAATTAAACTCTTACAAGATATCATCTTTGGACGTTCTGTAGTAACAACTACAATGTGGTCAGTTGCCTATTCATTGTATGATGGGGTGATTATTGTTTTAAGAGGAAGTAGTACGAGGCAACCATCCTCCATATACAGTAACTCTAATCAGAGAGAAAATAGAAGGGATCCGACACTTCGAAAAATGAAGCTATCAGCCAAGAAAAACAAGGGCTACAAAGGGCGTGGAAATGAAAGACTCCCTAGCCCTCGCAACCTAATAGCGTTGGGGTTGGAAAGAAACAACAGTCTGATAGGATAGATAAAAGTGAGCAGTGTGGCACAAGTAAGTGGAAGTAATGCCAAGACTCGGCTAAGGACCTTGTGATCGCTAAATCCCGCTCGCAAGTTAAGAGCCTCTAGGGCCCCTTTTAGTCGCCTCTTATGACTGGCACGGTGGGTGTTATTTTATCCCCCCCACCTTCAGGGGGGGGGGTGGTATTCACTGGATGCTTTATACATTTAGTATAGGTCGCCCAGGCTTGAGGTATATGAAAATATGTGCTTCTGTTTTAATCCATGAGGAATATTCAATATATTTGTCCTACACTGTAGAGAGTAATTCATATTCTTTTCTTTTTTTTAAAATGCATGTTGGCACATCTGTAGTTCAATAGATATCTAATTGATAATCAAGCTATTGCCACAGGCTTACAAGTATTTAAGACATTGTAAGATCAACTGCTTCGATGATAATAATGTTGTCTCAGACCGTGTACTTTTTTCCTGTACATCCGTGATAAACCCCCATGGAAATGTGGTAGCATCTCTGTGGAACGGAGGTAGTTCACTATCCTTCTGGAATGTGGGACTGGGAGGTATCAGTGGGACATCAGAGTCTTCCAGAATGTTGAGGTAGGAGTGTCTCATCACTTTAGTCTGCATGAAAACATGGAACAGTCACACTATGCCGGTGCGGTCTAAATCAGACATTTAGTTTTGATGTGTCCCTTTCATAGTCAGTGCGGATTTCCATTGTCTCAAATGTGGCAGTTATACCGGTTGACTTTAAGCACAAAAAGTTGATTCATCCCCAAATATCACAAAGTGAAGGTAAATGTCCTTTTATTTGATATAATTTAGCATGTCAACAGCAAAATCATCTCTTTCACAGTGACTGTTTGACTTCAGGAGGTGTAGGATTTGCAGGTTGTAAGCACACAAGGGGAGATGTTCACAAACAGTGCTGTAACTGTCGAGTCTGGGACACCTAGATTCCTACTAGTCTGTCGGACTGATCCCTGCAGACTCCTAGAGAATGTCACATGGGCACAATTCACTCTTTCTTCACTCACAAACTGTTTTGGATGTTTTCCAGTTTGTAAAATCAAAACTCTCTTTTCTCATACAGTTTTGTCCCACTGTATGCATGTGGAAGGGTCCAAATTCCATTCCCCTCTTGCACGTTGCTTAGCACATGTAACTGATTTAATTCTGCTAGCCATAGCATGCTTTGCACCTAATGCTGTGGAGTCTGCATCTTGAATAACTGGTGTAAGCTACTCAGATTTATGAGCAAGCACTTCTCACGCCACTTCCACACATGAGTAATTTATGACTTGCTATGTCATGAAATGTTGACAGTCACATCTTGGAGAGATTATCGATCGAATGTTTACCTAAAAATATGTAGTGAATTGTTTTTGCACATAATCTTAGGAAACGTGCCTGGTAAGAGGGAGCATGTGCGAGCACCTATACCTGGACAGATGGCATAAAACATGCAACAAACACATCGTTCATACAATCTACCTGTATAGCAGAAGACCGTGGAGGATGGAAATGGGTACAAAGAAATATCTTCAGAGATCACGATCTTCAGGATTGAGGGACCAATAAAGACAGCTCAGACAGGGTGTATATTAACAATTCAAATATTTTGGGACAACTGAATTTCATGACAGCATTTTTTCTTTGCTATTTTTCAGGTAACTGTTGAATGCCTATATTGGGGTTGACCATAATTCTACCCTTTTAACACAATGCGGACCGGTCCGGAGAAAACTCGTGTTTGCCTGGCCAAGCGTTGCAGACCGGTCCCGAGTTATCTCGTGTTAGCAGCAGACTGAAGTTTAGTGCTATCTTTTGAGATATACCGGAACTATTTGGAGGTCAAGGGCGATAGAACTCTGTTATGTATTGTTCTATACAATCGATAGTTGCATTTTTTCGATTCTTCATATCATAGATATTCTTTGCATTTCCTGACACCATGTTTACAAATATCGAAGAGCCCAGCACCCAGGATTGCACGTGTTCAGACAAGGATAAAATTATTCGCGAATTATGTGCTGATACAGGCTCCCAATATCCAAGTGATGCTGAATATTTCGAGTTCAATGATGAAGTATCTTCTAACGGAAATGTTTCAAGTAATGATGAGGATATCGCCTTATCTTCAAGGTGTGGAACACACGTAGCGCAGAACGAGTCTGATAACTGTGTTACGGGTGCAAATATTCTAAATATTGTAAGTACTGTAGTGTTTTCTGACAACTGGGTTATGGATAGAGGCATGGTTTTTTCGCATTAATTTATGTTCGGTTTCGCGAGAAGGAAACAATTTTTTGCGATATTTCGCGAAATAGGACTGACCCCATCGCTTTAATTTCGCGTTAATCCTTTCCTAAAGTATTCATAAAAAGTTTTAATTGGTGAGATTTGTGAATTATTTATGTTAAAGGTACATAAATATAGATGAGCAATATTGATGATAATCATTCATTATTCCAAATTAACAAATTACCTTTCACCCTACATGGCCATAGCGTTCACCAAATACAGTAGATACAATACGCGACACTCTGCGAGATATCGAACGACAGCGATTAGATCTCTATCTAGCGGAGTGACCTGAGAGTTACTGATTCTGTCATAAGAGCAAGTGTATTTGTTTGTGAAGTTTTTGGGGTTATTCATGCGTTTGCATTAAGGTGACATAAGTAAATAGTAGCGTGTGTCATTCCTTTATATCTCCTGTCAATATGAGTGGAAAGATATATGCTGCATTTGGCTGCAATAACTATGAAGTGCACAAGGATTCGCGGTCTTTGTTCAGTTTCCCTCGTGACAAGAAAATGTAAGTAAATACTGTGTTTGCATATATATTCTTCCAGTTACCAAGACATTTTTGTAGAAGGCCTACTTCCTCAACTTCTGACCTGTGCGACCCATATTTTCACTGGCTCAGAATATAATAAGCTTATTTTATTGTATTAGTGGAGTAGTTAACCTTCAATACCAATGTGTTGTTGTAAGTGTGATCTGTGGGTTTTGATTTAATTCAGAAAAATGCATATGCATATGTGTGATGTGGCTGGTTGTGTTCCAAGTTACCCCATTTGGAATGCCGTAATGCATTGTCAAGCACTGAAGACAATATGGATGATTTAAGAAATGTGATGATGATGCAAATTTGCTTTACCTTCATGTATTGGCAAGTATTGCTTATAGGGAAAATTTGAATGTTTTTGCGGCTAAATTTATAGATGTTCTTTCTGTTAGTAGGCTTCAAGTGAAAAGGAAAATTGTGCAGCTCTTAAATGTAAATTCAATGAATCATGTGTGTAAGGAATGTGCTAATATTTTTATTGACAAGTGTCCTAATGTGGTGCACAATGCTTTTAAATGAGGAAAAAAAGATAAATCTAGCCATGAAAGTTCAGGCAGGTATGCTAAAGCTAAAAAAGTAATGCATAATGAAAGATCAAGCCCTTCTACAGCAGTCCATTTCACATCTTGATTATATGTCTAATTTCAGTCTTTAAATAATAACCTGTTAAATAAGTCTTCATTCTTTTATCCAGAATTGCTTTAGCAACTTTGAAATTAATATTTTAGCAACACTTTCTTTCTAGACGAAATTTATTTACCCATTTTCGTATATACATTTCCATTGATATTTGAATTTAGCGCGAATTTTCAGGTCACGCCACTAGGAGTGCCACTTGCAAATTGTCTCCCATTTTAACAAGGCTAAATCCGGAAGTGTCGCGTATTGTCTCTACTGGATTCACTTTCATCTGTATGGCCATACCATTAAGGAATTTTATAGAATATTAATACGAAGAAATACTTCTGTCGAAACAAGAAATCCTTATTCTGTCTTCTGTTTCCCTTCACACACGTGATATTGGAATACAATTTCAAGATCGTTATTTTCCATGAATTTGTCTGTATTTTCGCACTTATCGCAAAATAAGTCAATTTCGCTTTATACTGACCTTGTCGCTTTAATTCGCGAAACAAAAATCACTAATTTCTTAACCAGAACCATATGATTCGCTAAAATATTTCAAAATCGCTTCAAAATATTTTTCGTCGCGTTTATCGTTAATGCGAAAAAGTCGTGCCTCTAGTTATGGATAACAGTGAACCTAGGCTAGAGGATTTTGCAGGTGTTCCTGGTATAAAGGTATGGCCTAATGAATCTGGAAACATAGGACAAGTAGCAGGACTTATGTTTGGTGGGGAATTTTTGCAGTATGTAGCTGAGTAGACAAACTTATACTATGAGCAGAATTCACATTCCCATAACGTATCCCCTAAAACACTAAAGTTGACTAATGTCAATAGCAGGGAAATTTAAAAAATATTGTTCTCTGTATATTGATGAGGCAGGTGAAGAAATCATGTCTGAAAGAATACTGGCCAACCGATCACCTAATAGAAAATTCCATCTTTCCGAAAACTATGAGCCGAAATAGATTTCAAGAAATACTTATCTACCCGCATTTCAACAACTATTCAGGAAGGCCACCAGAAAAAGCACAGTAATCCTTCAAAAGCTAGTGAAGTTCTGACAGTTTACTTGAATGCGTGCACTCCAGTTTGGTGGTAGTGTGTGCATGGGGTGAAGGGCACCCAGTCTGCAATGTGTTATCACCATATGGCATTTTGTCTTCTTTTTTCCGGTTTCAGATCAAAGGTCTCACAGAAATTGATTAATCTTTCTCCATTTTTATTGGTTCTTGTATGGCAGTGTAGAGTCCTATGTTGGCTTTGTACTTCTTTTCTTTGCTAATTTTTGCATTGAAATCTCCCATCAAAATTTTGACATAATGTTTAGGACTTTGGGTTACTGTTTCTTCTAGTAAGTCCCAGAATTCTCACACCTTTTCTGGATCTTTTTAATTGTAATTATTTGTAGGTGCATGAGCATTGATTAGCAAATAGGCTTTGTTTCTTGGTTTGATTGTTAGCACTGAAATGTTTTCAGAGGGAGATGTGAAATTCATAACTGACTTTATGATTTTCTTTCTTACTGCAAACCCAGTGCCAAATTGTATTGGTGTGTTAAAGACTGGAATTGCTGGTTTACCTTTGCATATTCTGTAGTTCTCTGACTGACTCAAAGTGATTTTCATCTGTATATACGGTTTCTTGAAGAGCTAAAATTTTTTATACTTAGTCTGTCCAACATGTCTGTTAATTGCTTCAGTTTGTCAGTTTTGAGAAGTGTGTTGATGTTGATGGTGCCAAGAAAATGCTTGCATTTAGTACGAAAAGATTTGGGAAGCATGATGTTCTCTTCCCCCAGAATCCGATTACTGAGGAAAGCTAGTGCAATCACTAAGGCCTTGGGTAGTTTCTATATCAGCTGACATTTACATCATGCTAAAAGGTTGAAGGTAATGGGGAGACTGCTAATTGTCTAATTGTTGATCTCATTGTTACAACTAAGGTAAGCCTTAGGGGTTGCCTCAACAAGGGTTCTGGCTGTTCTACAGCTTCTGCTTGTCAGCTGCCTCTAATATGTGTTTGGTTCTGCGGGAGCTATTTTATTTCACTCAAGTCTGCCGGCAAGATGTTTAGAACCTCCGTATCCACCAGCTGGGATGTGCCATGTGGGAGTATCACCTCTACCCTTACTACAACAGCTCACCACCACCACCACCTCCACCACCACCACCACCACCCAAAACCATGATAATTGTCTACTCATGTCCGAGTGTCTTAGTAAGTAATTCCTACTGCAGTGAAGTGAACTTGTTCACTTGGTGTCATTTGCATGTGGTTGAATGCGTTATTCCTTTAGGAGAGAGATTCGATATTTGTGGTTTGTTACTAGGTTCACGGTAATAACTTTGGCAGAGTTTGCGTATCTTAGAAATTGTAGCTTCTATTCGTGGATCCATCATTATTTGGTTTTCACCGTCACTGTCATCGTTTGGATAAAGTCCAGGTGATCGGTCGTATTTGGTTTTAATTCTTGAGATCATGCTTGTTGTGATGAAAAAATCTGTGACATTGATCAGACGCTTGGAGGGAAGTCTTTATTTGCATGAAGTGTAAATATTGGTTACATGTTCTAGCAGTTGCTTTGTTTTATGAGTTTGAGAGTTTCCTCCTCCTCCATCATCATCATCATCATCATCATCATCATCATCATCATCATCATCATTGTTGTCATCATTTGGAGCATTTTGCAACCACAGGCTGGGTCTGCTTGGAACATAAGCCTCTCCATCATTTTCTGTCCATCCACCACTTCTCTTCTGTCACTGTCATCCAGTTCCCTCCTCTTGCCTCAGTGCTCTTCTTTACACCATGCAGCCATCTGTCCCTCAGTCTTCTTCTAGGTCTCCTTCCCTTCAACTCCATTTCTAACACATTCCTTGGTATCCTCTCTTCTCCCATTCTCTTAACACATCCATACCACTGCAGCTTTGACTTTTCTATCTTTTCCTGTAGGGGTACCGCATTTACCATTTCCTGAACTCATTTCTTACCCTATCCGTTCTCTTTAAACCTACTTGACCCCTTCAAAACTTCATTTCCACTGTTTGTATTCTTCTTTAATTCTTCTTCTTCTTCATCACTCACGTTTCTGATCCATATGTCAAAATTGGCATAAAATAAATCTTATAGATTATTCCTTTATATCTCTATGGCATATCCCTGTTCCTTATCAATCCTCCCTGTCCGACTTCTTGGCTGAATGGTCAGCGTACTGGCCTTCGGTTCAGAGGGTCCCGGGTTCGATTCCTGGCTGGGTTGGGGATTTTAACCTTCATTGGTTAACTCCATTGGCCCGGGGGCTGGGTGTTTGTGCTGTCCCCAACATCCCTGCAACTCGCACACCACACGTAACACTATCCTCCACCACAATAACACGCAGTTACCTACACATGGCAGATGCCGCCCACCCTCGTCGGAGAGTCTGCCTTGCAAGGGCTGCACTCGGCTAGAAATAGCCACACGAAATTATTATTATCAATCCTCCCATACCCTTAAAGAATCCATTTGCACACCTTCCTCTTTCATTAATTTCCATCCTGTTTCCTCCATTTTCTTCAATTACACTTGCCAAGTATTTAAAGCTTTTCAGCTCTTTTCAACTGCTACCTTCCTAATGTCACGCCATTATATGTTTGGTTCTTGTTTCGTGTTGTTACCAGCACTTCACTCTTTTGGGCTTAGAACTTCATTCCATAAGATGACACAGCTTCCTCCCATACATTCAGCTGTTCCTGCACTTCACTCTCACTGTTTTCCCATATTAGAAGATCATCTGCAAACAGCACTGCTTTCATTCTTCTCTCCTCAATGGTCTGTGCTGCCTTCTGTATTATCATCAGCACTATAAATAAAGGTGAGAGGGCACTTCCTTGCTTCGCACCATATGTTAAACCATCCAGTTCTTTCAGTTCCAACTTTTACACAGCTTTTGCTTCCACCATACATATTTCCCACCCTTGCCTTTATATGCTCATTTACATTTAATGCTTTTACTTTCATAGTTTCCCAGGTCTTATTTCTACGGATACTGCCTTCTCTAAGTCCATGAAGGCCATCGCCAAATCTTCCCTATACTCGTAGTGCCGCTCTTGTAGCTGTCTCACTGTGAATATAAGGTCAATAGTTGACCTTCCTTGTCTAAAGCCATACTGTTCTTCTCTGAATTTTTTTTCCACTGCATTTCTTATTTGTTTTTCCAGTACTTTTTAAATATCTTGGCACAGTGACATGTCAGGGTTATTCCACAGTAGTTCTGACATTTTCTTTTGTCTCTTTTCTTTAATATGGTTACTATTACACCCTTTTTCCTATCTTCTGGTACTTTTTCCTCATTCCACACTACCCTGCATCATTCTGTGTACTCACTTTGTACCTACTTCCCCTGCAGTTCTTGTCATCTCCACACTTAACTCATCCACTCCTGGTGCTTTTCCCAATTTCATCCTCTTCACAGCTTCCTCCACTTCTGCCCAGGTTAACTCCTACATTTTCTCCTCGCACCTCATTATGATCTTCTTAACTTAATCCAACCACATTTAGGAGGTCCTCAGATTATTCCTTCCAGTTTAGTTTAATTTCCTGATTTTTCTCCACCAGGTTACATTTTTATCCTCTATTCTGTCCGCTTCACTCTGCTTACTCTTCCTTTTATTTCTCACCATTCCATACAATACTTTCCGATTGCCTTTGCTATCTTCATCATCTGTGTCCACTTCTCCATCCACTTCCTCCTCTCCTTTGTAACCACCTTTTTAGCTTTCATCCATTTGTTTGTATAGGATTTTCTTGTCTCTGGTGTTTTTTATTGGAACCACACCCGAAAGGACTGGTTTTTCTTCCCTATTCCTTCTTTCACTCCCTCATTCCACCATGGTGTCTCCTTCCATTCCTTCCTTCCGCAGGTCCTTCCAGATGTCGTTTCCGCAGCTTTTACCAGTGTACTTTTGAATCTGTCCCATTCCTCCTCTCCTGTCCTTGATTCGTCTGTTGGTAATTTCTTCCTTATTAGTTCTTGATACTCTTCCTTGGTTTCCTTCTCTTTCAGATTCCATACTTTTATTTTCCTTTCCTGGGCTTCAGTATTTTTTCTCTTTCAGTATTCAGAGATTCATTACCAACACTTTCTAAGGCCACCGATGGTAAGTCAAAGAGCGTATAGTCCACAACTGATTTCAGTGACCAATACCTGCTATGCCATGTTATCTTGTGGCTCTCGTTCTTAAACCATGAGTTTCCCAACATCAACCCATTCCTCTAGCAAAACTCCAGAAATTTCTTTCCTTTGTCATTCCTCTTTCACCAGCCTTCTGGTCCCAGCACATTCTTGTAGCATGTTCTGTACATACCTACAGGGCATTTAAATCTCCCATGACTATAATATTTTGGCCATTTACCTGTTTCTGCAATTGATCTTCATAAATCTTCCTTTACCGGGCGAGGTGGCCGTGCGGTGAGCTGTGAGCTTGCATCCGGGAGATAGTGGGTTCGAATCCCACAGCCCTGAAGATGGTTTTCCGTGGTTTCCCATTTTCACACCAGGCAAATGCTGGGGCTGTACCTTAATGAAGGCCACGGCCGCTTCCTTCGCATTCCTAGGCCTTTCCTATCCCATCGTCGCCACAAGACTTATCTATGTCGGTGCAACGTAAATAAATAAATAAAGAAAGAAAGAAAGAAAGAAAGAAAGAAAAACTGCTCAAGATGTAGAGAAATTGCCGAATGATATGGACACCATAAATGCGTCTAAAACAAAGGTAATGGAGTGCAGTCAAAAGAAGTCATGTGATACAGCAAGTATTAGATTAGGAAGTGAAGTCTTACAGGAAGTAAATGAATACTGTTACTTCAGTAGTAGAATAACTAATGATGGCAGAGGTAAGATGGGTGTAAAATGCAGACTAGCACAAGCAAGGAAGGATACGAAAGGGTGATTGGTAAATGTGGGGAAGATATGGAAGCTAATGGAAGGAAGGCCTTTCTTAAGGAATTAAATTTGCTCACTTCGAACATTGGTATAGGAATTAGACGTTTCTGAAGAACTTTGTCTGAAGCGTGGCCTTTTATGGAAGTGGAACATGGGCCACAACTAGCTCAGAAAGAAAGAAAGAAAGAAAGAGAATATAAGCTTATGAATTGCGGTGTTTACAGAAGAATGCTGAAGGTGAGGTGGGTAGATTGAATCACAAATGAAGAGATGCATTGAATTGGCAAGAGGAGAACGAATTGGTGAATGTTACCAGAAGAAGAGACAGACTTATAGGGCACATCTTAAGTTAATTTTTTGAGGGAAGTGTAGGCAATAAAAACGGCAGGGGTAGACCAAGGTTTGAAAATGGCAGACAGATTAGAGTTGATCTAGGTTGTAGTAGTTACGTAGAAATGAAAAGGTTAGCACAAGAGTGGCATGGGGAGCTGCATCAAACCAGTATGTGGGCTGATGACCCAAACAACAACATGTTACTAAACTAAATTTAAAAGGTTTAACGTTGTAATTATGGTTCTCTAAAATGGAAATTTAATTTTAATCCTACCCTTGCTTTATGCCATGAAGCATTATTAGACAGATGATGGTATTGTAATGAGAGGTGACTGTACTTGCGATATGATACTTTTTTTTTTTTTTTGTATGAATCAGTATCCTTTTTATACAGTGAAACTTGGTTAAGAAGTTCCCGCATAAGAAGTTTTCCCGCCTAAGGAGTGTGATATTCTTGGTCCCTTGATCAGTTGCATTAAGATATATGTATATTTTTCCCGTTTAAAGTGTTCTGTTGTAAATATATTTCCCGGTTAAACAGTTCAGATTTTAGAGCCCCTTGAGATAGAAAACGTCCGCTCAAAGCAGCCCATGGTTAGAATCCTCCAGTCTCCGCGCAAGTTGTACCCTGTGTTAGACTGTTCGCGTGCTCGCGGTGTATGTCTTGAGTCACAGAACATGTGCGGGCCTGCCAAGGCCACATGACGTCACGCTATGACAACACGGACAGCAGATGCTCACTCTCACCTTGTGGAATCGAATCAAACCCATCAGTCGAAATTTCCTCTCCACCGTTCCATCTCGCGGAATAGAATTGAACGGGATTCTACGTGGGAAACATAAAGCACGCAATAGATGGTTTGAGAAAACTTTAATGCAGTAATTTGCGGGCCGCGACAGGGTGAAGTCATTAATCGAGGTGGCCTAAACATTAATTAAAAACCGTAAAGTGTATCTGTCTACAACATTACTGTTAATTTACCATAAAATTGAATATTCTAACCTGTTCGATTTTTCATTCCCTTGCTTATTTCCTTCCAGGCATTCTCTCTTACGTTGTTGTTGCAATAATACTTACGGGTCTTGCCGTAGAGGAAATTACGTTTTTGAACTAAACTGATAAGATTTTCCGTGTCTATTATTAGTGAGGTGAATAAAAACAACTTCCCGACTCTATGCAGGAAACAGCCGACTTGCCAGCAGCCAGCTGATACACATGCCGCCACAGCCGGCCGAAAGATCCCGATCGTTTACGAAGTTGAACGAATGTTGATAGCCAACTGGGTGTTGGTGGGAGGCACACAGACGCATTGCAATACCACGTGTTGGCATAAAATTGAAAGTTATTTTTAATTTTACCTTTATACGAGCCAAACATTGTATTATCGTGTCACTCGTAATTATTACATCGCATTATTAAAACGTAGCACAAGGATGAGGAGACATGAAATAAAATTCTCACGGGGAAAGAAACTGTTTACGTTTAGATGGGCTAGCGTTGCTACTGCGCCTTGTCGTATTCTATGAACAGGACAGGCTGAGGACTTGGGTTTGAATATCAGATTGACCTTTATATAAAACACTTTCTGACACCATTAAATTCTTAGTCTAATTTATTTAAACAAACTATCAAATATACCCTTCCAATAATATTACATCACACTTGTAATTATTCTCTTCTCAATATTACTTTTAAATAACCAGTTTATCAGTCTCTGACTTCCTTGGAAAATACACACGCTTCTATGATTCACTTTACAACATTTATAAATTCCCTTCAGTCTTTAAAGTTTCTTAACTAGTTGATACTTATCTCGGGTTTTGAAGTTTCTTTCTTCTTGCTTCTCTCTTGAATCCTCGTTGTGGTGTTCCTCTGAATCTTCCCCGACGGTTTCAGGACTCGAACACAGAACTCTAAGGTGAATGCTAACTGAAGCTACAGTCTCCTTCGAACACTCAGTAGGCTCGCTAAGTACTGTCTCTGTACTTTCCCTGTAGGACACTGCTAACCAGTTCTACTGCTTGACAGTCTTAATTGCTGCCTAATTTGAATAACCTCTTATACTGCTGTCTTCACTAACTGATGGCAGGCTCAACTACTGCCTAATCTTACTAACTTCATATACTGCTATCTTCACTGACTCTATTCTACAGTGTCTCTTCTCTGCCAAGTGATCTAGTGTCTGTCCCTTCCCAAGAGAACGTTCCTTTCCAATGTTATAGAATAACTGCCTGAATAACACCAGGATTACTACCAACAGAATGACACAGAATGACAGAATGATCCAGAATGCCCGAACGACCGAATGACCAAAATGACCAAATGACCCCTTCGTCACTTCCCTTTATCATTTCTCTGAGCTTCTGGAACAAGTCATCCCCTACTACTATGTTCCCTCACATTACTGATCTGTTAGTTTCCTATTGGTTACTTCAAGTGTGGTCCCACCCATCTCATGGATGTACATGTGACTGGTGACCTTCCAGAGATTCTTTCTAGAAAGAATTATTGCACCACAGCATGTGTTCTTATTTTTACAGGGCACCTTGCTACGTGACCAACAACAGGTTTGCTTTTCCTGGTCCACCGTCTAAAAGCTTCTAACTATGACCTTGTAGTCTGTTTACTTGTTTCTCTGACCAATATTCTGATTGCACAAGTTTGCCTCATTCTCAGCTCACTGAAATGTTCCAAGTTGAGACTAGCTTTAAGAAATGCTTTTAATTATAATTGTAATTCTGCACCTTTTCACTGCACTGATATTCTATTACACTTACTCATTCACTTCCACTGTTTCTTGCTGTATCTTCCTTTTATATATTACACTTAAACCACTCATGAGTATTAGGGATTTCTGACTGGGAGGTCACGGATCGAATCTCGTTCGATGCGCTCGCCCCATAATTTCCCACGGAAGGACGTGTTGCGAATGGATGCTCGCGACAGCCTTTATCACTCCCACGTAATACCCCAGATACTTTCCCATGAACTCATTTCTGCAACTTCGAACCTGTGTTTCTTTTCTTCATTACCTATAGCATGAAGAGGACTGAAGCGGGAAAATAAACTCAATACTGGCTTGGCCATGCGATACTTGTGAAACAGCCAGAAACTACGCCCGTTGCCGTGACAACCAGTAGGAATGCAGGGGCGATTTAGGCCTAGGTTCTAAGATCTCTAAGAATAAGTTGCTAGATTTCCCATTTGCTGCCGTTATCCTTGAAGCAGGTTTCAGGGGTGTGAGGAAGATAGAAAGCACATGCTAACAAACTGTAGTACACGTCTTGTCTTTGCGTCTTGTAAGCCTAAGCTACGGATTGCCAAGCATAGTGTAGCGTCGTAATTAGTATGAATAGGAGTCAGTGAATGGCTACACACAGTCGTGGCTGGAAAATGACCGGTAGGAAGACCTAGGAAGAGGTGGCTGGACCAAGTGAAAGAGGACATAGGAACAAGAGGAATCAGCTGGGATGTCGTCTTGAGAGAAGAGTGGTACATGGACAGACAGAAGTGGAGAGTGCTCGTAAACCACACCCGGGCAACTGGAGTGGAAAACTGATGATGATGATGATGAGGAGTCACTGAAGTTAGTTGTACTTGTAATATCAACGTACAAACTTTTTAAGTGAAAACAAGCGGAACTCAGAGGAAAGAGATCAAGTGAAAGGCACTAACAATAAAAGACAAAGTGGAGATTATAAGGAAAGTGGAGTCATCTACACTTTCCCGTGTTGCTTTGGCAAAGGTGCTGGGGATGCCGCCGTCTACTTTGAACGGTATTATAGCGAAGAAAGAAAAGATCTCTGCTTCTGCAGAGAATACTTAAGCAAATTGTAAGGAAGTTAAATCTGAAAAGTATGATGAAATAGAACAAGCTCTGCTAATGTGGTTTAAACAGCAGCGAAGTTTAAACATACCTTTCAATGGGACTGTTGTGCAGGAGAAAGCCGCACGCAAATGAAGGGTATCTTTTACCGCGTCGAACGGGTGGCTGGACCGCTTTAAAAATCGAGCCGGCATCGTTTACAAAACAATTTGTTGCGAAGCAGAGACTGTAAGTGCGGAGGAAAGGAAAGCGTGGAAGGAAATGGTTCTGCCTACTAAAATAAGCAAACCTTGCAACATTTTTATATAACTTAATATGTTCCCTTCTCTTATCAAATATATTTATAATACGGTATGTTCAATTATTTTACTTTATCTCTAAAAATATTGTCATGATAATCAAATTTTTATATTGTGGCTTTCTGTTAGCAGCTCTTATATATCGGCCTATTTCGGTATTGTTCACAAGCAAGGAAATCTGTTGGCTGTGTGTTTCACATGTATTTCAAAGTACAGAATAAGTTTTTGGGCATTACCCCTTTTAAGAAGTTTCCTGCTTAAGAAGTTTGTTTTTTGCAGTCCCTTGATAAACTTCTTAACAGAGTTTCACTGTAGTTGTGTGATGTGATGTGATGTGATGTGATGTGATGTGATGTGATGTGATGTGATGTGATGTGATGTGACAAATTTACTTTGCGAACGGTATGGCTGGTTAACTACTTCTATTTTTCTGTGTAATGGATGAGTAGTTGACATACTGTGCAGTGAGTAGCTGGATATGCAGGGCAATGAATTTAATGTGCATGATGCTTCAATCAGTTTTTAGGAGACATTTCTGATAGTATGAGTGCAGAAGACTTTTATCGTTCCACGTTGTGATTTTATATTTTGACGTAAATAAATATCACACGAGAACACGTTCACTTCCTTGTATAAATTACTTTATTTACACTGTATGTCACAACACACAATTATACACAGTAGCAAATGACACTGTATACAATACTCAATAGCGGAGTACCCTGAAGTCGATTCTGACAAGTACAGACATCAAAAACACCGACGCGCGCACTATAACATACTCTCTCTTGAATTCACCGCCTCGCTCACTTGTGTCCAGTACTCAGACTCCACCTCGGAGCCCAACAGTCACTTCCAGTCCATCACTTGCCTGAGTCCCAAGAACTAAGAACTGTGAACTTAGAACTAAGAACTGACTCCACTGACTGACAGCTCAATATTTATACTATACGATCAACCATCTAGAATGATCGACTTCTGGAAGAGTTCTTACAACACACTAATGAAATACTCTCGAAACATCGATCAACCAACTAGTCGAATGGGTACTCGAACTTTCCTTCCATATTTGAAAATGTACATGGAAATATCTACAACATTCGTAATGTCTCTACATTTATCTGGATAATAAAACCTTACATTAAGTTTCCAGAACCCTTCATATATACAAAATTATGGTACAATAAGTCTAACATACGAACATTATGGAATTTTCTACTGCTTTCGACTATAGATTTTGATTACAAGATATTAGAATTATAAAGTATAGATTATGAGGTTATACATTACGTATTTGAGGTTATACAAAGTTATACTACATATTTACAGAGAAACCGCATACTAGTCATGTTTAACACTTAATATAAGATAATTAAGCATTAAATAACTATAATTAAAATATATTAAACATACATACATACATACATACATACATACATACATACATACATACATACATACATACATACATACATACATACATACATTCAAGGTTTTACACCAATTACGATGTCGTACCTACAACACTTTCCTGGACAGTAGAACCTTGGAGTAACTGATTCCTAGTTGAAAAGTGGCACTGTAAGGTAGAGTGAGGGTAAATGGTAGTGTTGTATTGATATCCTGAATATCAAATTATTTTCAATTTCCATACTGTATTAAATTCTGTGTATAGAAGAATTCATCTTGAATGCTATACTCAAATTCAGTTTAAAAAATGTAGTTTCACAATATTTTGTATGGATTTGGTATTGATGGTGAAATTGTCTAGAATTATCATTACTGTACTACATTGATTTCATTTTCAGAAGTTGGCAGAATAGAGAGGAAGAAGGGGGTAATAGCAGTTCTGATGAAGAAGATCGACCAGGTCCAGAAGAGAGAGAAATACAGATGGAAGTAGACTCCACAGATCGTAAGTATGAGTTCACTTTCTTCTGCTGTTTCTTTCCATTCACAGAATTTGTTTGAATAAGAATTACTTTTCCTTGTTTCGTAGATCTGGAGAATGCATATGACAGGGTACTGAAAGAAAAGATATTTGCCATACTGGGGGACTATGAATTAAAGTTAGATTATTAAAATCAATCAAAGGCATTTATGTTGACAATTAGGCTTCAGTGAGAATTGATGGTAGAATGAGTTCTTGGTTTAGGGTATTTACAGGGGTTAGAAAAGGCTGTAATGTTTCATCATTGCTGTTCATAGTATACACGGATCATCTGCTTAAAGGTATAAAGTGGCAGGGAGGGATTCAGTTAGGTGGAAATGTTGTAAGCAGTTTGACCTATGCTGACGACTTGCTCTTAATGGCAGATTGTGCCGAAAGCCTGCAGTCTAATATCTTGGAACTTTAAAATAGTTGCGATGAGTATGGTATGAAAATTAGCCTTTCGAAGACTAAATTGATGTCAGTATGTAGGTAAGAAATTATACAGAATTGAATGTCAGATTGGTGATACAAAGCTGGAACAGGTAGTTAAATTTCAAGTATTTAGGTTGGGTGTTTTCCCAGGATGTTAATATAGTAAGTGAGATTGAATCAAGGTGTAGTAAAGCTAATGCAGTGAGCTCGCAGTTGCGATCAACAGTATTCTGTAAGAAGGAAGTAAGCTCCCAGACGAAACTATCTTTACGTCGGTCTGTTTTCAGACCAACTTTGCCTTACGGTAGCGAAAGTTGGGTGGACTCGGGATATCTTGTTCATAAGTTAGAAGTAACAGACATTAAATTAGCAAAAATGTTTGCTGGAACAAGCAGGTGGGAACAATGGCAGGAGGGTACTCGGAATGAGGCTAAGTTAGGTACGATCTCGATGGATGAAGCTGTACGCATAAACTGGCTTTGGTGGTGGGGTCAGGTTCGGAGAATGGATGAGGATAGGTTAGCTAGGAGAATAATAATAATGAGATAAATCGGAGAATGGATGAGGATAGGTTAGCTAGGAGAATAATGGACTCTCTTACGGAGGGTAAGAGAAGTAGAGGGATACCAAGACGACGATGGTTAGACTCAGTTTCTAACAATTTAAAGATAAGAGGTATAGAACTAAATGAGGCCACAGCACTAGCTGCAAATAGAGGATTGTGGCGACATTCAGTAAATTCACAGAGGCTTGTATGTGTGGGAAGAGGTTCAATATCAACAGTAGATTAATAACCTGAAGATACTGCCTGTTGGTCCAGAACTTTTTAACATAGTATTGCTTCAGACTTGTTCAAGGGTAGTGTGACCTTCCATATTTTTGACATAAATGTCTTATGACTGGGGTCATCCAAAAATTTGTGTAACATGATGAGATAAAATGTGTGATAGTTGTGTAACCATAGTAACCATGGAGGTGGTGATGTAAGGTATGGATGGATGGTCAGACAGTGTTACCTAACAGCCATACAAGCTATGTCTTATGGCTGGTTGCCATCTGAAATTAGCAGCTATTGATGGATGGCCATGACTGGGAAACATATTTAATATCATTTGATTTTTGCAATGGGAAAAGTGGTTTCATTTTAATTTCTCATAATGGGACATCTTGGAAATAATATGATAACTTCGTTGCCATAAGACCTATCTGAGTCAGTGCGACGTAAAGCAACTGGCAAAAGAAAGAAAGAAAGAAAGAAAGAAAAAAAAAGATAACTTTGCTTTACATGATTTATCTCATGGAGTCTGGCTCCATGGCTAAATATTTAATGTCTCCAGGAATCGATGAAGTCAGCGTGGACATGATTAAAGCAGCAGGAGTCCAGTGTTTACATTGGCTACACAGGGGGTTCAATGCAGTTTGGAAAGATGAAAAGATAACCTGCTGATTGGAGCAAGGGTGTCATCCTCCTGTTTAAGAAAAGAAATCACCGAAAATGCTCTAACTGCAGGGGAATAATACTCTTTTCTCATAGGTTCAAAATTCTTCAGAAAATCTTACAAAGCAGATTGTGATTCATCTTAGATCCACAATTAGGAGAGGAACAATATGGTTTGAGGCTTAACAAATCCACAACAGACTTAATATCAGTGTCCGCATGTTAATGGAGAAATATTGGGAAAAAGACAAAGATTTGTTCAGGGTTTTCCTTGATATCGAGAAGGCATATGACAGCATTTTAAGAGAGAAGATATGGGAATGCCTGAGGGAAAGGAATGTGCTGGAGGGACTAGTGAGGAAAGTTCAGACACTGTATGAGCACTGCACCAGCTGTTTATGTTTGTCAGTGATTTATCCAAGTGCATTATTTGAACATTGTAAATGCACCTTGTTAAATACATTTCGGAAATAGTTTTTTCCATGGCATTTGAAAGGTTTAAACTGTGAATCGAGGTGATTGTATGTATTAACGGGTCTTAGAATACTTTGTGATGCGGCAAGTGTTTACATTTCTGAAGTACGAGAGAAATGCCATCAAATACAGTAGAGATAATACGCGACAGTTACGAATTTCGCCTTGCTAAAATGGGAGACAATTCGACGGTGGCGCTCCTAGTGACTTGACCTGAACAAATCGCGCTAAATTCAAATATCAGTGGAAATGTATATACGGAAATGGATAAATAAATTACATCTAGAAAGAAAGTGTTATTGAGATATTAATTTCGAAGTTGCTGAAGCAATTCTGGATAAATGAATGAAGAATTATTTAAAAGGTTATTATTCAAAGACTGAAATTAGACATATAAACAAGAAGTGAAATGGACTGGTGTGAAATGGCTTGATCTTTCATTTATGCATTACTTTTTTAGCTTTAGCATTCCTGCCTGAACTCTTACGGTTGGATTTGTCTTTTTTCTCATTTAAAAACATTGTATCATCACATTAAGACACTTGTCAATAAAAATATCGGCAGATTCCTTACACATATGATGCAATGAATTAGCATTTAATAGCTGGACAATTTTCCTCTTAACATGAAACCTACTAACAGAAAGATATTCCTTACACATATGATGCAATGAATTAACATTTAATAATAATAATAATAATAATAATAATAATAATAATAATAATATTTTTTGTTTTCCGTCCAACTAACTACTCTTTTACGGTTTTCGGAGACGCCGAGGTGCCGGAATTTAGTCCCGCAGGAGTTCTTTTACGTGCCAATATATCTACCGACACGAGGCTGACGTATTTGAGCACCTTCAAATACCACCGGACTGAGCCAGGATCAAACCTGCCAAGTTGGGGTCAGAAGGCCAGCGCCTTAACCGTCTGAGCCACTCAGCCCGGCGAATTAACATTTAATAGCTGGACAATTTTCCTCCTAACATGAAGCCTACTAACAGAAAGATAATCTATAAAATCTCGGCTTTAATCTGAGAAGAGGGATAAAGAAAGAAAATTATGAAAATGTTGTCGATAGTGATGCTTTAAGGAATATTTATGTACAATTAGAGCAAAAATGTAACATACCCTTATCTGTATTGTCGAGGATTTCTAAAGTCGCTGGCCTGGAAATAATCTGAACAGATCTTATAATTCTTATATAAGCGTAACGTCCCTTCTTTCTTGTACACCTTATCCAAATTGCTTCTGTGAAATTTCAAAACCCACAAATCACACCTACAACAACACATCGGTATTGAAGGTTAACTGCTGCACTATAGAATAAAATATGCGTATGACATTTTATGCCAGTTAAAATATGGGTCGAGCAGGTCAGAAGATTATGAAGTACTATAAAAATCTCTGTCACTGGAAGAATATATGTGCAAACACAATATTACTTATATGTTCTTGTCAGGAAGGAACCTGAAGAACGACCGCACATTTTTCTCTACTTCGTAATTACTGCAGCCAAACACAGCACATACCTTTCCCCTCATGTTGAGAGGAGATATCGAGGAATGACACACACTACTATTTATTTATGTCAACTCACTGAAATCGCATAAATAACACCAAAAACTTCACACAAAAATACACGTGCTCTTATGAGAGAATCAGTACTGTTCAGGTCTATCCGCTAGAGTGAGCTCCATTAGCTGTCCCTCGATATCTCGCTCAGTGTCACGTATTATCTCTATCTCTACTGTATTTGGTTCCATGGCGGGAAATCATACAAGGATAGAGTCATAGAAGAGTTTGATTTTAAGGGTATTGGGTACTTCCTTTGTAAATACAAGGCATCTAAAATGCGTAAAGTACAGTAATCCAATTAATAAAAAGCACTTGCACATGGCAGCCAGCATAGATTTCTCCTCGTCTTTGAATCATCCTTTTTTGCTTTCTTTCGTTGCGTGAGGTTATGTTTGTCAGTGAGATATCCGAGTGCATTACTTGAATACTGTAAATGCACCTTCTTGGATACATTTTGGAAATAGTTCTTTTTTCATAGCATTTGAAGGGTATAAACTGTGAATCAAGGTTAACTGCATGCAGTAACGGACCATAGAATATTTTGTAATGCAGCAAGGGTTGGTACTTCTGAATTGTGACTTGGCGGTTAATTCGAAATCACGTAATTCGAAGTCCGATTTTTGAGTCCCAACGACTTCGAATTAACAAGGTTTTACTGTATCAGCAACAAGGCCTACCTATGGGATCTCCTGCTCCCGGAATATTAGCAGAAATATATATAGACCACCTAGAACACACATCAATCAATAAAATAGATAATATATATTTTTGGTGCAGATTTGTCGACGATATCTTCGTAATTACAGATAATAGATCCACTGATGCAGATACTATACTAGACAAGCTTAACACTTTAGACCTCCAAATTAAATTCAATAAAGAAACCGAAAATAACCGTACCTTAAATTACTTGGACTTAACAATAACCAGACACGACAACCACTTATTTTACAAGATCTACAGGAAACCCACACACAATTTAAATACCATAAAAAATGACTCCTTTCATCCTAACACACACAAAAGAGCAGCCTATTATAGCATGATATATAGAGCCTTTAATATCCCAATGACAATAGGGGATCAAAATAATGAATTAAAATTAATCCACGATATAGTTAAACATAACGGATGCAGCAAAGAAATGATCAACAAAATCATTCACAAAATAAAATCCCAACCTAAAACTAAATTAATTAAAACAGCCAAACCCCATAAAAGATTATGTCCTATTTACCTTCAACAACACCAATATATATACTATAACTAATATTTTTAAGAAGCACAATCTGAAAATAGCATTCAAGACCACACACAGCAGCACCAACACTATACACAACACCAAAACAGTCAATAATAATAATAAATACAACCAATCAGGTGTCTACCGTATCAAATGTAACAACTGTGACACAAGTTATATTGGACGTACCGGCAGAAACTTCACCATCCGCTACAATGAACACATAAATGTAGTAAAACACAACCATTTTTCATCAATAGGTCAACATGTAGAAGAATCTAAGCATAGTTTCACAGACATCAGTAATGACATGACGATATTAAACATAAACTCTAAGAGCCCCCTGCTCAACATAACTGAAGATTTCTATATTTCTCTGGACCAGTACGCTAACCCCAATCATAACATTAATGACATTACAGAGAAAACCAACATCATTTTTGATAAAGCCATTCCTGCAATAAAGAATGACTATCTCAAAATAGTAAACATACGTCCTAACAAACCGACGAATCACAAGCCTAACCCCGCCCCTATCTCCACAATAGCCACTCCTCCTTCCCCTCCACGTACATCCTCTTCACAGCTAACATGAGCCCCAGATGTACTCGTAGCAGAACACAGCAAGTCTCCAAACATACCGGTACACAACCTCGACAAAAACAATAGTAAGTACTCTTTTCATTTTCATACATACACCAGGCATTCCTTCATACGAACACTATACTTATATTAACTTATCTTTACAGATAACAACCACATAACGTGCATAGACAAGAGAGGTGCCGCCACCAACTCCTCTAAAACCAAACCCTGTCTCGCAGTATATCTTACTGGAGTACATCAATAGTTGAATTGCACAGTACTCAATTTAAAAAAAAAAAAAAGACAAGAGTTCTTACAACATGTCAATATAAAGTATATCAGCCATAGAACATTCTTGACGATCACCTAATACAACTAAATTAGCACAAGAACCACAAGAAGATTGAAGAATGAGTGCTACACAACATGAACTCAAATTTTAATAGACGTTTTTAAAATATATACTATGTTTTAATGTGTTTAATGTACTCATGTCCATGTACACTAAATAGGTTTTAATTTATTGTAACCATCACCACCACCTTTAACCACAAATATTTTAACCTAACAATACTGCAATATATTTTACTTCCATTCTTCATTAGACATCCGGATGATCTAATGTAACATCTTTGTAATTTTGTCTAATGACTATAAATGTTATGTACTAGCTGATGATGGCCATGATAGGCCGAAACCGGTACTAGTGTAATAATTCATTCACAGTAAATAAGTATTGATCAGCGGAACACTTTTCTTGTCTATACATTGTATCCAATCAATACGGAAAATGAAACTTATAAATAATAATAATAATAATAATAATAATAATAATAATAATAATAATAATAATAATAATAATAATAAAGTAATAAAGTAATAATAATAATAATAATAATAATCCCTACCACCGAATAATCTCCACACCATAATTTTAGGAAGGACCCTTTTGAAAAGAAAAACATGAAATGAACTGAAATTCCTTCCACCGAAAGGGTAACGTAGGCATAAGCAAACATTTCATATCACTCCTCGAGTTCCACATAGTATTTACGCCAGTATGAACATGGCGGATATACAGTCGAACCTGCCCTAACGGACACCCTTATTCAGCGGACACCTCTCGTTACGGATATTTTCCTATGGAACAGATTTTATTTTACGTAAGACACGTATTAGACGAGCCTTATTTAAGTGGACACCTCGAATTCCGGACTGCGGACATCGCCTTTAGTCTCGTACACTTGTCTTAAGCGGACACTTTACGCGCCCCAGGACACTTCCTTTACACAAGGCTATGCCATTCTTACTCTTACTATCATTTTGCAAACATACGTGAATTCCTTTTGAATGTGTCTATTATTTCGAGTCCAAGGAAAATAGAGACAAAACGTACATAGGAATGCTGAAATAGCCATGAATTTAATTATTTTGTACAGGGTTCTTTCCAAACCTTTTGTTAGGGTCGTCTTTTGTTGTAATTAGTGTACATTCTGAGAATTCTAGTTGCCCGGGAATGCTGCCTGTGACTGTTTACTCACAAGTTACGAAGGGATATTCAAACCAAGCTTGCATCGTTCTATTAAGTTAGATTGTGGCTGATAAGTCGAGGTCAGGTAGTTCAGTTAAACTTGAGCAGAAAGAGACTTTCATGTGCTGATTGTTGAAGCAGAAATACCATAGCATTTCAATTGTCCAGTTAACATGAGTAGGTGGGAGGAGTGTGCAAGGAAAAAAAAATGCTACATTTGAACACACTCAGCTGAATGATAAATGCTGAATCACTTGTAATATCTCCCAGGCAAATATTTAGTTAGAAATTATTTAGAATAATCAAAATAAAGATATATGCTTATATTTAAGGTGGATGTTCTTTGACGTTAAAATGGTCGATTAATTTTTACAACCTTGTTTTAGCGGACACTTCGTAACTGACATTTTTCCTCGGAATCGTTGGTGTCTGCAGAAGAGAGGTCTGACTGTAGCTACTTTGCTTGACCCTATTTGAGATCTATTACAGAACTTTTTACTTGAGTCCGCCTTGTCAATACACCTTATAATGATAGAAAACTATTTATTTTACCATACATGTTTCGGGAAAATCATTCATTCCCTTCATCAGTGATGTCAGTTCAAAGAATAAAACAATATTAATTAAACTGTAAAATGTTTCCTTTTTATGTTGACCTGGACGAATAGAGTTGTTTCTGATAATAGTATCTGTTTGAGTAGCTTTTCTGAAAATTTGAAAATCGAAATGACCAGAATTTCTAGTAATTGTTAAATCTAAGTAATTTAAATTTCTATCATTTTCAGATTCCATAGTAAAATGCACTTGTTTTCAAATTTTCAGAAAAGCTGCTCAAACAGATACTATTAACAGAAATGACTCTGATCATCCAGGTCAGCATAAAAAGGCAACATTTTACAGTTGAAATAATAGAGCTATGAACAAACCTATGTCTAGGAAGAATTATAATAGAGAGATAAATATAATCCACCAAATTGCTTGTAGCAATGGATATTCCAGAAAATTTATTAATAGAATGATAAATAAAATGAAAAACGAACCCAAAGCAACTTTAATTAAAGAGCGAAGGGAGAAAAAGAAATCTGCAATTCTAATTTTTTGAAATAAGTACTTTTACCAACCGGCTAAAATTTTCAGGAAAAGGAACATCAGTGTCGCATACGAAACTAATAATAATAATAATAATAATAATAATAATAATAATAATAATAATAATAATAATAATAATAATATTCTTTTCAATTCAGATAAGGTAGAGAATAAATGTATATTTAATCAATCAGGAATTTACAAATTGACATGCCAAACATCTAAACGATACATAGGACAGTTTCGAAGAAGTTTCGCTATAAGGTACAAAGAACCTGTTAAAGCAGTCAAACATAAGATATTCAGCAATGGGAGAACATATGGTTGAAAAGAATCATAAATTTACAGACATTTTTAATGACATGGAATTAATACATTCAGCCAAAAAGGGAAAATTCATGTACGTTTTTGGAAAGTTTAGAAATTTATCTTGCACAAAAAAATGATTTTGAATCAAGTTTAAATGAGAGAAGTACAGAAAATAACCCACTGTATAAACTAGCATTTGATCATTTAAGAACAAAAAGAAGCAGAAAAAAGAAGAAGAAAAACTTGGAAGATCATAAATTTATATAGGTATTCTCATACAGTTCAACAAAATTTTATGTAATGATCATTTTCATAATATTTCATTAGTTTCTTTATTCATTGATATGGTGAGTTAGGACACAATACTTCTTTAAATAGTAAAAAACAAAAGATAGTGTTATATTGTTCTTTGAGCTGACATCACTGATGAAGGGAATGGATGATTTTCTCGAAACGTGTGGTAAAATAAATAGTTTTCTATCATTATAAGGTGTATTGACGAGAGGCGGACTCAAGTAAAACTATTTTAAATAGTTCTGTAATAGATCCAGACAAGTCAGTACAGGATCAAACATACTACCTGTTATGGTTAAGTTTATCAACAACATATTTTAGATAATAACAATACATTATCACTGCTATAAAAATTGCCATGAAAATTAGCAAGTAGACCTTCTTACCTTCTCATTAATCGGAACTTGCAGTAGGCTAGATTTGCTTTAGATCGGAAGATTCTTTGTCTCTTGCATCACTAGAATTCTCTCCTAAATTACTTACAAATTCGTCACACTCCACATCTAAAACACTTCTCACACGCGGTGTCTTTTTACTTGGATAATGACACGAACAGTGGTAGATAATTCTTTTCATGCAATGTAAACACTTGAAACAGACACAACAGTAAAACCTCATTAATTTGAAGTCGTAGGGACGCAAAAATGTGACTTTACATTTGCCGGGCTGAGTGGCTCAGACGGTTATGGCGCTGGCCTTCTAACCCCAACTTGGCAGGTTCGATCCTGGCTTAGTCCGGTGGTATTTGAACGACAGCCCTGTGTCGGTAGCTTTACTGGCACGTAAAAGAACTCCTGCGGGACTAAATTCCGGCACCTCGGCATCTCCGAAGACCTTAAAAAGTAGTTAGTGGGACGTAAAGCAAATAACATTATTTAATAATTATTATTATAATTAAATTACATGATTTTGAATTAACTGCCAGCTTTTAATTCAGAAATGCCAACCTTTTCTGTGTCACAAAATATTCTAAGACCCCTTACTGCAACAATTAACATTGAATCACAGTTTAAACCTTTCAAATGCCACGGAAAAAGAGTATTTCCAAAATGTATCCAACAAGGTGAATTTACATTATTCAAATAAAGCACTTGGATAAATCACTGCCAAACATAACCTCATGCAGCGAAAGAAAAAAACAATTTTCGAAGACGACGGCAAATTATGCTGGCTTCCCTGTGCAAGTGCATTATTTTTTGGATTACTCTAATGTTTGTACTTTTAGATGCCTTGTACTTGCATGGAAACATCGTGGCTTATTGAACTTTCCCATTATGAGGGGAGGAAGTCTTTCGCTTCTGTCTGCTTTGCAACACTGTACAGTGACCACATCTCTTTAAAACCAAAAGTCTGTTGATTTGAAAAAATGCAGCTTCATCGGCAATGACAATATTGTTCAGTGCAATGAATTGATTGTAATTATGAGCCACGGTTTTCGCCATTTGTCAGCATCGCCACTGTTCGCGGATTCTGCTTCTCCACATACTGCCTGCTACGTGATGTTGTGGCATTCCTTAAAACGCTGAATACAAATGAATTACAATTTCACTCAAACTTAGCAACTATGAAACACACTGAAGACACACTGAAGTGAGTGAAAATGCGGAAAGTTACCCCTGCACGTTCCGGAAGACGCGTTATATCGTGACTCCGAGAAAATTCACATGACCATGATTTGTAAATGAAGCTTTGTCCGCAAACAACGTATTGCGTAGGAATGCTGGATTACCTTGCAACTGCTGAAGTGCAAAACGACATAATACAGTGCGGGATTCAAAGTCCGTCCCGTACAGTTCCTGGTGCAGTGAGATATGGAACGGATAAAACCGATGCCTTTGCAAAATTCTGTTCACATTACTGCGGCTTATTGCAGAACCTCGTGCAATCTGTCGGACACTCACCTGAGGATTGCGCGCTACAGCAGCCAGAACAACATTTTCGTTTCCAGTGCCAGTTACTGTCTTTGTACGTTGTCGCTTTGTGGGAGCCCAGCTTCCTGTTTCCCTGAGTTTCGTGCAGATGTTGGCAATGTTATGAGGCGAAGGACACCGTCGATCTGGGTAGTGTTCAGCGTACAATGCCACAGCTACAATTGCATTTCCGCGACATTCACCGTAAATTAAAATAATATCCAGGTATTCTTCGTTACTGAAGGCCGGCATATCGACTAGATGACGGCAATTGTTACATTCCACACGAAAATATCCGAAATGTATGTGAATTATGGTAAAGTATGACAGCAGACCAGATCAGGAGACACTAGTACACTGAAGCTAGAATGTGCTGAGCTGATATCGGTTTGTTTCCAGCAGGCTACAGGCTAGTGCAAGCAACCCCTGCTCTGAGCCCAGAAGTACATACGTTGCATTACGTCAGAAACAGTCGTGCCATTGCCATCCTCTAACAGCCACGTATTTCAGAACGTATGAGGTTTAGAAATGTGAACCAAGTGTGTTAGCACCAATTGCAGCTCTAGTTTTCATTTTGCTAGAACAAGCATACACGTCCCATTTATAAAAAAACATTCTGCTGGCATACTCGACGATGTCTCTTCCGCCATCACTCCTCTCCTGGAAAAACACTGCTCCTACGCCGGAATCACTGGCATTCATCTGCAGGCACATCTTCCGTTGAGGGTTGAGATGGGCTAAACTGGGAGCGCTGTATATTGCAGCTTTAATGCCTTGGAATGCTGCCTCTTCCTTGCAGGTCCATCGGAACGGGCGGTTGTTATGGAGTAGGTCGGTGAGTGATATTGCCTTCTCTTCAAAGTGTGGCACGAAGCTGCTGTACCATCCACAGAAGCCAAGGAACTGACGTACTTATTACACCTCCAACTCAAACATACAGCTATAACACTCGGAGTAAGAAGCCGACAGTCGACAATAACGTTCAGTTAATAACATAACAAATTACCCTCACCATCGTCTAATGGTAAGTGTACACAATTTCCACTTAAACATTTCATTACGATTTTTTCACTCAATTAACAACACGCTTCTGGTTTCCTTTTACAGATTCAACTGTCACACTTCCGTTTCGACTAGAATGTCAATCAACCCACATTCTTAACATCATTGCAGCAAATTGAGATGGTCCACAAAGGTCCTATTTAAACATCGTTCTTCAACTTTTAATTTTTTTATCAAACTGAACCACATCACCATATGCCATCGACAGCTATCTCCCACTGAGCAACCCTACTGCACTGCCGAGAAGGAAGCCTTAGCCATGGTGTGGGCCATGGGCAAATTCAGAGGCTACTTGGAGGGAAGGAAGTTCCAGCTCTACACCGATAACGCAACTCTCAAATGGTTGAAGTCTGTCTCTGGCTTGAAATCTAAACTGATGCGATGGGCTCTGTTAATTGCAGAATTTGATTTCGATGTATGTTACGTCCCAGGATCGAGGAACATAGGAGCAGACAGTTTATCTAGGCACCCGGTGATGGAACCTGAAGTTAGGAGCAGCATTGTTGAGAGGGAGTTCCCACAAAATCACCGAAGCGAACCCAATGAACCTGTCCTTATGATCACCAAGAACGAAATTGATCTAGAAGTAATTAAGCATAGGCAAGAACAAGACAAGCCCTGTAGTACCATGACGCAGTGGATCAGGAGACAGAACATCGATAGTCGAAAGTCGGTAGCTTATTTCAGGAGTGAATGAAATGAGCATTCAGCAGTAATAAGAACAGTGTCAAGAAGCCATTTATTTTTCAAAAAAAACCTTTTAACTGGAAGACAAATAGATTTTTTAGTGTAACAGAGTTGAAGTTTTTAACAGCTATTCTAATTAATAGATATAGTTTTTAAGCAGGCTAACTATGTATTCATCCTGTCTCATTTCATCAACCCATTAACCCTCACATTGTTTTAACATCATTTTAATTTAATTTTATATTCAAATTAGTCTTTAAGAGGAACAATGTACCTGAAAATAATGTATTCAGAAACTTAGCGATTCATCTAAGCTTAACAACAGCTGAAGATGTTCTCAAGTGAGAATGAAACATGTACTGTTTATAATTAATAATTTGCTGAAAAGCAAATAAAAAGTATCAAAAAGGTGGAAGATTTTCAATTATTGTAACTCTCTGCAGTTGCAACATCCGGCAGACATGATGCGTCCTCTACTCCAACAGTTGCAAAGATGGAGACTAACAGTGAAAAAGAGTATGCTGTTCTGGAATTTACTTCCAGCCAATCTGTGACAACCGTGTGGCGAAACTTAAGCTCAAATTATCGGAAAGATCCACCCAGTGCCAACTCCATTCGCCGATGGTATGAACAGTTCAAAACCATGGGATGTCTGTGCAAGGGAAAATCAACAGGCCGTTCTAGTGTGCCTGAAGAAACAGTTGAGTGTGTGCGACGCAGTTTTGAACGTAGCCCACGAAAGTCAACTTGTTGAGCGAGCAGGGAAACGAACATGCCTCGTTGGACCGTTTGGAAAGTCGTAAGGAAAAGATAGCAGATGCGCCCGTACTGTTTGCATCTGCTCCAAGCATTGTCGCCGGCTGACAAAGTGAACCGTTTTGAGTTTTGTACAAGTTTTCAGGAGCATATGGAAGATAATGAATTTTGTGACAACCTTGTCTTCAGTGATGAGGCAGCATTTTTTCTGAGTGGTAAAATTAACTGGCCAATGTAAGAATTTGGGGGATTGAAAATCTCCGTACCCATGTGCAGCACGTTAGTGACTCTCCCAAGCTCAATGTTTTCTGTGCCGTTTCGAAATTTAGGTTTATGGTCCCTTCTTTTTTGCTGAAAAATCCATTACAGGGCACATCTACCTGGATATGCTGGAGAATTGGTTCATGCCACAGTTGGAGACCGATAGCATGAACTTCATCTACCAACAGGATGGTGCCCAACATCATTTCCATGTTAATGTTTGTGACTTTCTGAACAGCAGATTTCCAGAAAGATGGATCGGCTGTATCGGGAATGAAAATCATGCCCTCATGCCATGGCCTCCACGCTCTCCTGACCTCACCCCTTGCGACTTATTCGTATGGGGTTATGTGAAAGACACAATTTTTACGCCACCATCACCAGCTGATCTAACAGAACTGCGGGCCCACAATATCAAGGCCTTTGGTCAAGTTAACAGCGACATGCTACGTCAGGTGTGGCACGAACTTGACTATAGAGTTGATGTGTGTAGAGTCACTCTTGGAGTGCAGTGGAGAGCACTTGTAGGCTCATAAAAAAGTTTTATAACGTTGGAACAAATAATGAACAATTAGAAATTTTTTGAAACCGCTCCAATCATTTGTGCGCACCCTCTATATATAATAAACTAAAAACCATTAAACACACAATATGTGGTACTTGTTAAAAAGGTTTTCCTTAACACTTTCAGCACTACCATATTTTAACGTTGAACCTGGCAGTGAACTGGGTCTTTTTTCCTGAACTATAATACGTTATTACTAGAGCCCGGAAGTTAGGCAGAATGCCTTTCTTATCTGACTGGATATATTGAAGAATCAGATAGAGATAGATATGTTTTCGTGCATTTAGGAAGTGTAGAGACAATTTTTATTTTGCCTATTTTGGCTTCCATTGCCTATTTTAAGATTTAAAGCCTTTTTTTACCTTCTTTTTTATTGTTATGCAATTTTTTCCTGTGATTTACACATTTTAAAAAGCACATAATGAATTTCCGTACATCAAAGACAAGAAAGGTTTCAGAAATTAAATTACATATTGCCGTCGCAAATATCTATTTAGAATATTGTTCCCTGTAAATCGTTTATTTGTTTTCAGGCATTCGAAAGCTTATTTTTTTAACCCATTCATTTAACCTCTGTAAATAGCAGAACCTTCATTAGTGAAAGGCATGCACAAGCTTAATGAATACCAGGAAAGAGAGAGGATGAGGGAAGTACATCTCTTCTCCTTCCTCACACCCCTTTTGCTGTGACAATGCGTAATTACCAGGTATTCCCAATTTCGAAATTATAAGATAATGCAGAAGTAGGGAGGAAATCATTTCTGTCTAAGAGGTCAAACATAAAAGAAGCTGTTAGTCTGCTGTTGAACTTGTTAAAGGCAACTCGGGCGTTCGCGCTGACTTATCATGCCGAAATTTTCATCGTTGCATGGTAAATTACATGGCTATGATCGCAAATTCGGTTCTGATACACTTTCTACTGATGGAGCTACACTCTTTTGCAAAATCTGTGAACTATTAATCACGAAAAAAGTAATTTATAACTCAACATTTCGCAACAACGAAACATAAGTCTAGGTTAAATATTGTTGGCCCTAAGATCAATTTAATATCAACCTGCAGTTACAACATCCAGCAGGCAATCTCACCCTTCCGAATCCGGGTTTTCAAGGACGTGGCACCAGAGCTCCCTTTACCTCCACAGGCAGTTCTCACCAGATGGGAAACCTGGATCTCAGCAGTCATATATTACAGCGACAATTTGGACAAGATATGTGAGGTACTTCGTGCCACATCAGTAGACGAAGTTGCTTCAGCTCGCGAGGTAAAAAAGTTGTTGGACCATGAAGAGCTCAGCAATGATGTGGCATTTATAACAGCACATTATAGTGTGATATTGGAAGCAATCTTGAAGTTGGAGAAAAGAGATGATTCGCTGGTATCATCTATGGCGATCTTCGAAGATGCAGTAAATCAACTGCTGCAAGCACCAGGAGAAAAAGGAAGCGGTGTTAGTGAAAAGTGTAAACGTTTTCTGAGTGCTAATGTGGACATTGAAAAAATGAATAACATTCGTGATGTTCTGAAAGGTGAAAATTCCGTTTTAACTCGTATGTGTTCTTCCGAAATGGCTTTTTTCAAATTTGCGCCAATCACTTCAGTGAAAGTAGAACATTCCTTTTCCATGATGAAAAACATTCTTTCTGACAAGCGTCTGTCTATGACAGTTGATACTTTGAAAAAGCACCTTGTTGTTGCTTGTAACCAAGGAAAGCAAGAGTAAGTACGCTAATTATGTGGTAAATTGATAATAAAGAAATGAATGAGTATTTAAAGTACATATTTTCATTAATAATGAGCGAGATTCCTCTTTGCTTTCACTCCTAATAAATGCCTATTTTAATTACAGTACTGCCTATTTTCAGTATTTCAAGTGCTTTTTTGCCTGCCTATTTTAACCAAAAATAAATGCCTAACTTCTGGGCTCTAATTATTACACAACAGCAAAACATAATACATACCTGATTTTTTTATCATATGATGGTGTTAGCCATCGAAAATGAAGATGTTAATCAGAAAGACTGGGCGAGTTGGCCGTGCGGTTAGGGGCGCGCAGCTGTGAGCTCGCATCCGGGAGATAGTGGGTTCGAACTCCACTGTCGGCAGTCCTGAAGATGGTTTTCCATGGTTTCCCATTATTACACCAGGCAAATGCTGGGGCTGTACCTTAATTAAGGCCACAGCAGCTTCGTTCCCATTCCTAGACCTTTCCTGTGTCATCGTCGCCATAAGACCTATCTGTGTCGGTGCAACGTAAAGCAAATAGCAAAAAATTAATCAGAAAGTACATATCTAATGTAATTTAATTATACTAGTCTTATGAAAAACATTTTAAACATGTTCGGATCGGGCGAGTTGGCCGTGCGCGTAGAGGCGCTCGGCTGTGAGCTTGCATCCGGGAGATAGTAGGTTCGAATCCCACTGTCGGCAGCCCTGAAGATGGTTTTCCGTGGTTTCCCATTTTCACACCAGGCAAATGCTGGGGCTGTACCTTAATTAAGGCCACGGCCGCTTCCTTCCAACTCCTAGGCCTTTCCTATCCCATCGTCGCCATAAGACCTATCTGTGTCGGTGCGACGTAAAGCCACTAGCAAAAAAAAAAACCATGTTCGGAAAAATCTTTTACATTCAAGTTATACCAATAAACCTGCTCAAACAATAAAAATAGCCATTTACTGTCACTACTTAAGCAACAAATAAACACAGTTACATTTGAAATACACTATTGACCTATTTTGGAATAGTTTGTTTTGATATAGTAGCCCTGAAAACATTGGGCAATGCACAGTCCAACTTTGCACTCCTTATTACACCATCTAATTCCTTTTTGCGGTACAGGTGAATTATCAGTCTGCATCACTTCATTTAAACAAACAAAAAATAAGCCCAAATTGCCGGAGAGGTGAAGTATTTCTTTTGTTTGTATTTGGAGTCAAATATTGCAGCTAGAAACTTGCATTTGAAAGTGACGTAACAAGTTAAGGTGTTGCCCGAACTATCACTTGATATGTGATCTGGTTCGTAAGCAGAGTATTCATCTGTCGTTTAGTTCTGAACCCGATTCTCCCGGTAAAAAGTCCAAGATATCACTATCATTGAGCCGACGTGTTGACATGTTTGTAGAGTAACACAGCTCACAGTGCGACAGATTGGGCACACTCAGCACGCGGCACATCGATTGCTTCGGTATAGGTCACGACAGGGAAGAAAGTACCCTTTTCATTTTTTCAGTTTGAACTCCTCGATAACTGCTGCATTTTAGTGGACACTAGATAAACTAGCACCCCCAAGCAAGAGACGGGAACAATATGGGATACACGCAGCTCTTTATAAACATGCCGTCCACAACCAAGAAAGCAGTTTGCCCATATCCAATATGGGCGTAGTGTTGAAAGTGTTAAAAAACATGATGCAAATTAAAAATGAGGTGGTGGTTGTTAAAACTAATTTTGAGCTGAGGCCTTTTTCTTTTTTGTTGTTGCAGTATTCTCGTAGTCCCCTGACGCAATTTGAATGATATCTGTACACTGTTGACTGAATTATTATGTTCAGCATAGGCTGACATATATAAGTTGTTGTTGAAGTTGAACTGTCTGTTATCTAGTCTGTAAAGTGGATAATAAAAATCTTAAGAATTAAAAAATGGTGACATTTAACTTGCATTACGTGGCCTACTTGTATTACCCGTGTTTTCTGACTACGGAGTCCTGCTCTCACAGTCGAGACGTATGACATATTGTTAGGAGGTGGAGTGGAGAAATGGGGCGGAAATTGCAGGAGTATGGCAGTATGTGGGATTATGGGGGTGATGGTTAAAACTGAGTGTAATAATTAATTCTTCTGGTCTTGTTTTGTACTACATATAATTGGAATGAAAGTTTCCCATATTATATATTATTTTTTTTCATTTATCTCATTGAAGTTGAGGGCTGGATTCTTTTATTGATACATACTAATGAAACATTCTCTAAAATGAGTAGTGGGCCTTTTTGTTCACGTTGTAAAATATTTAGATATTGATCTAGTTATGATCATGGTTTTTGTGGTGTTTACTCATGGCAGAGAAATGATTGTAT
Source organism: Anabrus simplex (assembly GCF_040414725.1). Taxonomy (NCBI): domain Eukaryota; kingdom Metazoa; phylum Arthropoda; class Insecta; order Orthoptera; family Tettigoniidae; genus Anabrus; species Anabrus simplex. Next base: position 270,697,922 of record NC_090268.1, on the reverse strand, counting down.
GTTAAAGCTTTGCTCTGTTCTGTATATCTTATGAAGAAGTTCCTGATGCTTGTATCTGTTTCTATCCATATTATCAAAGTTATCTGTCCAATTACCTCAGTTGATCGGGGTTATACTGTATATTCAGCTTCTCGGTGATTGTGAGGCACTTCAATTTATTGTCACAATGCTCTGTGTGAACGATACCAGTGGTGATGGCTTACTGATGCTTACTGAGCAGTGAACAGTTTGCACAAATATCTTCAAGATCGCTGCTCAGGCAAGCTATGACCTCGCTCCCTTGATGTCAAGGGATATTAACCTGGAAAAGTAGTCTGTAGCATTCGAACAAATGTTTTTTGCAGTGTATCATTAATGAAAATTTATTTTTTAATTTGGCGTATGGCCTCCGGAGAGGCCTGGTGTGGGTCTTTGTCTCATAGATGGCCTATTAGGCGACCTGCATGTCTGTGAAGATAAGGATGATTTCTAATGCTGAATATGCCACACACACCCAGACTCTGAGCCTTTGGAATTGACCAATAAAGGTTAAAATCCCTGACTTGGCCGGGAATCGAACCTAGGACCCTCTGAAACGAAGGCCAGTATGCTGACCATTCAGCCTATTTAACCCTTTCCCGCCCGAAAGCGCCCGAAAGCGCCAGACTCTTCACTTTGCCTTCCGGTCCTTAGCGCCCGAAAGCACCCGGCTGCATTATCTGCATACTTACGTGAGTTATGCGATAGGTTTTAGTTTTCTTCGGCTTTGAAGGGTTTATGAGGCGTTTATGAACACGCAGTACGATTTACTAGGCTTAGGAAATGAAAGAAGAGCGATAATCTGTCTTGACGTCGCCTAGGAAACGGTCTTGAACTTCCGTGAGCGCAGGACAGCTGTGTCGTTCGTAAACATGGCGGGATTGAATACTGCGGACATTGAAACTGAGCTGAATATAGGCGACAAAAGTGACACAGAATCGTTGAGTAGGGGTGGAGGTGAATTTTTAGTGAGGGAATTATGTATCAACGAAGATAATTTTAGCGATAACAGTGATGTAAGTGAAAACGGATATCGAGGATTCGGATCTGATTGCGATGCCGCGGCATTTCAGTTAACACAGACATTTTGTTTCGTTACTCCGAATGATTATACAGATGGTGTTGAACCTGTCCATAATTTCGAAAGAGTATTACGGGAAAAAATATATTATTCTTGACATAGGCCTATGTTAGGAGGAGACAAACTATTCAGTGAGATATCCACTTGCATATATATCAATGCAACATTCAAACAGGCACATTCCGGAAACATAGATACAGAATGTGAAGACACTTGCTCAGGTGAAATAGAAGCTGATATACAGTATATATTCCACTTCCAGAATCACACGGTTATTGGTTTAGAGGGATTCGTACAACATGATAAAAAGAGCCTACCTTTGTGTTGAGTACCACAATGGGGGGGGGGGTTTGAACCAACAACCTTATGACTCAATGAATACGGAAATGGATGTGATGGTATTTTTCTAATATTATTGGAAATTTGAATACATTGTGATCAACAGTTTTTATTATATTTAACTTTATCTGAAACAGTGTGCTCTACTTCAATTTTTCCTAAATAATAGGTTGAAATCTGGCGATAAGCGGACTAAAAATGTGGGCGGGAAAGGGTTAATGTCAAAAATTTAATTTTTGGTCCGTAATGAATCAAGATTTACATTAAGAAATATGGGTAAGTGGTTCCACCTATTCAATACTGCAAAGTTGTCACATATGCAATTAAATACAGGAGATTTTCGGCAGTAGGGCAGCATATAAATGGCTATAAACATAGCTTTCACAATGTTAAGCACGATATAGACATCATCGAAATATTAAACAAAGGCCTGTTACTTGACTTAACGGAGCAATGTTTCATTTTACTGGATCAATATTTCAACCCTAACTACAATCTTAATGACTTGTCCGAAAAACGTACAAATTTTATTTGGTACACTTATTTCAGTAATTAATAATCGTGCAATACCAGAAGATAAATCAGTATACAAAATAATACGTAACATGCTAGCATACTACCCCCACTGTAATCCACGGCGTCCTGATCAACGCCCTCACCACCCCTTCCCCTACACAACATGCTCCGCCTCTCCGCTAAGTGCGGTCTGTTGCCTTTCATTTCGTAAGGCAGTTCCTCTTTAACTTGACCCTCGTCAACTTGGTGCTCGAGGTGAGTTTCTATTTACAAAAGGAATTTTCCTTGCCTCTGCTTCCGTCACGTTAACACGCATTATATTTTCTTCTTTTAGGTCTGCCTTGGTTCGAGATCTTTCTAGTTCTACCAAATTCCTTTAGAACATATTGTTTTTCAAGAATTATCGTCCACCAGTCTACAAATCTTAAATCTATGCATAATTATGGATACAAGAATCAAATTATAAGATAAATACTATGTGACATAATTATATACTAATATAATTTATTTTATCCACACAAGATATTAGTCACCAGACTCTAGATCAGGGGTTTCCAATTAGTAAGAATTCAAGGGCCACATTGGAAACCTGAAGCATGACTGCGGGCCGCACTTTAATAATAGCACAATTAAATTAGAATCTAGCGAGTTCCACCTTTTCAATATAAAATACAATGTTGTTGGATGGTATTTACAACATTATTTATTACAGAACATGTTTCGGTGTTCAGTTTTTGACACCATCATCAGCTGCTCAGAAAGTGCGAAAAAACTTGGCAATCTAAACATTAAACAACATATTGTCATACGTAACTCCTTAATATACATATATACAAACAATAGAATATTGCACTAGTTAAATCCTAAAACATCTACAGTAATTATGCTATATTAAAACTCTAATATGTAACAAGAGAATTCTTGTAAGTCATAAATATAAAATTCCTCGTCTGTTTGATGAGTTGTCTTCACATTCCTTAATGTCTGTGATTTTGTACTATCGTACTATTGAATTCAAATGCGAACTTAAGCTTGAGGATTTAAAATCGTATGCAGTCCATTTGATGTTAAAATGTTCATTTCATGTATATAATAACCACTTAGATGGATTAAAAGCTCGTTATATACAATATGATTAAACTGGGCCGTCTTCTTAAATTAATTAAGTACAAAAACTTCGTATTTTTAATGCTGTATGCGTGGTTGGAACTGTAATTTCATTTGTCCTACAGTTGTTAGGCGGACATGTCTTCTCAGTTCAATAGAACCCTGCAATAATGAAACCCAATGTTAAGAGAAAAGCGGGAATATTGATAAAGAAAACTAGAATCTAACTGTTGATACGGCTGACCCACCTCTAAAGCTGTGTAATTCGCGTGATGGCTGTGGCGCGATGCTAGTATCTTGTGCTCTGTGATGAAGAGCAGGGAAGGAGAAGTAGGGGCGGCAAAGGGGAAGTTTCTAGAACGTCGAACGTTTTGGGAGAGAGTCCGGGGGGCGTTGTGGACGAAGACAGTAGTAAGCAAAGTTGTTATGTAGAGTTCGGAATACGCTCGAATTTTCTGGAATTTTTAATTTGTTAAGTAATAGAATCAAACAATCAAATAAAATCTTGGGTTTTTCCGAGATCTCATTCAAATTCAGGTTAGCGTTATAGTATTGGTCTAGATGTATTAGACATGCCTCCGTAATGTCAAGCTTCTGTCCCTTAGACAGTGTTTCCATGATCTCGAGGTTTTTATCTATGTCTGTGAATTTATGTTTATACTCATTGATATGCTAGCCTACCGCTGAGAATCTGTGATATTTTACAGCGTTAAGGTGTTCCTGATACCTGACATTAAAGCTACGCCCAGTTTGCCCTATGTATCCGCTTCCACAGTCCCTACATTTGAACCTATATACCCCTGATTTAGAATATGGATTGACTTTGTTGACAACCGAAACATTATGTAAAACTGTTGTACTTCTATTATCTGTCTTGAATGCGATCCTAATGTTACGTTTCCTGAAAATATTTGTAATTCTGTATACATCTTTATTAAACGTGAAGGTTGCAATTTCCTTTGCTTCTATTTTACTTTTCATCAGACTCGTTTGAGGGCGATATTTGAATTTGCTTATTATTCGTTCTATAAAATTCTCTTTAAAACCATTAACTTTAGCCATAGCTCGAATGATGTTCAGTTCCTTGTCCAAGTTTTGTTTGGACATTGGTATACTAAAAGCGCGATTCACCAAGCTGTTATAGGTCGCGCATTTATGAGTTAAGGGGTGTATCGAATCATTACGTATTGTAACTGCAGTTTGTGTGGGTTTTCTGTAAATACTAAAAGAAAATGAAGAAGCGTGTCTATTAATCTTTAGGTCTAGATAATTAATGGATTTTTCTATTTCGGATTCTAAAGTAAATTTTATATCCGTATCTATTGTGTTAAGATTATTAAGTCGTAGAGGCGTTGGTAATGCGTTCATCCAAGATAACAAACGCATCGTCTACATACCTAGACCAAAATAGAACAATCTTGAATTTTTCATTTATTTGTGTGTCCTCTAGAAAATCTAAATAAATTTCTGCCAAAATTCCTGAGGCCGGAGACCCCATTGCAAGGCTGTTTTGTTTATAAATGATCTGGTCGAAAGTGAAATAGTTGTTACTGATCAGCAATTTTAAAACCGTCATGAATTCATCAATTTCAAGCTTGCTTAAGTGACTGTATTTTTTCAAATTTTTGGCAATAATGGGGAGCAATTTATTAGTTTTGATATTAGGAAACATATTTACTATATCAAAAGAATGTATTGTGTGGTGATCCTGTAATCGAAATTTAATTAATTCTTTAGTGAATTCTACGTCATTCTTTACGGATTTATTTGCAGTGAATCTGTAATGTTGTTTTAAGAATTTTTGAATATACTGCGCTAATTTATAAAGGGGGCTAGGCCTGTAATTGATAATTGGCCTAATGGGGACTCCGGCCTTGTGGATTTTTGGCAGCGCTTTAGCGATAGGAAGGCCGGGGTTCATGCTAATTAATTTCTGCTTCTCATATTCATTAAAGAGGAAAGAAGATGTCTTCAATGTTTGTTTCAATTGCTTCTGCAATGACTGAGTCGGGTCCTTCTTAATAATAGAAAAAGAGTCATCATTAAAAAAGTTTTTTGTTTTTTGGATGTAATCAGCTTTATACATGATAACGGTTACGTTGCCTTTATCTGCTTTAGTGACTATAAGCTCTTGGTTTTTTATTTTCTTTTTAAGTTCAAATATTTGTTTCCTATCCTTGAAAGAATCTTTGGGGATGACAAACTTATTATTATTATTATTATTATTATTATTATTATTATTATTATTATTATTATTATTATTATTATTATTATTATTATTATTATTATTAGCATTATTACTATTATTATTAACCATTTTGTTCAGCTGTTTCTTTACTTCTCTTCTGACTTCATCCTGTAAGTCGAGTGGCAATTTTCCGAGTGCGATTTCTGTTTCTATAATCAGATTTTTAGTTACTTTAGCTTGATTGAATGTCGGCCAATTATGTTTAGGGCCTTTCTCAAGGATAAGTCTTTCCTCTTCATTCAAGTTGACATTGGAGAGATTAATGAGTGGAGTATGAAACTGTTTCAATGGATCTTCGTTATGTGTAAAATTGGACCTTTGAATCGGGGATGAAGATTGGGTTCGACCTTTTTCTGCTTCCTTCCTTAGTCTTTCTAGCTTTTTCTCCAATGTTAATTGTTTACTTGCAAGTACATTAGATAATTTGAATTGAACTTTATTTTGAAAAAGGTTCCATTGTGATGCAGAGAGCAAGAATGTAGCTTTGAGGTGAGTCTCATATAATTTCTGATTCAAAAAGGATTTCTTTTTGTGGAGGAATTTTAATTCGTTATTGAGCCATAGCCTTTTTGACTTTACCCAGTTTTTACTTCGATGCGGCACACCTGGGTCCCGTTTTAAAACACTTTTCAAGAAATTTGGAGTCAAATCATATGCTATACATTGTCTAATAAATTTAATATCCTTACCAAGTTTTCCCACTTTTATTCTTAAATTCATATAACGATGAGCTATAAAAAATGCCTGGTGGGCTTCATCATTAAACGTAAGGAACTTCATCTTTTGGTCCGTATTGAACTGAGATCACAATTAAATTAGAATCTAGCGGGTTCCACCTTTTCAATACAAAATGTTGTTGGATGGTATTTACAATAATAGGCCAATTTTCGTAAAATTCCGCAAATAGAACAGAGGTACCAGTATACAAAATAATATGCATAGTTCAGTTGAAATGGAGGTTTAATAATTTTAATTGCTTAAAACACATGCGGCTCGCGGGCCGCCATTTGGAAACCCCTGCTCTAGATACTATCAAGGCAAACTCGAACATTTTACATAGTTAAGTAACTATATTCTACGAGGAACTATTTTTGTCAAATAATTGGTTGCTGCTATCTGATCTTTTCCCTCACATATAATAACTTTCAATATTCTAAAAGGAAATCAGCCAATTTTACTGTATGTTAAATATAATTAAATATGGTTATAATTCGACAAGGCCAATTGAATGTCCTTAATGTTCATTCAAGATATATTTTATAAAAAAATTGAAAAGACTCAATGCTGTAATCAACCTTTTATAACATCTGTTAAGTTAATAAATTTCATTATTCGTCCGTATTGAACCAAGATTACAATTTATTAAAATTTGTATCCACCTTATTCAATACATTAAAATGTTGTTAAGATGAAATTACAACATATATTTTATCAGAACTAGTTTCAGCGCATTTTTTGCGTCATCATAAGCTGATATACATTCTTGGAAATATTGGCAAACATATAAGTTTATCTACGTCACATAAAACAAATTTTAAAAAACATATTGATGATCTAAAACCGTGTTACAACAGTACTGTTTCAAAGTCCACATTATCTGAGACTTGCGAGTACCGTATTAAACTTTAAATTGATGAGGTCCGATGTAAGTTGGTTTGCTTCCTCATAAATTAACGTGGGTTTAACAAGAACAACCACTGAAAACACAATCTTCTTAAAGAAACATTAGCTCAGCTTAACACTTCTTAAACCGTGATGCAGAACCGCATTAAAATACGAGCTCGTTTCCACCTCATTACGATTGCTCCATTATAACGGCTTGAAGATTTTGTTGAATTATTTTAATACGGTTCTACATCACAGTTTAAGAAGTGTTAAGCTGAGCTAATGTTTCTTTAAGAAGATTGTGTTTTCAGTGGTTGTTCTTGTTAAACCCACGTTAATTTATGAGGAAGCAAACCAACTTACATTGGACCTCATCAATTTAAAGTTTAATACTCTCAAGTTTCAGATAATATGGACTTTGAAACAGTATTATTGTAACACGGTTTTAGATCATCAATATGTTTTTTAAAATTTGTTTTATGTGACGTTAAACTTATATGTTTGCCAATATTTCCAAGAATGTATATCAGCTGATGATGACGCAAAAAAGGCGTTGAAACTAGTTCTGATAAAATATATGTTGTAATAACATTTTAATGTATTGAATAAGGTGGATACAAATTTTAATAAATTTTATAACATCTACAAGCAATTCGACAACGTCACTCACTGTTTTTGTATTCAAAAGATTGTATAACACGACTTGTATTGTATTTCATAAGAAATTATTCTAGTCTTTGCATTTTAAACTTAGTTTAAGAACAATGGTTCAAGTTATACACACACAAATTTTTAAATTATGTTAAAGTAGTGTTCAAAATGCCTTGTAACAATTTTCTTAGGCTGATGATGGAAAATAAAGTTGCCGAAACCGGTCCCAATAATGAGATCAAATAAATTTGTGACGTATTAAAAACTTCACAACTTTGTAGTATTGAATAGGTGGAACCACTTACCCATATTTCTTAATGTAGACCATTCAGCCAACGAGTCAGACATTAATGAAAATGATACTGTATTTAAATGTATAAATGATGTTCTCTAGGAACTTGGAATGTGCACAAGTGTAAAGAAAACCCTAATAAACATGAAGCATATATCTGAAATAAATTAACATAGGAAGAATAGGAATTTAGTTGGGAAAGGTTTCTCCATAAAGATGTGTGTGGTATAAATGGGGAAATGGTAGGTGTGTGCTTATATCAGGCAGGGAGTAAATGCATTTTCTTATTTCATATTAGTTTGGGTTATTTATTATTTATATTTTTCTTTCACATTAACTTAAAAATAGTATGTATCATTGCACTATTACTTGCATGCACCAAAATTCACAGTGAAAAGCAAACTACTAAGTGTTGCATAACTGCTTCTTATTTACAGACTGGTCATTGCAGGTCGGTATGTCTTACAAAATTAACGTAGATATCGGTTCACTTCATGTTCATTACAGATGTGTATTTAACTCAGGTTAGCACTCAGAGTGCCATGACAATAACGTTTGTTAGAATATGCAGGGGCATAAGCTTGGTCATACTTCAAGCAGTCACAATTGAATTCCATGAATGTTTCCTCACATTGTATTGTTGAGAGTATACAATTCCCTTTGTATGACCCAAAATCAGATTTTGTGAAGTGTGAAATCAAGAAATGCACTGGTCGTACCACTCGCTGCTTGAAGAAGTATACGATAATTGCGCTGCTGCTTCTGTTCTTAGGCTTCAATCTTTCCTTTCCTGCTTTCCTTTTTCAAGTCTTGTTTCATTTTGACTCTAATAGTATTAGGATTTTTGTTTTTCATGGTCCTTCCTTTTGTTTTCTGTTCCCTTTGTTCGATTCGTACTGCCATTCCTAAAATATACAGTATTCTTATATTCATTGTCACTTAATGAATATTAACTATAGTGAGCAGTATAGAAAGTTTCTCTGATTAATTTTGGTTGTAGTGTAGCCCCTTAAGAATATTAACAACAATCATTTTGTCTTCCTGTTAACTTTGTACTTGTTTGGGCTGGAGTGTATATATATATATATATATATATATTTATACCTTTTTTTGTTGTTTGTTTTTGGTAGCATGGGCGAATTCAGAGGTGTCAGTTGCCCCCATTGCAGCCGATGCTGTTAATCCATGGAGCTGTAGTGAAAACTCAAATCTGACTGTTCCACCTGCAACTGAGGAAGGAGGATGGGCAGATTTTGGCTCTGCTGGGTTTGCAGATTTTGAAGCCAATTTTGGGGGTAAAGATCCCAGTGAAAGTAGTAAAGAATCAGAAAATGATGGAAGTTCTCCTTCAACAAAGAACATGGCCAACAACACTGCAAACATCTCAACATCCACAAGTAACTTTTCAAAATATTATTAATTTAAATTGTATGGTTCCTCGTTCTTTCTATATGGTAAAGCTTGTTGAAAAGGAGGATAATATTGAATTCTTACAACAACAAGAAATATTAAAATGTCTGTTTTAAGCATTCATTGAAATTGTTCCCAGAGATAGAAGGTAAAGAGATGGAAAGTAGCTACTCACCTTGATCAGATGATGTTTGTGTACTGTTGAAAAGCTCATTCAGTACTAAGCTTAAATTTGTTTCCAAATAGATATTATTCTTTTCTTATCGCAGGATATTTGCAAAGTTTATACTTCGTAGGTCATACAGTGATGAACAGTTGACATGTTCTTAGTTAGATTTAGATGCATTTCCATCTGGAAACTGATTTTGCCTACATATTTAATCATTTATATTTTACTTGTAACCATTACCGTATTTTCTCGCGCAATTAACGCACTTTTTTGATGAAAAATACAGGTGAATACTTTGGATGCGTAAATTATTCAAGGAATTCAGATATTTAAAAATTTACATTTAAGAGATGCATCAAATAAAATATAAACACAATTGGTTCAACTCATTTGCGGTTATCGTCATTTGGCGTAAAATTCTGGCGTGAGATTCTTTCTGAAAAGCCAGATAAAGTACCAGTACATCAGGTAAGTTGGACATGTGAGTTTGAAGTACCGTCATTGGACAGTGTTACAATGTTATAAAGAGAGTTAAGAGGTTCCACCTAATCAATACACTAATATACAGTTGCACAAACTTGTTACAGCATGTTTAATTCGGGACCGCTTTCGATACATATTTGGTGCCATCATCAGCCGATTGAAAGAGCAGGGCAAAAGGTATACAATTATCAACACACATAACACAAAATATATGACAATGTTCACACTCTAAAGCAGGGCCTCTCAAACGCCCAAAATCTCGCGCGTGCAGATCGAGGCGCAAGACCTCCGTGCACCGTGCATCGGTGACGCTCGGCATGACTCGGATCAACGCTTCGTCTCTGGGCTACTCAGCTAAGCTCGGCTCTACTTGGCTGTACTCGGTTCAGCCAGCGCGGATTTGGAGCGCTATGGCGCAAGTGGGGCAGAGGGAGACAGGCGGAACGACCGAGACAGGCGTGAGGAAAGAGAGAGTAAGCGCTATTGCTCCAAATTGAAGAGTGGGGGGTCTGCACTCTGGTCAACCAAGCCAAGTCGTCTTTTGCACCGTGCACAGTGCATGTACCACGTGCATGAACCCTGAGAGGCTCTGCTCTAAAGGATATATGTAAAAATGTAACACTTTCATGAAGATGAAATATTCAATTGGATTTCATAAGCCACGAACCTGCTACGCAGGTGTAGCAGGGGGAGAGGTGATACTCCCACGTGGCGCGTCCCAGGTGGCAGATAGGGGGGTCCTAACCGGCTAGCCGGCGGACTTGAGGGAAATAAAATACCTCTCGAGGACCAAACACACTACCCCCTGTGGGTGGGGGACGCACATGTAGAATACACCCGCGGTATCCCCTACCTGTCGTAAGAGGCGACTACAAGGGGTGACCAAGGGATGATTGAATTAGAACCATGAAACTACTCTTGATTCGTACCATCATGCGGGGAACACCATGAGTTGCATGTACTTGCGAGTAGTACAGTAAAACCTCGTTAATTCGAAGTCTTTGGGACTAAAAAATCGGACTTCGAATCACGTGATTTCGAATTAACCGCCAAGTCGCAATTCAGAAGTACCAACCCTTGCCGTGTTACAAAATATTCTAAGGCCCGTTACTGCACGCAGTTAACCTTGATTCACAGTTTATACCTTTCAAATGCCATGAAAAAAGAACTATTTCCAAAATGTATCCAAGAAGGTGCATTTACGGTATTCAAATAGCACTCGGATATCTCACTGGTAATCACAACCTCACGCAACGAAAGAAAGAAAGAAGAAAAAAAAAAGCACGATTCAAAGACGAGGAGAAATCTATGCTGGCTCCCATGTGCAAGTGCTTTTGGATTACTATACTGTATGCATTTTAGATGCCTTGTATTTACACAGAAAGTACCCGATGCCTTTAAAATCGAACTTTCCTATGACTTTGTCCTTGTACGATTTCCCGCCATGGCACTTCTCTCGTACTTCAGAAATGTAAACACTTGCCACGTCACAAAGTATTAAGACCCATTAATACGTGCCATCACCTCGATTCACAGTTTAAACCTTTCAAATGCCATGGAAAAACCTATTTCCGAAATGTATCCAACAAGGTGCATTTACAATGTTCAAATAATGCACTTGGATAAATCACTGACAAACATAACCTCACGCAACGAAAGAAAAAATTGCACAATTCAAAGATGAGGATAAATTATGCCGTTTCACCTGTCCAAATGCATTATTTATTGGATTTCTGTACTGTTTGCATTTTTAGATGCTTTGTACTGGCATGGAAAGTGCCCGACGTTCTTAAAACATTGTAGCTTATCGAACTTTCCCTTGATGAGGGGATAAAGTATCTCGCTTCCATGTGCATTGCAACACACTACTATGACCCCCATCCCTCACCCTTGTATGATTTCCCGGCTGACAATTTCTCCTTTAAAACCAGAAGACCGTTTGGGCTCGCATTAAAATAAAGCAATGCAGTTTCACCGGCAATGACAATATTGTTCGGTGTCTACAAATTTATTATATGAGCCACGTTTTTTCGTCAACTGTCGGCATCGCCAGTGTTCGCGGATTCTATTTACCCACACACTGCCTGTTGCGTGATATTACGGCGTTCCTTAAAAGGTTTAATACAAAAGAATTCCGATTTCATTCAAGTTAGCAATCATGAAGCGCACTGTAGACCCACCAAAGTGAGTGTAAGTGCGGAAAGCTACCCCTCCACGTTCCGGAACGCGCGTTCTATTATGACTCGGAGCGGATAAATTTTGAGTTGAAATTACTCTGTAACACTGTAACATACTATTGTTTTAAAATGCAAAGGCCGTTTCAAATTAAAAGTCTGAATTTCGGTAATGGGGCCGACATTGTACTTCGAATTATGAATTATCCGTATTTCGAATTAAACAATTGAAATAACATGCAAAACTGTATCTCATGTTTCCGGGAACGAGAGCTTCTTCGAATTAGGCGGGATTTTGAATTAACCGATTTTGAATTATCGAGGTTCTACTGTATCACTAAATTGGTACGAAATAGGTTTGTGATTAGTTGCAGTAAAAAGCCTGGCCTGGTGGATTCCAGTACCCGTGCGTTGTACCCATTTGGGCAACACCGCGGGTCTGGGCGTAGCTTGTGATTGGTACCCACTATGTGAGGAACACCACGGGAATACCGGCGTCCGTGACTAGTGCACATAGGTGGGGAACCTTACCGGTTTGCGTTGGCTATGAGTGGCATCATTGTGTGAGAAACACCATAGGTCTGCGTTTCCTGTACGAATTGCAATACTTGTGAGTAGTACCATCTTGTGTGGACCACCGTGAGTCTTCGCTACTTTTGATCAGTACCCCAAAATGACAAATACCATGGTTCTACTTTACTCGCGACATGTACCATTCTATGGGGCCTTAGACGTGAATTTAACACCCCTTCCGACATCAAGCATCATTGTGCCTTATAAATGGTCCCTTGGTCAGTAATACTCTAATTAACTACCTTCTTTTTGAGTCTGATCCACTGTTTTTGTTTGTTTGTTTTTGTTTTTTTGTAGGGTTCGTGTCCATCCATTCATTCTTCATGACGTTTTTTATTTTATTTTGGTCAGTGGATGAATTTGAATTTTTTGTTATTTCATTTTGTACCATTAGGGGCCGATGACCTCGATGTTAGGCCCCTTTAAACATCCACCATCATCATCATGAAGTTCGTAAACAACGTGACAGTCTTGTCCCCTCCTGAGTTTCCTGCTCCCAGTTCTTCAAAGAACTCAAAGTTATCCTGTAGATTTTCATTGGCGTACAAAACAGATTTAAACCACGCAATTGCAATTGGGAAGAACTTCACGTTATCTGAATTATCCCCATACTTCCTTCTAAGAAACAGTATATACTGTATAATCCCGAGTACCACCCGCACTGATTTTTCGAAAATATCGCTTTCAAAATTGGGTGCGGGTCTTATTTAAAATTGTGGGAAATTTATCTTTCCGAATGCGCATCAATCGGGCATCACCGCCGGCATGGCTTGGCAACAATCCTATCTCCGCTTTCAGTATACGCTACTTCTGCGCTTGGCGTCAGTCTCACACACGTTCTCAGAGTATCAAAATGAATTCCACAAAGCTTTTGCGATCTTTTACTGCGAGTAAGAAACTGTAAGTAGTTCGGGAAGCTGAAATTATTAGAAATCGTGCCGCCGGTAGGAAATGCGATATTGACAAGTCGGATATTCGCGATTGGAGATAAAAGAAAAATGTACTATTAACATGTGGTGGTGATCGTAGAGCTGTTCGTGGGACTGAGTGTACAGTTTCCAGAAACCGAAATGTGTCAGCTAAAGGCATTAGAGATCGCAAAGGAACTTTCAACGGAACGGTTTAAGGCAAGCCGAGGATGGGTTTGTAATCTTTATAAAAGAAATGGGTTGAGCATACAAAGGCGTACTTCAATTTCTCAGCGTCTTCCTTGTGCCTACGATGAGAAGTTATTGTCATTTCAGAGTCACATAATTTGGTTGCAGAAGAAAAATGCATATTTGCTTCCCCAAATTGGCAATGCAGTTCAGATGCCAGACTACTTTGAAATGCCAGTGGCCAGGACTGTGAATGTTAAGGGTGCGAAAAGTGTTACCATTAGAACAGGTGGTAATGAAAAACAGTGGTGTAGGGTAGATGTGTTTTCTCGCCAACGGTACCAAATTGCTGCCATACATTGTTCTCAAGCGAAAGGCGCTTCCTAAAAATCTACCTGCTGGTGTTATTATCAGATCACAGAACTCCTGCTAGATGGACAGTTCACTTGTGGAAGACTGGGTAAAGTGTGTCTGGTAACGTCGCCCTGGTGCATTATTGGGACAAAAGAGCTTGCTTGTTCTTGACAGTTACCGCGGTCACACAACAGACACTGTGAAGAAACATATCAAGGATGGGAAAACCGACCTAGCAGTCATTCCGGGCGGGATGCCATCTATGCCACAGGCTCTGGATGTCTGCGTGAACCGTCCTTTTAAAGCTGCCTTGAAACAGCTCCATACAGAATGGATGGTGGCTGATAATCATGCACTGATGCCAACTGGTCGCATTCAGCGCCCGGAAGTTCAGCTGCTATGTTCGTGGATTTTGACGGCATGGAATCATATCCATGGAGGCCTCATACGGAAAAGCTTCAGGAAATGTAGCATTTCTAATGCTATGGATGGCAGCAATGACTACATTTATGGGAAGGTGATGGTGATGAAAGTTTCAAAGTTGGTACTGATGATGATGAATGAACTCGGATATCGTTCTGGAAATGTTTGTTTACTTTTATTTGTATTTTCTAATCATTTGATGTGTGTTAGTAAAGATTGTAAATCATTTTGACTTAACTTTTTTTAATTTTGTTCTTTCAAAATAAGGGTGCGGGTCTTATTCGGTGGCAGGTGGTATTCAAGATTATACGGTACATGTGTCTTTGTATTCTTGTATTTGGGAAGCTTACTTCCACTTGAGATACAATATTGTTTAGCTCATTTATTTATTTCAGGGGAAAGAACTTAGTGGGCCCCAACACTGAATGCATGTGAGTCCTTCATCAACCAAATCCTGTAGATTGTTGGCAGATTCAGTCGTGTATCTTACACCCTCTATTACTTACCCAATCACCTTATTGAAATCAACTCTGTACCTATGTAATGTGTTAACAGTGGCTGTCAAACATGAAGGAGCATTTGCAATGTGTAACCTCACAGAAGCCACTGTATTATTGTAGGTTTAGCAGATGGTTTCAAGATAAAGAACAATATGTTGAACACTCGGTGATTACTCTTGTTTGTTGTTTCGTCAGCCAGCAGAACACTATTGATCTTACGTTAGGTCTTCGATTTTATCTGCCCTTTTTTTCCTTAAGAAATAGAAAGTATCTTTTTCATAGCCAGTCAGCACCGATTTTTACCTTTTTCAATACACTTCCTGCTTTAGATGAAGTTAATTGTCTTGTCGGTGCAGCTGATTGGGCTCTGCTTTTCCTGTTTTATGATTTTTGCTCTTCATGCGTTTCGTACATTTGTCTGTCCAACCATGCACCACTCGGCTATTTCAGAACTTGCAACAACAGTATATTAATATTACTTTCATATACGTACAATCAGTCAACTTGATACTCAAGTTTTAACACTGACACCAGTAGCCAAAATCATTAAGGTGAGCATAATCAACCTTATGACTGACAGGAAAAGCAGAAGAAGTGGTGGATTTTATGGAGAAAGAGAATATAGAAATTACGGGGTTGAGAGAAGTTAAATGGAAGGGGAAAGGAAAGAAGAAAATGAGGAAACGATATACACTATATTGGAGTCGTAGAAGAGAGGCAAAAAAATGGAGTGGGTCTGATAATTTTAGAACAACTGGGAGAGTATGTGAATATGGTAAAGTACATCAGCGACAGGATAATAAAAAGTAGATGAGAATGAGGAATGAAGTGAAGGACTTTATACAAGTGTATGCACCACAGACAGAGAGCAAAGATGATGATATTGAGGAATTCGTGGAGAAACTAGAAAAGGACTTAAATGCACAGGTGGGAAATGAAACGCTAGAAAAAGATGTAGTAATCAGACCATATGGATATGGGGGAAAAGAATGAAGGAGAGAGACTAGTTGAGTTATGTGAGAGGAATGGAATGATTGTGGGCAACACGTAGTTTCGGAAGAAAAACAGCAGAAAAATTATAATATTATCAGTAGTTGATTAGTTTCTAGCAGAAAGGACAAATCACAGACAGTTGATGGATGTAACAGCTTTACTAGGAGAAGCATTCGATGGAGATCGTAGAATTGTGATAGCAAAAATGAGAGTGGGAGAAATGGAAAAATTAAAGGAGATAAGAGATATATTTAAAAATTTTCACCACTTCTCTCATCTTCTCATTCTACTATGGCATCTCCTTTTTGTTTCACTCTCGTTGATGTTCTACCATAGGACCTTTGCTCCACTTACAGTTGCCCTTTTGAAGTTGGATAATTCATCTTCCACATTTCCTACTTCAGTAACTGGAATTTGTTGTTTTAGTCTTCCCAGAAATTCTTCTTGTACATTCGTATCTTTTAATTTCTACACTGTTGTTTTACTATCTCTTATCTCCTTTAATTTTTCCATTTTCTCCACTCTCAGCTTTGCTATCACCACTATGACCTCCATTGAATTCTGCTGGTAAAGCTGTTGCATTCATATACTGTCTGCGATTTATCCTTTCCACCAGAAAGTAATCAATTACTGATTTTATTCTTCTGTCATCCTAGCTGTATCTTGTAATTTTCCCGCTGTTCTTCTGAACCCTGTGCTGCCCAAAATCATTCCATGTCAACTCAACTAGTTTCTTTTATTCATTCCTTTTCACCTCCTCTGGGTGGTGGGAGAGATGAAGAATACACCCACTATATACCCTGTCTGTTGTAAGAGGCGACTAAAAAGCTAACACCCCTTGCGTGTGGGGGACACAGATGTAGAATGTACTCCCGGTATCCCCTGCCTGTCGCAGTAGGCGACTAAAAGGGGTGACATAGGCGCAGACATGGATTGTGGTTTGGTATCATGTGTTGCACCCCCTGTGGATGGGAAGGGCTGAATACATTTAGTGGTAATCCCTGCCTGTCATAGAAGGTGACTGAAAGGATCATGTGACCATCGGTCCCCTCCTTTTTGTGTTAGTTGTAGACAGATTCAAAATTCCTGATGTGCGTGCTGCTTGGAGATGGGTCTTTTACATGTGCGAATATGCTCAAAAGCCCTATGGTGACCCTGGGAAGCCATTTGGGTGGAAGCGCCATGTACCTGCGCAGTAGCATCCGCCTGACAACACAGGTCCCCCACACAGCTGAATGCCGGAAGGACATCATTAAAAAAAAAAAAAAAATAAAAAAAAAAAATAAATAAATAAATAAATAAATAAATAAATAAATCTGTACTTATTAGTCTGTACATGCTATTGCGGGTGATTGGAGGAAGGGAATCCTAGTGCTCATTGCCTCGGTCATTCCGTATTAGACCTCGTCTAACATCGGACCCCGGGCAATACCTGCTACGACCAGGTGGGTATTGCCTTGGCTGCGTGGTTCGGCTACAGAGGTCCGATCGGAGCGGGTGGCATTCGAGGAGGATGATTTTGGGCATGACTTCAAAATGTCGTCAGCCTGCCTGAGCTGGTCCCCCACTAAAGTCTTTAACATTTGATTCCTTGAGGGGTTCAACCCCATGGGAACAAGTGCAGCGTGAAGGGCTTATGGTATCTCGTTGCTCGAATCGTCTGTATGTGGTACATATGGCAGAGGAGCTCACAACTCCTTACACGTGGTGCACTAACTGTCGTTGTCTTCATTCATCCCGAGATCGGATCTCCCCGGTATATCTCGGTGAGAAGAAAGTCTAAGAGATCAAGACCCTGATGTCACTGATCGTACAGATCATCTTCCACGTCCATTCCTTTTATTGGGAGATTGTAATGCCCATCACCCTTTATGGGGCTCTAAAACATCTTGCTCCAGGGGAAGGGAGTTGGAAACGTTAGTAAGACAGGTGGATTGATGTAGTTTGAATACAGGTGAACCAACTCATTTCAATTTACGTTTCAGCATTTACTCTCACATAGACATAAGTCTCTGTGACAGTGATCATTTTCCCATTGTTCTTACTTTGTTGAAACAGAAATCCGTCGAGGCTCCTCCTTGATGGATTCTTAAACCTGTTGGTTGGCCAAATTTCACATCACTAGCTGCCTTTAACGACACGACCAGGTAAAGCATAGACAGCGATATAAATGACATAACACAAGTTATTCTTGTTGCTGCTGAGGAGCCCATTTTGTCGTTTTCAGGGACTCTTTGCCAAAAACTCGTTCCTTGGCGGGACGAAGAAATTGCAGCAGCCATCAAAGAACGCCGTCACGCTTATAAATGCTATCGTAGGGAGCCTACTGTGGCCAATTCGGTAACATTTAAAAAACTTCGTATTAAGGCGAGAGTTCTTATTCGACATAGTAAGAAAGCTTTGTGGGAGGGATGTGTCGTCTATGACATCACATACTCTATCATCTCACGTGTGGTCTAAGCTTCGACGTATTTCGGGTATACAAGGATCATCTTCAGTTCTGGGAATTTCTATTGCTGGTGATATTGTCACTGAATCACTCTCAATTGCTAACCATCTAACCAGTCATTTTGAGGATGTGTCTGGCTCTGGGAATTACCATTGTGATTTCCTCACTGTAAAACAGGAGGCAGAATGTCATCACCTCAGTTTTGCCACTCAAGCTTCGGAGGACTATGACATGCCCTTGACGGAGTGGGAACTCTGCAGCTCCTTGGCGCTTTGCAAGGAAACGTCTCCCAGACCAGACAGTGTCCATAACCAGATGTTGAAACACCTTAGTGAGGATACTCTGTTATATCTCCTTCGTGTGCTCAACCGAATCTGGATAGAGGGTTAGTTTCCGTCTCAGTGGCGAGAGGACGTAGTAATTCCTGTCCTCAAGCCGGCTAAAAATCCTATGTATGCAGGAAGTTACGGACCTATTTGTCTTACAAACTGTTTGTGTAAGCTATTTTAGAAGATGGTAAATCGCTGACTTGTGTGGTGAAAAGAAAAAAAAAATGTGGTGGTGGTGGTGGTGGTGGGGGAGACTTTTGTCCGAGTACCAATGTGGTTTTAGAGCTGCTTGCTCGATCACTGATCACTTGGTATGGTTGGAGACTTCTATCCAGGATGCATTTCTCTGCAAACAGCATTTAGTGGCTGTTTTCTTTAACTTGGAAAAGGCCTATGACACGACATGGCGATATGGTATCCTTTCAGTCCTGTGTCCATGGAGATTCTGAGGTAACTTTGCTGGTATTTATTGTGTACTTTTTGTTCATCCATCTGTTCCATGTTGGAGTAGGGAGGGCATATTCACAATACCATGTTCAGGGAAATGGAGTCCCACAGGGATCGGTTCATAGTGTTGCTCTGTTCGCAATTGCCATAAACGGTATTGTTGCTGCTGGTAGTTCAGCATTAATACCGTCGTTACATGTGGACGATTTTGCACTGCAGTATGGCACAGCTGATAACTTGCAATATGGCACTCGCTGAGCGACAATTACAGCAAGGTTTTGGGACTTTAGAACATGGTTTTTGGTTTTCAACAGCAAAGTCCTCTGTTGTACACTTTTGCCAGAAGTGCATTCTTCACTCCCATCCTGAGCTTTTCTTAGGAAATGTCGTTCTTCCTGTAGTTGGCACCTACCGATTTCTTGGGTTCCTTTTCGATAGCAAATTATGGTGGGAGCCATACGTGCGGCAGTTAAAAGTGAAATGCACTAAGAAACTGAATATTTTGAAGTTTGCTAGCAACACTACTTGGCTAGCAGAATGCAAGGTGCTCCCACGATTTTATAGGACACATATTTTATCCAGGTTAGACTAGCGGCAGTGCAGCATATGGATCAGCAAGGCAAAGCGTCCATGCAAAACTCAGTATCATCCACCACAGTGGGGTTAGGTTGGCAACGGGAGCTTTTTGTAGAAGCCCCATTGCTAGCCTGCTCGCTGAATCTGGTGTGCCGCCTTTACGCCTGACGCGCCAGCAAATGTTTCTGTCCTATGCTGCAAATTTGCGATGATACCACTTCATCCGAGCTATCCTTGCGTATTCCACAATGGTATCCGTCGGCTTTATGCTGCTTATCCTCCAACAACGTGGCCATTGGAATATGCTCGGATAACAGTCTCAGATTGTTTGATGTACCTTCGGTTCCCTGTCTTGTCAGGCAACCAAGTGGGGTACCTACGTGGATTATACGATGGCCTGAAATAATCTTTGGCCTGCACACTGGCCCAAAGGAGAACACAAACCCCTCGACTTATCAGAGGCTCTTCTTGTCCATTTTTGGCTGATGTCCAGATTCAGTCATCGGGTACACGTATGGTTCGAGGGCAGAAACGAAAGTGGGCTATGCGTTCGTTGTTGACCATAACAGGTTTCTTTTTCCTTTACCAGAAGTCTGTAGTGTGTACACAGCTGAGCTGAGCTCTATGCTATTTGTGAAGCTCTGTTGTACACGCCGTCCGATGAGCGCCGGCCCTTTCTGCTGTGTACCGACTCCGACAATCTATTGATACATGTTTCCTTGGACACCCTCTGGAGCAGTGGGTCCAGGACCTGCTGGTTGGGTGTTTGGATGCAACCACCAGAGTCATATTTATGTGGCTCCCAAGCCACATGTGTCTAGAGGTAAACGAGTTAGCTGATAAGGCTGCCAGGGAGGCTGTTTACATTGCCCCCTTTCCCTTACAAGGATCCAGCAGGTGATATTCGCTATCAGCTGAGACATTTGGTTATGTTGCATTAGGAGATGGAGTGGCAGGCCATTCCACTTCCATATAATCTGAGAGTGATAAAAGGAACAATTAAGGTATGGAGGACTTTCCTTCGGGCTCCTCCGAGATAAGCAGTGGTATTATGTAGTCTTTGGATTGGCCACAGCATAGTAACACACCCATATTTACCAAGGAAAACCCCGTCTGATGTGTACTTGCGGCGATCATCTTATTGTGGTACTCATCCTTACGGAGTGCGTGGACCTGGCCGATCTGCGCCGCAGTCTAAAACTCCGGAGTACCATCTCCCTCATCGTTTGAGATGACCATCAGTCAGCAGACCTCGTCATCCGTTTTAGGAGGGATAGTGGTTTGTTCTATCATATCATAAACGTAGTGTTTATTATTAGTCTTTATGTTATTGTTTACTAAGTTTTTATTAAATTGACTCTGTTTTAGTTTGTGTTTGTATATTTTAACGTGTTTTAAAATATTAATTTGCATGATATATTATTGCATTTTAAGGCAATGTCATATTCTACCATAATCTATTATCTATCATTTTACCGAAAGAAAAAAGAAGGTATTGCGAATTAGATCCACTGATTATTTTATATTCACGATTGTTGTTTCCTCCCCTGCAAACCATGTGACCTTGCCGTGGTGGGGAGGCTTGCGCGTCCCAATGAAGCATATAGCCGAGCCACAGGTGCAACCATATCGGATGGTTATCTATCGGGAGACTAACGAATGGTTTATCGAAAGGGGGGTAGCAGCCTTTCGGAAGTTACAAGGGCGGCAGTCTGGATGATTGTCCGATATGGCCTTGTAATAATACTCAGCATGGCTTAGCTGTGTTGATACTGCTGCACGGCTGAAAGCAACGGGAAACTGCAGCGAGAACGAACTCCCGAGGACATGCAGCTCTCTCTGTAGGAATGATGTATTGATGATGGCTTCCTCTCGGGTAAAGTATTCCGGAGGTAAAATAGTCCCCCATTTGGATCTCCGGGTGAGGACTACACAAGAGGGGGCGATCATTAGGAAGATGGACACTAACATTTTGTGAGTCGGAGTGTGAAATGTTTGAAGTTTGAATCATTGTGGTAGGTTAGAGAATCTGAAAAGGGAGATGGATGGACTAAAGTTAGATCTACAAGTGAAGTACGTTGGCAGGAAGAGTAGGATTTTTGGTCAGGCGAATACAGAATTTTCGACACAAAATCAAACAGGGGAAATGCAGGAGTTGGTATAAAAATAAGAAAATAGGGCTGCAGGTAAGCTACTATGACCAGCATAATGAAAGGATTATTGTTGTCAAGATAGACACCAAACAAATGCCCACTATAATAGTGCAGGTCTATATGCCTACTAGTTCAGCGGTTGACGAGGAAATTGAAAGAATATATCGTCGCTGCCGGGACAAAACCTCCTATGTGAAATATTTTAGCATAGAACTTTGGCCGGTAAGGTTCTGTCATCTAAGATGCAATATTGTGTGAATATTGTCAAGGCATTCTCGCTCTTCATACTGTATGTGCTGCGTGTCAGTATATCTCTAAAAATATTATCACATAGGAGGTTTTGTCCCGGCAACGACGATATGAAGAGATAGAAGATTTAGTACAATATGTAAAAGGTGGCGAGAATCTAATTGTGATGGGAGACTGGAATGCAGTGGTAGGCCAAGGAACAGAAAATGCAGTAGGAGAATTCGGATTGGGACAAAGGAATGAAAGAGGAAGTCGGCTGGTTGAATTCTGCAAAAATCACAATTTAGTCCTTGCTAATACTTGGTTCAAAACCACAAATGACAGCTGTACACATGGACGAGACCTGGAGACACTAGAAGGTGTCAAATATACTTCATTATGATTAGGCAGAAATTCAGAAACCAAGTGTTGGATTGCAAAACTTCTTTTGCCAGTGGCTTTACGTCGCACCGACACAGATAGGTCTTTTGGGCAGGACGAATCCTCTCGGCCGTTTTTCTTGGCTTTGTAGACCGGGGTCGCTATCTCACCGTCAGATAGCTCGCAAATGTAATCACGTAGGCTGAGTGGACCTCGAACCAACCCTTAGATCTAGGTAAAAAACTCTGACTTAGGGCCGGTTCTACCATCTGCTGGTAAAGTGGCTGGCAGCTGCCCGGGAGGTAAACTACCTGGAGGTGTAAATCGGCTGGTACTTTGGCTTGCGTCCAACCACCTCCGCGCAAGCGCTAGGTAGCTACCCGGAGCTAGACACCGATATACGAAGTTGGCTAGACTGATTTTCAGCGATTTCTCGCTTTCGAGTGTGGTGCTATCTATCGTCAGATGCATGAAACCCATTTCAATTGTCTTATTTCCCTGTGCTTGCGTCTGCTGATTATCACCAAAAAGCCTAATAAAGGGAGTCTTAAGAGTTATGGACACCGATTCATGTCAAGCTTTCGTGATTTTAATCTATGATCTTCGATATCAATACCTAATTGGGATTAAAATCTCGAGATTACATTTTCTTACGCCAGTTATAACCTGTCATGTAAGGCAGAGTTTTTGAAAAGTATTCTCGTAGTAGATTGGTCAAGTCGCTCGCTCCGTAATAGAAGGTACGCAGGTTTTCATCGTATTTCTAATTTACATTTTAAAATGTATTTTCGTTCCCTGCCGTTGTTCTTAACTCTCTTCTACGCGTTTCCATATACGTACACACACACACGCACGCACACACGCACGCACACACACACACACACACACACACACACACACACACACACACACCCCTTTACGGACTTATTGCCTTTGAGCATTCTATCTGCAGGCTTCTGTGAATTTATTAAGTATGTCCGCAATGCTCTATTTGCAACTAGTTCTGTGACCTCGTTTAGTTTCAGATGCTTCCATTTATTGATAAAGCATTTCATTTTAATTTTACTGTATAACTTTATGAAGATAAAGTTGGAAGGTACTGTAAATGTAGAGAACTAATCGGGATAAATATCCATTCATAGGAAGAGGAATTCGGGAATGGAATAGTTTCCAATTTCTTCGAAATAATTTACAAGACTATGTAAACAACTAATAGGGAATCTGCTACCTGGGCGACAGTCCTATGTGCTTTTAATCATAACATCACTTGCTATAAGTAGCATACATATAAAGCAATTTTCCTAGTAGACATAATATTGTGATAAGAACGTATGAAAAGTGGCGTACAGATTAACACAACGCTAATAATAGAAATAAAAAAGATTCGTCATAATAAAGACTCGAACCTGCACACTTCGTATTACGAAGCGAGCCTGTTAACCATTACGCCAGGAAAACGCTTGAGTTAGGTAATATACATACAGTAATATATATCTCCTGTCCGAAAACTGAAAAAGTAGAAAAGTAAAGCCAATTTAAAATGATTTCCAAATAGATTTTGCTGTTATATCCTTTTAGAGTTTCTTTACGAAAGCTTGACGTATAAAATGTGTTCCTTGCGCTACCGATGCGAGAGGCTGGTGTGACCGTTGCAACTACAGGGAAGCATTAATGTTCAAAATCCTGCAATACAATATCGATCACTGTTACAGTATACTGCTTTTATCAGTATACTAAGCTAATTTGAGTTGCATATCACCAGAAATACAGCTAATAATGTTCAACTCTCGAAACTTGCCCGGCAGGTAAAGTCTTATC
Source organism: Anabrus simplex (assembly GCF_040414725.1). NCBI lineage: Eukaryota > Metazoa > Arthropoda > Insecta > Orthoptera > Tettigoniidae > Anabrus > Anabrus simplex. The sequence continues at coordinate 270,673,508 of NC_090268.1, read as the reverse complement.
GGCCCCTCGAAGTGGCCGATAAATTACGCGCCGGGTATCGACGATTTATGCTGCTGATAGCGCTACCTGGGAGTGGTCGGACGGAAACATCCTTTTACGCGGAGGGCAAATTACGCGCTACTTTACCAGTAGGTGGTAGAACCGGCCCTGAGCCGAGAATCGAACCCGGGCCTCTGGGTAAGAGGCAGGCATTATCTCCCTTCACCACGGGGTCGGCCATAAATGTGTAAACATGAGGAGATATCAGACATAAGGTTGAACAAATAACAAGAAAATCATACACATACTCCCTTATGAACTAAGAAGTGTTTTAACTATGACTATTAAATTAACTGTGGGGACATCATCCTCGGTATTCAATTTACCAACTAGGACTAGAATTAATATATTTCTTAAATCATTTTACATATTGCTACACTCATTCCTTGTAAATGCAGCTATGATGTTTTATAACTAAAGAATATACCGCATTTGTATTAGTAATTTTGTCCCCATATACATTAGAAATATTTTATACTTTAATAAAACCCGTTTAGAATAAAGGCCATGTCCTATTAGATGTTTACATGTGGTACGCAGTATGTTTGCCTTGATGTATCGATATAAACAGAAATTACTTACGTTTGCTTCATCACAGTACAACAACCATCAGGTAACAACATGTATATTGTACTTTTAAGCTGTGTAAGATAGTGGATTGAAATTCTGTGTATGAGATATGTACTATCTCCAATGGCTCTGTTTATTGCTCCTCTTTCTATTCACTTTTTTGCCTGGTTCCTCTCTTCACCTGCCAGAATATGACTATAAATATGATTATCAATTGGGAAAGATATAAGGCACTGCAGTCTCTGAGAGTCATGGTCTTGGAAGAGGAGTTGTTAAAAGTTATTTCCTGAGGATCAGTACCAGTTACTTCCCATAAAATATCACCGACTTTAAATGCCTGTGGCATACCTGTAAAATAATGTATCACCGTGAGCGAAATTCGTGTATTTCCAGGGGGAATTGGCGTACACCAGCAGCTCTTGTAGGTGGTTTTACTGCGTATTATAATAATAATAAAAATAATACCGTTGAAATAACGTATCCCATGATTGTGAGCTAACATAACCTTATATAATTGAAGAGTAAATATGCCTACAGATCACCAGCTGTTGCGTGTAGTTAAACACGTCATAGGCCTATGCTCATTATGATTGTGCGAGAATGTATTAATAATAGTTACTCACCATTGAGTTATTAGTAAATCTGTAGTCTTGTCTTGGAATTGCACGTAAACATATCTGCCGCATAACCTCGTCTTTCGGAAACTTAATGCATGCACTTCGTTATCACTGTCGCAATTCTCCTTACAGTTGAGTACGCAACACATCAGTACAATTATGTACATTGGTATTAGCAATTTGCACCATCAAACGAATTAAAACTCTTCTAATTTCAGTGTTACATGGCCCAACTCATTGCTGTGTTATTACTGAAAAGGTTCAAGCTTGCCTCCCGATCCTGACGTCACAGTATATTCCCAGACGGGTTCTGAGGCCTTATATCTAGGAGGTGTTGATTTCACCAGAAAATACATCAAATGGAGCTCCTAGTGGTGGCATTATCTTAAAAAAATTTTTTTTTGAGTTAGTGCCATATAGTTCTGGGGCAGCAATATTTATCTTCCCAACTTTATAATGTGATTTTGTGTGAATTCCTTTTTTGAATCAACTGTATTGTTTCTCATACACAGTTTTCTAAGATGTTCATTCTGCCCTGGCCCTATTCCTCATTCCATGAAGACCCTGGAAGTACTGATAGTCCAGTCTCTGTGATCCAACCTGGCAATCTGATAGAACTATGTGCCTAACATACATGTGGAAACAATGAATTCTATTTGTTACTTTTTACAAGAACTTTAGTTAATTATCCACCTAATCAATACAGTTTACTCTCAGAAAGTACTAGTTTAAACTGAACATAGCGGTCTTTCTCAGCTATTAATCTTAAAATTAGAATTAGGACATAGTGACGTCATAAACAAGGTGGGGGGGTTAAACCTCCTGAGTTAAGACTACAAATACAAACACATAAAATACACTAGAGTACACATTAAAAGACATTTGATAAAAGGTCAAGTGGATATGAATTAAAACTAGGGGTCACTAGATTAGTGACATTTAAAATGATTTCAAAACTGCACTTGTGTCAAACAAAAGGTAATGTAAAATCCCCTTCTGCAGACACTGTAACGGCTTCCAACTGGGCGACCGTTGCTGATCGCGGTGAAAGAGCCGGATATCATCTGTAGTTCGGGGCGAGACCTTCAATCCTAGCCTGGAGCTTAATATCTTGAACATATTCAGATAATGACTCATTGGGATGTTGCACTCTGAAATAGTGCTTCTGCACTAATGCAGACAAGGCACGAGAAGGAATGAAAAATTCAAGCACATGTGCATGAAATTGATCTACAGTCCATCTTTCGGAAATGGCCTTGACGATATGCTCAGCAAGAGCTCCAGATACATGCGGGTGTAGAATTTGAAATACGTGGTCATTACTGAGATAGTACACTATTGCCTGATCCTTGAACTCAATTAAGAACCGAAGGAATGAAATAACCTCATCAATGGAGTTAGCCAAAAATTTAGAGACTCCCTTAAACACAGTAGTCAACGGGTGAGGTAGGTTAGAGAAAATTAGGGGGAAAGCAGGTGTAGGAGGGGCCTGGGAAGGTTTAGAGTGGTTCAGAGGGGTTACTGAGGCATCATACTTTTGATTCGGGTGCTCTTGCGAAAAGGATGGAGTACAGAAGGTTAGGTTAGGGCTACCGCTAGCCTGCAATGTTATGGGCGCAGACAATCTCATCTGTGAAAGGTTCTCACTAATCTGAGAGACCATTGGGGCATTAACCACTTGTTTAGGGGTTATGCAACCTAAAAGAGCACTTAATACCCGTGGTGCTAAGAGAGGGGGATGGTTTTGCGCCATTGCATAAGAACCGGGTTGTGTAACAATAGAGGGCAGACACTGAGCGATCCCAGGCAAGCATTACTCGCATCAGACTCCTGAATAACACTAGTACTAGATGTCAGAGTACACTCTTGAGCAGCTACGGATGCAGAACCAGAGTCTACACTTTCACACGTTTCAGATGGGATAGACACTTGAACTTAAGAATCTGTGTTATCCAACTTATTCCCCTCAAGCAAACCACTGATTTTGTCAGAAATTCTCGAAAACTGTACTAATAAGGCTTCACATTCCCGTCGCTCAACTTCCTGCAATTTGAGAGACAACAAATCCCTAATTCTGCCCAGGTAATGTGGTAACTGTGCCTCAACCCGTGCTAATTGGCCCTGCGAGGGCTCAGAAGCACAATAGGACACAAGAATGGAATTAAATTCAGCTAACCTATCTTTAACCACGGCCAAAGACTCATACAACTTGTCCGTAGTTAACTCGGGATATGTTAATAGGTAAGTTAAGAGACTGTTTCAGTAGGCTAGTGTCATCTCTGACATTGCCTGTTGAATTAATTTTTTGGATACGAAGTTCATAAATGAGTTCTGATTTTCTCAAATGGAAAGGAATAGGAACGGCACGAGCCATCCTGACGGGTAGAAACAAAATTTCGAAGCGATAGACGAATCACAAACTTTACCGTATTTTAGGTTAGGTACGTACACTGTTCACTTTTCTTCATCCACAACCACGCTCTGCTACCAATATTTAAATCTAAGAATTTCATTTTTGTCCATATTGAACTGTGAATGGAAGATAGGAAACTTAAAAGGGTCCACCTTTTCAATACAAGTAAATGTTATAGTTTATTTACAACATATATTTACACTTGGAACTAGTTTCGACGCTGTTTGGCGTCATCTTCAGCCAAAATGTGGGAAATAGGCATAGCATGTAGACATTTATATTATACAAGGTGTTACATCAGTGTGATTAAAAGAGAGAATATGAAGACGTGAAGTACAATGTCAGTTTCAAAATGGTCATGAAGGGCGAGTCAAAATTGTATAAACATGAGATAACATACACACATAAACAAAAAACATATATACATATAAACTGTAACAAAACCATGCGGAAGTACGAGATGATTGGCATTGGAGATTCAAATTATTTCAGACACTCTTCCATTGAATGTTGCCTGTCGCGAGTGTAGTACAAAACATAGGTTAGATTTCAATAAACACAATCGTCTGTATGTAACCGTTACTTCAGCGGCCACACAAATACAGTTTAAAGGGAGGAAAATAAATCAAATTTCAAGGTACCTTAAACACTATACACACCATAACCATGTAATGAACTGCAGCAAAAACAGCACAAGTAAAAATCAGTGAGGGCAACTTGATGATAACAAACAAGGAACGTGGAACGGTGCTGGGAACCTACCAAGGGCAAGGAGATGCTTAGGTTGCGGTTTTCGGAAAAATCAACGGTGATCCTTGATTTTCAAAAATATTATTTACAAAATGGACTTTACGAAATAAATTATGAACAAGTTCAGCATTGCGGAAAATACCGATACATAGTTTGTAAAATACAAATAGCATGTTCTTTGAGACTCACAAATTAGATGTTCCTTGACAAGAGCTTCCTATAAGTTGAAAGAATCAAGCAAATACCACACATCTAATTACAGACCAAGTCGTACAATACAATCTTGAAGGTAAGGAGAAACACCGTATGCTATTACAATTTAGAATGAAGTTAAAGGACCTCTCCATAACTTCTGTTTAATAGAGTGGCAATTAGGGCAATCTCCTGTGTGATACTTTAACGAAAATTAGTTGCAAATTAAAGTGAGACTGAAAATAACCGTGGTTACCCTAAGGCCACCCATTCTGAAAGTGAGGAGTCGCCCACGACGTCAAAACTCCGGCAGATGGCAGACCAAAGACAGACAGGCTTAGGACAGACCACAAAATGCTGCCTAGCTTCCTTTGAAAAGGGAACCCTGGTCTTGGAGTAGCCAATCAGAATGCAGGAGCTTGCCCGGATTCACCAATCACAACTCTTACTTTGGTCACGATGTTTAAACCACTGTCTCAAACACATACGACCGCGAATCTTCTATTTCCAGAATAGTAAGAACATTTTCCTTGAATGCATGACTAACAAAGGCCAACACACCCTGTTCTAAAATTCCGTGTCCCAAACTTTCTGGACTGTTCCAGTTAATATAGAAATGTAATCTACTAGTTACAACCGACATATGTTAGAAAAATATTTTTTACACTGTACAGGTTAGGTAGCTGACTGGAATACAAATAAAATATTCTAGCACAATGCTCCAGATCATACAGTAAGTTCTACGTAAAATATTTATAAATATTATCTTCTACAAACACTTTCCACGTCCAAGAGATTCTACACCTGTGTCACCTCCAGTTATCGACATGTAACCTTCACCACAGCTTCGGATAACAGGTTTTCTTCTTTGGAAGTTGTGAACTGCAACCTTTCTGTGTTAGTGTAAACCATATACACTGAGCTAGATAGCTTAATCATGTGGTGAATGTACACAATAGATCTGGCAATCATATTTTGATATCATGCTCTACTGATGTAAATTTATATCAATGCGGCTTGGAATTGGCCTGTGATTTTGCGCACAAGCAATAAAGTGTTCCAAAATGGGGTCAACATGTCAATTTAGAAGCTATAATGTTCAGGGCAACCACAGGGGCATTTCAATCATTCTGTATCCCAAGTAGTTTTGTTTTTAAATCACCGGCTTCCCTTTATCATATACCTGCCAACTTTTACAGTTTTAACAGAAAGACAGTGTGTTTTACGGTTTTACTATACTATTTTATGCTTTTACATACCAAGATCTTTTTAATATTTGTGCCAGAACAAGCTTCCGTAGGCTGCTGTTACATGCTGTTTGTCCAGCGAATATTCGATGCATTGCTCTGATTAATATTCATCCAATTGATACAGTCAATACGAGAATACGGGAATACGAGATCAAGACTACTACAATATATATTGTAGTTGGTCTTGGACCGACTCTTTGATAACTGTTAACGTAGCCACACAGATGCACACAAGATGCTGTCAGTTGGTACAATTAATTTTATTCACATATATTCACAAATTAACACGCACATAACCTTAATCACAGTATCACAACAAAACACTTCACTTCAAGAATATCAATAAAGCTGCCATTAAAAACAAAGAACTGTCAATCTCTGCACATGGAGATTACAACTTTGAAACACAGTTGAAAACAGATGACTGGTAAAAGCATGTCACTTCAATATGGAGACTGCAACTATGGCATGTCAACACCAGAATAACTGACAATCAATAACTAACTTCCAACAAGTCTCTGTCAATTACTCAGCAGTAGCTAACTTCACCGTCAAGATCGTCTCTTTATACAGGTGCCTGGCCAGACTTCTAGAAAGTTACATTACAAAAAATATTTTCGTGAAAATTCTAGAGTGTTTAATACCCAGATTACAATGTACAGAATATTCTCAATCGTTCTTGTGCCTATTACCATTCGGGAAGTTAGAGTATGTTTCACAATAATGGATTACAATTTATATACAGGTAAGAATAAATTATAATATTAATTTACAGGTATTTACATTAACAGAACTGATATAAATGTCTGTGTACAACATGTTTCATGACATAACCTCACACACAATACGATCATCAACTACGTAAATAATAATAATAGTAATAATAATAATAATAATAATAATAATAATAATAAATGGATGTACATCACTTCATAGCCATACATACAAGTAGTAATAATAATCATTAAATAATGATGATGATAATAAGGATCGTAAAATAATAATAATAATAATAATAATAATAATAATAATAATAATAATAATAATAATAATAATAATAATAATAATAATAATTCTACAGAAGGAATCTTAAAGGATCGTACAGCACTCAGGAAGATGCTTAAACATAAGAAGTTCCAGGACAGATTACCAACAAAGAAGACTGGCGCTCTTTGGACAAAGGAGAGGAAGGAGCAACACAGCCTGAGGATGCGCAACTACTGGGCAAACATCAAAGCCCATTCCAAAATGCAATAGTTGAATGTCGTGGTCCTTAGCTGGCCTATATGAAACAAGAAGAAGAATAATAATAATTCTAGCTCAATATCTGCATTAGATACCCATGGGCAAGAGAATATTGTTTTCAAGTTATATCTGTTATCGCACTTGCGTTACTGTTCACTTGTTCTTTGCGTTGATTCATTCTGTAACCTGTACCGTCCTGTATAAAAATTGTTTTGTTCTTCACCATGAATTACTAAGCATTTGTCGTGTTGTATAGTAATGGAAAAACATGTGAATTATGTTCGTCACTTACTTTGCTTCATATTTATTACCTTGTATTGCGAAGCTGAGGTTATGTAGTTGTGGAGTAACGTGAATTGTGTTCGTTGCTTATATTGTTGCTTATTTTGTCTTATGATCATGTTGTTAATGAATAATCATGCATAAATCTACAACAGAAAAAAACCATTATCATTAGGTGTTTAGGGGAAACCTATTTTTGAGTTTCCCATGTGTACTGAAATCTAGAAAAGGTGACAGATTTGTGTTTTGTACCATGCGCTCTTGTGATATTAACATAGCACATGCAAAAATTACCTGACTAATCATGTAAAGTGTGTTAAAGTTCTTGGTAATTTGCTGAAAAAGCTGCTGCTTATTGATATTTTCTATTACTTGGAAAGAGTGCCAAAAGAAAAGAACATCTGCAGAAATTTCAAAGTATACATGGAAAAGAAACAGAGGAGTTGTTGAAGCATGTGTGCACAAGATGGTTATCCCTAGCCAGGTGTTTAGGCAGGTTGTTAGATCAGTGAGATCCACTTTAATTTTTGAAGGATGAAGTAGTAGCGTGTGCTCCAAATATTTCTGCCAGTTTATCCTTTTTTTTTTTTCTTTCTTTTTACTATTCCCTAAGCAGGACACAGTAGATCTGATGACAAACAATTGCGCAACTACTGGGCAAACATCAAAGCCCATTCCAAAATGCAATAGTTGAATGTCGTGGTCCTTAGCTGGCCTATATGGATCTATTGAAACAGATGTTCACCAGGTTTTGTCAAGCTAAATATAATTCAACGGTCTGTATTGCTTGATGTCCAGTATCACCCAATCAGGAATTGGGAAGATGCTGAAGAATTTGTAATCGGCATTCAAACCTCGAACTTGATTAAGGCGCACAAGATGAAGACAAATCTCTGTTTTTTTTATCAGAAACAAATTCTGTGCAGCCTGTGACTACATAGTTAACAAGTTCCCTTTTAAGAATGATGTGCTAAAACATGCCCAGGTTGCTAAACTTGATGCCTTTGAAGAAGCATAGTTTTCTTCTGTTAATTTCTTTTTGGAGACGTTTTGTGTTATTTTGTGTAAAAGAAAAACAAAAATGACGCTGTGAATGAACTCCAAAGCCAGTTTGCAACTCTTCAGCTAGACGACTTATATAGTGTTGTAGGTAACCAAGCTACAAATGGTTCAAAATTTGCACAGTTGTTGAATATCCCTGGAGCTGATAGACATTATAAATATGATAGGATTTCTAGATTCATGCTGCCCTTTCTTACCATATCTTATAGTAATGCAGGGTGAGAACAAATTTGTAGCTTTTTTAAGAAGAAAAGGACTCAGTTCAGGTCATCGATGTCCAATGGAACTCTGGAAACCATTTCCAGTTTGAAGACGAGAAGTTCTGGAGTATATTACATTAACACATTTTACTGACTTTCTGAAAAATGCAAAGCAAGCCACAACTATAGCTATTAAACCAAAATGAAAAAATGCGTGTGATGTTGTAAATAATGTGCTGCAGCATACTCTTTACTTAAAAGTTTTAATTAGTTTTTTGCATAAACAAATTGCGTTGTTTAAGTAGATTTCATTGGTGCATTTTAAAGATATTTGTATTAGTTTAACTGAGGTAAAATATTTTGCTCTTTATGTCATCGGTTGCATGTTGTGTTTTATATTAACGTTGTGAAACTTGTAATTATCTGCAGTGAAGAAAATACATTAATTGTGTCGTGTTTTACAGCATTTTGGTGCATTGGGTTCCCGCATATTTTGATGTACGGGTATTTTACTGATAGGTCATTTGGAAAGTTGGCAGGTATGCTTTAAGTTCACTGGTCTACAAGGTATAAATGGTAGAAAATTCAAAATTTCTTTAATATTAAAGCAGGGACTGGATTGCATTGTGAATATAGGGAAGCTGAAGGGACAGAGAAATACTGTAAATTGCAGGAAAACATACATTCCAAGAAAGCTGTATTATACTGTATATTCCCTCAAAAATTATTTTGAGTGTTCGTATAGTTGCAGTACATGTTAGAAATAGACTACTGTTGAATGGATAAACAATTCTTAGTCATCAAGCTGGAGCAACTGACATAAAGCAAAACTTCACAGTTGCCGAGATATTACATTTTTGGGGGATTGTGGGTGGGGGGAGGAGGAAATGTATTACTTAAATTTAATGTGTGTGTAGTAGTATTTGAACTTTTGGCACTTAAAAGTTCTGATCTAACAGATATATAGAAAGTTTATTCCTATGTCCTCCTGTTGGAAGGTCACAAACCAAGCTGTTATCTGACAACCAATATAATAGCCCATGAAAACACTAAGTTGGATTTGAGTGAAATATTTCAGTGAAGTTAATTCTTAACCTGAAAATAACATAAAGATAGGTAAAATATTTTTGTGTACTTCGTACTTCTGTAGAGAAAGAAATCCAGTTACAACTGGCTGAAAAGAGCTGTACATATGCATAAAATATTTCTGAGAAGTCATCTTACCTACATGTAATTTAACATAAATAACCTTGCGGTGGATTTCTTAGAATTTATCATGCATAAATAGCTTAAATAAACCTTGCTTTGGCTTGCTTGGGGAAATTGTCAATGCCAGGATAGTACAGAATGTGTGTTCTCTCAATTCTGGCCTGATGGTGTTCTGTACTTTGAATTCATTCATTATCATCTTCCTGACTGTAATATTCCATGTTGCAGTAATACAATACTGTACATAAAAGTACATGCATAACCTATGTCATAAATCAATATATATATAGTTTCTTCATGAAGTCAAGAAAAACATTACAGGTTGGGTTAAACATGAATATTAAATTCTGTAAGATTCATTTCATTGCGTGAGAAACTGCTCCTGGGAACAGTTTCAAAATTCTTAACACCTACCCTGTTGGTGCCTTAAATGTTCCTCCTCACTCGTGTGCTGGCTGATTTCCAGAATTTATGGCTGCATTCAGAATGGCACAAAATGAATGTGGATTGAGTTACAAATAAATTGAAAAATCCGTTCAGTTTCCAAATCCTTACTCTACAAGTTTAATAAATTTCAGATATGATTGAAAAAATTATATTGAAAAAAAAAAGAAAAAAAACCCGCAAAATTACACTTTTTTTTTCAGGAAGAAAAGAAATTTTAAAATAAAATATGCTTGCACTACACTACACTGTTGAAATATCTCAATCATTTAATTGATATAACACACTACTTTTAACTTAAAACCAAAAATGTCACTTCTCATAATGCACTATGGTTTGGTAAATTTTGAAACGGGGTGACACAAAGTCCAATGTCACAGTCAGTACACTGATATGAATTGTCTTTTCTCCCAGCCTTGCCCATGTGATGTTTTTCCTTGTCACTGTAAATGATACATCTTCTCTGTGCCTTCTTTTTACCTTCAGAAAGAGGAACTTGGTCTGAAAAATGTTAATACAATTTACGAACTTCATCGCAGAGATCTGTATTGATACATTTAAAACTAAGCAACACTGTTAGGTTTTGGTCCACCCAATCATTACACATCACTTTATAAGTGAAAAACTATTTAATAAAAATACACATCAAATATTACGGACATGTTTCGTTTCCATTTGAAACTTCATCAGCCATAAAATCACATGGTAGATTACACAACTCATTGTTCAGAAATTGAAACAAATGGAAGAACCCAATGCCTTTTTAAGGATTATTTGAGAAATGCAAAAGATATGTGTATATATATATATATGAAATGTGACATGCCTGCCATAACGTCTCGTACGGAATACAATGTCCATTGTTGCTGTCCGTATTCATATATGGGGCGCTCAAGCATAAAACAGTAAGTGGTGGAAAAAACTGGCCTTCCATCTCATTGTGATGGTAATAGCGAATAGTTGTATTGTTCACAACAGTCTGAAAGCAAAGAAATTCAGCACCACCCAGTTTGTTCAAGAAGTTTGCTCGAGATTAGTGCTGTCTGTAGGCAATGAATTTGAATCCAGCATCTCCAGTTCGAAGATTGCTCGGATCACTCGAAAACATTTTCCAGAATCTAAGAAATAATGTTAGGTTTTGGTCCACCCAATCAATACACATCACTTACAAGTGAAAAACTATTTAATTAAAAAACATAGTAAATATTAGGGACATGTCCTGTCTCTATTTGAGACTTCATCAGCCATAAAATCATGTGGTAGATTACAAAACTCATTGTTCAGAAATTGAAACAAATGGAAGAAAAAATTTGATTTTTTTTCATAATATTTCACTAGTTTGTTTATTCATTGATATGGTGAATTAGGATACAATACTTCTTTAAATTGTAAGAAAAACATAAGATAGTGTTATATTGTTTTTTATTCCTTAATTTGACATCACTGATGTAGGGAATGGATATTATTCCTGAAACATGTATGATAAAATAAATAATTTTCAATTATTAAAAGTGTATTGACAAGGTGGACCCAACAAAAACAATTTTAACTAGTTTCATTAACAGATTTCGGCCAGAATATACAATTTGATACCATACTTATTTGGCTTCTGGGGCATATATACTTTGAAATATATCCTACTCCTAAATGCGCACATACATTCATCAATAGTTACGGCTTCTCCCGGGTAATATATCTCTTGAAATTTAGCAACTAATTTATCCAGAAGTGGTCGAACTTTATGCAGAGCATCGTATCCTATTTCACTTAGTTTCTTCTGACTGGTATTTTCAGGTAGGTGAAACATAGAGAGAATGTTCAGAAACCTGTTGCTAGATAATACATTGGGACAAAACTTACAACTGATAACTGGATCTGTGCTCCAGTGATTCTCTATCGTTAGATGCAGGCTAATACATATGTGCGATAAAATTGCAAGAAACCTTTTCACCTCTGCAATAGTAACATTGCTCCACTGCCTAAATTGCAAATTGGGGCTTAACTTATTTTGCGACGGAAGTTTATTTAGTTGTTGACGTGTGTATAAATTACCGGTAGTCTGCTCTTTCATTGTGTTCATCATGTCCGTATCAATGAAGTGTTAAAAAAAGCGATTGGCTCACAGGACTGGTCTAAGCCGATGTTTTATTCCATCTCGCTAGGTCCAGTGTAAACCATAATATTTGGAATCTGGTCAACCTCTGTCCATTCACTATCCTGCACCTGCAACACCTGTTGCTCGTGCTGTCTTCCTCGAACGAGTGTGCATGTCGGCAGAAGTAGAAGGGAGGACTGTCTCTTCAGTTGTGTCAGATTTAGAATCTGTAAAATGAATTATAACCCCAAATATACTAGTCATACAGTAATCTCAATGTTTTTGCGAGAGAAGAATCTGCCCACAAAGAAAAAAAAAACAAAGGAGAGGAAAACAGATTTGACCTACTTAAACTTGCATCGTTTGCTGAAAGAGTGAAATCACTGTCGCTGTTTGCAGATATATCACTATCACTGTCACCACGATTCATCTAAAACTTCCTCTAATAACTGTTCCATCTGTTTCTGAGCCATGTCGGTCCTAATGAAGCTGAACACAAGACACGCACAGAGCAAACAATAACAAACAACTTTATGAGGGAAGCTCCTTTCACAAGTTCTTTTACCTTCGAACAAATCGATATTCTTCCACTGAACAGTGACGTGGTGCTATCTAGTGATGATAGTACGTGCAACTTCATGCTTACTGGCATCCACACGGGAGTGCTAGAGCTGTAATATTACATTTGTCTCAAACACACAGCACGTGAAATCGAACAACGCAGTTTTAGAAAATTACGTTGAAACGTAATAGTACGGTGCCCATGCGGTCTAAGTGTTAATGGCAACAATTTAGCATCTCTATATGATTCCTACTCCAGTATGCTGTTTCTTTTTCAAATTTCCTCTTCAAAACATTCATGTTCATGGTGGATGTTTGAAATTAGTTCTTTTTAGAGGGTGGAAGATCTATCTTTCTTTTCTTCTCTTTTCTCAAGAAGCTCTTATGGTTCTTTTTGATCTAATGAACATACCGATGAATATTTAAACATAAATTTTACACAATAAGAAATTACTGTTATATGTCATAATTCTACTTTCCTAGTCTACTAGTCTTAAAAATCTAAAGGAATATAAATAATTTTTTTGCTGACCCGAAAATGTTAGTGTGTTTGATGATATGAACATTTGGCTGATGTCAAAGTTTTCTTTAATATGAACAATAAGTGGACTTGTGGACTCTTCACACTTGACACTTTCCCACAAAACTTGGAATTATTGTTTAATATGGTTCTTCTGTGTGTCAGTGATTTTCAAGTCACACAGACACAGGTTGTAGAAATGTAGAAAATTCTCTAGAATAAAACCAGAAACTCTCATTCTGTGAAGTAACAAGTAGTTCTATGAAGAAACGTGTAGAATTCAGTATTAAGTAAATTAGCTCTCATTAGTGCTTTGCTTTATGTAAATCTTATGCCTCCTTTCAAGCTCTTATTGTTGATGTGCTATTTGAAACCTAATAAAAATTCTTTAGTAATATGAAAACATGAGCTTGCAGAAACATTTTGAACAGATCATCTCATTTTTGTCACTGACTGTAGGCTGATGTTTACTTCTGTTTTTTGCGTTAATGAGCAAGTGAATATTGAACATGTGTTTGTTTTACCTTTGCCATTAAACTTTTTGTGCATTATATGTATATTAGAAGGGGCATTAATGGTCCAAAAATTAGTAATATACTGTATGGTATTATAATTTAAATATTCTGTAGTAATAATATATGATGAAAAGTATGATTCCTACTCAGTTGAGGTATGCTGTTAAATACATTTTCCTTCCTTGTTTTGATTTTTGACAATGTTGTAAAGCGGGGGGCCATCCAAAAATTTGTGTGACGGAATAGTATCATGTACCAAAATGTGTGACACAGTGTTGGCTAGCAACAGTACCTTAAGAGCTGCACTGACCATGGATCTGCATAGAGAGAGCTGCGCAGGCTGTGGATTTGTATGTCGTGGCCATCCATTAGTACTTCACATCATGGCCTGCCCAGTTGCTAGGTAACATTGCATCATACATTTTACTGAAAAACATTTATGATCTTTTGATTTCTCCAAAGGGAAATTTAATAACAGTTTGTATGCTTTTTTAGCTGTGGACTTCACTTGATTTGTGTTAGTTTTAAGAATATGTGGTACCCATTTACTTTTTTTTTCCCCCTCTAACAGCTGTTGCCGAGTTGGCAGAGAAACTTGATATTGTTGGCAGCAGTACAGATAAAATGACTCAGGATGTGGATACTGGGCCTACTGTGGATCTTGCAAGTAAAGACTGCAGAACTGAAGTTTGGTGAGCAAGTACAGTATGAATTAAATGTTAGGGTATCATTAACACGGGTGGAATTTGGCATGCGACATTCGGTTAAATTCGGTTCTGGATTGCATTCTGTAAATGAACTGCTGCTTTCCATCTGATTTCCTTCTATGATTGTGAATGCTAAACATTAATTAAAAGGAAATAGTTTGGATCTGTTTCCTCACTTAGACTTCTCAGCTCATATAATTAAATGTAAGTTTTTTGAATGTTTTCTGTATGGCAGTTCGCAAAAGTACCTACAACAAAGGAAATACAAAATGTCTTATCATGGAATTTCGATAGAATATGAAATCCTTTTGCACTATTTTGCTACATCTCATTAAAAAAAAGTTTGTTTTTGATTTTTTAACCTATTTCCACTTCTTGTATATGTTTTACCAAACACATTCCTTCATACATTTCCTGTAACTTATTTTCCTTTCTTAAGCTCAGTCCTATGGTTTATGGTGTGGATTACTGTAGTCACGTCCTAGTTCGTGAACAATTGGCAATGGCTGAGTGACGTAGTAAGTGGTCCTGAGAGTCGGTATATCAGTTTCTGTGGAATGGGAGTGGGCATCTCAGACATATTCTGAGTCATGGCCCTCCTTGTCTGGATGTACTAGGATTAAGTGATATTCGGGTAAGGGGAGATAACGAGGAAGAGATAGGTGATTATAAAGTGTACTTGACGGGTGTTAGAAAGGGAAGGGCAGAGTATGGGATAGGGCTGTTCATTAGGAATACCATTGCACACAACATAGTTTCTGTTAGGCACGTAAATGAACGAATGATGTGGGTAGATTTGGCAGTTGGAGGAATTAGGACGAGAATTGTCTCAGTGTATTCACCATGTGAGGGTGCACATGAGGATGAAGTTGACAAGTTTTATGAAGCATTGAGTGACATCGTGGTCAGGGTCAACAGCAAGGATAGAATAGTGCTAATGGGCGATTTCAATGCGAGAGTTGGAAATAGAACTGAAGGATACGAAAGGGTGTTTGGTAAATGTGTGGAAGATATGGAAGCTAATGGGAATGGGAAGCATTTGCTGGACTTTTGTGCTAGTATGGGTTTAGCAGTTACGAATACATTCTTCAAGCATAAAGCTACACATGGGAGGCTAGGGATACCAGATCCATAATAGACTAATAGTCTAAAATGGGTGCGACCTCTCGCATGTTAATTTGTAATCGTTCCTTTAATCCCTTTTATTGTAGGTTGAGAGTTTCCGCAGCGTAGAATGCTTCTGGTTTAACTACTGTATTGTAATGTCTTATCTTATTGCTCCATGAAAGACATTGTTTATTGTAAATGGTTCTTGTTAGTTGAAAAGTAGTTTCCATCTTTTGAATTCTTGAAATTATGGATTTCCTTTCATTTCAATTTTCTGTAATCCATTCACCCAGTGGCCTGTTCCACGAACGAACTTTGCAACTTTACAACTTTTCACTTTTCACATTTCAATTCTTGCAAAGTGCAAAGTCTTTTTCTTCCACCATGATCTACGTTGTACTTTTCAATTTCTTCGCAAAGTGAAAAGTCTTTGCGAATGAGTGATCCGATCGAGTTTATTCCATGAGCAAACTGTATAGGCCTAATACTCTATGATTTTAATGCTTTACTCTTCGTGACAAATTTGACGGTATAATTGTGGTACATTTAAGTTTTTATCATGGGAAAGAAAGGTTAGTATTACAAGAAGCTAGCTGTGCTGGAAGCTGTCGAGGAGAAACGTGACACCCTTTTTGACAACTTTAAAGATAACCTCCCAAATGATGACACACATCAGTGTTTACGAGAGCACCGTTAACACATCCACACACAGAAGGAAATTCATCCTTCATTAGAAATTCCGTCATTATATTATGTGGATTATCAGGCCAACGTACTGTTAGGAAATATTACATTTACTAAAACATGTACGAGTTTGGTAACAGTTCTGCAAGTAATTGATTTTGATGTCCCATGCATTGGTGCTACACCGTGCAGCTGGGCACCATTTACTAACCAATGCATATAAGCATATAAGAATTTGTTCTTTTTCGGAAAGGAATTGACTTTTTTGTTGCATGTTTCAATAAATGACCGATCATTTCAAGAATATAGTCAGCCTGTGTTGGGGTAATACAAAATCACTCGTGAAAGTCCATTGAAGTGAGGTTATGAAAATTAATCTTGTCTTTGTACGTTCTGTTATTGGATTCTTCATCACTGTCCTCACTTGATGCTAACAAAAGCTCTTTGTTTATATCACTAAACAAAATTCTATGCCGAGAAACTAGTGTACATACTTGTTAATTAACAGATGAAAAGGGAATCGTCTCTTTGCAAGATATATGAAAACTTTTCACTTCATTTCTTTGCACTTTGCATTTCTGTACCAATGGAGGAACAGAACTGGCTTGAAAAGTGAAAAGATTCTTAACTTTTCA